>NW_027325374.1:16874699-17511496 GCF_036924035.1 Leuresthes tenuis | reverse complement strand
CTTTGCTACACAGCTGAGGGCGTGTGTGAACGGGAGGCACGTGGCAGCGAGGTTATCATATAAAAACCCGTCATAATGACCTTGTGTGGACCCTCACCACCCGTGATGTTTTATTTCTTAGTGATGGTGGTGTTTAATTCTGTTACTTATTATCGCTCCTTGATGGATCCTTTGAATGTTTACACTGATTATGGAATATAACACAAGACGGAATAAAACAGGCTGACCTTTCAAGCTGTGGTTCCTTCAGAAGTGAAATGTTCCATTTAAACACATCAAATGCATAATTTTTCTTGATCTGACTGACACACCAGCAGACCTGCTTGTTACCTGGTGAAGTGATGAGGGCTAACTCAGCATAAAATGGCGTTGATGTGGTCTTATGCTTCTTAAAAAGATGCACAGTCATGCTTTCTGCTTCAGCGCTGTGGCCTGGCCATGCTTTACCTTGGATCAGGCAAACAGCTAACGTGATGTATGATTATGAGCAACTTAAAGTTTCCTACTACTTTGTTTAGTCTTTTGGTACATGTAAACACACATGTGAACACGCTTCATGAGTTCTGGCGCACCTCCTTTTATTCCCTTTAGGATGATCATCCCTGGGTGTAATCCACAGAAAGTAGTGGTATCATTAATACTTATTTTGATGTGAGTCGAGCAAATGTACTTTATGAAGTGACCTCTAGATAAAACTGCTATGCTCCAGGTGAGGTTTGAACTCACAACCTCGGCATCACTCTGCAGGCAGGTAGCTGTCTTATAAGTACCGCGCGCTGACCGATTGCGCCACTGGAGCTATCTGTGGGGTCCTTTTTGATTGAAGTGATTCGATATGAACCTGATGAAAGAAAGTGTCACAGTCAATCACTCTCAGCAACAAAGTACTGGAGCTATTTTTAATCTTTCGTTGCAATTAAACCTTTTTATGCTTGTTGTTAATGACACTGAATAAGGTTGCTGTAATTAAACCTTTACTTAAAAAACCTACTCTTTATTCAGAAGTGTTGGCTAATTATCGACCTAAATCCAATCTCCATTTTTTGTCTAAAGTTCTTGAAAAAATAGTTGCAGTTCAACTTTGTGATCATTTACATAGAAATAATCTGTTTGAAGAGTTTCAGTCAGGATTCAGAGTGCATCATAGCACAGAAACAGCACTGGTGAAAGTTACCAATGATCTCCTCTTAGCCTCTGATAGCGGACTTGTTTCTGTGCTTGTCCTGTTGGATCTCAGTGCTGCATTTGATACGATCGATCACAGCATTCTGTTACAGAGACTTGAACATGTTACTGGGATTAAAGGAACTGCATTAGGCTGGTTTAAGTCATATTTATCTGATAGATTCCAGTTTGTTCTTGTAAATGAAGAATCTTCCTCACACGTTGGAGTAAGTCATGGAGTTCCTCAGGGTTCTGTGCTTGGACCGATTCTTTTTACTTTATACATGCTTCCATTAGGTAACATTATCAGACAGCATGGCATAAATTTCCGTTGTTACGCTGATGATACTCAGCTGTACTTATCTATGAAACCAGATGAAACCAATAGGTTGATCAGACTACAAGCATGTCTTAAAGACATAAAGACCTGGATGACTCAGAACTGTCTGCTTTTAAATTCAGACAAAACTGAAGTTGTTCTCTTTGGACCTGAGCGCTTCAGGGAGAAATTGTCTAGTTATATAGTTACTCTAGATGGTATTTCCTTGGCTTCTAGTTCTACAGTGAGGAACCTTGGAGTTATTTTTGACCAGAATTTATCATTTGATGCACATATAAAACTGGTTTCTAGGACTGCCTTCTTTCACCTTCGTAATATTGCTAAAATCAGGAACATCCTGTCTCAGGGTGATGCAGAGAAACTAGTTCATGCATTTGTTACTTCAAGATTGGACTACTGTAATTCCTTATTATTGGGCTGTCCCACATATTCTCTGAAAAGCCTCCAGCTGATCCAAAATTCTACAGCCAGAGTTCTGATGAGAACTAACAGGGGAGATCATGTTTCTCCAGTTTTAGCTTCTCTTCATTGGCTCCCTGTTAAATTCAGAATAGAATTTAAGATTCTTCTTCTCACCTATAAAGCTCTTAATGACCGAGCTCCATCATATCTTAAAGATCTCATTGTAAGATATTTTCCTAACAGAGCACTTTGCTCCCAAACTGCAGGTTTACTTGTTGTTCCCAGAGTTTCTAAAAGTAGAATGGGAGGTAGAGCCTTCAGTTATCAGGCCCCTCTCTTGTGGAATAAGCTGCCAGTAAATGTCCGGGAAGCAGACACCCTTTCCACTTTTAAGATTAGGTTTAAAACTTTCCTTTTTGATAAAGCTTATAGTTAGGGATGGCTCAGGTAATCCTGAAACATTCCATAGTTAAGCTGCTTTAGGCTTAGACTGCTGGGGGACCTCATCTGTCACACCTTTCCTCACTTTGCTCTCTTTTTCCCCCTGTTTAATTTCACAATTGATATTATGTACATATGACATTATTGTGGTTATTAACTTGTGTTTCCCTGTTCCAACAGATATCCTTTGAATGAGGTGTTTTCCCCCCCTCTTTTCCCTCTTTTCTGTCTTCTCAAACCCCAGCTGGTCGAGGCGGATGGCCACCCTTCCTGAGTCTGGTTCTACCAGAGGTTTCTTCCTGTTAAAAGGGAGTCGTTCCTTTCCACAGTCGCCACAGGCACGCTCAGGACGGGAGATTGGACTGAAGACAAGTTTCGGTGCAATCTGTTGGTTTCCTTAGCTAGGATATTAATTTTTGAATGGGCTCTATATGAATTAATTGGATTATGATTACAATGAATTGAATTCCAATTGGCTTGAATTGGACTATATTACTTAAGTGCCTTGAGATGACAATTGTTGTAATCTGGCGCTATATAAATAAAATTGAATTGAATTGAATTGAATAACTCTGACCCATCATTTCAGCAGCTGTGAAAAGTAACTTATAACATTTGTTCAAGCATTGTAATTAAGTAGAAATTTGAGACATTTTACATTTACTTTAGGGCAATAAATATTTAGGGTAAAAAGTATTCTCCGACTTTAGTCCGTAGTGATTTGATAAATAAAGATTTCGCACGTTCAGTATTGAACAAGCTTCTGAAATATCACATACTGTGAAAGAATAAACTACAGAGGCAGTTGGGGAGGCATTTTTTTCTCCAAATGTTCAGATAATTTAGTTTCTGTAAATGGTCAATTAATCCAATGCAACACACACACAAAAAATAAATAAATAAATCAAAGATTAGAGAAAAAGTGCGAAAGTTGAAAACAGATCTCCCCCTGACCCTCAGGTGGGCTGCCAACATTTGTGTACTTTTACTTAAGCAGGGTTCTTGGTAAGTAGACCACAGCTTGTAAAATAGCATTTTCACAATACTGTACATATGTTACCACCTCACTAAAGTGCAGGCTCTGAATATTTCAGCACCGCTGCTGTTTTGGTGAAGCGTCCTCACTGCAGGCTGTGATACATCTCCGGTTTTGCTCCATCTGCGTTTTTTGTTGTTGTTGTTGTTGCAGTGAAGCTGTTGTGGAAGTCAGTATCTGCTGCCACCTCTAGACACTCTTCAGGACTGTCCTCTGCAGTCACCATGAGAACACTTCCGTCTTGGTTTCTAGGCTGACAAACACTTGAAATGTTACAGTGTAAAATGACATCGGTGGTGTATCAGTAAGTCTGCAATGACAGATTGTCCTCATTCTCATGTCAAGTGGGATAGTTTGTCATTCATACCTAATTACCCAGTATGCCACCATCATTTTAAACCGTATCATTTTTGTCTGTTCAAATTTGTAACAGTGGAAAAGTAGAAACCAACTTTAATTCCATCAATGCTACCAACTTCCTGTACAACTACAAACCAATCCCTCATCAATGTCACCACAGTCAATTCCTCATTTGAATAAACAGACCTCCCCCAACATCCAAGAGCTTCCTGAAGTGTGAATGTTTTCATAAATCCCTCACCTGAAATGTATTTTCTGTTTGTTTTGTTTTTTCACGTAATTCTTTGCATTTTGCAGCTTATTGTCTTGGTCGTTGTGTTTTCGGTTTTCTTTTGTGTTTTCCTAAATGTTTTATTGTCTTCTTTGTTTTGGTGTTTTCTCAAAGGTTCTGTTTTTTAGTTGAACTGATTAGTTTTTTTCTTCACTGTTGCGTTTTCTTGATAGTTGTGTTTTCTGGTTTGTTCTTGTTTAGCATTTTCCCTTCATGGTTGGGTTTTTGCATGTGTTGTTGTATTCCTTTTTGTCTCTTGTTGTTGTGTTGCTACATTGTGCTGGTTGTGTTTGGTGTTTTGCACATCAGGGCCACAATGGCAGTGGCTTATAAAGGTTACTAGATGCCTGCTTCATACCAGCCTTAACAGGGTCTTCTTTCCCCACTGATTATGCCAGGCCTTTTCTCTTGGCTGTGGCTTTGCTACACAGCTGAGGGCGTGTGTGAACGGGAGGCACGTGGCAGCGAGGTTATCATATAAAAACCCGTCATAATGACCTTGTGTGAACCCTCACCACCTGTGATGTTTTATTTCTTAGTGATGGTGGTGTTTAATTCTGTTACTTATTAGCGCTCCTTGATGGATCCTTTGAATGTTTACACTGATTACGTAACATAACACAAGACGGAATAAAACAGGCTGATCTTTCAAGCTGTGGTTCCTTCAGAAGTGAAATGTTCCATTTAAACAATGAAATACATTTCATACATGAAATGCATAATTTTTCTTGATCTGACTGACACACAAGCAGACCTCCTTGTTACCTGGTGAAGTGATGAGGGCTAACTCAGCATAAAATGGCGTTGATGTGGTCTTATGCTTCTTAAAAAGATGCACAGTCATGCTTTCTGCTTCAGCGCTGTGGCCTGGCCATGCTTTACCTTGGATCAGGCAAAGAGCTAACGTGATGTATGATTATGAGCAAGTTAAAGTTTCCTACTACTTCCTTTAATCTTTTGGGAATTCCCACATGTGAACACGCTTTATGAGTTGTGGCGCACCTCCTTTTATTCCCTTTAGGATGATCATCCCTGGGTGTAATCCACAGAAAGTAGTGGTACTTGTTATTGTCATTACTTGTTATTTTGATGTGAGTTGAACAAATGTACTTTATGAAGTGACCTCCAGATAAAACTGCTATGCTCCAGGTGAGGTTTGAACTCACAACCTCGGCATCACTCTGCAGGCAGGTAGCTGTCTTATAAGTACCGCGCGCTGACCGATTGCGCCACTGGAGCTATCTGTGGGGTCCTTTTTGATTGAAGTGATTCGATATAAACCTGATGAAAGAAAGTGTCACAGTCAATCACTCTCAGCAACAAAGTACTGGAGCTATTTTTAATCTTTCGTTGCAATTAAACCTTTTTATGCTTGTTGTTAATGACACTGAATAAGGTTGCTGTAATTAAACCTTTACTTAAAAAACCTACTCTTGATTCAGAAGTGTTGGCTAATTATCGACCTATATCCAATCTCCCTTTTTTGTCTAAAGTTCTTGAAAAAATAGTTGCAGTTCAACTTTGTGATCATTTACATAGAAATAATCTGTTTGAAGAGTTTCAGTCAGGATTCAGAGTGCATCATAGCACAGAAACAGCACTGGTGAAAGTTACCAATGATCTCCTGTTAGCTTCTGATAGCGGACTTGTTTCTGTGCTTGTCCTGTTGGATCTCAGTGCTGCATTTGATACGATCGATCACAGCATTCTGTTACAGAGACTTGAACATGTTATTGGTATTAAAGGAACTGCATTAGGCTGGTTTAAGTCATACTTATCTGATAAATTCCAGTTTGTTCTTGTAAATGAAGAATCTTCCTCACACGTTGGAGTAAGTCATGGAGTTCCTCAGGGTTCCGTGCTTGGACTGATTCTTTTTACTTTATACATGCTTCCATTAGGTAACATTATCAGACAGCATGGCATAAATTTCCATTGTTATGCTGATGATACTCAGCTGTACTTATCTATGAAACCAGATGAAACCAATAGGTTGATCAGACTACAAGCATGTCTTAAAGACATAAAGACCTGGATGACTCAGAACTGTCTGCTTTTAAATTCAGACAAAACTGAAGTTGTTCTCTTTGGACCTGAGCGCTTCAGGGAGAAATTGTCTAGTTATATAGTTACTCTAGATGGTATTTCCTTGGCTTCTAGTTCTACAGTGAGGAACTTTGGAGTTATTTTTTACCAGAATTTATCATTTGACGCACATATAAAACTGGTTTCTAGGACTGCCTTCTTTCATCTTCGTAATATTGCTAAAATCAGGAACATCCTGTCTCAGGGTGATGCAGAGAAACTAGTTCATGCATTTGTTACTTCAAGATTGGACTATTGGAATTCCTTATTATTGAGCTGCCCCGCATATTCTCTGAAAAGCCTCCAGCTGATCCAAAATGCTGCAGCCAGAGTTCTGATGAGAACTAACAGGAGAGATCATGTTTCTCCAGTTTTAGCTTCTCTTCATTGGCTCCCTGTTAAATTCAGAATAGAATTTAAGATTCTTCTTCTCACATATAAAGCTCTTAATGACTGAGCTCCATCATATCTTAAAGATCTCATTGTAAGGTATTTTCCTAACAGAGCACTTTGCTCCCAAACTGCAGGTTTACTTGTTGTTCCCAGAGTTTCTAAAAGTAGAATGGGAGGTAGAGCCTTCAGTTATCAGGCCCCTCTCTTGTGGAATAAGCTGCCAGTAAATGTCCGGGAAGCAGACACCCTTTCCACTTTTAAGATTAGGCTTAAAACTTTCCTTTTCGATAAAGCTTATAGTTAGGGATGGCTCAGGTAATCCTGAAACATCCCATAGTTAAGCTGCTATAGGCTTAGACTGCTGGGGGACCTCATCTGTCACACCTTTCCTCACTTTGCTCTCTTTTTCCCCCTGTTTAATTTCACAATTGATATTATGTACATATGACATTATTGTGGTTATTAACTTGTGTTTCCCTGTTCCAACAGATATCCTTTGATATCCTTTGAATGAGGTGTTTTTCCCCCCTCTTTTCTCTCTTTTCTGTATTCTCAAACCCCAGTTGGTCGAGGCGGATGGCCACCCTTCCTGAGTCCGGTTCTGCCAGAGGTTTCTTCCTGTTAAAAGGGAGTCGTTCCTTTCCACAGTTGCCACAGGCACGCTCAGGACGGGAGATTGGACTGAAGACAAGTTTCGGTGCAATCTGTTGGTTTCCTTAGCTAGGATATTAATTTTTGAATGGGCTCTATATGAATTAATTGGATTATGATTACAATGAATTGAATTCCAATTGGCTTGAATTGGACTATATTACTTAAGTGCCTTGAGATGACAATTGTTGTAATCTGGCGCTATATAAATAAAATTGAATTGAATTGAATTGAATAACTCTGACCCATCATTTCAGCAGCTGTGAAAAGTAACTTATAACATTTGCTCAAGCATTGTAATGAAGTAGAAATTTGAGACATTTTACATTTACTTTAGGGCAATAAATATTTAGGGAAAAAAGTATTCTCCGACTTTAGTCCGTAGTGATTTGATAAATAAAGATTTTGCACGTTCAGTATTGAACAAGCTTCTGAAATATCACATATTGTGAAAGAATAAACTACAGAGGCAGTTGGGGAGGCATTTTTTTCTCCAAATGTTCAGATAATTTAGTTTCTGTAAATGGTCAATTAATCCAATGCAACACACACACACACAAAAAATAAATAATAAACCGTATCATTTTTGTCTGTTCAAATTTGTAACAGTGGAAAAGTAGAAAGCAACTTTAATTCCATCAATGCTACCAACTTCCTGTACAACTACAAACCAATCCTTCATCAAAGTCACCACAGTCAATTCCTCATTTGAATAAACAGACCTCCCCCAACATCCAAGAGCTTTCTGAAGTGTCAATGTTTTCATAAATCCCTCACCTGAAATGTATAAAGGTTACTAGATGCCTGCTTCATGCCAGCCTTAACAGGGTCTTCTTTCCCCACTGATTATGCCAGGCCTTTTCTCTTGGCTGTGGCTTTGCTACACAGCTGAGGGCGTGTGTGAACGGGAGGCACGTGGCAGCGAGGTTATCATATAAAAACCCGTCATAATGACCTTGTGTGAACCCTCACCACCCGTGATGTTTTATTTCTTAGTGATGGTGGTGTTTAATTCTGTTACTTATTAGCGCTCCTTGATGGATCCTTTGAATGTTTACACTGATTAAGTAATATAACACAAGACGGAATAAAACAGGCTGATCTTTCAAGCTGTGGTTCCTTCAGAAGTGAAATGTTCCATTTAAACACATCAAATGCATAATTTTTCTTGATCTGACTGACACACCAGCAGACCTGCTTGTTACCTGGTGAAGTGATGAGGGCTAACTCAGCATAAAATGGCGTTGATGTGGTCTTATGCTTCTTAAAAAGATGCACAGTCATGCTTTCTGCTTCAGCGCTGTGGCCTGGCCATGCTTTACCTTGGATCAGGCAAACAGCTAACGTGATGTATGATTATGAGCAACTTAAACTTTCCTACTACTTCCTTTAATCTTTTGGGAATTCACACATGTGAACACGCTTTATGAGTTCTGGCGTAACTCCTTTTATTCCCTTTAGGATCATCATCCCTGGGTGTAATCCACAGAAAGTAGTGGTATCATTACTTGTTATTTTGATGTGAGTTGAGCAAATGTACTTTATGAAGTGACCTCCAGATAAAACTGGTATGCTCCAGGTGAGGTTTGAACTCACAACCTCGGCATCACTCTGCAGGCAGGTAGCTGTCTTATAAGTACCGCGCGCTGACCTATTGCGCCACTGGAGCTATCTGTGGGATCCTTCTTGATTGACGTGATTCGATATAAACCTGATGAAAGAAAGCAGCACAGTCAATCACTCTCAGCAACAAAGTACTGGAGCTATTTTTAATCTTTCGTTGCAATTAAACCTTTTTATGCTTGTTGTTAATGACACTGAATAAGGTTGCTGTAATTAAACCTTTACTTAAAAAACCTACTCTTTATTCAGAAGTGTTGGCTAATTATCGACCTATATCCAATCTCCATTTTTTGTCTAAAGTTCTTGAAAAAATAGTTGCAGTTCAACTTTGTGATCATTTACACAGAAATAATCTGTTTGAAGAGTTTCAGTCAGGATTCAGAGTGCATCATAGCCCAGAAACAGCACTGGTGAAAGTTACCAATGATCTCCTCTTAGCCTCTGATAGCGGACTTGTTTCTGTGCTTGTCCTGTTGGATCTCAGTGCTGCATTTGATACGATCGATCACAGCATTCTGTTACAGAGACTTGAACATGTTATTGGGATTAAAGGAACTGCATTAGGCTGGTTTAAGTCATACTTATCTGATAGATTCCAGTTTGTTCTTGTAAATGAAGAATCTTCCTCACACGTTGGAGTAAGTCATGGAGTTCCTCAGGGTTCTATGCTTGGACCGATTCTTTTTATTTTATACATGCTTCCATTAGGTAACATTATCAGACAGCATGGCATAAATTTCCATTGTTATGCTGATGATACTTAGCTGTACTTATCTATGAAACCAGATGAAACCAATAGGTTGATCAGACTACAAGCATGTCTTCAAGACATAAAGACCTGGATGACTCAGAACTGTCTGCTTTTAAATTCAGACAAAACTGAAGTTGTTCTCTTTGGACCTGAGCGCTTCAGGGAGAAATTGTCTAGTTATATAGTTACTCTAGAAGGTATTTCCTTGGCTTCTAGTTCTACAGTGAGGAACCTTGGAGTTATTTTTGACCAGAATTTATCATTTGATGCACATATAAAACTGGTTTCTAGGACTGCCTTCTTTCACCTTCGTAATATTGCTAAAATCAGGAACATCCTGTCTCAGGGTGATGCAGAGAAACTAGTTCATGCATTTGTTACTTCAAGATTGGACTACTGTAATTCCTTATTATTGGGCTGTCCCACATATTCTCTGAAAAGCCTCCAGCTGATCCAAAATTCTACAGCCAGAGTTCTGATGAGAACTAACAGGGGAGATCATGTTTATCCAGTTTTAGCTTCTCTTCATTGGCTCCCTGTTAAATTCAGAATAGAATTTAAGATTCTTCTTCTCACATATAAAGCTCTTAATGACCGAGCTCCATCATATCTTAAAGATCTCATTGTAAGATATTTTCCTAACAGAGCACTTCGCTCCCAAACTGCAGGTTTACTTGTTGTTCCCAGAGTTTCTAAAAGTAGAATGGGAGGTAGAGCCTTCAGTTATCAGGCCCCTCTCTTGTGGAATAAGCTGCCAGTAAATGTCCGGGAAGCAGACACCCTTTCCACTTTTAAGATTAGGCTTAAAACTTTCCTTTTTGATAAAGCTTATAGTTAGGGATGGCTCAGGTAATCCTGCCAGAGGTTACTTCCTGTTAAAAGGGAGTCGTTCCTTTCCACAGTCGCCACAGGCACGCTCAGGACGGGAGATTGGACTGAAGACAAGTTTCGGTGCAATCTGTTGGTTTCCTTAGCTAGGATATTAATTTTTGAATTGGCTCTATATGAATTAATTGGATTATGATTACAATGAATTGAATTCCAATTGGCTTGAATTGGACTATATTACTTAAGTGCCTTGAAATGACAATTGTTGTAATCTGGCGCTATATAAATAAAATTTAATTGAATTGAATTTCGTTGCAATTAAACCTTTTTATGCTTGTTGTTAGTGACACTGAATAACTCTGACCCATCATTTCAGCAGCTGTGAAAAGTAACTTTTGCTCAAGCATTGTAATTAAGTAGAAATTTGAGACATTTTACATTTACTTTAGGGCAATAAATATTTAGGGTAAAAAGTATTCTCCGACTTTAGTCCGTAGTGATTTGATAAATAAAGATTTTGCACGTTCAGTATTGAACAAGCTTCTGAAATATCACATACTGTGAAAGAATAAACTACAGAGGCAGTTGGGGAGGCATTTTTTCTCTCCAAATGTTCAGATAATTTAGTTTCTGTATATGGTCAATTAATCCAATGCAACACACACACAAAAAATAAATGAATCAAAGATTAAAGAAAAAGTGCGAAAGTTGAAAACAGATCTCCCCTGACCCTCAGGTGGGCTGCCAACATTTGTGTACTTTTACTTAAGCAGGGTTCTTGGTAAGAAGACCACAGCTTGTAAAATAGCATTTTCACAATACTGTACATATGTTACCACCTCACTAAAGTGCAGGCTCTGAATATTTCAGCACCGCTGCTGTTTTGGTGAAGCGTCCTCACTGCAGGCTGTGATACATCTCCGGTTTTGCTCCATCTGCGGTTTTTTTTGTTGTTGTTGTTGTTGCAGTGAAGCTGTTGTGGAAGTCAGTATCTGCTGCCACCTCTAGACACTCTTCAGGATTGTCCTCTGCAGTCACCATGAGAACACTTCCGTCTTGGTTTCTAGGCTGACAAACACTTGAAATTTTAAAGTGTAAAATGACATCGGTGGTGTATCAGTAAGTCTGCAATGACAGATTGTTCTCATTCTCATGTCAAGTGGGATAGTTTGTCATTCATACCTAATTACCCAGTATGCCACCATCATTTTAAACCGTATCATTTTTGTCTGTTCAAATTTGTAACAGTGGAAAAGTAGAGACCAACTTTAATTCCATCAATGCTACCAACTTCCTGTACAACTACAAACCAATCCCTCATCAATGTCACCACAGTCAATTCCTCATTTGAATAAACAGACCTCCCCCAACATCCAAGAGCTTCCTGAAGTGTGAATGTTTTCATAAATCCCTCACCTGAAATGTATTTTCTTTTCGGTTTTTTTTTTCATGTCATTCTTTGCATTTTGCAGCTTATTGTCTTGGTCGTTGTGTTTTCGGTTTTCTTTTGTGTTTTCCTAAATGTTTTATTGTCTTCTTTGTTTTGGTGTTTTCTCAAAGGTTCTGTTTTTTAGTTGAACTGATTAGTTTTTTTCTTCACTGTTGTGTTTTCTTGATAGTTGTGTTTTCTGGTTTGTTCTTGTTTAGCATTTTCCCTTCATGGTTGGGTTTTCGCATGTGTTGTTGTATTCCTTTTCGTCTCTTGTTGTTGTGTTGCTACATTGTGCTGGTTGTGTTTGGTGTTTTGCACATCAGGGCCACAATGGCAGTGGCTTATAAAGGTTACTAGATGCCTGCTTCATACCAGCCTTAACAGGGTCTTCTTTCCCCACTGATTATGCCAGGCCTTTTCTCTTGGCTTTGGCTTTGCTACACAGCTGAGGGCGTGTGTGAACGGGAGGCACGTGGCTGCGAGGTTATCATATAAAAACCCGTCATAATGACCTTGTGTGAACCCTCACCACCCGTGATGTTTTATTTCTTAGTGATGGTGGTGTTTAATTCTGTTACTTATTAGCGCTCCTTGATGGATCCTTTGAATGTTTACACTGATTATGGAATATAACACAAGACGGAATAAAACAGGCTGATCTTTCAAGCTGTGGTTCCTTCAGAAGTGAAATGTTCCATTTAAACACATCAAATGCATAATTTTTCTTGATCTGACTGACACACCAGCAGACCTGCTTGTTACCTGGTGAAGTGATGAGGGCTAACTCAGCATAAAATGGCGTTGATGTGGTCTTATGCTTCTTAAAAAGATGCACAGTCAAGCTTTCTGCTTCAGCGCTGTGGCCTGGCCATGCTTTACCTTGGATCAGGCAAACAGCTAACGTGATGTATGATTATGAGCAAGTTAAAGTTTCCTACTACTTTCTTTAGTCTTTTGGGAATTCCCACATGTGAACACGCTTCATGAGTTGTGGCGCACCTCCTTTTATTCCCTTTAGGATGATCATCCCTGGGTGTAATCCACAGAAAGTAGTGGTATCATTAATACTTATTTTGATGTGAGTCGTGCAAATGTACTTTACGAAGTGACCTCTAGATAAAACTGCTATGCTCCAGGTGAGGTTTGAACTCACAACCTCGGCATCACTCTGCAGGCAGGTAGCTGTCTTATAAGTACCGCGCGCTGACCGATTGCGCCACTGGAGCTATCTGTGGGGTCCTTTTTGATTGAAGTGATTCTATATGAACCTGATGAAAGAAAGTGTCACAGTCAATCACTCTCAGCAACAAAGTACTGGAGCTATTTTTAATCTTTCGTTGAAATTAAACCTTTTTATGCTTGTTGTTAATGACACTGAATAAGGTTGCTGTAATTAAACCTTTACTTAAAAAACCTACTCTTTATTCAGAAGTGTTGGCTAATTATCGACCTATATCCAATCTCCATTTTTTGTCTAAAGTTCTTGAAAAAATAGTTGCAGTTCAACTTTGTGATCATTTACATAGAAATAATCTGTTTGAAGAGTTTCAGTCAGGATTCAGAGTGCATCATAGCACAGAAACAGCACTGGTGAAAGTTACCAATGATCTCCTCTTAGCCTCTGATAGCGGACTTGTTTCTGTGCTTGTCCTGTTGGATCTCAGTGCTGCATTTGATACGATCGATCACAGCATTCTATTACAGAGACTTGAACATGTTACTGGGATTAAAGGAACTGCATCAGGCTGGTTTAAGTCATATTTATCTGATAGATTCCAGTTTGTTCTTGTAAATGAAGAATCTTTCTCACACGTTGGAGTAAGTCATGGAGTTCCTCAGGGTTCTGTGCTTGGACTGATTCTTTTTACTTTATACATGCTTCCATTAGGTAACATTATCAGACAGCATGCCATAAATTTCCGTTGTTATGCTGATGATACTCAGCTGTACTTATCTATGAAACCAGATGAAACCAATAGGTTGATCAGACTACAAGCATGTCTTAAAGACATAAAGACCTGGATGACTCAGAACTGTCTGCTTTTAAATTCAGACAAAACTGAAGTTGTTCTCTTTGGACCTGAGCGCTTCAGGGAGAAATTGTCTAGTTATATAGTTACTCTAGATGGTATTTCCTTGGCTTCTAGTTCTACAGTGAGGAACCTTGGAGTTATTTTTGACCAGAATTTATCATTTGATGCACATATTAAACTGGTTTCTAGGACTGCCTTCTTTCACCTTCGTACTATTGCTAAAATCAGGAACATCCTGTCTCAGGGTGATGCAGAGAAACTAGTTCATGCATTTGTTACTTCAAGATTGGACTACTGTAATTCCTTATTATTGGGCTGTCCCACATATTCTCTGAAAAGCCTCCAGCTGATCCAAAATTCTACAGCCAGAGTTCTGATGAGAACTAACAGGAGAGATCATGTTTCTCCAGTTTTAGCTTCTCTTCATTGGCTCCCTGTTAAATTCAGAATAGAATTTAAGATTCTTCTTCTCACATATAAAGCTCTTAATGACCGAGCTCCATCATATCTTAAAGATCTCATTGTAAGATATTTTCCTAACAGAGCACTTTGCTCCCAAACTGCAGGTTTACTTGTTGTTCCCAGAGTTTCTAAAAGTAGAATGGGAGGTAGAGCCTTCAGTTATCAGGCCCCTCTCTTGTGGAATAAGCTGCCAGTAAATGTCCGGGAAGCAGACACCCTTTCCACTTTTAAGATTAGGCTAAAAACTTTCCTTTTTGATAAAGCTTATAGTTAGGGATGGCTCAGGTAATCCTGAAACATCCCATAGTTAAGCTGCTATAGGCTTAGACTGCTGGGGGACCTCATCTGTCACACCTTTCCTCACTTTGCTCTCTTTTTCCCCCTGTTTAATTTCACAATTGATATTATGTACATATGACATTATTGTGGTTATTAACTTGTGTTTCCCTGTTCCAACAGATATCCTTTGATATCCTTTGAATGAGGTGTTTTCCCCCCCCTCTTTTCCCTCTTTTCTGTCTTCTCAAACCCCAGCTGGTCGAGGCGGATGGCCACCCTTCCTGAGTCTGGTTCTGCCAGAGGTTTCTTCCTGTTAAAAGGGAGTCGTTCCTTTCCACAGTCGCCACAGGCACGCTCAGGACAGGAGATTGGACTGAAGACAAGTTTCGGTGCAATCTGTTGGTTTCCTTAGCTAGGATATTAATTTTTGAATGGGCTCTATATGAATTACTTTGATTATGATTACAATGAATTGAATTCCAATTGGCTTGAATTGGACTATATTACTTAAGTGCGTTGAGATGACAATTGTTGTAATCTGGCGCTATATAAATAAAATTGAATTGAATTGAATTGAATTGAATAACTCTGACCCATCATTTCAGCAGCTGTGAAAAGTAACTTATAACATTTGCTCAAGCATTGTAATTAAGTAGAAATTTGAGACATTTTACATTTACTTTAGGGCAATAAATATTTAGGGTAAAAAGTATTCTCCGACTTTAGTCCGTAGTGATTTGATAAATAAAGATTTTGCACGTTCAGTATTGAACAAGCTTCTGAAATATCACATATTGTGAAAGAATAAACTACAGAGGCAGTTGGGGAGGCATTTTTTCTCTCCAAATGTTCAGATAATTTAGTTTCTGTATATGGTCAATTAATCCAATGCAACACACACACAAAAAATAAATAAATCAAAGATTAGAGAAAAAGTGCGAAAGTTGAAAACAGATCTCCCCTGACCCTCAGGTGGGCTGCCAACATTTGTGTACTTTTACTTAAGCAGGGTTCTTGGTAAGAAGACCACAGCTTGTAAAATAGCATTTTCACAATACTGTACATATGTTACCACCTCACTAAAGTGCAGGCTCTGAATATTTCAGCACCGCTGCTGTTTTGGTGAAGCGTCCTCACTGCAGGCTGTGATACATCTCCGGTTTTGCTCCATCTGCGTTTTTTTTTGTTGTTGTTGTTGTTGCAGTGAAGCTGTTGTGGAAGTCAGTATCTGCTGCCACCTCTAGACACTCTTCAGGATTGTCCTCTGCAGTCACCATGAGAACACTTCCGTCTTGGTTTCTAGGCTGACAAACACTTGAAATGTTACAGTGTAAAATGACATCGGTGGTGTATCAGTAAGTCTGCAATGACAGATTGTTCTCATTCTCATGTCAAGTGGGATAGTTTGTCATTCCTACCTCATTACCCAGTATGCCACCATCATTTTAAACCGTATCATTTTTGTCAGTTCAAATTTGTAACAGTGGAAAAGTAGAAAGCAACTTTAATTCCATCAATGCTACCAACTTCCTGTACAACTACAAACCAATCCCTCATCAATGTCACCACAGTCAATTCCTCATTTGAATAAACAGACCTCCCCCAACATCCAAGAGCTTCCTGAAGTGTGAATGTTTTCATAAATCTCTCACCTGAAATGTATTTTCTGTTCGTTTTGTTTTTTCATGTCATTCTTTGCATTTTGCAGCTTATTGTCTTGGTCGTTGTGTTTTCGGTTTTCTTTTGTGTTTTCCTAAATGTTTTATTGTCTTCTTTGTTTTGGTGTTTTCTCAAAGGTTCTGTTTTTTAGTTGAACTGATTAGTTTTTTTCTTCACTGTTGCGTTTTCTTGATAGTTGTGTTTTCTGGTTTGTTCTTGTTTAGCATTTTCCCTTCATGGTTGGGTTTTTGCATGTGTTGTTGTATTCCTTTTTGTCTCTTGTTGTTGTGTTGCTACATTGTGCTGGTTGTGTTTGGTGTTTTGCACATCAGGGCCACAATGGCAGTGGCTTATAAAGATTACTAGATGCCTGCTTCATACCAGCCTTAACAGGGTCTTCTTTCCCCACTGATTATGCCAGGCCTTTTCTCTTGGCTGTGGCTTTGCTACACAGCTGAGGGCGTGTGTGAACGGGAGGCACGTGGCAGCGAGGTTATCATATAAAAACCCGTCATAATGACCTTGTGTGAACCCTCACCACCCGTGATGTTTTATTTCTTAGTGATGGTGCTGTTTAATTCTGTTACTTATTAGCGCTCCTTGATGGATCCTTTGAATGTTTACACTGATTACGTAATATAACACAAGACGGAATAAAACAGGGTGATCTTTCAAGCTATGGTTCCTTCAGAAGTGAAATGTTCCATTTAAACACATCAAATGCATAATTTTTCTTGATCTGACTGACACACCAGCAGACCTCCTTGTTACCTGGTGAAGTGATGAGGGCTAACTCAGCATAAAATTGCGTTGATGTGGTCTTATGCTTCTTAAAAAGATGCACAGTCATGCTTTCTGCTTAAGCGCTGTGGCCTGGCCATGCTTTACCTTGGATCAGGCAAACAGCTAACGTGATGTATGATTATGAGGAACTTAAGGTTTCCGACTACTTTCTTTAGTCTTTTGGGAATTCCCACATGTGAACACGCTTCATGAGTTGTGGCGCACCTCCTTTTATTCCCTTTAGGATCATCCCTTTAGGATGTAATCCACAGAAAGTAGTGGTATCATTACTACTTATTTTGATGTGAGTTGAGCAAATGTACTTTATGTAGTGACCTCCAGATAAAACTGGTATGCTCCAGGTGAGGTTTGAACTCACAACCTCGGCATCACTCTGCAGGTAGGTAGCTGTCTTATAAGTACCGCGCGCTGACCGATTGCGCCACTGGAGCTATGTGTGGGGTCCTTTTTGATTGAAGTGATTCTATATAAACCTGATGAAAGAAAGTGGCACAGTCAATCACTCTCAGCAACAAAGTACTGGAGCTATTTTTAATCTTTCGTTGCAATTAAACCTTTTTATGCTTGTTGTTAATGACACTGAATAAGGTTGCTGTAATTAAACCTTTACTTAAAAAACCTACTCTTTATTCAGAAGTGTTGGCTAAGTATCGACCTATATCCAATCTCCATTTTTTGTCTAAAGTTCTTGAAAAAATAGTTGCAGTTCAACTTTGTGATCATTTACATAGAAATAATCTGTTTGAAGAGTTTCAGTCAGGATTCAGAGTGCATCATAGCACAGAAACAGCACTGGTGAAAGTTACCAATGATCTCCTCTTAGCCTCTGATAGCGGACTTGTTTCTGTGCTTGTCCTGTTGGATCTCAGTGCTGCATTTTATACGATCGATCACAGCATTCTGTTACAGAGACTTGAACATGTTAGTGGGATTAAAGGAACTGCATTAGGCTGGTTTAAGTCATACTTATCTGATAGATTCCAGTTTGTTCTTGTAAATGAAGAATCTTCCTCACACGTTGGAGTAAGTCATGGAGTTCCTCAGGGTTCTATGCTTGGACCGATTCTTTTTACTTTATACATGCTTCCATTAGGTAACATTATCAGACAGCATGGCATAAATTTCCATTGTTATGCTGATGATACTCAGCTGTACTTATCTATGAAACCAGATGAAACCAATAGGTTGGTCAGACTACAAGCCTGTCTTAAAGACATAAAGACCCGGATGACTCAGAACTGTCTGCTTTTAAATTCAGACAAAACTGAAGTTATTCTCTTTGGACCTGAGCGCTTCAGGGAGAAATTGTCTAGTTATATAGTTACTCTAGATGGTATTTCCTTGGCTTCTAGTTCTACAGTGAGGAACCTTGGAGTTATTTTTGACCAGAATTTATCATTTGATGCACATATAAAACTGGTTTCTAGGACTGCCTTCTTTCACCTTCGTAATATTGCTAAAATCAGCAACATCCTGTCTCAGGGTGATGCAGAGAAACTAGTTCATGCATTTGTTACTTCAAGATTGGACTACTGTAATTCCTTTTTATTGGGCTGTCCCACATATTCTCTGAAAAGCCTCCAGCTGATCCAAAATTCTACAGCCAGAGTTCTGATGAGAACTAACAGGGGAGATCATGTTTCTCCAGTTTTAGCTTCTCTTCATTGGCTCCCTGTTAAATTCAGAATAGAATTTAAGATTCTTCTTCTCACATATAAAGCTCTTAATGACCGAGCTCCATCATATCTTAAAGATCTCATTGTAAGGTATTTTCCTAACAGAGCACTTCGCTCCCAAACTGCAGGTTTACTTGTTGTTCCCAGAGTTTCTAAAAGTAGAATGGGAGGTAGAGCCTTCAGTTATCAGGCCCCTCTCTTGTGGAATAAGCTGCCAGTAAATGTCCGGGAAGCAGACACCCTTTCCACTTTTAAGATTAGGCTTAAAACTTTCCTTTTTGATAAAGCTTATAGTTAGGGATGGCTCAGGTAATCCTGAAACATCCCATAGTTAAGCTGCTATAGGTTTAGACTGCTGGGGGACCTCATCTGTCACACCTTTCCTCACTTTGCTCTCTTTTCCCCCCTGTTTAATTTCAAAATTGATTTTATGTACATGTGACATTATTGTGGTTATTAACCTATGTTTCCCTGTTCCAACAGATATCCTTTGAATTACGTTATGGTGTTTTTCCCCCCTCTTTTCCCTCTTTTCTGTCTTCTCAAACCCCAGCTGGTCGAGGCGGATGGCCACCCTTCCTGAGTCTGGTTCTGCCAGAGGTTTCTTCCTGTTAAAAGGGAGTCGTTCCTTTCCACAGTCGCCACAGGCACGCTCAGGACGGGAGATTGGACTGAAGACAAGTTTCGGTGCAATCTGTTGGTTTCCTTAGCTAGGATATTAATTTTTGAATGGGCTCTATATGAATTAAATGGATTATGATTACAACGAATTGAATTCCAATTGGCTTGAATTGGACTATATTACTTAAGTGCCTTGAGATGACAATTGTTGTAATCTGGCGCTATATAAATAAAATTGAATTGAATTGAATTTCGTTGCAATTAAACCTTTTTATGCTTGTTGTTAGTGACACTGAATAACTCTGACCCATCATTTCAGCAGCTGTGAAAAGTAACTTATAACATTTGCTCAAGCATTGTAATTAAGTAGAAATTTGAGACATTTCACATTTACTTTAGGGAAATAAATATTTAGGGCAAAAAGTATTCTCCGACTTTAGTCCGTAGTGATTTGATAAATAAAGATTTCGCACGTTCAGTATTGAACAAGCTTCTGAAATATCACATACTGTGAAAGAATAAACTACAGAGGCAGTTGGGGAGGCATTTTTTTCTCCAAATGTTCAGATAATTTAGTTTATGTAAATGGTCAATTAATCCAATGCAACACACACACAAAAAAAAGTAAAAAAATAAATCAAAGATTAGAGAAAAAGTGCGAAAGTTGAAAACAGATCTCCCCCTGACCCTCAGGTGGGCTGCCAACATTTGTGTACTTTTACTTAAGCAGGGTTCTTGGTAAGAAGACCACAGCTTGTAAAATAGCATTTTCACAATACTGTACATATGTTACCACCTCACTAAAGTGCAGGCTCTGAATATTTCAGCACCGCTGCTGTTTTGGTGAAGCGTCCTCACTGCAGGCTGTGATACATCTTCGGTTTTGCTCCATCTGCGTTTTTTGATGTTGTTGTTGTTGCAGTGAAGCTGTTGTGGAAGTCAGTATCTGCTGCCACCTCTAGACACTCTTCAGGACTGTCCTCTGCAGTCACCATGACAACACTTCCGTCTTGGTTTCTAGGCTGACAAACACTTGAAATGTTACAGTGTAAAATGACATCGGTGGTGTATCAGTAAGTCTGCAATGACAGATTGTTCTCATTCTCATGTCAAGTGGGATAGTTTGTCATTCATACCTCATTACCCAGTATGCCACCATCATTTTAAACCGTATCATTTTTGTCAGTTCAAATTTGTAACAGTGGAAAAGTAGAAAGCAACTTTAATTCCATCAATGCTACCAACTTCCTGTACAACTACAAACCAATCCCTCATCAATGTCACCACAGTCAATTCCTCATTTGAATAAACAGACCTCCCCCAACACCCAAGAGCTTCCTGAAGTGTGAATGTGCTGTGTTTTCTCTTTTCTGTTCTTACTGATTGTACTCTAAGCTTGTTTCATGCAGTTACGCATTGTAATCAGTTTCTGGAGAAAGGAAAGTATCTCTCTGTATGCCCTGTATGTAATGAGCCTCTTACTTTTGTGCACAACCCAACACAGAGCGCTGCAGTAAATAGAAACAAGCCCCGGGGTGGCTGTGGGCGGACATATGCATGCTTTTATACCTGCACGGTGGTCTAAAAAGCTGGCAAAAAACCCCCAAAAAACTGTACTAAAAAACAAAAAAGAAAAGAGAAGAACAGAACAGAAGAGACCAGGCATCTTGCCAGCTGTTTCCTGCCCTGCTACCAGCAGAGTGAGGCTGGTAACTGAGCAACTTGCAACAACCAGCCACCAGGAAGAAGCGTGGCCTCTAATTCCAAGAAAACACAAAGTTCACACAAGTTTCACACACTTGCTAAACCCACGTGTGACGCGTACACTCAAAAGTTAAGCGGAGGCCCCAGTTGTGCTTCTTATCAGGGACACTTCTGCAACTCTTGCCTCTAACAGATTTGTAAATATTCTTGACATCTTTTTTAACCTAACGTCAGTGTTTCCCTTTTCTTCTGTCTTTCTTTGAGACTTCTACTTTCTAACTTTAGAGAGAACATAAAATTTGTGAAATAATATAAATTAACTATGAAAACATGTTCACGCAGGTTTTTAACAGTATGACACATGCAACATGCATATCAGTCGTACGTTGGGGGTTGTGTTTAAGGCTATGAGCAGAAATTATTCAGCTGTTCTGATTGTAGGAGTTGTTTGCCAAAATACAGTCTGCATGTATTACAGCGTCATGGCTCTGTAGTAAAATGAGTCCAGGTGCTAAAATGATCTGCCTGCAGTCCTGAACCTGACACCCACTGAAAACATTTGGGACTTTAAGATTAAAAGAAAATTACAAAGGAGACCCCAAACTGTTGAGCAGCAGTTCTCTAATCTCCAACAGAGAGTCCAGCTCTCCTGCCCACTCTACATTTGCCAGATTAAGAAATAAACAAATCATGAGCAAATATTTGTTGGCTAATGGAGTTTTTTTTTTCTTCTCTTAGTTAATGTGAGTATTTTCAGGTCATGTCACATTAAATGTAAACACAAGCTGCTGTCGTAACACCTGTCTTTCATGACTTCTGCAGTTCTTCTTCCTTTTCCCTTTGCAGGTAACAAGAGACGGTGGTCAGGTGAAACCATCAAAAGGCTGTGGCCTGCTGTTGGATGGGCGAGAACAATAAGAGGATCCAGGAGGCCGAGGGAACAGGACACCCACCCACCCTGCAGGGGGGACACCCCCCCCCCCCTCCAAAAAAAAAAAAATATTTCACAGAAATAATTGAGGACCAGTAGATCAGCATTCTCAAACATTTGTTTTGTATATGTTCATTCTAACACGTTTTACTGATGTTTTTCTGTATTTCTTAATGTAGGCCTTAAAGAATAATTTCCATAAAATCAAACACCCACTCTCTGTTTAGTGTCTCATAAGCCAGTATTAGAGCTTGCAGAACTTTGCTATCCAGCTGGTCCGTCGCATTTAAATACTTGACATTGTTAATAAACGGCCAGTGTGCGGGAATTAAATCATTGCTTTATTGAAAATACAACAACACACAGCTTAGGTATTGCTGTTTCTTGTCTTTGCTACAACGCTGTTATTCAAAGCCCTGATAATAAGTGGCGCGTTCTTCCTGCCTGCAGTTGCTCGGTATCACCGGTGGGCGGCGCTGTGGGCTCACCCAGCGGAGCGGCATCCGGCGTCCTGTCATCCAGCGGTGGCTACAGCTGCTGAGGCGTGGGAGGACCGGGTGAGACACAACAGTTAGACCGAAACTCCGAGGCGCTCAGAGAGCTGAAGGGAGCCGTGGAAAACAGAGTTTGCAATTAACATCTATTTACTTTTTTTTTTTTTTTTTTAAACAACGACCTCGCGCTTGAAAGTGACTCTTCTCCTCCTCGCCGACGCTTGATAAAGCAGGAATAACTTATGAAGTGACCGGTGTTCGTCGTTCACCGGTGGGACTGTCTCGGCTGTACGGTGCGGCAGGAACTGGACCCAACTTGAAGGTAAGCGGGAAAACACTGGTCGTTCTCGCGGTGCTTGTCGCTCTAATTTCGGCTGTCAGGCAGCACACAACCCGCTGCTTAAACGGCGGGGAACACCGAGCTGCCAGCACCTCTCCTCAGCTCAGGTATGCTGATTTATTTATTTAATTTTTTTTTACTGGAGCTGCTACTGCAGCATAGGGGTTTCGGGGAGGGGTCTCCATAGGCGCAAAGCCGACAACCACGGGTGACTGTGTAAGTCCATGCTTGCTGTGGGAGTTTTACACATCTGAGTTGTCCCCCCCAAGCCTTTGAAATTAAAATGCCACGCGTCTGGCTGGGCTGTCAGGAGTCAAGTGAGTCAGTCTGACACTCGAACGCTTACACGCATACGGTTGGACTTCCATTAAACCCTTTTTTTTACCCCTTCCCATGATCCACCTCGTTTTATTGACGTCTTGCTCAGCTGTGGCTTGGAAGCCAAGACACGGGGCTCTTCATCAGTACTGATCTGATGAGGTGTGTGTATGAGAGAGAAAATGAAAGAGAGGCCCAGGTGTTACCCACTGGCAACATCCTCTCGGTATTCTATAAGCTCAGAATGCTGTCAAAGCTGAATGCACGCGTAGTTCAATATGGACACACACACATGCGTGCAAACACACACACACAGAGGCTTTAAGAGGGATAAATTGATTTCAAAGTGCTGCAGGCTTTTGAGAATAAGGGGACACATTGGGTCGCTGGCAGTGCAGAAATCCCACAGAGACAATTAAACTACTGACCCGTGCCATCAAGGGTTTGTTTTGGCTTCCTGTTTGGAAAGATGGAAGGAAGTAGACTCCTGGGCCAGATGGCAGGGAGCATGCACCCCCCCACACACACACACGCGCGCGCGCACACACCTGGAAAGTCTGCCCAATTTTTTCTTCCACCTTGGATAGAATGAAATGTGATTTTTCGAGCTAACTGCAGCATCCAGAGTGTAGTTCCGCTCTTTGAGCTGATGAAGGTCAACGACGATTTGTGACGCTGGGATACTTCAAAACGCAGATCCTGAAAAGAGTTGCTCAGTAAGTTGTTTTCTGGGATAAAAAAACAAAACAAAAAAAACGGGAAACCGTCTCCATCGTCCGTACCTCCACTTAGCTTCATTTCAACCGCCGTGTGAAAAGTGAAAACTTTGATTCTGACTTTGATGTGCTGGATTGTATTTCATGAAGACAAAAATAGAACCGCACACAGCTCTGAGCAGGAACCCGTCGGCATCCTGGAAGATGTCTCACTCGGTGTGGCTCATCTCTCTAAGAGTAGATATAGTGCGTGTGTGTGTGTGTGTGTGTGTGTGTGTGGGCACGGTGGCAACTTGCAGGTGTGTTTCCACCTCTTTCTCTCTCACCTGGCACGCTCGGCTCACGGCGTGTTTGAGCAGGTTTGAGGGAAGAAGAAAAAAAAAAGATCCCAGCTGTGACAATAGCAGGTTTATTTCTGGGCCACTTCTCTCACTATTGAAGCGCACATTCGTGTTTATACTGAGCTCTCCGCGTGGAAAACTGGTTCGGTTTTCAGGGAGCCCTCCGGCATTTTCACAATGCATTTCACATTTCACAATGAAGGGCAGTTCATCTGTGACAGGCGCTGCTCCTGCTCCCTTCAAACAAACAGGGCTGTGGGGTTACTGTGTCTTTATCTCATATCTTTCATTTAGGGGTCTCAAGACTAGCGATTTTAGACTATGTAAAGCAGGAAGCTGTACACATTACAGGTCTCCTCAGCAGCATTAAGAAGGGTTAATATTTTTGGTCATGGCTTTTGGGGGGCTTATTTTCTTTCCTGAGTGATGTATTTCTGAGTGATGCCCATCACAACGGATTCAGACTGGAATGCAAAGATTTTCAGCTAAAATCAGTTTCAGACTGAAACTAACAACTTAACTCCTGGACAGACTGCAGCTGAGTCTCACGCCGACACTGATGGTTGGCAGAGAATGAATCTGACAGACTGTCATTTCCAGCTGTGCGAGCAGCAGGTTGACCCTTCTTCCAGCGGTTTCTTTTAAAGCGAGGCAGTGGACGTGGTCGACATCAGACCCGATAAACGTCTGCGTTTGAGCTCAGAAACCATCATTTTTTATGTGAAACCAGTGGAACGATGCTGGCTGCAGTTTTTTTTGTTGCTCCTTGGTAACTCGTCCAAATGGAATTTGGTAGGTTTAAGCAACAAAGCCCAGCCCTTTATGATTTTGGCTACAAGTGACTACACACAAAAGCAGTTTTGGAGCGCTTCTCTTGGGAAATTCAGTTGCGTGATCATACAAAAGAATTGAGAATTATATAACCTTCCAAAAACTACACCAAATTACCCAGCAAACTTTTTTTTCATTTGAAAATGAATTGCTCTGTATTCCTCCTGCAACACGGCAGATAACAGCGGCTGCTGCTCTTTCCGGTGTTGTGCTTTTGTGGATGGTCCCTGTGCACTCGCAGAGAACAGCGAACGCAGAGACCAGTCCTACAGTTTGAGCTCCCAGGATCCCCCTGTTCTGATGAAAATCAGCTGGGGCTTGTTGTCTGCATTGCTATAGTTAAAAAGAGGCGTTGTTTGTGTTTAAAGAATGTCTCACAAGTGTGATGCTTACCCAGGAAGTCTGAATAGGAAAATATGCAAGCAGCAGTAGTTTACCATATGCTTCGGGTTGAAAGGTATCTCTGTAGTACACATATTCATCATGTATGCAAATAAATCATGAACCTCATGAGTTGCACAAATCCCTACTGCGTATGTGTTGCTGTGATGTTCAAGTCTGTGCCTCTGTGCAGCATCCCTATCAATTTGACACATTCTGACAAATCTGAGACTGATTGGGCTATTTTTAATAAATCCTTACAGCCACAACCTCGCTGAGGCAGACGGTGTACACAGCTTCATCTGTGTTGGCTGGCTTGCCTTTGTCTTTAGGACTTAACACAAAATACTCCCGAACACAGATAGAAGCATTTTTCTTTATTTCTACGCAGGCCTGCCTTTTGGGCTCCAGTTCCCAACACTCAGCATCTGAAGAGACAGGAAAGTGGGCAGAGTCAGGGATGGCATGCAGTAAATGATAATCACGGGTTGGGTCTCAATTTGGGGCCTGCTGTGACAAGGACTTGCGGATTTCTTTTCACGGGGTGCCTCCTCAACCAATTACCGGTCTTCTGTGTAATCTGGTTTCTATTCACAAACCGCGCAAATCTGAAACGATCTTTAGAAAAGCCACTTAGAAATAATAGTAAATCAGACACATTTTCACTACGGCTTTGAAGCTAATACACTATACTGTGCAGTGTTGCCAGCGGGTGGCAGTATGGGCAACATTGCTAGTTGCAATTCAGTAGAAGAAACACCTGTGGTGGACATCCAGAAAATGAAAATGGGGAGAGATCTTCTCAGAGAATTACTTTAAACTTTGAGATTACCCTGAATATTACACCATATCTGATAATACACGAGAGTTTCTTGTTTGTCGGCTCTGACTCAGAAACAGTTGGTGAGTCACATCATTTACATTCTTGCCAGGTCAGATGCTCATTAAGTCAAAACTGGTGAAAAAAAACCATCTAACACAGGCGTAAAAACTTTTATCCACATTAGTGAAAAGTATTTTTTTTTGGTTTTGTTTTAATCTTTACAGTTTTCACTCGCTTTGTCTTGTTCAAATCATCTAAGCCCTATTCAGAAATGTTGATGGAGAGTCGGATGTGTCGTCAGCAGCTCAACTGCATGCTCTGCCAGTGGGAACTGGCCTCAGATGCGCACTAAAATGCTTAAGCCTTGTGATGCAGCTGCATAGCAGTCTTATATAAAGAGAATTGCTGGAATTTTGATGCTATGAAGAAAAAAAATCATACATTTGGCTTAGGTCCCCGAGCTTAGTGCACGTCCACGCTATGGTTTCTGTGTTTCTGAGCAATCTGGTTATGTAAAACCAAATCAATGAGCTTGCTCTCCACGGGTTTGGTTTGGCAAGACATTGGTTCCTCCAGTGAGATTCTGCAGATGGAACAGGTACCTGCATCCTTCACAGCGCTGTCAGCACTAGAAATTCAGACTTCCAGCTCCTACATAAAAGATTAGCAGTGTCAGGACTGCTTGCTCCCAGTTACACATTTCTCTGACCGAGCTCACTAATGGTTGCAGTTACCGAGGCTGTCGTGCAGCTTGTTTTTTATCCTGTGGTCCTCCCGAAAGACCAAATGATCAAGATTTGAGCTGATCCCCAGAGAT
The DNA here is from genome assembly GCF_036924035.1 of Leuresthes tenuis. Lineage (NCBI taxonomy): Eukaryota > Metazoa > Chordata > Actinopteri > Atheriniformes > Atherinopsidae > Leuresthes > Leuresthes tenuis. The sequence continues at coordinate 17,484,489 of NW_027325374.1, read as the reverse complement.
CAGGGATTTCTTTAATCCTCTCTCTCTTCCTCTCTCTACTTCTCTCAGTCTCTCTCCCGTCTTTCAAATTTATTTCCCTACGTCGTGCATCCTTTTGTTTGTTTTATTCTTCTAATTTTCCCACGCTTCATCGGGCTAAATGATGATGTGACCTTATCAGACACACCTTTCTTCAGAGGCGATTATGCAAGTGATCACGTGATGACAGAACGGAATACAAAGTGAGTTCAGACATGGCTGCTATATTCACTGTATGGAGCAAAGTTAATAAAAAAAAAAAAACATAACTGACCGTTTTTATGTGGCCACGGGTTACCATTTCCTGTCTGATTTGTGGCTCACTGCACTGTGAAGTAAATATATATGTTTCCCGTTGTACTAATCCACTTCTCATCACCCCGGTCCGACTTTCTTTCTGTTATTTACTCTGAACTTCATTCAGGGAGTAGTGCCTCGTTGGTTTAATTTGTTTTATTTGCAGATGAGAAGAAGGGGACAGGAATTGGACAGCTGTTGGGATTGCAAGCCCATGAACTCATATATATATATATATTCAAATATATTAAAATACTACCAGGCAGATTGCCAACTGTTGAAATGAAAGGATCAGTGAACATCAGTGTAGAGTGGAATCATGGGCATGTGGTTCACTGAGAGTTCATCAGTGGATAACTGTAATAGTGTGTGTGAGAAGGTTAAGCGTGAAAACTTAGCTTTAAGTTGGCTGTAACCTTAGGAACTTTGTTACTAGCAGCAAAGAACTTGAGGGATGCATCTGGCTCCTCAGTTGGACCATCAATGACGCATCATTAGAAATGGTCTCTATGGAAGGGCGACTGTCAAGAAGACATCTTCAAGGAAGGGAAACGGGGAGAAAAGACTGAGGTATGCCAAATGACACGAGAAGTGGACAGAAAATCAGCGGCAGCAGGTCCTATGGAGGGATGAATCCTCATGAGGAGTAAAGAAATGACAAGAAAACTTGTCTAAGAGGGATTAGGCTTCGAATCGAGAATATTGCTGTTTTTCCATTTATGTTTCGATAAATGGCAGCACCTCCTTCCTGTTCCCCTTTGCAATATACAAAGAAATGAAAATACTTTTGTGCAGTACTGTCGTTTCCTTTGAACCAAAACGTTATTACTATTTGTTGGAGCCTCAGACGCTGCATTATCAACGTTTTCTTCGTTTCTCTTTAAATTGACATCATGGCTCATTTAACCCAAATTTTTACCATCTTCATGTATCAGCTGTTTTCGTGTCGTTTTTAGCCCAGTTAACCAGTATCATTAAACCAGACATTTATAATAACCCCTCATCTGTGGGTTAGTAAGCTGGTTGAACTGTTTAATCCCCTCTTTAGGGTAACCACTTTGTGTTTGCTTGGAATTACAGTGCTCAGGTGGAGGCAGTGCTGTGACTGACAGATTAGCACATTTACTGGTTTAGAAACTGTGGAATAACTCAGTTATACATCGAAGGGACTGTGCCCTTCAGAATTAATTTTCATTTTGCCTGAAAACCTCAATGGAATTAGATCATCTTTATCCTGAAAATAGAAAAGAAAAGGCTGAATACAATCGTTATCTGTCGAAAAGGAATTTTAATCGGGTTATTATGTGCATATTGGTTTCCAAATGGTTCTTCAATGTCCATTTGATGACAATATTGTCCCCCAGCCAGAGTTCTCCTGGAAGGCTTCAGACTCCTCTATGAAGATCCTGAATAACTCCTCTCTTGTCTCATTGAAAACCACAATCGTGACCCCCCATTTTCCCCTCTGAATATTCTTTTCAGAGCCAATTCTCCAGTCCCCTACAATCTTATCCTAATGTGGCATCTGCGGGCAATTACCATTAACTTTTCATAGAAAGCCAGCCAACAGAGGAAGCTGTTGTATTGGCGGTCACAGCATGGGTTTTCTGGCTGCGTAGAGGGGCGGCAGGAAGGAGGCACGAATGGCAGCTGAGGAGGCCTATTCATGTTTCCAGGCAAAGCCACACTTGGCTCGACTCTTATTGTGACGGTGACCTTCCTGTCACCAAGCAGCTAACACAAAACAGCTTCACATGAGGGTCAGCTGAGTTGCTTTCTTTGTCTCCTGTCCTGCTGTCAACCCTTCATCATGTATCTCTTTCATTATGCTGTTACTCATCCAACAGGGGCAGTTATAGCCATGTTGGGTGCTGGCTTGAACCATTTGCCCCGAACGCACCGCGACCCTGAACTTTTCCCGACATTTCCTCGAGGAGCCGTGTGTGAGGACGCAAATATTTGAATCAGCCAGACTGGACATTGAACAGACTTTAATTAATGTTTTGATGAAGAATGCTGAGGGGTGAATTGGTTTCTCATGGCTCATTGGCAACAGATGTGGTCCACATGTGGAGTCCTCCTCTGTTATCTTTTCAGTACACATCTGCAAAGACTCCTTCTACTAGCTTTACTTTCAAGGTGATACATGGAGCAAATAAACAGTGTTCACTTTTAACATGATAGACAAACAGCATCCACACTGGATGCGTGTGATGGGTTTCCCGGCAACGGCACGTTGGATGTGGTCCTTATTTTTCAAGCTTCAGAGAAGCGACTGTCAGCAAAATACACATGTTGGTTGCCATATTGACCTCACATCAGCAACAGTACATCTTTCCCAGTAGTTTCAGTTCAACTGCAGCCTACCTTTTATGTTAATTACGGATTTTCAATTCATTTCAGAAGTTGCTTGTCGCTGCTCTCGATTTACAACCGGGCAACTTTCATGCTTCCTCTTTTCGAGTCGTATCAGCCAGAGGTTAAACAAAAGTGCAGGCATCTTCTGCACCGCAGCAGAGCTGCAGCAGGAAGCTTGTTGGTCTGAGTACGAACATGTAGCTGCACCGCAGCAGTTCAGCATCCGCCATGCACACACACACACACACACACACACACACACACACACACACACACAGGGCCTCCAGTGTATCCATGAGCTAACTCGATCCCTTACCACGTCAGCTGGGATTTTGATTGGATCAGCGTATTTGCGTGCATTTTAAAAGTCCTCTTTTTTTCGGACTAAAACATTAGCTTGTTTTTCTGCTTTTATCCACCCTGTGTCTTATAAACTGCTTGACTGATAAGTCTTTTTTTCTCTCCATGTTTTGTCGTCTGTCTCTTTACTCTGGCTGTTTTTCTCCTCTCCTTCGTCTCCTTCATCTCCTTATCGTTGCTCGCGCCAGTCTCCTGAGCCTTCTGTCACAATCTCCTACCTCCTAACAGACCTAATGTCGTTTTTGTGGAGAAAGTCTAATACCTGGCACAGGAGCTGAGAAACCCTCTCAACCTCTCTAGTGGCACTTTTGGCAGGCCAGTGCACTGTGAGATGTTGGAACATTTTAAGTGATGAATGACAGCGCTGGCTTTTTTCCATTGTGCTACTTTTGTTGTATTCCCTGCAGCTGCTGTTGATGTGCAAACTGACAGCGAGTTCATCCATTTTCTTTCTGGACTGACTTGACTATCAGCTCCTGAAATGTGTCACAAAGTGTACTTGGCAGCCTTTGGATAAACCTGGGTGGGAGAAGACTTATCACCTCACTTTGGATCAGTCACAGTTTAATCTCTGTCACTGTCTTTTAGCCTTTTAGCTGTTGGTTAAGATCAGCACAGGCTACTAATAACAATATCATTAGTTGACATTTTGCAGTGAGCCGCTCAGAGAAGTGTCTGCACTTTCAATGCTTCAAAGCTGAACCGCGACTGAGCGGCAGAGGCCGGTAAGCCGATGCAGATGTTTGGCATAAAAGATAGACGGTCCTGAGCACGGACACAGACACTCACCACATGCATTGCTAAGAAGCGTAATCATGCACGTGTATCCACAGCCATATGCACATAGTCCTGAGCCTTGCAGCAAACTTTGCAAATGGCTGCCACATGTTGGTAAGGCATGTGAGAGTTAAATGGCTGTTTTTGATTTGAGGGAAAAAAATCTGTCTGTTCCATCTCTATCCCTCCCAGTACACACAATCATGCTGTTTATTTTGCCGCAGCAGATTTCATTTCAATCTTCTTCTTTTTTTTTATCGCTCAGACACGGCACAACACCCTCTCGGAACTTTTCTGGTCTTTAATGACCGCGCACTGCGAAGTTCCTCAAAGTTTTTGATACTAACGAGCTCTAACGCCCCATGCACCAAACTACGATGCTTTAGGATCGCTGCAGCTGCCAGAGACTGTTACCTTGAGGTTCCGTGTGGTTGCTCGCTCTGCAAAGATCACACCACTCTTTGACTCCGCTTGTCTTCCTGTGCAGACTGCTCTGTCAGAAATGTGTGGGTGTGAAGTGAAGTGCAGTGGGTCGGGGTTTGAATATGTGCTTGTCTTGATGCCTTTCACTGCTCGCGAGACTCAAAAGCTGCTTCCCCGTGGGCCACATGTCCATCTACTGTAGGAGAACATTCGACAGCAGTAGCCCATGCCCATCCTTTAATCTCTTAATGACTTTCATAGGAGACTTTTTCACTGTGACAAAGATCTAAAACTTTTGGATTATTCTAAACCAGCAGTGCAGGAAGTCTAGCTGTGATTTTTGACTCTCTGCCTTTTCCCGCATAGATCAAGAGCGATGAGTCTGCTTAGAGGCAGGCAAGGAGCGTAGGCCTGCCCTCCCTCTGCCATACTCTGATTGTTTATGCCTCTGTTTATTTGTGTATCGTCGAGCAGCTTTTTTGAGCAGCTCCCTTATTTATTAAGGCTGAAGGACGTTTTACCAACCCCCCCCCCCCCCCCCCCCCCCCCCCCCCCCGCCCTGCCCAAAAAACACTTTGTTAAGCTCATGAGCTTATTCACATACATTTTGAAAAGTGTATTTTCAAGGCTGCAGCAAACAATTTCTTGATTGCTTTGTGTGAAAAATAACAGAAAATAATCAAAAGTGCTCCTCATAATCTGCTACAGCCCAAAAGGACGTCATCAAATGCCCCGGCAACAGTTCAAATCCCAGCGTTAGTCACTTTGTCACAATGTAAGGCAAAGAGGGGCTTCATTTTAGATGCTGAAATGTTTCCCGTTCCCATTTCTCATTCCCATCTTTGAGATCGCTATTCATTCGGTTCTGTTTTATTCAGTCAAGTAAACCCTCTCTCAGGTCTAAGGTTTAACATATCAGGACATTACAAATCATCTGGTCCTCATCAGGTCTCAGAATCAGGTAAATACAATGGTATACAGAGGAGTTAATGATCAACTCAATGTCTGCAAGGCATCCAGCCCCAATCATCAGCCCTCCATGTGTTGGTCTGTGGTGTTTTACTGATATGCTGCGTTCAGGATCATTGCTGATGTCTTTCCTCCCTGGTAGGGTGTCCACACACACCTGAATGTTGCAGAACTATTAAAAACTTGTGTGCACTGGGCTGATATTTAACTCCAGTGGGTGTGTTTGTTTTTTTGGCCATGTCTGCCAGCACTGCTGCAGGCAGAGAAGAAGAGGATGAGATGGGCTGAAATGTACTTTGGCTGTTTTGCATACGGAATGGGAGCTATTTCCTGGAGCACAGCACATCAGGAATCAGCGATCGAGCACATCGCTGAGCTTTGTGCAATTTCTTTCCCCAGCCCTTTGATAACAAGGCTGGAAAGTTACAGTAACATTTACAATATCTTTCTAAAAAATACTTATAATTGCACCAGCGTGGTGATCCTGAGATGCAAAGTGTCGGGAAAAAGTCAAACATTTGAATTTCAGAAAACAGCTCAAAGCAAAGCAAAAAAAAAAAAACATTATGAAAGCTGAATTATATTTCAGGAGACGGAACGCATTGTTTCAGAAAGTGGAACAAAACCACTAAAACACACAAAGTAAAACCACACACGCAGACAGACAAAAACAGCGACACGAAAGCATAACGCGAGGGAGCGGTTCGTTTTCTGAAATGGCTTTTCGGTTTCGTTGTTCATCAAATTGTCGCGTCTCATGTCGTGTTTTGGCGTTTTGGTTTGACGTTCTTCTGCTAAACTGGCCACGGAAATGTTCTCTGCCGCGCAGCTGTTGTATTTTCTCAACCGCTGTTCTTTTCTTGGTTGCGCTCCTCGTGTTGGGTTCAACCTCACGCGGGTCAAGTGTGTCAGACGCTGACATCATTTGGTATAGATTTAAACTCGAGGCAAAATACGGTTTACAAAAATGAAAAAAAAAATCCAGTTACTTTAAACAGACGATAGTCTCAGTTAAAAGACTGATAAAGTTAAAAGTTACGCCACCAGATCACGTTTGAAATAGACTGCTCTGTATCACACGCGTTTACAGAACTGGATCAGGGCCTAAAAATGGATTTGAAACTCTTGATAAATTTCCCAAATTGCAGATGGTATTCAGATGGAAGAATTCCTTGAAAATTTGCGTTTTCTTCTCTGATGCCCCTTTTTCTTTTATCAGGATAAAAGTGTTTGGGATGAAATGGCCTTCATTCTAAGGAACACAAAGCTCGACTTTTTCATTTTATATTACGGAGGCATAATTCTGTATAAAAATGTAACACGTGCGATATTAAGTAGCAGCTTCCTGTCTGTGTGTGTGTGCGTGCCTTCCCTTTGTGTGGTTCTCGGTGTGTGTGTGGGTTGGACAAGTGCCTGCTCCGTTGCACGCGAATTGATGTGGGTTGAGCAGTAGCAGCACAGCAGCTGACTGACTAACGGATTTGCTCCCTCTCGCATAATCGGAGTTAACAAGATGAAAGAGAAACACCCCCGACGTGGTCACAGCAGCGTTTAGACAGGCAGGCTCAGCTCATTTAGACTTTCAGCGTGCGTCTGTCAGCATCATCAAACACATACGAGGAGAAACTACAGGCCGGTGTCTGCACTTTTAGAGAGGAGCGTGCATCTTATCGGATCATGCAGGCAGCAGCTTAGAATTTCCAAGGAGTCAGGGCAGCTTTTAGAGATGTAGAAGTCAGGAAGGTGGCCCAGAAAGAGAGAAATTCTCCTCTGTTTTCTTTGCCTGGGCCATTTTTGGTTTCTTACTAATTGAGATGAATGAGATGCTGCCTCTTTTTCGGCAGATGTTTAATCATTTATTAATGTTTGTTTGTATAGGTAGCTGCAGATTACAGAGGTGCACACACACACACACACACATTCAGCAGCAACATCCCGCAAGCAGAGAGGAAATGACCTACTGTGTTATTACTGTAACATCTGGCAGAGATGTGAGCCCGCAGCATACGTAGTTCCTTTGTGGTGGGCGTGGAGGGTTAGAGCAAACAGCATAATTCACTTTTAATCTGTGTGACCTACTCCTGTTTGTTATGTCAGAGAATGATTGAGATGTGCTGTTCGCAGAACCTTCCAGAGGGAGGATTTTCATATACAAAAGGATCTCTTGGAGCAGATGGCTACAACTCTTTCCCATGAGAGGATTTAGATGTACATCTCCACGTTCTCATTTGTTCCCTCTCAGTCAAACAATATACAACTTAAACTGATTCATTTATCAGAGGAGCTGCTGAGAAGACAACGATTGGACACCAACGCTGACCTGCTCCTATAAAATGCTTGAATCATGTGATCAGCTCAGATTTTTCTACACTTGTTACTGAAAGCAGGTGCAATGTTTTCTAAGGCGCCCAGCATTAGAGAGTTCAGACCTACCTGGACTGATGTAGGATTCATTTGCCATCGTGTCCCTAATCAATTAACGCTGCTAGCACCTTCCGCTTGATGAGCAAAGTCCCACAACATAATGTTTATGGTGTATTAGGGCTGGGAATGACACCATTCAATTAGATTCCTATTCACAGAGCCATGATTTGTTCAAAATGTATTCTCAATTTGGCCTATAAGGTCTATAAAGATGTAAGGATGTTTAAAAAGGGCAGCTGATAAGCCTTCCAATGCTGCCTGAATGAGTAAAATTAAGTATATTTGGGCTATCGTTCTGTGGCAATACAGGCTCTATTATCTGTATCAAACCTCTCCGCCTACGAGTCTGCTGCACAGGGGGAGATCTTGAGCTAGGATAGGCAAGAAGGATGCCGGTTTTCTCCTTCCGTTCAGAATTCACTGTCAGTTTGGTAACTTGTTGCCGTGTTGGTCAGCAGCTGGACGTTTATGATGTTCAGCTTTTTTCAACTCTGGGCACTGGCAGATGATGTGAGCCAAGACGTTTGTGGTGTTCCCAAAGTATTTGGCTTTCTTTTTAGAAACCTTTCATAATAAATGAGTCATGTCCAGCTCCTTCCTCCCTTGAACTTTGTAGTAGAAACTTAACACAAAGATCTGCCAACAGTCTCAGAAACCAGCGGTGGTCTTAGGCTTTTTAGCAGCAACTAACTCCCTTTGCTTCCTGAACAGCATTTAATTGATTCTGAATCTTAGAAACACCACTGATTAATATGCAAAATAAATGATGTATGTACATGAGCCAGAGTCATTTGAATTGTCAGCTAGTGATTGTCCAAGACCATCACTCTGATCTGATTTGACAAAGCAGCTGCAGGCAGACCTGCCTGTAGAAACTGGTTTGCAGCCCTCTGCCAACGTCATCACACCACAGTGGTAGTTCTAAGCGTCAATCAAACGGAATTACTTTGAGTTTTGAACTTTGTTTCCAGGGGGAAATCTTTTCATGTTCAACCTTAGTTGAAGGAACGGAGCTGGAGAGTTTAAAATGTAGTCCGAACAATGCAATTGTAACAATGCAAAAGAAGCAGAGGGGAGAGACTTAACAGAAATGAGGTTTCTGAGCTGCTTTATGTGATCTGTTTAATGTAAAAGCCTCCCGACATGCAGCCACAGTCAGTTTACATGGAACTCCTCTGCGTTATAGATCAGAATCAGGGTGTAGTGTCAGGACAAGTCTTGCTTTGGTGCACAAATGGATACCTTTGTTTTATTTTGTCTTGGCATGTCAGGAAATGTCACCTGATGTTAATATGGATCCAATTATGCTGCTGCTGTGCTACAGTCTCTGTATGCACTACAAGCTGCTCTGAAACTTGTGTTTTCTGACAGTTATACTGATATTATTAGTGCTCTAAATGAGATAAGAGCTATTCCAAAATTGGCTTTTTAGAGAGAAATCAACATCCAAATTCAAGACACATTTCGTTCTTTCATTGTCATGTGACCTCCCAGCAAAGATTATTCAGTAATTTCGACTTTTTCCACTCTGAGATTACATAGTTTGATGTCAGTGCTCCTACTTCCTGCAGAGTGCTGATGACACCATCGGAGCAATATCTCCATCCAATCAGAGGCCGAAATGAGCCACAGTGACCCAACAGTAAGGCAATGTTATGTGGCATACAGCGCAAGGGATTATAGCCCATAATCTGCCTGTCATGAAAACCCAACCAGAGGAATAAAAAGAGATCATGATAGTGGAGAAACAAATGTCAGATGTGGAAAACAAGATGGAAAAATGACCAGAACGGTTTTGGACAGCACGTTGTCTTCAGTCTCATGACACGGGAAACTGAAGTGACAGCCGTCAAGTGAGTGTTTCTATAATGTATGCTTAAGAGCGAGTGTGTGCATTTGTGGTGTATGCTCATGCTTTGTGTTATGAGTTCACATCTGAGTTAATGTGCACAAAAACACAGCAAATCGCCACTGGATCATAAGCAAAGGATGCGGTTGTGGATTGGTCTTGTGAAAGGTTTCTATTTGCAGGAGTTTGTTTATCCTCTGTGACCTTAAGAGAATGCGCAAACCTCTACCCGGGACCACAGAGAGACCAGAACACTGACACGGACCGATGAGAGGCAAAAGGAAATCCAGCTTGTGCAAAAACCAACATTGCTTTACAACCAAACACTGGGTCGATCCAAGTGCGGGCTGGATGTTCTTGATGCACATTACACACATATGTACGTCCTCAAATTACACAAGACAGGTCTGAATTCGCCTCACAAGGTATTTGCTCAGACCAGGTCAACAACTGAAAGACACTGTTTGTGGATTTGAAAAAGTAGCATCTTGCTGTGTTTGTATGAAGCTGTCTAAAGCACATAGTATGGGAACCCCTCCAACACCAGCATAATGTAGGAGGGTTCAACATTTGTTCTGTTCACCATCTGCTTTACCTGATTTATATGCTATGGCATATAAAGTTGATGTTGTTTCTACATCACACTGATATTGTAGGAACAAAATCATACTGATATGGCTCCTGTAGCGTTATTGCAGCTGACCAGTCATGTTGTAACGTCACGTCGAGCCCTTTCTCGAGTGTTACATAATATCTATCTATCTTGGCACCGACCGTTTAAACAGAGGCGCTAAACTTAAATAATTAGATGGACTGCATTTCAGTAAGTGCCTGCGGTTATGTTATGGATTAAGTTACAAAGTCAAACTCCGCAGCAGGGCTATGGGCACATTTTGGTCGTGTGTTGACGCTAAAGCAGTCTAAAAGTTGGCAAAACATAAAACATCTAAGAAGATGAGTACATAATGCAACACGCCATGTAATCTCTTTCAGCTTTGTTGAACTGAATGGAAACACATGCTCAGCTCATGTTCTTGCGGTGCGACTAACATCTACAGCTGAGTAATCAAACTATTTGCCAAAGCAGCTGCCTCTTACAGAGAGCGAGTAGTTCACAGCTCTTCTGTAGGCACTGCTGTCGAGCCTGCTGCAAATGCGAGAAAATAGAATGAAACCATTTTAGTATGCATCCACAGCGAGAGTTACCTCCAGTTTAGGCTGCAACTGTGCGTGCGTTTTGTTCATGTGGCAACTCTTGGATGCACTTTTCATCTTCGTGTTCATCAGTGAGTATTAAGAAGTCCCACAGCTGCCGTCCTTGACCGTCTTACAGTTCATTAGGCTTTGCCAGAATCTGAACAGCCTGAATATCGGCTGCTGCAGCACGCACTGTATGACAGAAGAGATTATTGTTCAAATACTGTCTTTATGGCAAAAAAAAGGAAAAAAAAAGAAACAGAAAGAGCCTTTAGTTTCCCTCACAGCCAGGAATTGCAGAATGATTCACAGTTGAGACACAGACAGCAGCTCCTCGTTGGTGGTCGCTCTTTCTTTCTGATCAGAGGCCTACACAGATGTTCTATTATGTAGCACTGCTTCACTCCAGCACAATCACTACAGTTTAGCACAAGATACCCCGCAAAAGAATTGCTAATGCTTTCTCAAAATGAGTGCTTTGTTTTTTCAGAGCTAACATATCTGGGTTTAGGAGCTCCCCAAATGGTTCACCAACTCTCACTACCAGATAATGCATTTTAATGCAAGTTAACTCATTATCTGAACATCATTGTTGGCGGAGCATTCATTTTTTTCTTTTGACGGATTTATATTGACAGTTTCTTCTTCCTAGAGGTTCAGTATAGAAGGTATAAGTACTTTGAACAAATATATACTGTGTACAGATGCAGTGTTCTAATAATCTCCCTTTAAGGAGGTTGAAATTGCCTGTTAAATCACACTCTCACACTCACACTGCCAGTTTGGAGCAGTGTCAAAGATATGTGGCAAGAGTCTGAGCTGTGGGCTGCTGTTAGCTTTGTTGGTGCTATTGTTGGTCCTTTAGCTTTGCTCTGCTGTTGAAAAGATGGACTCAAAGTGGCCAAAGATCTGCTTTGAGACCAAGTTAGTGTTAAGATAATGGAGACGTTGGTTTCTGGTGCACTTCCTGGAGTGAGTGAGGGACTCTACGCCTAAACAACTACTTGGAACCACCTGGCACTGCCTTGTTGAAAAGATCAAAGTTATTTAATGTATTTGGTGTCAAAGGGTTGGCTGTGGCTCACTGTCCGTTCTTTAGTTTGAAGATTGCTGTTTTGATCCGCAACTTCCCGATACTGATCCCTGTATTGCTCCCAATGAGTTCCTCGTTTATCAGTTATCTTGGAGGCAGCTGTTTAGATATGTGCATGTAAGCTATATCTTGTGAAGTCTTCAGCTTTCAGTTGGAAGGTTTTATTCCCCTACCAGAGGGATAAGACTGGAGACAGTTCTTTTATGACTTTCCCAAAATGGAAAGCACACCGAGTTAACTTTTGGTTCTGGTTGTCTTTGTTTTGTTGTGAAATGCTGGTGCTCACTCCTTGTTTTCACATCAAAATTCTTTTTGTAAACGTTTGTTACTGAAAATAAAATGCCTGACATCAGTCGTATGCCTGATCTACAGTACTTGATGCAACACATTTTGAAGAACATGTCGTTTAACACAGACCTGCTTTGTTCAAATACATTTCATCACTGGTCGTGTTTTAGACATTACTGCAATGAATAAAGACTCCAAGCTGCCATTAAAAAGCATTTTCTTCTACATCATGTGATACAGACTTTCATCATGTGACTTGCATTTAGGAGGTGCCACCAGTTCTGTGGCTGCTCGCGATAGCATGAGGAGATTGTTTCTACCCATACAGGTTCAAGGGAACATTTCACTTCCCAAATGTTTTTACGCTTTATAACCAACAAAAAAAACAAGATGAGTGGAGACGTTTCATGTTCATAGATAGCCTGCCTACCTGTCTTTTTTCATTTCACTCCATAGTTCTGTGCGTGTGTAAAATTTAGTGCCATCTTGTGGCGCTGAGGCATAGCTGCTGTAAATCCCTTTCAAGTCACTCCTAATTGAGCTCGTGTGGTCTCTTTTTCAGGCTCCAGTGGCGCAATTGGTCAGCGCGCAGTACTTATAAGACAGTAACTGACAGAGTGATGCTGAGGTTGTGAGTTCAAGCCTCACCTGGAGCAGTGAAGTTTTAAATAATTTGTCAGAAGTTAAAATAGATGGTGAGCAACCCTGGGAAGACTGTGGTCTAGCTGTCAGATAATCCACTGGCAAACAAAGTTCAGCGTTACCCTATGTTGTAATTGAATTTTTGGGGAAGATGCTTAGGGTTGCTGGTAAACTAACAGGCTTTTGATTCTTGTTTCAGGTGTTTGCCTTCACTTTTTATCTGCAGGGACACTGGATTAGTGTGGAACATATGCCCACTGTTACACAACAACTCTGGTCACTTTTGGTTTCCGGCTTTGTCTCCTGAGAAATGTTTGTCGTCATGTGTCTGTGTAAACCGTCCTACAACCCCTTTTTCTGGTTTGCTTTGTCCAGCTGGCAGGCTTAGGAGGGAGATAACGAGCATGGATGAGACGGGCAGCAGGAACAGCAGCCTCCAGAGGAAGAAGCCGCCATGGCTCAAACTGGACATCCCAACCATCCAGCTGACGCCAGACGACACCCCACCGGTCACCCAGGTAAGAAACTAATGTACAAAATGTTGCAACTGTCAGCTCCAAAAAAACCAAGACTAGTGCCATAGCATACGATGTGTATCTATCACTTTCAACATCCTCACACACCGAACAAATTCCATATTATGAGGAAGCCGGTGAGAAAAACTTCAACGCTCGCTGATCACGTCCTTGTGTTTGTGTGTGTTGTAGCCGGTGAAGCGCATGCGCAGTGTCAGCATGCCGGGAGAAAATCCGCATACCCGCAGTGTCGCCTTGGAAACTTCCAACAACTACCTCAAACCTCCTCTGGAGACACTGCCCTCCTTCACGCAGTCCATCAAGAAGTTAGTGACACACCCAAACACATGCAAACACAGACTGAGGCAGAATTTAGAAAAAAGGTTCTCTTCTTTTTCTCTTTGCTGATTTTCTCCAGCTGCTAATTTCTCATGAATTCTGCTTGTATACTTTTTAATAGATCCTGCGCACCTATAAATCCTGAACAAAGCTATTTCAACCTGTAACCTACTTTCTGATTCAACACTAATTAAACTTGTGCTTTTTTTTCTCTCTTGTCACCCCTTTTCTTTGATTTTGCCTTATTTAATACCTTCTTTTCCCCCCTGCGTCCTTGCCCACCTCTTATTCTGATGTGTGTGTAGTGAGAAAAGGGTGCACTTTGACCGTGTAAATACAGTTCCCCCAAAAGGCCAGAGGGGCCTAAGGAGGGTGTCAACCAGCCGAAGGCGGTCCTGTGTCCCCAAAATACTCTCCAGACGGCGTTCGTCTATACCCAAACAGATCATCAGGTACAGGGGAGGTGGAAAGTTGACCTGTTTCAACTGCTTTCACTGCAATCTGGTGCTGTCACACATTGTTTTACCACCTTGTGGACTAATGTTGTTTAGATTTAACAGCTGGTTCGCTAAAATGACTCAGATGTGAGTCAGTGGCCTCAAATGCAAAACATTTATAGCAGTTGATGTACAGTATGTATAAATAATGACAAAACATTTATTCATTTGATAAAGGACTCTAGTATTTGGATCTAAAGGGAACTTCCTCTTTTACTCCTGCAAATCATGTTGTCTGTTTTCACCTGTGATAGGGAACATATATACTGTGTGTGGGTGATTCACGTGTACACCCATCACTTCACATGATATTGATATTATTTTTCAGTAGATGCGATAAAAATATGTGCAATAAAACCATTTCCTTACAATATGAAATGGGGGCTGCACAGTGGTGTAGGGATAAGCACTGTTGCCTCACAGCAAGAGGCTTCCTGGCTATACCAGGCTGTACCAGGCTCAAATTCTGGTGGGGGGGGGTGTCTTTCTGTGTGGAGTGTGCATGTATGCGTAGGTTCTCTCCAGGTACTCTGGCTTCCTCCCACTGTCCAAAAGCATGCATGCTCGTTTTATTGGTGTCTGTACATTGACCCTAGGAGTGAGTGTGCGTGTGCATGGTTGTTTGTCTCTGTGTGGCCCTGTGACAGACTGGTGACCTGTCCCTGCCTCTTGTCCAATGACAGCCTCCCGCCCCCCGCCTGCGACCCCGAGTTGGATTAAGAGGGTTTAGAAAATGGATGGATGGAAGTTAAAATGGTCTTTCTTTCTGTTCGGTCTCAAACTTTTTCTGCTGCCATTTTCTTATGTTTAGGCAACAAACTCACTGGTTAGGTTTAGGAAAACATAACTGTTTTGGGTTCAAATAGACATTGCAAAAAGTTGCTCCTTCAGTATCTAGGTTCTAGGTCACCGTTCTGGAGAGTTTTTTGTTTGTCTGGACGACAGCCCTTTAACTCTATAGGTATCGTTGTCATTTTTTTTTTTTTACACCACAGCTGTGTAACTTTGTCTGTGACACATGAAGAATGCATTAAGTGTATCAGTGTCAGTCCAGGTGGCACGCAGGACTAAAGGGTCTGAGTTAGACAAAATAACACAATTACTCATACAGACAGTGTATGCGCCTCAGGCCACATCAAAGCAGCTCCATGAATAGTGTTAAAGTGAATGTATATGTTTGAGCAAGGAGCCACAACTGGAACCTGGAAACACTCAAAACTAATGTTCCTATGTCTTAACTATCATTCTGAGGTTTACTGCCTCTGCATGTGTTTTTTTGGGAGTATGTTTGATGTTTGTGACGGAATTAATGGGATCGAGAGAGTTTATGTGTAGAGGTGACTTATAGAGGTGAGCAAAGGTACTTTTTGCAGGAAATATCTCTACCATTTAAACAAAGCGTGTGTGTATGATTTGCAGGGTATCTGGGAAGAACCTTTGATGTTTCTTGATCAGGAGGACAAGAAAAACACGCTTTCTGAGTATTTTTTTGTGGGACGGAGGCATTCATTTTGACAGATCAGGCCAAATATTTGAACGGATAATGATTTATGGTTAATGATAGGAGTTTAAAGCGCACAGGCTCAGTCTGATTCCTTTAACTGTTAGCAAGGAGGGGTTCAAAATATGAGCTTTGTGGCACTGCTACTCCAGAGCCTGTGTAAGCGTGTGCATGTGTCATGTTCAGGCATGTCTGAGTGCTCTCCTCTAACTCAACACCCTCTCAGTGGGTATGATGATCTTTCTTCTCATTCTAAACTCCTATTTCCTGTGGCGTGCCGGTCTCTTAGAGGTTAGAGTGTTTACACACAGTCCTGCAAAATAAGGCACAGAGACAGACAGACGGAGAGGAAAGGACCTCATTGATAGTGATCGTTGTTGCTCTAGATTAGGGGGGCGGTATTCAGTTTGACAAGGACCAGACCCTCAGTCTTCTTCACTCATCAGTACACATCCTTTTGCCTGAAATCTTGAGGAGGGACGCTTGGAAACCTGCCAACTACTGACACATTTCTCCCACTCCCACACATACGCAGACTTATGGAAACCTCTGTTGTGTGCTGGTGACAACAAGTTCAGGAAATGATCCTCCCGCTCACTGCAATGAGCAGGTCCAGCTGGAAGAAAACTTGAAGTCCCCCTGCGAATCTCTTATTACATCAGGATGTTCACCGTGGAAGTCAGATTCCTGCCTGACCGGGAAGATCAGTGCCGGCTTTAAAACTTTTATACTGATTAACCAGGACCTCTCTAACCGGGACAGGGCTGTGTAACAGAGTGTGGACATGTGTTGATCCTTCTCTCCTTTTGCGTAACAGCAAGGTACTGCTGGCCTACATATCAGGAAATCCCCTTATGGAACTGTGTATGTTTTAATTTGTGAAGGATCAGTTTGCATCCAGCAGGTCAGGGTAAGTGAGGTCACCATTGTTAGTGATGCTGGTGATGGAGGTGACTCAGCTCCAAAGCCCCATCCCTGGTCAGGTATGATCCACACCCTGAACCCTTCCTGGAGCTCTCAGGACAGGTGAGTGTGCTGTGGCAAATCAGAACACGGCAAACATGCTGTTTATGCATTCGTTCGCTTGGACTTATGTGAAATTTAATGTTTTGATTGATTTTAACCGTATATATTAAGCTTTATCATTATAAACAGTTATATGTACGGTATATCAAATATATCTAAGGATATCTATAAGGACTTCCTGATCCCTTTGTTACCACAAAAATGTGCATCTGATATCTGTGACACTGTTTTCCATTTTGAAAGTGGTGAAAGAACTCAGGAGAGTGGTTTTGGGAAATAAACATATTACCACTGAGCCAGGAGATAATATAAACGATGAATTGAGGCTTACTTGTTAACAGATAAATATAAAACTAGAATTGGATAGCATAGATCTGTCCAAAGGCTTTGTGCTGCTTATACACTTAAACTTTCGTTGGCATATTTAAATATAAAAGAATATAACGTGACATAGAAAGGTGCTGGTTGGAGGATTTTGTTACCCTCAAACGTAAGCTAGCAGTTTCCGCTGAGGAACAATAATTTAAGCTAAGATCGGCTAACTGACAGCTGCATGACTAGAAGACAAATCTTTGTGTCTGCAAGCCTGCAAGTCAGCGTATTTTCCAAGTAGCCCTACATTTGCTGAAAGTAAAAGTGCTGCGTTTCAAATTTGACCAAAGTAGGAGTGTCAGTATGAGCCGCAAAATGCAATTAAATGTGAGTAAAGAAATCAAATCTGAAAGGTATGCAGCGGAATGGATCTTGTTGTTGATATTAAGATTATTGCAGGTACTATAACTTGTTAGCATGCAGCTCAAAGTTGGAGCTGGACCTGCTTTATCTACTTGATATAAACTTTTAATAATTCACGTGAATAAACTGCATAAATGGTAGATATATTATTGTGAAACTGAAAAACAACTAAACCTTTAAAGTAGCATTAAACCTAAAAAAATTTAACATTTACTATTAATGCTCATGTCTACCTTCTCTATGACCCCGTCTCTCTTTTTGTTCAGCGGTTGCTTTTGTTTAGTATGTACAAAGCTTTGCCCCTGGGCCATGTCTCCGGTAATTACAGCACATCAGATTCCTGCTGCATGTGTACCTGCCTTACCTGGAGGATATGGAGTCTTAATTGATGCGGCTCAACACTCTTTTAATCTGTGATATGGGAGCACGGTGTGACGTCGTTAAACGCATGCTT
Source organism: Leuresthes tenuis (assembly GCF_036924035.1). Classification (NCBI taxonomy): domain Eukaryota; kingdom Metazoa; phylum Chordata; class Actinopteri; order Atheriniformes; family Atherinopsidae; genus Leuresthes; species Leuresthes tenuis. Next base: position 17,466,727 of record NW_027325374.1, on the reverse strand, counting down.
TATTAATGTTGTGTGTGGGCTTTTCAAAGTCTGTGACCGCGAGTGCACATATGACTACACATCTGGACAAACAAATATCATCTGGACTGAATCAGGCTCGTGGTGGTCTATAGCATTTACTATATTTAAGAAGGCAAACATTTTTCAGCTATAAATAAAACGCCTCTTCCTTCTCCCGCTTATTTCCATCTCTCTCCAATCTGTTTACAACATATATATATATATTCCCTCCTCTCCTGCTTAAGAAGCCCAGTCTAAATCGGGCGTCTTTTTTTTCTTAAACCTGTGTCCTCTTTCTGAAAAATTCCTTTTTTGTGGAACAACAATCAGGCTCGCACCGCCCTCTCCCTGCCCCTGCTCAGCCTTAAAAGGCCTCTCCAGATGGCGTATTTCTTGATGATGAAGGCTGAGTGTTTATTACAGAGCGTTCTGCTCTCTAAACAGTCCCTGAGTGCGGCCCCCTCCGCCTGATAGGTGAACAACCTTGCACGGCTTAACTGTTTGATGGAAAGAGGGACCTGAGCGCACGTTTGCTGTTGGTTAAACATACAGAATCGGCAGCCATGACAGGGGATCTACGGTGGGAGTATGAGGCAAAAGCTGCTGCTTTTTCTGCTGTCAGAGCGGAAGCAGCAAGTTGTGTAAGGAGGCATACGGTATTCGTCAGCCAGACGCTAAGCTGGGTTACGATTGTCCATGTAATCAAACATGCACACATACAAAATTACAACGAATGAGGTGGATAAAGGAGAGAGGGAAAACACAAGAACTCTGACATGTTGCCATGTTGTGCCGAGACCTTTGCTTAATCACATGACCTCCAGCTACGCAATTTGTGACCTATGTGTAATCCTGAATCTCTACTATCAAATCACTTCATCTCTAGTCAGCATCATTGCTGTGGTTAAAGGACCATCTTGTATGATTTAGTGGCCTCTAGTGATTAAGTTGCTGATTGGAGTTCAAACTGAATACTGCGCCCTCACAGGAACATGGCAGCAAGACAGTGGGAGATGATAAGAAGGATAGATAGGACCATTTGAATAATGCTATTTGGTTTCAGTTTTCACAAATTTCAGTTAGAAAGTTCAAAAGTTTCCGCAAATATCTTTACATATATGGCTGTCTTCCAGTAATGACAAGGAAGGAAATAAAAAAACAGTCTCAAAGTCAGCTATTAGCTGAAAACCAACAAATCAGCTGATCAGTGAGTTAACCTATCAATTAATGAGCATATTTTTGTGCTGAATAAGATGGACACGGAGGTCAGTCTGTGAGAAATGCACTCCTCAGTCAAACATCAAAATGCTAACATCTGATTTCACTAATCAGAGTCTGCCCTGTCCCCAGGGGTACAGCTGACTGGTTCGGAGTGAGCAAGGACAACGACAGCACCCAGCGATGGAGGAGAAGGAGCCTACAGCACTGCAGCCATCTCTACGGGGGTCTGAAGCCGCAGGTGATGAGGGAGATGGAGCTACACAGCCAAGATAATCTCTCCCTGGCCAGCTCTGAGACCCCTCCACCCCTCTACCTCCCACCCCACCACCCCAGTCACCACCATCACTATGACATGCAGAGGGTAGGCCAGTAGAAGGGTGGAAAATGAAGTGGACAGTCATTCACCGTTTCTCCTTTTCTCATTTTTCTCCCTCGGCCTTTCACTTTCAGATTTTTGGCGCTTGCTTTACTCCTTCGCTTTGTCGTCTCGCCTGGGGTTAGATTGATGAAGACTAAAACCTTGATCTACGTTTTTTTTCCAAAAGATGTCTTTGCATCTTTGACGTCATAACTGCTCACGATGATGAGCCACGATGACTATTCACAGAAAGTCATTACAAGTTGTGAAGCACTGCTAGCATTGATGCAATCATGTCAAAGAACATGTTTGCAACATTATCAAAAAGCTTCAAATGAGTTCTTTCCTGCTGCAGTTCTGATCATTATAACAAGTGTGTTCATCACTGTGTTTATAGTAACAATTTAGTGAAATAGTTTCCAAAAGTAGATTTTGATGCAGGCTTAGCTGCAGGGCGCTTTAAACAAAGGGCAGCTGTTTTACTTTTGGCCATTTTTGACCAATGAGCTGAGCGAGCTAGGGATTTTGTAATGTTTTATTTTAGTTTAGAGGGTCGTTAATGAGCGAGGAGCTCAAATGGAACATCTCAGCAACGTACAGTAGGACAATAAATCTTGTAACAGCAACATTATACAACCAGAAACCTGTAGTTGGATTTCATTTGGGCTTATTAAAATCAAACTCAGTGCTTTTGAAACAGTCATAAGTCCTAAAAACTGTTGCATAGGGAGTTTCATAGAGAAGAAACACCTGCTGAGTTGTGGCGCATGTGATTTAGAACTAAACAAAAATGTTCACTGCAAGATAAAAGCTTTTTTAAAAGGTTTTCACCTGCTATATCCATATAACCCTAGTTGGGTGTGCGTTTCCTCTGCTTTTGTTGTCGTTTACCGTTGTATCTGTCATGAAGAGAAAGTGTGTGTCTGTGTTTGTGTCTGTGCACAGATTGTAGACCCCCTGGCTCGGGGTCGAGCTTTCCGCACGGTAGAAGAGGTGGACGGGCTCAGTGCCCCGCAAACTCCCCTCACACCCGGCACCGCATCGCTCTGCTCATTTTCCAGCTCCCGCTCCGCCCTCAACCGGCTGCCAAGACGACGGAAGCGGGACTCTGTCGCAGTCATGAGTCTCAAAGCTGCAGCAGCTCTAATGAAGGTGTTTTTTTTGTTTTGTTTTGTTTTTTTTATGATTTATTGAATTAAAAACAAAAAAATCAGTCAGCAATATTTTAGCCTTTGCAAACTGTGCTTTTCAATGTCTGTGCAATAAAATCCCTTTTATAGCTTCTAAGCCACTGCCTATCCAGATTTCTCTGCCATTAAATGTCCTTATCTGTATAATGTAGATGCACATTAGTTCCTTCTATAACTATATCATCAATTGTATTGTAAGATATTTAGAATCAGTTCTTGGAAACTGACCCATTCATACCCTAATCGATGTTAACATGTGTGTACTCATATTTGTGCTGGCGTCTTATATAAACCATCAGATCAGCTTGTCTTTCTGGGGATTAAACTATGGCAAAATATGTTATAGCAGAGCACACACGATGCTCTCTACACTCACTGCAGATAAAGTATGACTGAAGGCATGTGGGTCGGTGTCTGTGTGTTGCCGGGTGGCGGTTACTGGGGGAGTTGTTGGTGGCAGATGGTCTGTGATAATACACAGCGAATGCTCAGCTACGTTCTGGATTGAGGTCAGAGTATTCCAGAAGAGTGGAGCTAATCCACTGACACATAAAGGCCTCTGGTGCCATGTAAACGCCACACACTGTAATACAGAAAAGTACTCTTGCCTGCTTGGCCGCCTCTCACCACTTCCGCAAGGCCACAGGTGTAAGCATAAGCTATTGGGGAAAATTGCTGTAATTGCTGTAAAAGAAAAGATCAACGTTTTGAATGTATTTATGAGGTCAATGATCCAATATTACGTATCTGTAAGTGGCACCATTTGAACCCCCATGTGCAACACTAACGGCAGCTTTACATTTCTAGTAACTGCCGATCAGTTTGCATAGGAATGGACGAATTTAAACGCATTCCTTCGTACAGAACAGCTTCATGTCGGTGGTTAAAAATGTAAACTATTCCTTTATTAATCATACTCTGGTTGAGTGGCCTGTGCTTGATCGTGATCCACGTTTTCTTGACATTCAGTTCACAAACAGATTCTCAGTTAGTACCTGCAATCATAGTTCCAAATGAATTTTTCTAGTGTTGAACTCCAAATGAGGCCATCCGTGTCCAGATGTGGCAAAATAGGCCCAAACCATGATACTATCACCATGGTGTTTTCTCGGATGGGATAAGGAGGGCAGTAGGTTTATTTTGTTGTGCAAACATAATCCTTCTTTGAGTTCTTTGAAAGGCGGTGGCATTTACTCACTTACAGTCTAATTTCCCATTAATTTTTTTCCACTCACAGATGAATATAGTTTTTTGCTTGATTCAATTTATTTTTAGTTTAAATATTTTAAACATTCTTTTTTGATAAGCACCGTAAATTTGTGCAGTCGGGTAATCTTTATAATGTCCTAAAGTGGCCGTTGTTAATAATGATTATATTATGAACGCGTGTGTTTGCCAGGGTCGAACTTTGGGTGAAAGCGCTCCCGGGCAGTGTCGCAGACGGAGTTTTGTGCCTCCTAGCATCTTTGAAGATGACACGATGGATTTCCCCGATGAGCTGGACACTTCCTTCTTCACCAGAGTGAGCAGCAGACACACTCCCACACTCTCCCAGGATGACGTTTTAATCAGCCGTAAAGCTTTCTTATCATTCACTCGCCCTAAAGCCTACAGTCGTGGAGTATTTTTAGGTTTTCTAGTGTTCTACGTTTGTGCTCAAAGCATCAACATCCTATGGATTGAACTGAGCTTTTCAGCTCTGGTTTCAGACTCCTTTTTACATGGTTTTCATGTTTGCAGGACGGCCTGCAGGATGAGTTGTCCAGCTATGCCGATGAGGTTTTTGAGACGCCATCAGAGGCTGAACTCAAACAGCTGGATGAGAGTGTGCTCACAGGAAGTGCACTGGATAAGAATAAATTGGAGAGGAGTCATCTCATGCTGTGAGTTTATGTTTAAAATATATCGACTATATAACCAAATGCGAGAGGAGAGCCAGTCTTATCACTTTTACAGAAAATAATGTTGAATTATATTTTCTACTGTATATAATTTGCCTCTTTCCAGGCCTTTAGAGAGAGGATGGCGGAAGGCAAAAGACGGCTCTCTGGTCCAACCTAAAGTACGTCTGAAACAGGAGGTGGTGAGTGTCAACAGCCACCAGCAGCGGGGACAAAGGATTGTGATTCCTGTTAAGAAGCTGTTTGCCCGAGAAAAGAGGCCATATGGGTTGGGCATGGTCGGTCGTCTCACAAACCGGACATACCGCAAGCGCATTGACAGCTTTGTCAAGAAGCAGATTGAAGACATGGACGATCACAGGTAGGATCGCTGTTTTGATTTTTTTTGTTGAACAGGGACAGCTGTTCTCTTATGTAATATCATGGATGGCACTCATGAAGCATCCTTGTAAATGAAGCTTCTAACTTCCCCCCTCTACTCTTTAGGCCTTTTTTTACCTACTGGATCACATTTGTCCATTTGCTCATTACCATCCTGGCTGTCACTATTTACCATATTGCCCCCATAGGCTTCACGCAACATGAAACTGTGGACTCTGTAAGTATATTACACACTCTTTATAAAGGTTTGTAATGCGTAGGCTGCACTTTATAAAAAATAAAGTTGTTAATTTTTTTTTTTCCTTTTTTTATTTGAGGTTTTGAGGAATAAGGGAGTTTATGAAAATGTTAAGTTTGTGCAACAGCAGAACTTCTGGGTGGGTCCAAGCTCTGTAAGTATTTTCACCTGAGAATCATTTATCTATAAACTACTGTTGTTTTTTTGTTTGTTTGTTTTTTAACACTGTGCTAAATTAGGATTAACATATTTGGTAAAAAAGATAGTTGAAAAGTAACCTTTGAATCATTAAAAAGTTATTTATAAATAGTGAGAATAGCTAAATGTTAGTAATGAAAGGGAAGATAGCCAGCTAAAGAAAATATTACATTTATAGTCATGGATAGAATTAATTTTAGTGAGGCGTCAGCATGAATTTTAGTTATTTATATTTTTAGCTAACTATTTTAACTTAAAATAGCTAAAAAGAGTTTGCTAATTTTCAAAAAAACATTTAAAACAGAAATGGCAACATTTAGTTTAGAATAAAAAGTTCAAATTCGAAATGATAACTACTTCGCTAGAATTAATAAGTAAATTTATTTTTAAAAGTTTAGCTACAAATTGTTTAAATACTTAGCTAAAAGTAATTAGTAAATCTTTTTTAAAGTTTAGCTGAAATTGTTTTGCTAAAAAAAGCTACAAAGTGTTTATAAATATTTAGCTTAAATTGATTGATAAAAAGCAGAAAGAGTTGATATATTTACTTTCAATAATGGATCAATTGTTGACTAACTAGTTAGCCTGTTGAAGTGCCGTTGAAGTAGTCTGCTAAAAAATAGATTTTTTAAAGGAATGACTACATTCTTGAAAAAGTAAGCTAAGATATTTAGTTAAAATAAATAACTGACAAAGTAAAATGATTAGCTGAAAGTAACTTTTGAAAAGCTGAAATAATGGATGAATAGTTAACTTGTTAGCCAAAGTACTGTTAGCTATGCAGCTAAATACTTGCTAAAACTAAGTTGTTAGCTAACTGACAGAAAGTTCTTCTCCTGTAAGATGGATATAAACCTGACCAAAATTAGCCTGGATATTGACTGTTTGACTGTGGTGTAATTTACACCACTTTACCCTACAATGAGGCTGGATGGACAGTCCATTACACATTATATACAGTATGATAGATGATATAGTTGATGATACAGTGTTAGGTCAATTAGAATAGCTTTAAACCGATTTATAACATAACTGACAATGTCGCTGGAGGGTGTTGGGGGTAACATCTTGATGAGAAACAAGTGGCCTAAAACATTTTTGCCAAATTGTAATACTGTTCTCAATGTCCTCCAGGAGGTACTGATTCATCTGGGTGCCAAGTTTTCCCCTTGCATGCGTCAAGACGAAGAGATCCACAAACTGATCCAGGAGAAGAAAGCAAAGGAGAGAGAATCAGGCTGCTGTGTGAGAAACGATCGCTCCGGCTGTCTGCAGACATTGCAAGAGGAGTGTTCGGTCAGAGAAACTAAATAGTGATTTTAAAGAGATTTTGTTTTGTTCTTGTTTGGTAAAACTCAAGTCATATATAACATCATTCAGAATAATGATTCAAATAATTAAGCTTTCATTCGGTAAACGCTGCTAGCCACCTCAACCTTTAAGAATCTCAGCTTTCATTGAATAGATATCTTACATCTTCAGGCATTTTCTTCTTGCTCAAACTGCAGAGTACCCTGGCAGTGTGGGTGAAGTGGCCTCAGCACCCCAGTGCTCCGTATTTAAAAGGGAAATTACGCCAGCATGGTTCAGTCTGCCATCAGGACCCAAGGTAACATATAGCAGTTGTGTGCTTAACCACAACACTTTCATTTTTTACACGGTCAGGAGTTGGATTGAACACTTATAATTAGTTTACTGTGCCACAATGGCAGTTTTTACAGTAACCTCTTTCTTGTCTTGAATTTTGTTTTATCTTTTTTTTTTGCTTCTGCTTTATGATTGTTTTTTTAGAATTTGTCAGGAGCCAGCCTCAGTCTCACCTCATGAGTGGGCAGACGACATCACACAGTGGCCAGTGAGTGAATGATCTGATATCTCTGCAGTTAGATACGCACATCAGCAAAACTAAAATCAACAAACAAGATGACATAAGCCGATGATGCGTTCTGCTTTGTCAGATGAAATGACTGAAAACAGCTTTGCAGGATCGTTGAGTTTTACAAGGAGTTAAATGTGTGTGTTCTTAAAGCTGATTCCAAAGGAGGAGGATGCATTCAAAGGACTTTATTTGATGTTTACAGTCATCGATTTGTTTGTTTCTGTTTTTTTTTCCAAACTTTTCCTCTGGTTCTTATCTGTAGGTGTGCACAAGGTACAACTCTGGGAATCACACCAACCTTCCCCACATAGACTGCACAATTACGGGCCGGCCCTGCTGCATTGGGACCAAAGGACGGTAAGAATCTGTGGCGTTGCAGGAGTGTGATCTGCTGTTGGGCTTTGATATTTTGTTGCAAAATAGCCACTACTACACTTGATTGGTTTCATGTTTACAGGTTACCTATTTTGTGTTTTTACCGCCACTTCACAGTGTCATTAAGTTGTCAAAAGAGTTTCAATTACCACTTTTTTTTAATAGAAAGCTAATTGCTCTCTGTCCGTCTCATTCCACAAATGTTGTGTTGCAGATGTGAAATCACTTCCAGAGAGTACTGTAAATTCATGCATGGCTACTTCCACGAGGAAGCCACTCTCTGCTCACAGGTAGGACTGCCCTCACACTTTCTTTTATTGTGCTTGAGATGAACCCAGTACCAACAGCATTTTAAATGCCACTGCTCCAGATAAGGCTCAATAAGTGCGGGTCACTGCCTCATACATGCCGCACACCTCCCACGTAAAAACTGGCAAAAGCTCTGAGGCTCCACACAGTGACAAAGGCCAAACTAGTGTGTGTGAAGTGATCAAATATTTTGTCAAAGCAAGTGAAATCTTGCCTCAGTATTAGCATGAAACAAAAGCTTCAGGTCAAATCGTGTGGGCGGTTTAAAGCAACGAGAGACGTCATGTTTTGAATTCAGGTGGCTCAGGTTTAAAACCAGTCCAGGACCCAAGCAGCAAGGAGCTGGATCTTTATAGAAAGTGTAATTCTTTCACAGGAGTCTTTGATTAAGTTTAATCTGGATACCTTTCCACTTCAGTCTTTACCAGTTTCATTTTCGTGCTGCCTCTTTACAGAGAGCTAAACAAGCATCTGTGTGGCAGCTTTGGCATTGCGCTATGAGTTGCTGTTTTATAAGCGCTGACCAACTTCTCCACTGATGCCTCTTGGGAAATGACACTGGCTAAGATTCTATTTCTTTCACAGGCTAAACTACAGTCATATGCATTACATACACCACACACTAACCAATTGCACCACTGGAGACTGTTTAGTGCTGTGAAATAAGGGAGTATGGATTTCACACTGCTGCGTTGCTCCACAGGATGGCAGTAGAGCACTACTGATGCACAGCACCCTAAGTCCTGACTGCTTTCCCCTGACTGTCCCCTCCTTCTCCCCCAGGTGGCCTGTATGAATGATGTTTGCGGGTTGCTGCCTTTTCTCAACCCTGAGATCCCAGATCAGTTCTCCCGGCTGTGGCTGTCTCTATTTCTTCATGCTGGGTGAGTAAACTTTTCTTTTCCGGTCTGGGTATTTACAGCAACACTTCTTTTTTTTTTTTGTTTTCTGTGAAGATAAAAGAGTAGATAAATAACTTAAAGACTTAGATAGACATTTGAATTCAAACTAAACTGTATATTGTGAAATCAAGAGGGAATTTTGGACAGTAATTCTGCGTCTCGTGTGTGTCTGCAGGATCCTGCACTGCCTGGTGTCCGTGTTGTTCCAGATGACGGTGCTGAGGGATATAGAGAAGCTGGCTGGCTGGTTGAGGATCTCCATCGTTTACATGCTAAGTGGTATCACTGGGAACTTGGCCTCTGCCATCTTCCTGCCCTACAGAGCAGAGGTACAAGTTGTCAATAAACACGATGTTGTATTTTACAGACATTGTATATTATAAAAAAAGTTATTACATTAAAAACGACGCATCGATTCAATGCTGTGATCCTGCATGCTGTTAGATAGTCTTACTTCCTCTGTTACAACCTTGCCCTCCAGGTGGGTCCTGCAGGCAGCCAGTTCGGCATCCTGGCCTGTCTGTTTGTGGAGCTGTTTCAGAGCTGGCCGATCCTCGAGCGACCATGGCGGGCGTTCGCTAAGCTGCTGGCCATCTCTGTCTTCTTCTTCTCTTTCGGTCTGCTCCCTTGGATCGACAACTTTGCTCACATCTGTGGTTTTGTGTCAGGATTCTTCTTGTCCTTCGCCTTCCTGCCATACATCAGGTATGTGACGAAAACAGATCCAACCGCTTGTTGTCCCTGGGTCTCTGCTGATATCAGTTAATGGAGAGATCGTAGCTGTGGGAATAATTCAGTGTACTCTTTTCTTATTTTTTTGTTTGTTATTGCCAGCTTTGGGCGCTCTGATATGTACCGAAAGCGGGTCCAGATCTGCGTCTTCCTGCTGATCTTCCTGGGTCTGCTCTCCGCTCTGGTCATTCTCTTCTACGTCTACCCAGTCAAATGTGACTGGTGTGAGTACCTCACATGCATCCCGATCACAGACAAGTTCTGCGAGAAATACGATTTGAACGCACATCTCCTCTGAACATTGGAGTGAAGGCTGAACTTGTGTGGGATCGTGTCTGTTGAATAATGGAGGTAAAAACTGGACACGGGACTACAGCTGAACTTATGACTGAGATGGGACATTTTCCTGGAAAGACAAACGCTTTTTTCAGGATTTTGTATCGACCTTTTAATTCCAGATTTATTGGAACTTTTCTAGAGATCACTTTATGAATGAAGGCCAGACATGGAAAACCTTGTGGAATTTGACTATCGATGGCGAGCAGAAGGATCAACACGAAGCTCACTAAATAAGGACTTATTGTGAATATGTGTGATTGATCTCTTGCTGGGCTAATCGATGATCAGTCACATCAGAGGGCAGTTACATAAAGAGTTGCCTCTTATCAAATTGACTTAAAACAGACTTAACAACACCACCTCGTGGCCAAAAGGAGCATTACAACCTCTGACCACTGTGATGGAGGAGCAGAGGATTATTGCTCTGTCCTTTTTTTCAACTTAAACTGTTTTATCATTTGGTTGGCTGGATGTCTTTGGAGTATGAAATGAAATTCATGGACTATGAAATGAGGTTATAAAATTCTCAAATTTGCCTTAATCACACAAACATTCACACGCACATTGTCTCACGACACATGTGCCGTCATGTCTGTTTGAGCAGCTTCTCATATTCAACCTGTGAAAAGTATTCACAATCTGACAAAGCAAAGTTAAATATGCTTTTTTGCAGTATCGAGCAGCTGGATTGGGATTTTAGACTATGTTTGTTCATTTGCTACTTTTTAAAACATTTCCGCCATAGCCTTTAATATACTTCACCAACAAACGGTTTATCTTTTGTATTCATGCTTTGTCACATCTGCAAAGAAAACTATTTCAGATCAGTGTTGGTCAATGTGAATAACTGTGTTGTTTTATTAAAGGTGGTGGCGTTTTAGCTACCTCGTTGCATATGAAGACTGTCTGCTTTCTACCTGCTCTCAGGGGAGGCTCAAACTCACAAATTCAGCATTCCTCTGTAGGTCCGTCTGTCAAACACTGCATGGCGACCAGTTCAATTTCATCAAATGATCCAGTTTTTCCTCCGCTTGAGTTTCTAGTCGGTGGAAAGATTCTTACAAAGTTTTCAGTTAGCCTGCTGCATTAAAAAGGACTTCTTTGTTAGCCTTAGAAACAGTGATGGCTGAATACACCTGCTCCAGGTGAGGCTTGAACTCACAACCTCGGCATTGCTCTGCAGGCAGCTGTCTTATAAGTACCGCGCGCTGACCGATTGCGCCACTGGAGCCTGTGAAAAGAGGAATCAGCTGATTGGTCAAGCCCTTGCAGAAAGCCCTCTTGACTTTGTGGATGGCTAATTCCATAAAGTTGTCTGTCTCTGCTAACAGCAAGGACCACACTCACACCTGTAGTTACTGTGCAGAAATAGTTTGATTCAGTTAAAGTGCGGCATGGGAGATCTGAATTCGCAACCTCAGCATTGCTTTGTGGGTCACTTAGTTAGTTTAGCTTTCATACTCACTGTGTTTACATTAGATTTTTATCAGTGATGCTAACCAGCTTTTCCAGAAAGCTAAATGCACCTGCTCCAGGTGAGGTTTGAACTCACAACCTCAGCATTGCTCAGCAGGTCACTGTCTTATAAGTACTGCGCGCTGACCGATTGCGCCACTGGAGCCTGTTGACAGAGGAATCAGCTAACAGTCAGACAGTGCACAATAACCAGGAAGCCACGGCAGTGTCTGTGTGAATTGTTCTCGTTTGTGCGAGCAAACAGTGAATTGTAGCATCAGTCTCTACATGACTCAACAGCTGGGTTTAGGTGATTTTTTTTTCCCCAGAGGTCAGTCAGTATGGTGTCATTGATCAAATCCCCTCTAGCTAGCTTTCTCATTCAGTCACATTGACATGCTTCATTTTCATCCTGTATCATTGTTTTTAACATATGAGTCACAAAGTTCATATTTGCTGAAAGCTAAATGAGCACTGCCTTTATTGCTGAAGGGTTCTGATTTTGGATACTTCTGTGCTGCACATGGGCAATACCTTTCATAAAAGCCCTCTGACTTTGGCTAATTCCATAAGGTCGTCTGTCTCTGATAACCACACTCACACCTGCAGAAATAACTTGAGTCAAAGTGCTGCACAGGAGATCTGAATTCACAACCTTAGCATTGCTTTGTTAGTTTAAAGTTAAATGTACCTGCTCCAGGTGAGGCTTGAACTCACAACCTCGGCATTGCTCAGCAGGTCACTGTCTTATAAGTACCGCGCGCTGACCGATTGCGCCACTGGAGCCTGTATGAAGCAACAAGGTTCTAAGATTCCAAACAGAGACAGACAAATAGCTCAGAATAGTGAATGTGTGGATCGATCAAGTAGTTGCTCCAACAAACAGCAAAACTGGGTTCCAACTGGATGCTGTCTGCTCATAGATGACACTTTCAGAATATCAATGAGCTGGTGCCAGGTGAATCTTAAAGTTACAACTTTGATTTAGATCAACACTGTGATTAGATCTAAATTCTTTTACTCAACCAAAACGTGCTTGAGCTGTTAAGAATTGGAAATGGGAGCCCTTAGGCTTCATGTGGTTTGCGTTAAACGTGGATCGGGTTTGTTCCGGCTCGTTCAACAGATGTTGGATTGAACAGGTTCAATCATGGATTGAACAGGTTTGGCATAGTCACCTTTTTGTGTGAAGCCTCTAGATGGCAGCCAAAGACCAATAACTGGCAAGTTATGTAACGTAAAGTTACCTGTCTGGTGCTTGTGGTATAAAACCTGAATTACAGCAACACTGGTGAAGTCTTATTTGGGATTTGAATAGCATTCATTTTAAGCAGAGGGTTCATTAGCGTGCAGCACTCTTATTTGCTGCACCTCCCTGTGTGTTCACTTTCCTGCCTTCTTATTTTGAGAGCACACACACAGACACAATATTTGCATACAGATGGTACACTCTGTGAACACTGTGATTGCTCTGACATTCATTAAATCTTATCTTCAAAAAAGAAGGGTGTACTTATGTCAGAGAGGACCCGAGAGGCCAGAGAGCCCAAACACAGATGTCACTGATCTGCAGAGAGAACACAGCAGAGGTTATTTATGAACATATACCACGATATTTAGATGTTGCTGTAATCTTTCACTCAGTCTGACCTCTCTCACATTTAAAAATGCATTATGTGAAGTTAAAGAACAAGTCTGACAATGTGAAAATGGCCACTAGTTCTGTTGATGTTGGGCCTGTTTATTTCCAGTGGTCAAATCAAGCTTTGGTTACGTCTGGTTACATGACTGCAGGGGGTAGTACCCTCTGGCTTTTGTGGTGACCTTTTCAGGTCTTGTTATTCATGTCCTGCAGTACCAAAAGTCCATTAACCAATGTGACAAAGCAAAAACAGAAAGAAGGAATATGACTCGAGCAGAGATACCACAAATAGCCTACTGTTGATACCACTCTCATGTATGTAGAGCAAATAGCTAAGCTAAGTTGGTTAGCTAAGCTTAGCTTAGCACACAGACCTGAAAGAGGGGAAAAGAGCTAGCACGGCTTTGTATGAATAATGATGATAACTGGAGATTATGAGGATTTTTTTTTTTAGTGCTACAGCCACACATATAACTTCATAGAGTAACACTGTCACAGCATTTTGTGAAATAATCATGTATTTACTATTGCATAACATTTAATTGGCAAAAAAGTGAATTATTTGGTCGTGGGATCGGAGGATGGACTACACACTTCAAATTGGTATTGAGTCCCCCCCCCAAACCCCTGCAGGCTTCAAGAAACCTTACGTTGAAATGATGACTTTGCATTCAGTTGGTGTTTCCTTCCTGTTTTACACATTATAAACAACGTGGTTATGGTTAGGCATTCAGCTGTGAATGTTGTATTTTACGTGTGAATCCTTCTTATGCGGTTCTTGTGGTGTCGTCCTGTCACTTACTCAGCAGCTACGCCCTCTGTTTAAGGAAAGACTTCAGAGAGTCCAGCAGGCAGGGAACTTTTTAAAAAATGGTTATGGCCTTTGCTGATGTCATAATTTGATGGCTCAAAGACCAGTGGGTTAAGCATAATCAGCCCTATAGCTGTTCCAGTGGGTTGTTAAACTCAATCTGGTACTGAAACCCATCACATGCACCCGCCATGGAATAGGATTAGATAAGTATGAGGTGAGTCCTCCCTAATTCTTCTATTTACTCTAACTATATAAAGTGGTGGAGCAGCGAAATGAAACAAATGAATGACCCCTTAAAAAAACACTCTGAAGATAACCCCGGCACTCACCTTATTTTGTCATCTCCCGGCTGCTTGGCTGAATACAGGCAGCACCCAAAACCATTAAACCTCCTCTCCGGTCCTCCCCTCTCCCCTCCACTCACTGTCACCCCCGTCCCCTGCAATACCCTCATCAAGAATTATCTCTCCCCCTGACTCCCACCTCTTCCACTCCCAAAAAAAACCTCATCACTTCTCCAGTCCATCTCCTCCTCCTTCTGTTCATTTCATGTCTCCCAATTTCCATCACTCACTCATCATTTGGTTTTACTTACCCCCCCCCCCAGCTCACTGTCGAGGCTCCTATAGAGATGGTAATGGGACATGAAGAGGATGGTGTCCACAAGCCATTGATCAGCATCAAACGCGACACACTTAGATACTCACCAGACCTCTCCTTCCTTCTCCCTTTCGTCCTCCTCTTCCTCCTCTCCTCATCTGTTAATGGTTGGTTATTTTGAGGAGAAAATTAAACTCAGGTTTTGTATGTCACTGGATAAAAGTCTGACTCTAACTCATCTACATAGATAGATAGATAGATAGATAGATAGATAGATAGATAGATAGATAGATAGATAGATAGATAGATAGATAGATGTTGAGTCTGCATGGAAATGCGAACCTGAAATGGGACCCTGCCAGCTGGCCAACAGGTGGCCACTAACAGACCCTCTCTATTCATTGTGCCTGGAACTACTAACACAAACACACACACACACTTACATACATACATACAAACACACATATACACACACTCAGCACCCTGGCTGTCAGGTGAAGGAGGCCAGTCAAGGGGAAGGGGGGTGGATTTTGTGTTTATTTATGTGCATGCATGACAGAGTGGGGGGTAAGGCAGGTCTAGCGCACACCTGTCTGATGATCCCACCTATGGCAGAGTTGATGAAGAGTAATGTTATAGCAGCCCCCCAACCTCCCCACCAATTTGGTCCTATACACCACCTGGACTGACTTTGACAAACCTCCTCCTGCCACTGTGTGCGTGCGTGTGTCTTTTCACCCAAGTGTTAAGCGGGAATTCTACTCTTGTGTTCAGCAGCTGCTTTCTTGGATCCAAAAATGTACGGGTTAATCCCGTATTCCATCAAAATATTTTCTGGCAGGCTGCTTTTGTGGAACCTCACTTTTTATGCAAATAGTGGGACTTCTATTAACAAGATTTCTCACACCTCAGATCCACGAGCATCCTTTCGGACACTAGGAAATACACAAGTGAGCCTTTCCTCACATCACACAAGTGGCTGGTTTTAATTGTTTGGAACACATCTCTTTGAAATCTTGAGAAAAATGAATACCTTGAATTTGCAGGTTATTGGACAAAAAAAATGCTGCCACATGTAGTTAGACTCATCTCTTTGGATAGTGTGTCAACAAGGGAACGCCAGGGGAAATAACAGGATCTTACAGGGTGCCGTGCTATGACTTACTTCCTGAGTGCCCTCCTCTCTCCACACAGACACTTCACTGTCATCTCCAGAGGACGTCCCCTTCCTTGCCATGTGCCCTCCAGCTGTCCTAAAGACTAGCTCTCACCCTCCACCCACTGACTCACAGTCACTAATGACACACACACACACAAACACAGGTGCACCCAAATGCACACACCTCATTAGTGATCACTCTAACAATGCTCTCTCCCTAAATGCTCTCCTAGAATCTCTCTGATGGTTAGTAATTCTCTCTGTCTCCCTCCTACTCTGTGTATGTAAGTGCATACACCCCCGCCTCCCCTTGTCTCCTCCCTCAGTGAGTGGGCTGAGTCTCATTGGAGTCATTTTCATGGAATTGTCGGATATTCGCACAGCACTCACGGGACGGCAAAAACGAGAACAGAGTACAACCACAAACAGTGTGAAAAAATTCACAATGAACTCCGTGGGGGTACCTCAAGGAACGGCATTAGGTCTTGTGATATTTCATTCTAGTGGTAATGATTCCCCATAACAGTGTCACTGATAACAAAAGAAAACCTATGCTTACAACCCTACTAACACTATCCAACAACCCTGTTTCTTAGAAATGTGAACATAGCAAACACAATTTTAGAATAATTTGTAACCAATACGGCCTTGTAGGGTCATTTTAAATTTTAAATTTAACGTGACTCCAGCATAATTACAGCTCCACGACAACTGTGAAGAAGCCTCTGGCTGAAGACGCTCCGTCTTTTAATCACAAAAAAAAGGAAACTGACAAATTGTGGAGGAATGACGTTTCTTCACAACAGTTATGGTTTTAAAATAATGATTCTTCTTCAAGGTCCTTAACGCTGAAATCTGCCTCATCATTGAAAAGACTGAGGCGCTGAGCACCTGATGTAAAGTGACTGAAAGTCCTCATCGCATGTCTGCGTCCGTAGCACATTTTTAATGGCTCGGTGAATCCCTCTCAGAGCGGTAAATATCCATGAACATCTGCTGCCAGAGCTTCATTTCCATTTAAAAAAAAAAACTCTTGTCAGTTTGAAACTCAGCTGTATAAGTTCTGTTCCACCTGTGCACCTTTGTTTTGATTGAAATCCATCAGGGGACATGAAGCTAAGTCTGATACAGTACATGAATAATAGCATTTATGTGTAGTACTGTACATGTTCCATTTAATATGGTGATAGTGGCCATTATTTAGCAGAACTTGCAATCCTTTCCCACTAACCCATGAATTTTATGAATGAATTACCACAACTTTACCACAGCTAGTTCAGAATGAATCACTACATTAACACAAAGCACACCAGACAGTAAAAATAATACAATCTTGTCTGACCACCCTTTTAAAGCGACACCATCACGTCTCTGTACACTTGGGCTGGCTGGTAGGTTGTTTGAAATATTTTGCAGAACTTTCCACAGCTTTTCCTTATGTCCAACCTTTGCCAATTGCCCATGTCATGTCATGTTATCCCGGACTGACTGATGCTGGGAGAGCACCTCAGCGCAGACTACGCTCACACTGCAGAATGATTTTGGGACTTATACCATCTCCCCAGTGGATTTCACTCTAAACCAGTTATGTGCCCACAATGTACAAAACAACTGTACACTTATTGTAATTACAGCCATCTTCAACAGCCTTCCGCTTAGCATAAAGTCATTAAATACATTTGCTCTCGCTGACATAAGCGGTCTGTCACATTTCCAGCATTGTACAAAGTCATTACAATCATCAGCAGAATGTGGCTCTCTGACATTTCATCTCTTTTATTATTCTTGATGAAATGGTCTGGTTCCCCCTCTTTGTTTCACTCTGTTCCAATCGGTTAGTGATGGGTCAATAGGAGGGCATAGACGAGCGGGGCCATTGTGTCCAGTGTAAGACAAGCAGGACTAATCATTGTACAAGGCAAGTCTGGGCCTGTCTGTGCCGATGAGACCGCTGGCTGTTACTAGTCAGTTGGGATGGTGCGATGGGTCATTATGACTCAGCATGGCTGCATGTGAGGGACATGCACTCGTAGTTATATCACATAATATGAGCAGTTGGTTTTCTGTGGTCCAACAGAGTTGTTTATGGTTCCAAAGATCTACTGAGACCAAAACTAGGTGATTAATAACCTGTTAACCTGAGATTTGTGAGCCCACATGCCAGCAGAGACCACAAGACGAGACAGCAGTACACTAAGTTGATAAAAATTAGAGACAACCAAGTCAATCCAGTTAATGGGAACAAATTTAATTTGCCTTTCTAGAAGCATTTAGAAGAAAATCGCTTTAAATTGGCTTGGCTATATTATGGAAATAAGGCCTGTGGGTCATAACATACCCCATACACTATGATGTTGGTGACAGAGGCCACGGTGTCTCCCAGCAGGATGTGGTGTTCCACTTCCTTGAGCGTGACCGTAGGACATTTCTGTTGGTCAATCATCCCTTTTTTTCTTGTAAAAGGACAACAGTGATTCTGAAACTTCAGTTGGATATTGGTAACAAATTTATGCAAAGAGAAAGCATTAATCCTTTCGGATCGGACAGCAAATCAACTTCAATCTCCAATTTACCTCTTGCCGTGTTTTATGAATCCCTTCCTTCTCTGTCCTTGCCTCTATATGTTTTCTCTCCAGGGCAACATATCATAGCTTCCTCTGTTAAATAATCTTCAAAACTCCATATAGAGGGGCAATTTTCTCCCCTATTTTCCATTTCTTAAACACTAGAGGATTCTCAGATTGATGGGCTACAGTGCTGATTGGTGCCTTCTTTTGTGAAAAAGCCTTTTGAGCAGCAGTTTTAAACTGACCTTGAACTCCTGCAATCAGTTGATAATGGAGAGGACTGAAGTTTCAAACTGACTAGGGAAGAACTTTTCTACTCGCTGTAAGCAATGGAAAATTCCACTTGCCACCTAATACCTCCAATAGATCATTACTTCTGCAACAGCATCTGTCAATATGTTTAAAAGGATTAAGGCTAAATCAACAGCAGAATCCTTCCCCTCATTCCTTATCTGTAGACATCTGTAAACTCCACTTTAGTTTATGGTTGCTGCATGTTTTATTGAAGATGTGCTTGTGTGAGGCAGAGGCAGAACACACACAAACACACACACTCAACCAATACTTGTCAGCTGTTCTGTCTTCAGTTCTACAAAATCTGTTTACTGCGGGTCACCTGCGTCAATAATGGTTGGATGCCACTCTTCCTTAAGATAAGTGCCTCCCTCATTGTTTCCTCCGTGCCTCTCTCTGTCTACTGGAGAGATAAAACAGATTTTGTAACAAAGAGAAAGATGCCAATAAACATGGTGGGATCATATATCTCAGCCTTTGTGTAACGGCAGGATGTGTGTTTGTTCTCATAAGAATTACTGCTGAATATCCTCTTGTGCTTGCTGACTGTGTGCTGCCATCATCTTTCATTTCTGGCAGGCTTTGTGGCATCGCTGGGGCAAGCTCAGGCTTGCTCAGCCAGCTCTCCCAAGGTCTTAGGCATGCACACACGCACACGCACACACGTACACAACTTCTCCAATCAAACGGAGACCTCATAAATGCTGCATAACTAAACAACTGATGTCGGAGAGAAAGGACAGCAGCCCTTCAAATGAGGCCAGTTCTGAGTGGCTTCTTCTAAAGAGGCTGCAGTGTTGAGGAGAGCAAAGAACATTTTTGCTAAAGCGTTTTTCAATTAAGGCCAGAAATATACTTGCTTTTGATAAGGAAATCGCATGTTTATCATGGCTGCCTTGTGTTTCCTGCGTTTGTTTGGAGTGTTGTTTGTGCACGTCCTCAGAAATAATCGCTATGCGTTCCCAAGCTGCAGTATGTAGGTGACCAGTAGGGCCGGTGTATGGCCACATTTGACCAGTCGTAGAATAGATTAGACAGCTGTAAAGATGGCGGGAAGTTTTAAAGACAGGCATGTCGTGAAAGCCCGCAATTACCTGCATCTTTACGATGTATCTTTGCCACTGCAAAGTGACATATGTCAAAATAGCTGGCGAGACCAAGTCATCCTAAGTGCCCGCTAGTGGAATGTTCTAGAAACAGAAAGTGCACAGGTAAGTATGTGAACAATTACACCCTCGATGGAGCAAGCTGCTAACGTGAACATGGGATTAGAAAAGTGTAGTATATTAATGGTCAAAAAGAGGCATGAAGAAATAACTGAGAAAGAAGAATTGAGAATGAAGCAAAAACCACAACATTAAAAAAAAGAGTCTCCAACACAAAGGTCCTTATCATTTGGAATTTGCTGTCTGGTCCCAGATGTTTCAAAACGCTGACATGACAACATGCAAGTGACATTTTTTTTCCCAACAACTGAGTTGGCATAAGGCAGAATCCTCGCCAGAATCATTACATATGGTTGGTTGTGGAGTCATTCTTACAGTTATGTAACATGGTGAAACTCTTTATGCTAATTTCTGAGCAGACACTTCATTTTATCTCCAGCTCAAATTTTAATTTACTTGCTGTGAAGACATCTGACTCTATCCCTGAAGCTACAGTCCACATAGTTGTCAATCATTTGAAAGCAGACAAAACATTTCTGAAAATACATTCAATGTCAACACCAATTTTAGTGAATGCATACACCAACTGATAGATTTATTCTGGTCTGAAATTGCATAAACATTGGACAAACAACAGGAAAATAGAGAATTTTATGATAAGTTTGTAATATGTCCATGTTTATGGAGGTTATTTCTGGTAAAGGGTTCTAATCCATCACAGAAATCACTTGTGTGGACTCTTCTAGGGACTAGTTCTATGTCTTTGAGGTTGGAGGACTTTCTTGCCGTCACTTCAAAATGCTGATGTTCTTCTTTGTTAACCATTTCTTTGTCACTTGGACTGTTGCTATATGCTATTTGTTGGGTGTCCAGAGCCAAGTTTTTCTGCTGACAACCTAATATTATTTCATCAATTACCTCAAGAAATGACACAAGGTTCTTGTTACTGTTATTCATTAAGCATTTTGAGTTTCTTCTATATTATCCATAACAGCAGGCTCCAGGGATGTCTTTTTTTTTATGGTTCCAATTACATCGATGCCGAATGACTGCAGTAATGAGTCACATTAATGAGTAGTCCTGTAACTTCAGCACGCTGATATCTGATCTCGAAACAGTCTTGTCGCCCACTGATCCCTTTGTTATTCCCCTTAATTTCAGCAGTTTTCCCGTCCAGTCTGACTGACGATCTATACCGTTGGGTACATAAAACAAAACCCCTCCTCTTTCTTCCCGGACAAAACTAAGTGCATAAACCCAAACAGCTCTGCCACATTGGTAGTATAGCAGGCAGACACAACAAGTGAAGTGTTGGCTGTTTACAGGGGGGCCTCGTCGATCCTGCCAGGCTCTTTATTGCCCGGGTGGTTTGCAGCAGTGAATGGGCCACTGCCAGTAGCCAGCGGTGTTCAGGCTATACATGGGAGCGGTTCTCGGCAGGCAGCTATTATCATGGTAAACGGAGGGTTGAATGGAAGAGGATGGGTAGGACACACACATAAAACAGAGGAAAACATGAAGAGGAGAGGGCGGGGGGGAGGAGACAAACACCCCGACCACCTTAGAGATGGCACACATGTGAGCAGATACACCACACCTTTGAACTGTTCTTATTGCTTCAGGGCTAAACTCGACTCACATTCTGTCCCAAATAGAAAGCTCTGTAAACCCAAGATTCAGAATTTCACTATCAAGCAAACATCAAACAAATACACAATTGCAAAGAAACATGATGTTATTGTCTTTGTGACAATACAAGACAATACTGTCAAGTAAACTGAGTCATTTTACACACAAAAAATAAGCAGATCATTTAATAAGATAATTTAATTTTTCATGCTGGAGCATAGAGGATGCTTTCACAGGGGTCAAAGTGAGAGGAAAGCGCTGGGTTCTATCTTTTAGCGTCCCTTAGGATCAGATGCTTCACCTCACTGGTATCACTTTTGTGTTAAGTTTGAGATTTTATGATGGGCTCCTGTCTAGTTAAAGTTCTCATGAAAAGGTTCAAACGAGGGGTTGTTTACTTAATTTTAGGCAGGTACCACCCACATTTCTGCATCAGCTCTGCTAAAATTCTAATTTCAAAACGTTGTCTATTCAAATTGAAATGATCGCTTCCCCCTTTTTTTTCTTTTAGATTTCGTACATCGAATATAAATTTAGATTTATACGTTAAAGCCACACCTTTTATTCGGCATTTTCATAAGTGAATGCATACGTTTGAGAAACACGTACAAACAAAAAGACAAACAATATGTCAAAATGGCTGCATATTCACAAACTAGGTCACCAAGCTCTTTTTCAGAGGTTATTATAAAGTTATTCAAGCTGTGACTGAAAGGCGACAGAGCCATGACACAAGCTGCATCAAGTGGACACTATAGATCTTCATTCCTCTGTCTGCCATTAGTTCACCTAACAGCTTTGTGTTCATTCGTTATTAGAGCTATAATTTTCTATTGGATATGGTTACTGGGTGGAGTTGTGATGGAGGCATTTGTCTTTAGCAGGGAGAGCAGAAAAAGGGTTAAAAAAAAAAGAAAAAGAACCCGACTGCCTTATAATCCTCCACCGTTAAAAGCTCTCCAGAAAGAAGTGACGTGCGTGAGGTAATCAGTAAAAGATTCAAGTGGCCCAGAAAGTGTGTACACACACACACACACACACACACACACAGAGGAAGAGGCATCTCCAAATGGACAAAAAGGGAGGGAAAAGGCCGAGCAGAGGAGGGAAGAAAAAGAAAATAAACACTCCTCCTTCTCCTTTTCTTTTCTGTTTCGTTCAGCTCATCTTTCCTCCTCTCCTTCCATTTCCCGCTCCCCGCTGTGTCAGTACAATGTGACAGAAACTTTCACTAGAAAGCCCTCTCAATAAAGCAGACACACATTCAGACCCGAGGATTGGCCGATATGACCTTTTTCGCTCCTTCTCTGTCTCGTATTCCTGTTTTCTTCGCTCTCCCCTCTTTCTGCTGGTTTTGTCTGTTGTTGTCATTAAGCAGCAAGACCACCTTGAGAGAGTCGGCGTTCTCTGTGTCCCAGTTTGCTCGCACTGACCAGATTATCGACTACTTTTTCTCTTTTTTAACTTCATATCGCCACCACCTTCCTTTGACCTGTGCCAGTACAGGATCAGACCGTTTTCAACACCACAGAGTAACCCTTCTGACAGGAAGCAGATATTCTGATCATGTCTCTGGCCTTACAGCCAGTGGGCTACTTGAATATCTCCTCCTAAACATACTCAGACCAATAAGTCTCTGGCCAATGATCGTCCTCTGGGTTATGGCATAAATCGTTCAGAATTTGGCATTTAGATGTTTAATTGACTGTCACTGATAACTGGATTGTGTTCACTCATCCAGGAGGCAGCCCAGAGCCTATGAAACTGTGAGTGAGGAGCAGGGAGTGAAGGACACAGCGAGGGAAACTGGCCATGCTTCCTGCTGGGGTATATTCTATCATTAGTGCCTTAAAGTAAAAATTTCTGTTTGGAGTTTTGAAATGGTTTATTAGCAGTGTAGTGTTTGTTTTTATTGTTGTTCTCAAAATGGCAGTGTTCTCTATAAGTAGTATCAGTTAATAAAACTAATAAATCGTGTTCAAAGATACTTTTTTTTTGTTTCCACTGCAGACTGTGATCCGTGTGGATTTCTTAGGTGCCTTGTCATAGCGGCACCACATGTAACATGGATAGACCAAACTTTCTGCAAAGAAAGGGAAGGTGCATTAAGCTGTGTTGCATGCTGGGACGGCCGGCCTCTGATATATTTTTTTTAAATCAAGCTTTTCATACCACTTCCAAATAGATTCAGAGGTGCGTTTGTTTTTTTGGAATCATATGCATTATCTTAATGTCATTAAAAACTTGTTGTTTCTTTTTACTCGTGGCGGGCAGATATGTTTAAGATTTAGTTAGGAGTTCAAAGGGACACACCCAGAAATTTTCTAAAAAGGTCGATCCTACAGAGTGTGTAGAAAAAGATGATCATGAAATCAGAATTCAGGGTCTGCGCATACAAAAGACGTCCTCAGAGCAAACAGAAATCCAGTACAGCGTACAAACAAACCTATACACGATGTGCACTTTATATGCTCCGTATGGAGGTGCGGGTTCTACAACTGAAGCTTGAACGTGCTGCAGATGTTTTCAGAGGAAGCGTAACAGCTGTGCAGCCAAGTGCAGGTGTTGCTGCAGCTGCAGGACAGTGTGCTTAAAAGAAACTCAGCTAGTTTATTAATATACTTTACATCACCTACAGATAGAAGGGGTCTACTGGCTCAGTGGTTAGAGTTAGTCGTTCAGTAACCAGAAAGGTGGCGGTTTGATTTCCTTTGCTCAAAAAAAAGATCGGTGGACTTACAGCTGTTGCCGTGGCTGAGGTGCCATTGAGCAAGGCACCTTACCCCCATGCGCCCCGGGCGCTGGGATTGGCTGCCCACTGCTCCAGTGTGTGTGTTCAACAGGTACCATCCTGGATGGGAGGAGTAATTTCGTGTGATACATGACAATAAAGTAATCTTAATAACTCTTGACAGTGTCATATTTCTTTGTTTTGTGAGAAGGCTTGTCTTTCAGCACGCACACATCTCGGTGCCCCCTGCCATGTGTAGGTAGTTAACCTCTTCCCCGCAGCCTCCCAGAGGAACACGGATGTTAACTGGTATTGTTGGGGGGGTGGAGGGCGCTGAGCTGAAGGTGGCTTTTAATAGCTCATGATTACTCTGGAGAGGGGAGGCCATAATTACAACCACAAATGATTTCACGCCCCTCTCTCCCACGTGATGTGCTCTGAACCTAATCACAGGGAAGTAAAGAAGAGGTGTCAGGGAGAAACTGGAGGTTTGACAAAAGAGGTTTCCCTTTTGTTTGCTGAAAGGAGAAAATAAGATGTGCTACATTTTTGAAAAATGAGCACGCTGTAATGCTGGGTGGGAAGAGAGCTTCTCCATGTCTGCTGCATCTCCAACACTCTGATTGTAGCACTTTGCATAAACACGCACTTTGCCAAGACTTTTCGTGACACGGTCATAAAAAAGTAGTCCACGGGTTTTGAATTTTCTTTGTCTCGGCTGTTCCTGGACTGCAAGCTTTGTCAGAAAGTGTCCACGAAGGATTTGGCAGTGGTGTTCCAACAGCTAAGACTGTTATGCAGGTGATTGGAGGTATTATCCTGAGAGGAGCAGTAAAACTTTATTTGGTTTTGGATTTAATTTGTTTTCACTCTCTCTTTGTTCAGTCACAGGCCTGCATAACTTTATCAGGTTTAGATATTAAAAACCACTCGGTTAGAGTCAGGAAAGACATTAATCAGGTAAATGTACCAAATACACTCACTTAAAACCTGGAATCACAAATATTGTTTTCGAAAATTGTAATTCTGTACATTCATACAACATATTTATGCATAAAATTACAAAACATAATTTGTTTTTCCTAGGCTCAGATAATGAAATCGATTTTTTTTTTATTCAAAAGGAACTCTGAGGTATGTATCAACGATGCATTCCTTATTCCAAAATCAGAGTATATACAGTCTACGTCATGGCTTTTTGCAGTGCTGCTTGTTCCTATAGGCCTGTGGTTCCCTGGCTTTTTCCTTATATCTACGTGAAAGTTGGCTTCCCCTCACCCCATCGCCAAGCATACACATGCATCCATGCTTTCACTTGAGAGCGCACATGTTAAAAGAATTATCTCTTAAACGTTTTTGGCACCTCTTTCCAAGACATTCAGTCCCAGTTTCCCCTTCCATATAAAACTAAGGAACACCTTGAGCTTGCATACCTCTGTCCAGGGCGACGGCCTGTTGCAAACAGCTTTTGTTTTTATTGCAGTGTGCGGAAGTCTCTGACAGGTCCGTAGCGCCAAATGGGAAGATGACCTAAATCTGTGTGTTTGATCGGTCTTGGGAACACAGCATGTCTAGTGATAATCCAACGTTTTTGTATGCTCTATCCTAAAAATGTTTATCTGACATGATTTGGTACGTGTCAACTATGGTAAAACAAGTCTCAATTTCCTTACAAACCCGGTTGCTATGTTGGGGGATAAGGATGTGCAAATAGGTGTGTGTAAAAGTACACGCACTATGCCACCTGTTTCATCTGCTGTGGAAATCAGTGTAGCTCCCTTTATATATATATATATATATATATATATATATATATTTTATATAAGTTTTTCTACAAGGTACGTTTTTTTAAATTGAAAATGCATCGGTGAACTGTGAGTAAAGAGTTGTACATGTGCTTTTTCAAGAATTCCTTTATTTCCTGCAGTTCCATTAAACACAAACGCATTAATCGATGTGACAACTGATGTAAGTCTGTATGTAACAGCAGCATTAGGTGCGCTCCATCCTCACATGGACTTCTTAAAACCCAGTAAAGCTGTTGCGATTATGAAGAAATGTAATTGAGTTAGAGTGAACACCTTAAAGATCCCTTAAAGGCCGCAGGGGACTCCAGGCTGGAAACCACCAATGTAGGCGTTTTAGGATTGATGGCATCACCAGAACATGTCATAATTTGTCACAGCAATTGCGAATGCAGCACCCAGTGGTCTAAGGAACTCCATTAACATTGAAATGAAGAGGCCATTAGGCATCCAGTAACCAGATGAGAAGAGAGGTGAAATCAACACAAACAGTAGTAATTCATTCTGTTATAATGTGTTTTTTTCCTCCCCTTTTACCGCCATCTCACTGCCAGTGAAAGCACATATATGAGCTAAATAATACCATGAAATAGACTGTCAGCTTATTTGTTGCTTTGTACTTTTGCTTTTTTGGTGAAGTATGTATTAAGTTTAAGGTGTTGTTGATGCATTGATGTCAATAATAGACGATCTCGATCAATTTGTACTACAGTGAAAAGGATGCATTAATATGAAAATAAAACATCTGTGGGTGCATTTTAGAGTAAGTTATCATTTTAGAGGGATTTACTTCCAAAAACTGATGAACAGCCACATAAAAAAAACAAAAAAAAAGAAAACTTGACTATAAATCAATGAAATGTGCTACAAGCAATATCAGCAGGTTCCATATGTATTAGTTGGTTTAAATTTGAATTCAAGTGATTTTTTTTAAAAACACAATCTCTGAAAAGCTCATTGTCACTGTACATGTACATTATATATGTCTATTCATATAATTATTTTAAATGTTCTGTTCTTTGAACGCTCTTACATCTGCCTTTTAAAGTACCAATTAAAGACCAAATTACTGGCTGCATTAGTTTATAGTCGTAGCTTGTATGTGTGTTTTAAAAGTCTTTGATTTAGTGGTTTGGTCTTTTGTAACTCCCCCATTTTCAATAACATGTTTGACTGCCTTTTCTTGACAGTTACTCCTGTATATCCTGCTGACGTCACCCTTTCATCTCTTCCCGAAAAGCTTGAGAAGGCTTACTAATCATTACTTCATTTGTATTTGCTTCTTTCATCCATCAAATGTACACTTAAGGCTTCCAAACAAACTACAGGTAGAAAATCTTACTAAAGCAGCTCGGCATTTGCGGCACAGGGTAGAGCAGGTTCACTTCCACACTGATCTCATATAATTTTTCAAGGAAAAAATATATTGCTATCAAGATTTTGACATTGGTGTCCTCAAACAAGGCTACAGTCTCCCACAGTTGCCGCGAATACACTTTCACATCCTTTGATACTACTGAACAATTAAAGGAGTTAGTATTCTGCCCACATATCTCTTTTGCCAGCTAACCAGACACACAAGCACGGACTGGCCAAACTACATGGCTTTTATCGAGGTGCAAGACAAACAGAGGAATGCTGGAAACCGTACGTCTGGCCACATCAGGCAGCTTTCAATAGAGATTGGCCAGGAACGCGTGAACTGCCCCTGCGAGAGTAAAACAGCAAAACAGGGCTTCACTTCATCGTCCTTTTACTGGGTGATTTAAGTGTAAAAGGGAGAAAAAAATGTGGGAACAAGAGTATGATTCATACCCAAAGTTTTACCATTTACAATGCATTGGATTTACATTTTAGAGGCAGCCAGGAGGCGGCGGTAAAACTGGAGATTTCTTTAACACGAGGCTCACTTTGGAGTCGGCGATCTGCAAGGCCAGTGCTGAACGTTACCACCTCATTTCAACATACTCCCCTGCAGATTATGTTTAAGAATCCAACAGCATGTTGCTGAAACTGAAAAGATCCAGTGCCACATATCTGATGAAATGAAAGTTTTTGTCTCTCAACACAACACATGAAACATTTCTCCTGGAATATTTCCCTTAATGATGCTCTCCAGCCTCAGCGTTGGAGGCGCCCCAGCTGTCTCCTTCAGTACAAGAGTAAACAAGCTGAGAGCTCTCTGCAGCTACAGACACAGATCAACATGGCCTTTTACTCTCCCCACCACTAATTGACCATCGGCCAAAGGACAAACCTCACCCCTCCCTCCCCCGCTCCCTCTCATCCTCTCTTTGTGCTCATGTCCTCCTCACTGCTGCCTTCTTCATCTCTCCCACACTCCTGGCTTTCATCTGCTTTCCTTCTAACTGTGTCGTGAACTCCATCTCGGCCGTCTCTCCGCTCGTTTGTCTTCTCTCATTTTGTCCTCTCTTCTTTTGCTGTCTGTTAGCCAAAGCTGTCTGCAGCCCTGCATAATTAGCTGGACCAAGCCGCTGTGGATCTGGTCCGAATTTGGCAGCGGCTCAGCCCGACTCATTACAGAGAATATGCCTCCTCCTCCTCAACTGCTGCTTCTCTTTACTTTCCCGGTCTTTATGTGGTGAGTCTGTGGATTCCAATGGTAAAAAGACACAACCCAGAGTCTGTGCCATCACAAAGACGCTGACAGTGTTGACAACTAAACCGTCCCATCCATTAATTAGCTATACCCTCTTTACTAATAGCCTCCACATCTGTGTGTGTTCATACGCAAGTCAACCGTCAGTTCATTTCGATGTGAATTCCCTTGATCTCTGTTAAATGTATAAAATGTTATAAATGTTTTCTCCCTCCCTCCAAATAATCACTACATTTTCACCTGAGTGAAAACTTCATAATTGTATTTAGAAAACATTGGTTTTCTACTAATGGGAAGGTGTGTAAAACACAAGGGTTCTCGCATAACGACTTTAGATAATGCCTCAGAAAAATTACTATCATGACCAACCTCTTTTAACTTACCTATACATGTATACCATTAGTGTTGTTTTGCCATTGTAATTTTATGTGCAGATGCCACAAAACTCAAAACACTAGCCTCTCCCGTCGAGGAACTGAAGTTTAACAGTTCATCGACAGAAGTTTAAAGAAAATAAGCATTTCCTTATGTTAAACACAGGGGCATAGTCCATGTATCGAATGGAATTACAGACCAGACACACAAATGTGGAAATGAGGGTGGAATTACCGAATGCCCTCGCTTTAATAGGTTATTGAAGCTATTTATTCTATAAATCTCATGTCTGAAAAAAGGCTTTAGTGTTTGTGGAAAAGAGGCATTATTCTGTAGAGAGCCCGATATCAGGCAAAACTGACGGGCCCCTAGTCCATCCTACGACTAACACGGACGCATAAAAACATCTCGGACACATAAAGTGTGGCACAGTCTTCTTGTTTTAATAGCCTAATGTTAAGTTCTTGTAAGGGGTCAAATACAACTCATGACTTAACTGATATTACATGTAACTGTCACTGAGTCAGTGTGTGTGACTCCAGTGAATGCAGTTGAATTTCAAGCTATAAGTACATCAGGTCTTGTCAGGCTGTGGATTTTTGCAGGATTTTTGGCAGTATTTTCAGAGCAATAAAGACTTAGGAGGGAGATTTTAGCCGCCTGAAAATGAGAATCGGCAAAATTGATGAAGGGGTGGAAAGTCTGATAAAAAAGGCTTTATTGTTCCAGGGGAATATGTTCACCAGAGATATGATGCTGCTACTGCACAACAACAAACAAAAACAAACAAGCATATGGAAACAACCTAAAATATACCACTCACAAATGCATAGTGGTGGTGCATAAACAGTACACAAACTGTCATTAATGACAATAATCTACCCTTTTATTGGTCAGATTCACTGTGTTTAACACTAATGGCATTAAAAAGCTATCCAAATGCTCAAGGGATTATTAGCTGACTACATGATGGTTCCAGTTTATGGTGGAACAGCATTCACTGTGCAGTGTTTTCACACTCCATGTGTGCTGGTTCTGATGCCGAACAGATTTAAGGATTACTCAGCGGCTGTGTCCTGGTTTGTTGTACTTGACTATGATTAAAATGTTTTAGTTTAAGCAAGAGTAATCTAATCAATGCAATGGCCAATGCTGTTGTGAATTTGTAGCTTTTCTTTTTGATATTGAGGCTCCAAAGATTTATACTCGGTTGCTTTTGTAATAGCTAAAACCAAGGAGCGATGAACGCAATGGCCTGCGGACATAGCTGAGGACAAACCGGTTGCAAAAAACACATTATTCCTCTGCGAGTTCTACTTTTGGTCCTGCATAAAACTTTTAATCATGCATGGAGGGCTTTGATAGAGGCTGAAAAACAACAGCTGTCTTTTTCATGGCATCCTGTCGGACTTTGTATGACTTCTGTGTCATGCTAAGGAGGTCTGTCTGGTGCACGGAGAACTTGTCTCTCTTTCTTCATTCACAACTGCTGAACCCTGACTGTCGGCATGTCGCTTTCAAATCCACTGTTGCAAGGCCACAGCTGAGAGACTCAAAACGTATGCTTTGCTTTGCTGTCTGTGTTTGCTGACATCATCCACTGTGTGTGTGTGTTCCTTTTGAAATGATAAAGGTGCAAAATTGAGAACATAAATCACAACGCAGTGAATCGTGTTTTAAAACCTTTCATAATATCATTAATAGATGATGCTGGAAGTCAGTATTGACTGGTTGTGATCCTCTGAGTTTCAGGAACCCCACGTAATAAGGTGGGCTTTCATGAAAATATTGACTTTTGCATACATTTGGGTGTCTGAGGTGACCACGAACTCAAAAACTCTGAGATTGCGCAACCCATTCACTTTGTCTTGAGCCAAAATAGCTGGACACACCTGAATGAGTGACAGTTGCATCAGAGGGAGACAAACAATGAGGAAAAAAAGCTCCTTGGTCACTTGGTGACTAAGCTGAGCAGGTTCACAGCCAGCTAAAGAGTAAATTCTACCATGAGGGGCATCTTGCTTACTCTCACCTCATTTTTCAGTCTCAAATCCCTCCATTTGAAATTTCTTTGAAAAGGTATCTTAATTTACACACAGTTAAAGCCACAAATGTATTTTCATGATCAATATTATCATTATGCTTCATGTTCCTCTGTGTTATAACCTTATCTTTTCTAAATGAACTTAATCTTTATTTATTTATCTGAATACAAAATGTATTTGAGCACACCTCCCCTCCTTTCACTGAAGCCACCCTTAACCTCTTGTTTTCATCGTTCATATCGTGCTCTAATTTTACCACCAGCTTTGTTCCCTTCAGCTTCTCCCCCTCTGCAAATGACCTCCTCTCCCTCTCTCGTGTTCCCTGCCCTTATTGTCTCCAACTCATTTACAACTCTCAGTTGTGTGTTCACCTCACGATGCTGTCTCTCAGCCTCCTCCCCCTGTCATGTCGGTGCTGTTCTGTCCTCACCTCTCCCTCTATCCTCCATCTCAGTCACTCCGTGTCTTTCTCCACCTTCTATCATTTTTCTTTCCCCCTTTTCCCCGAGGAGGTCCTGAAAGGCTTTGTTCTCCAGTGGCTAATTTGACTGTTCTACTTGCCAACTTAGCAGTGGGAGCCCTGTGTGTGTGTGTGTGTGTTGCACTTTTCCCTTGCCAGCTTCTGTTACACAACACTTGTTCTCGCCTCTACATACAAACACCTCGCTTGCCAGCAAATATACACACATACATGCATGCCCGCAGACGCAAAATGACAGCCGTTATCGCTGTTTCATTCATGCATTTGACTGTTAACGTGAATGTGTGCAGGCTTTTGCTCTACCAGCATTTATGTGAACTGGAACGATACTTGAACTGATGACACTTAACGCTGTGTTTGTAATCACTGGCAAAGATGATGATATGAGGTCCAAAGTAAGGATTTGTCTCTCCCTCCAGCATCTCTCTATGAGACAGACAGGTGTGACGTTAAAGCAAAGTAGCGATTGGTTCCAGTGAGCAGAGTCTAATCAGCCGTGAAGAACGAGATCCTTAAGTGGCTCTGAAAAGACGGGACACGCACACACACACAAATCAAATGCATTAACACAAAATGCAAATGTCGAGTTAAATACTGAAGGCCACACTCAAATGCATATGCATAAACCAACCAGCACACACTCACATACACGAGCCGTCGTGTTGCTCTAATGGGACGAGCATCAGAGCACACAATGTTCTATCGGCCTGAAGTGCTAAGCACATATACACACAGAGTCACACACACACGCACAAATACACGAGGCTCATATGAGCCCGATACCTTACCTGTCAGAGGCAGGTGTGGTCTCCGAGGACCCAATCAGTTTTAATTAACCCCTGGCGGCTTAGAGGAGGTGGGGGAGGGGTGTGGGAGATAAGGGTGGACAGGGGAGAGCAGGAGTGGAGAGAGAAATAAAAACCAAGAGAGGAGAGATGTTCCTCAACGCAGGAGTCTTGTAGGAGAGATGAAGAAAAGAAATAAGGAAAGAAATACAAACACATCCAGTCCTTTTTAGAAATAATATTCATAAGGTTATTTGCGATGCCTCATAAATCAATTTTTGGCTGAAAGTAAACACTTAAAGGGCCCTTTTGTTGCTTCGAAATTATTTTGAAGCACTAAAAATAAATGGAAATAAAAAAAACACCCGAGAACTGATTCTAGCCAGACACAGCAGGGTTCAGATTTTGTTTTGTTCTTTGGCTTCATTTTGATCAATATAGATAATCAAATTTGGCCAAACTTTACTCTTTGCCCCGCACCACTATTTGCCATTTTAACTCTACCAATTTTGTATCCCTGTCCCTTCCTAACCATTAGCATATTCTTGACTTTAGAGAAGAATATTCAAGCTTCGGAGCTTTAATCTCTCTTTATGTTGTGCCATGCTAACAGATAGCTAACTTCCCCCCCAGACATCGAGACCTGCCAAAAAAGTATCTAAAGGGGACCAGAACAGATTGCAATGGTAGTCACATCATGACAATATTATGGAGAGGTTATGTTTCAGAACAGAGCTGGACAAAAGTTCCCAAACACGATTACATCTTTATCAGTATTTTTGGAATTTCGTAACAAAAAAAAAGGAGAGCTGGGATGGGCTCCAACCCTCCTGCAACCCTGAAAAGGATGAAGCGGGTATGGAAAATGGACGGATATATTGATTATATTAATATACTGATTGGTTCTATCGATGGCAATCTTCACTGTTAGAGAATATCTTCACTCTACTGAATAGAGTGTTAAGTAGAATTCTTCGAATTTCGAGATCAAAGCATTTTGTTTGTTCGCCCACATCATATCGCATGATCTACGTCAGCAGATGGAGTCACTCCTTTCTCACATGACAGTTTGATTCATGCAAGTTTCTCAAGATCACAATTACAAGATCCACCTTCCTGGCTTCACGTCATATCCATGTTTTCACCGGCATACAAAAGAATCCTGCTTGGTGTTAATGGTTATTACTAGTTGGACCACAAACAGCCTCCTGGGCCCAGATCTCGATCTCACATGCAGATGTGTGTTTACAGAGATTACCTTCCAAACAGCTGGATGAAATGTGATCATTTAAATAATACTGGTGAGATTACATACCTTAAGCACATATTGTCGGAAAACTGTTGTGGCAGCTTGTGGTGACTGAAGCAGTTTATGTTGACCTGCTTTCTCTTTTCCTCTTTTTTTTTTCTTTTTTGGCGAATGGAGAGAAGAGCAAAGTGAACAGAGCATGTCAGTTACACAACGACAGCCTGTCGTCTATCTTTTTCACACACCTCTCAAAGACTACACACCCCCGGCAACACTGACCCCCGCATCCATTATTGAAGGATGGTTTGGTGGAGCTAAGACCAGGTGGATAGGGTGTCACTCCGCAGTCATTCTTATGTAATCAGAGGTCATTTCATGAGGTCATTGTCAGTAAAAAGACGCAGGTGAATTGATGGTAGAATAAGCGTGTACAGTCGAGGCTTTGACCCCATCCCATGTTTGTTTATATATTTAGAGATCTTTCCTTTTTGTTGTTCAGAGGGAACATCTGTGTAATGTGATACAGCTACCGCTACATAATGGCAGGTTTTTTTGTTATAAAATCTGCTCATTGCCTCAGTGCACACATAGAGGAAGTAGACAAGGTTGGGGTAATGTGGATTCCCATCATACTTACTTGTATGTGTCGGTGTGTATGTGTGTGTTTGACTGAAAACCCCCGCATGTGTCTATCAAAGTGTGTGCTGTGTGTGTGTGTGTGTGTGCTGTCTACAACTCCCCCAGTGAGCCAAATGCTCTACTGCTTCACAAAGCAAATCGCAGCTAATCAAATAAGAGCCCTCGGCGGCACACAGAGACAGGGTGACGAATGGAAGAACTGTATGTGTGCGTCTGGAGGAGAGGTTGGTGGAGGCAGTGTAGGCGCTTTAAGAGACCCTGGATGTGGGTGGAAGGACACACACACTCCTCCACACAAACATAGAATGGATGCTCTTTGGCAGACAGAGCAGATAGGTAAATGGAGTCAACGTCTATGCGACATCTTTTGTCTGTCTTGTGGGAGTTTCTTTGCTTTTTTACTTTATCTTAGCCTTCATTTCCACATTGAGAGGTCCTTGTGGAAGAAAAGTAGAAATGCTGAAAGTGAATTAGTAAAATAGTTTTCACTGAATTCAAGGTACAAATGACGGCTGACTGTGAAACTCATGTTGAGTTAACCCACCTTGCAGTTTATGGTAAATCAGCTCATCGACACCATGTAGCTTGATCTGATTGGCATGGAGGGGTGCATTAGACAAAGACAAATCATTTCTTGGACAAGAACTTGTCCCGCTTGACAGGACACTGCAAAACTCTTCTTGGCCATGAAAGCCGGAGTTCAACAATGATCTTACTCTGAGTTTTCTGGCTGTAAATGAGGCAGAGCAGCAGGCCAGATTGGGGAGGTTGGCCCAGGCTTGTTTTCTCCTCTGCTTCTTGGCACAAAGTTTGACGCCCTGCAAGTGGCACGACTCCAGTGCTGCCCCTAGCTCGGTTTTCACACTCTTGTCCGTCCTCACCCTCCTGACACGCTGCCCTCTGGCCTGCCCACTGTGTGTGGGCATGAGTTCTCGACCACATGAGGGTTCATGCAGTTGTATCTGTGCCTGAGTAATCCGTGACTGGTCTAAGTTTTTATGCTGTGTGTGTGTGTGTGTGTGTGTGTGTGTGTGTGTGTGTGTGTGTGTGTGGCAGCTGTGCACCCTCCTCCTGTCTGCCTGGGAGACAATCAGCCGTTCCTTGCGACCACAGAGACCAAAGGCACAGAGCAAGAATTTCTTTTACTGACCAAATGCTGGATGCCAAGATGCATGCACATGCAAGCCAGAAGACCTATATGTTGTTACAAAGAGATTGCTTTATTGTTCAGTGACAATATCTCGGTTAGAAATCTCCAGACTAAAAGCTAATTAGCATGCATGCTTTCATAGCTAAATTAAAAACTTTCTTTTTTTTTTTTACATCACTCCTGTCTGTTTCCTACATGAAGTTTAGACCTTGATGGTTTTCTTAAAAATGGGAAAGAGGGAGCAGCAGCTAGGCCAACGCCTGTAATCTGTAGACTAGTTTCTAACAACTCATTGATCATTTCTATAGAGACCCTGGTAAAAAAAATACTTTGTAAAACATACCTTTGATTGAAAAAGATTGAAATTGTAGCCTTTTGTTATTGTTTTTTCCAGTTGAAGCAGAAGAAACAATGATGGACTCTTGGATCAGAAACATCCCAGTTAGCACTGTCTTGCACCTCCTCTGGCTTTTAGGACGGCTTGAATTCTTTGAGGGCTTCACCAGTTTAAAAGAATATTCTTCATCAATCTAGTTCTAGTTGTTTTGGATAACATTTGACAAATCGGCTTTGCAGGTTGGAGTGTTGTCATGGATACATTTTTTTAAATTTCTTATTTCCAGCATATATTTTCAATCGGATTGAGAGCCAGACTGTCTGCTGACCAGCTATGGCTAAAAGATGATCATAGCACTACTAAACCTTTCTGACAACAACCCCATTCCATTATTATTTATAGAATTTGCTTGTTTTCTT
This sequence comes from Leuresthes tenuis, assembly GCF_036924035.1. Taxonomy (NCBI): domain Eukaryota; kingdom Metazoa; phylum Chordata; class Actinopteri; order Atheriniformes; family Atherinopsidae; genus Leuresthes; species Leuresthes tenuis. The sequence goes on along the minus strand of NW_027325374.1, from coordinate 17,430,742 downwards.
CAGGCAGTGATCGTTGTATATTTCATTGGACCTGCACCACACAAAAGTTCCTCCATCACCCCCGTGTCCAATGCAGATTAGTGCTAATCATCAAATCACCTACAGTCCATGACTGGTTCCCTATAGCCCACTGTAATCTCCTTTTATTCTGTTTATCTCTTAGTGATGGTTTAGGTTTGGTTAAAATTCATTTTCTTACAGTTCAGCTCATTTGTTTTTCACTTTTATTGTCCAGTTTCTATTTTCGAACATATCACTTTTGAATTTTCTGGCCTAACATTCTGACGTCTTCCTCAGTTCGCCTGTATTTTCCCTTTTTTCAGCCTTCCTAATTTAGTTGTGCTTGCTCCAAATTTCAGCTGACTGGGAATAACCAACATCTTTTGCTATACACTCTTAGCTTAATTACCTTCTTAAGGGAGTTTTATAATCCTTTCCATTGTTTCCACTGACAGCTCTCTTGTTGGGTCCATGTTTCCTGCCAGAAAGGCAGGTGCAAGCACTCCTTAAGTTCTGTAAGTCTTTTCTTTTTAGACTTGTGAGGGTAATTGTTTTAGAAACGCTAATTATGAGGTGATTCCATAATTCTTTCTTCACAATGGAGGGAATCAATACTTTTTACCTGGGGTTGTAATCCCTACAAAACCAAAAATGAGTACCCAGAGAAGACAGAGAATGGTTCTTGTCATTTTAGTTTATGAAGGCTGTACATCTGTGTGGTTGCTAAGACACACAGTAGTTAGAAAATGTGGGATCAGTAGCGCAAAATTGAGAGGGGCACCATTAGTTCTTTCTGTCATTTTTATAATGCACAGTTAAGCTTTTTGTGATGTGATGCCGGCTCGGACAAGAAACAGATGATGAATCACTTTATTTGAATCTTTTCCAGGTTAGATATGATTTGCAAAGTTGTTCCCATTCCCCTGTAATGCATGTCAAGTTAAATTTTTTATCCTTACACCTGTTTCTTTTTTATACATATTGAATGTGATTCAACATGGAAATGGAAATTATTTGTTTGGAAATAACTAATATTAACTGTTTCTAATGCATAAGGAGTAGAAGAGTAGGACCCCCAGAGACCATCAACATACAAAGAACTCAAAATTCTCCGAATCTTTTATGGAAGATAATGAAATGATCCTTAATGTTTCATTTCAAAGTTTACTCTATCAATTTTTAAATTGTTGAACTATTTGACTAAGCACAGTATCCTGTCTTTTTTTTTACGAAACAGTGCTTTGCGGTGGGGCAGGTGAGAAAGGTATTAGCTGTAGCATTTGAAAAAAACACCTCAAGTTCAAAGTCCCTCAGGGGAAAAAACCAAACCGATGCAATGGAAATAGCTCACAATGTTGCTTTACCATCTAGTTAAAATCCAGGCATAAGTCTCAGCGGAATTTTTGAGGAGACAACAACAGAAACAGACGAAGAAAAGGAGCACAGCTAATTTGATGAATAATCCCTGAGCAGCTCCTACAAGGGTAAAAGAGCCTCTTTCGCCTCTATAACACGCTATGTCTTTTCATAATTTTCATCTATGTGTTGCAGTTGGGTTTGTCCTCATTTACACATCTGCAGTTGTCTGCACTGCATGTCCTGAATAATAAAATTAGCACATCAAAACTCAAATGCAATCTAGAGGGTTTTTGTGTGGGTTCATGGAAATCGCAGACCCAGTCCTTTACAATTGCAGGACAATATCTCCTCTTTATCACTACAAAATGAATTCTTCAAGTAATGATCCTGTTCTTGGTGCATGGAAGCATAACCGTGTGGACTGATCCAATATGCAGTGGGTGAAACCTTAATAATCTCTTTCAATGAGCCCCCCAAGAGTAGTACATCTCAGCCTTTTGATTCTAATTAATCATCCACAATTCCCTTCGAAATGGATAACACAGAATCTAAATGGAACCATATTTGCATTTCATACATAATCAGCAGCCTCTTGGAAAGCCTATTTAGGTGCATTTCCTGCCTAAGCCCCTCCTCTTGTGTCAAGCCAGTCTGGGGAGGGATTAATGGATGATCAGACCACTGACTATCATACCATGTCTTTTCATAGTTATCAATATGTGATGAGGGTCTGTAAACCAGAGATGGATGACAATTTCCTGTATGTTCAGTTCAGTGAGGGAGACCTCTACTAAATATCCATTCTGATATATGTTTGAGTCTGCTGCTACGTACCAGTGTGGACATTTCATTTATCAGTGTGAACTAAGCTTTATCTGAGCACGTAATCACTCATGCTCAGGGGTTCCTAAGGGGCTATAAAGCAGGCTTTGGGTGTTTTCCCAATGACACTTTTTGCTTTGTGCCACAGTGAGGGATCTAATTTGTGAGGGACCCCGTAATGTTCCCTCTATTATCTGCTGCCCCCCAACAAAGAATAGCTCAGTTGCTTTCCCAAATAAAAATGCAGGTGAACCTACTGACAGGGAGGGGCGTTTCTTTAGCAAATCTGGTTGACCCCGTTTATGCCTGACTCTAATCAGAAGCAGTTCAGAGGGTGCCATGATGGCAATAAAACACTGACTACACCCTCTTCTTGTCTCTGCTCCCGCCTCTGCCCTCTTCAGTGTGATTCACAGGCTCAACACAGGCACATTTAGAGTGATGCAGAGCCTCCCAGAGGGGCACCAAAGAAGAGGTTATAAAGCATTATAAGCCAGGTTAGCCTACAGTGACAGCCTGGCTTGTTCCTCCTCCTTTCAGCAGGTCCGCATGCTGGGCAGCCCAAGCCTCTCATCTACCGTGCTGAATAGAACCACAGGGCTCTGGCTCCGCAGAGATAGTGTTATCTGGGCCGCCACGGGGCTCCGATCACAACCGTGTACACACACTCTCAGCGGGCGGCACACACATCAGCATGAGTGCAGACAAAGAAACCTGTGGACCAACACAAACATTATGGGTGTGTAATGTAACCACCCGCAAGCACATGTGCACAGGGTTAAAGACAAACATTGACAATGTTAAAGTTCACATCACGCACAAGTTTAAGCACAATGGATGCTGCTTTACTCTTAGCATTTGACAGTTGTAGTGACACTACAACTTTAACAATTTAACAATTAAATCCCTTCATCTTGATCAGCTGAAATGATTTTCTAGATGCAGGTTGGTCATACACCCCAGCCTTGAAACTGGCTGCAGTCCCTGCTGTTTTAAGGAATCTGAGTTATTCCACCCATTCCTGGAGATCTCCACACATGACCCCTCGCCACCGGGAGCCATGAGCCAGAGGGACGGGGATAAGCCGCATTTTGCTGCTTTATTTCTCAAACAATTTCAATTAAAAAGAGATTTGAGGTGGAAAAGCACATTTTCATACAGAGCATGCAAGTAGAATCCTGGAAAAGGCTGGGGTGACATGTGGTGGTAAGTTCTGAGGACATTTTCTAACGACTACCTGACATGTCTTTTTTTGTACGAATGCAAATGAGGTCGATGCATGGCTGACATGCTGTCCTGAACAGGTAGATACAGGGCCTTAAAATAGCTTTTTGTTAGTTACAGTATATATGATGTGATGTGCATAATGTGATGTTTCCTGTCACAGGTTATCTTATTAATGTCAGTCTTTAAGCTCCAAAAATGTTCAATGTAAATCTTAAAATTTATACACATAGTAACTTAGTAATAATAAATGTTTGGTATGAGTGTACAGTACAGTGTGTTTCATTTCTATGGCAACAATTTGGAGTTGACAAAAGTGTTAATTAGGAAGCTTTTAGTCTCCGCATTAAAGTAAATGGACTGAAAACAGATTCAGTCCCCTTCGCAACAAAATTAAACATAATGATCATATTTTGTTTGACATTCCCATGGAGAACCTCGCTGAGGACAGTTATTCATATCTATTCTCTAATGCACTTTTGACCAAGAGGCTATCCTCCTTCCTCCATGTGGCATTTGTTCAGCTATAAGTTATAGGTAAAAATGGCTACTACAATTATATATTTGCATTGTACAAAGACTGTTTTTTCAGTCTTTTTCAGTGTTTTAACCTCACACAAGTAGTTTTGATTTTTAACCCTGATAAAGTGATGTTATCTGTCTAATGTCAACCAGAAAGTGACAATATTTAGTCATAATGTGTTGAGTTTACATGTGAACAAGGCAACCGGCAAGTGGCATACATGAGAGTAAAGGTCACATTTTAAAAAGAATGTAATTTAAACCAAACCATGATTGTGTTTCAACCCATACCGAAGTAATGCTATTGTCTGAGACTAGGAAGTGACAAAAGGGTTGTTCTGTTACTGATAGAATGTATGTTGGTCTTTATCTCATGTCCCACAAAGGTCCACGGTTGAAAGGGCATTCAATCGTGAGCCTGCCTTTGACCTGAAACAACTAACGTCACAAACTTTTACATCTTAGGTGTTTTTTAAAAAAAAAAACTTCCAAAGACCTCTGGAGGAATTATTTTACCTGGAGACAACATTGGTAACATGTTGACTGGAAAAACAAGCTCATTTATTTTTGATTTGCTGAAAGCAGTGGATTTGCACAGCAGAGCAGGAATGAAATGGCATTAACAGGCTCTTTGGAGCAAACTTTGTGAAATTCACAAATGTTTAAATGAAAATATGAGTGCATGTGTATGTTTGATTTTCTTGATTCTTGCCATCTGTATGCCAGCAGAGTAGCCATTGCTGGTCCTGAGTGCATGTCTCTGGTATCAGATTAGATATTCAATGTAAGTAAATTAGCAATAGCACAATGATGTTAGCATTTAGCTGAAGCACTAACAGTGCTCATTAGTGCAACCTTAGTCACTAGCATGAGCACAGGTTCATTGTCTTATACAATCTTATATCTTATTGGATGTTGGCCATTGCAAATCAATAGCTTGCAATCTAACAAGTTAAATAAAAGTGATGGACAAACAATAATTGAGCTTTGCAACTGCAAATTATTTGTTTGTGAGAAGTTTCAAAATGATGTTAGCATTTAGCTAAAAGCAATGTGTGCCTCCCAGTATTACACCACTGTGGCAGGTGTTCACCAAGATATAAGTGCTTAACAAGCTATAATAAAGAATAACAACAAAAAATTCCTCATTCTAAATCTAGAATTTTCCATTGTCATGTCTGCCTCAGATTACTGTATAAGTGTTTTTGCTATTATCTCCCCCCTGTATGTTTAACATACCAGGCAAGTCTAGGCATGTCTGCACTGATTAATGATAAACCCTGATAGACCGTTTATCTCTTTATTACACAGACACACAAAAATTTAAGTCAAACAGTACACCCGACCACTGTGCTATGCTGCTCTCCAAAAGGTGTAGGTGTTCAGATCTTTTATGTTTAAAGTGACAGCTTTTTTTGACATCTATTTCTTTAATTGACACCATTTATTGCATTCAGGCATGATTGCATTTTCAAACAGCTTTAAAAAAACGTACAAATGAATGTATCATGGTAGGGTTAAAGTGGCATCCAACAGTAATCAATATCATACATCGAGTGTCTATAAAAGGTAAAGTCATGTACCTCCCCAACCCCTGCACCCAAATTTCTGATTAATTTTATGAAAACAAACAGTATGAAAAAAAAAGAAGACAAATAATCAGTTATGAGAAAAGAAAATCCATCACACTCTTTTTCTCTTAGTAATCAACACAGAAACCCCAACAAACTGCATATTCCTTATCAACAAATTTGGCGCGGTATCATCAAAAAAATGCCAACTGTTATTTGAACTATTTGAAAAGAAAGACTGAGAGCGCTTGCCAGGTTAATTATTGCAGTATTGACTTCAGTGACCTAAAAAAAGCCAGTATGAACAGTTGTAGCATAATGTGCATTATTTCATTCTGATTAGTATAAATGTCTAAAAACATAAAGTAATGACCAAAATAAAACAAATAATCCTTATCAAATGCTGTCTTGCTTCTCTAAAACCACTGCCTATCAAAGTGCATAATGTTTGATTTCATGACTCACCGTCTGTCATCTGTCTTTATCTGTCTGCTCCTCTTTTTGCTTCGCAATACATAAATGTAGACAAGTAGCAAATGATCTTGCCAAGCTTCGTGCTATACGCTTTAGTAAATATAGCTATATATTAAATTGACTATATAACAGAGTCATAAGTGACTGCTTTCTAATCTCTTACTATGAATTTGAACTTTTTATGTATCCATTTAGCTTTGATAACTTCATCTTTTATCATCACATAACACCGACAGCTGGGATGGATGGCTGATTTCACTGCATGTTAGTAAAAAAAACAAAGACGTTCATGCTAATGTAGCACAATAGAATCCTGTATGTCCTCTCAGTCTCGTATTGATAGAGTTTTTTTCTGTTGCAAGTGCTGTGACGGATGGTGGTGGGGTTTTCCTCGATTTTCCTTTTCACTGCCATTATCAAAAACCCCAGAGCAACAAGTAGCCACAGTTCAGTCCAGCTCCTAATATTTCAGCTTCAGAAAATCCACCTAAGTCTCAGTTTTATGGGCATATTCACTTCATCTTCATTTTACTCCTTCTGAAAAAGTCACTGATTCCAGAGAGCAAAAGAGGTCCATGTGAAGATTTAATTTGGTACATGTAAGTCTGTTCTGATGTCATTCCACTGATTTAAATGATTTGATGGCAGTGCTGCCTCGTGCAACGCACTTATTTCTGACACCCACAAGAAAAAGTGGAAGTCTGCCTCAGGAAATAATCACCAACAATGTCTAACAAGCTTAAGTGTCATTCGGAACAGTATCTTCTTCAGGACAGGGTAGATTTCACGGGATCATGTTTGCATTTTAGCAGAATATCAAGTGAAGATTACTGTAAATAAAGGACAAATGCAGTGGGCTTTGTAAAAATGATTGGAGGGAATAAGAAGTGACTGAAGCTCTAACTGTGTTATCCTGTCAGATAATGCAGAGATGGACCAGCAACCACAGATGTCCAGATCACAGAATGTAAATAATTTGGAGTCAGTCTAGTTTCAAAAGTCATTCCCATGGCTGCATCTCTGTGAAGAAGCCCTCATACAGACCAAAGCCCTGATCCAGAGTCAGAGGAATGGCCTGTGCCTCCTCTTTAATCTCCTCCCATGGTTGCAGCACTGCCTCTCCTGACTGCTCCTGGAACAGTGCGGAAGGCTCATCGAAATGCTGCAGGTGGTGGTGGCTCAGGAGCAGCTGATCCTGGTCCAGCTGCTGCTGCCGTTGCTGTGGATGCTGCTGCTGAGCCACGTGGAGCTCTCCCATGTTGACCATGCACTCCATAGAAGCAGCGCTTAGGTCCACATAGCCGTAGGAGTGATGGTGGTTAGGGTGCTGGCTCTGACCCATAACGTCCCCTCCTCCACACCACCTCCCCAGCCCTGCTGAGTGCTGCCTCTCCTGCATGGACACCTCCATCTCACAGCCCAGGGAGCTTAGTGCTGTGTTGATGTCCAAATCCTCGAAGGTGCTGCAGCTCCCGCTGAGAACGTCGTCAAACACGGACGCCAGGTCAAAGTCCCCCCTCAGGATGTCTGCTTTGTTAGCCTTTGTGGCTAAAAGAGGGGACTCTGTGGCCCTCAGAAGGTTGTTGCTCTTCGAGGCCAGGTGCTTCCGTTTGCCACCAAACCCCTGGTGAGGGCAAGTATTTTGGGTGCTGGGATAACCCTGAGCCAGTTTGTTCTGTCTTTGTGTGCTGCCGCTGCTGCTGTAGTGGTTAGCAGACATCCTCCTGCGTTTGAAGATGCCATTGACAAACATGTCGGCATATTGAGGATCAATCTGCCAGAAGCCTCCCTTCCCCGGTTCATCTTTCTGTCTGGGGACCTTCTTGAAACACTTATTGAGGGACAGGTTGTGACGAATCGAGTTCTGTGACAAACACAAAGGGCGGGGATAAAAAAAGAAGACTTAACATGGACACAATGGCATATTTAATTCAGTCATGCAAAACTAAAAACGCCACTTTGTCAGGGAGAGAGGAGAGTGGGCGTTGGGTGTATTGTTGTTGTTTGTATAGAAAAGCAAATGCTCCTAATGAGGCTTTCTAGTAACAGGCAGCTCTGTGCATTTCAAACATGTTCAGCTGTGCTTAGCTGCCATCTCTCTCAGGAGCCCTCATTAACACACATGTACTCTCTCTCACACACACACGCTGGAGTGCTTTCTCCACCTCATCATCATTACCTTCAGACAAAAAGCCTGTATAAGAATGGAAATAACAGACAGCCCACTCTCGGGTAAATAAACACTTGTTATCAGAAGCATAAATGAGACAGAAATGGGACGGAGGTTTAAAAATATGTTGAACATCTGTGTGTGTTGTGTTTTTGCCTGATGTTCTGTGGACTACAGATAAAGTGCATGATGGTGACACAGGAGTCAATTGCACAGCCTTCCCTCCCTCACCTCACCATTTGTCAGTCTCATAAATTATATAAGGAGAGTTATCCGGTCTCGGTTACCTGCCAGCTGGGCTCCGCGTGTCTGTAGTAGCAGAAATTCTCCGTTATCCAGTTATAGATGGTGGACAGAGTCACTTTGGGCTGTTTGCTCGCCTGCATAGCCATGCAGATGAGAGATGCGTAGGAATAGGGCGGTTTGACTTTGGGGTTGGTTTTGTAGTCCACCTCCACCGGAGCGCTAGCCTGAACCGGGATCTGTGCGTAGCCGGGTGAGGGGTGTGAGCAACTAGAAAACCGCGGGGCCGCCGTAGAGTCGCTGCCGGAGGTGACAGGGCTGCCTAAATACAGAGGCATCCCGGTGGCAGCGGTGTCCCCGGCCGGAGGGCTGGACGGAGAATCGGTGCCAGCTCGGGGGAAGCCGAGGCGTTTGAGGAAGAGGTGCTGCTGGGAGGACGGACACCCGTTGGGTCGCTCCGGGTCCGCGCTGAGGATGGAGAAATTCTGGAGCCAGTGGAGGCTGGTGAGGCTGTCATCGAGTGGGGAGTCACACCCGGTGACCTGATCCTCCGGGAACGCTGCCAGCCATTTCTCCTTAAACTTGTTGGCAATGTCGGGGCTCGTCAAGACCGGCATCCTTGGTTTAAGCGCGCACGGGAGGCTGAAGATGATCAGAACGTCTTTAAACTGGCATTTAAAGTTCAGTCTCCACTTTAGGTGAAGGAAAAAAGAAAAAAGGAGGAAAAATTGTTAAATTAGATTAATTTGAAGAACCCTTCACACCCAGGAGTGCAATAAATCACCAAAGACGGAACGTCTGCGCAAGATTTCCAAAACAACCAACAAATTAATCCCACAGATTGTTAAATGATGCGTAAATTCCCTACCTCCGATGGCTTGCTGGAGGAGATGCTCTGTGTGCACCTGTTGCAGTCCGTTCCTGCCTCTCCTCTCCAAGGACTCAGCAGCTCATCTCAGCTCTGCGCAACAAGTGCGGCGGGGGGAGGGCGACAAGCATCCAGCTCATACAGAGGATAAGAGGGAAAAGAAAAAAAAGAGACACTTAAGACTGATCCATGACGACTGGAGTAAACCGGGCTTTCCTGGATTGTGTGTGGGAGCTCAAGAGGTGAGAATATGTGGAGGTTGTAAAATAAAGTCGCTCATAAAGCCCGAGAGACTGCCCACCATCCCTTTAAACGCCTGGGAGGATTTCTGATTGGTTGGCCACATGTTCTTGTCTATCCAGGTTTTATTAACCCCCCCCCCCCCCCCACACACACACACACACCCTTCACTCTATAGAGCGAATGTTAAACGAGTGGACACGTATGGCTGCACATGCGCTGCAGCATAAACAGCTATTTCTCCTCTCTTTGTCACTCATTTTTGCCTCGGCCCCGGAAGCGGGCTGAAATATGACACCTGTGGCGCGCGTCTCAGCCGCCCGGCTGGCGCTGAAATAGACGCGCCACAGGTCCCGCTCTGCACCTGCATAGAAAGCAACTCACATAAACTCACAAACCTGTGTTTCTGAGTTCATCTTTTAACAGTTTCTTTTTTTTAATCAGGGCTGCTGACTTAAGACGTGGACATAGACTGGGAGTCTTGGATCCTGGACCAGACAAAAATCCCCTGTGAAATATTATTAGTAGTTGTCACTCTCTACCCATAACTACTTACCCTTTTCCCCCTTTTTCTTTTCTAGATCATTATCCTTTCGTTCCTTTGACTTGTTTTGTGAACATTTCTTTTGGTTTTCAGCTTTGGTTCCTCTATTTCAATGTGGCTTTCTGAAAAATATGCTGTCTGGAACGTCATGCTGTGCAAGAATCTTGAGCCACCCCTAATTTCTTTATACCAGAGGGAACGGGAAATGCAATTCATTGAAACAAGCAAACAGAAATGGAAAATGGGAACCTCCCCATTGTTTACCCTCCACCTGTCCAGTTCCTTCAAATTTTTAAGCACACACTGCACACCATGCTGAGATGGCACTTTGGGACTCACTTTGTTGGTGCAAAAATATGATTTTAAATGCATAAAACCGTGTTATGTTTGTCTCTTTCCTTTGTGTTTTTCTTTTTGTAGATGCAACTAAAGAAATAGAAACAAATTACATGTCTTACGTTGCTTGTAACAATTTGGAAATTACTTTCAGTGCTAAGTTGTCAGTATGTGTAGACAACACTGATTCATCTCTTAAGTCAGGGGTCTTTCTTTAGGCTTGAATTATTCATATAGGCTAGTGTTAAGTAGCTTAATAAGAAATTGCATTCTTCTGAGAGGGTACAAAGGCTGAAAACCGAGTACATGAAAAAAGAAATTAGAAAGCCCTTCAGAAAACCTGGAGTACAATCGCTCAAGACCAGTGATGTAAGCTTTTAAACAATTCAAACACATAAACAAGAAACATTATAATGGTAAAAGCGTATAATGTCCCAAACCTTAGTGGTACAAACTGCCCAGTAACTTAAATATTATATAAGCGGACCAGTGTTCATCAGGTCCCCAAGTCTTCATCAATCCAATTAATTGTACACACATTTCCAAACAATTTCTCTATAAAAAAAAATCAAAATCTTTCATAAAATCTGAAAAAATGAAGAAGAAAAACAAATAAACACGGAGTTTCCTTCAGTTTCCACTTACAAAATTAACTGTATTTCTGCAGAGTCAAAGCAATTTATTATGGGGAAACACTGCCACCCTGTGGGTTAACGCTGCAACTGCACTTCAAGTTCAACGTAAACAATGCAATCTGATGAACTGGAGTAAACGCTGGTGTCATGATAGTTTATAGGAGTGTGAAAGAGATGGTCTGGGCTCTTAATTCCTTGCCTCTTGCTTCAGATTCCAAATTAACCCTGTAATAGTGGTAATATGAACCATTAGGTTGCTGTTTTTTGTTTGACTCTATCATTGGAGATCCTACCACATATCTTGTTAAAGGTGCGTACTGGCAATTACCCCCGTTTATACTGTAACAGAAAAAATGTTTGATTCCTGAGCACACAAGTATCCTGCTGCCATTTGGGCTGATATTTGTATGCCAAATAGGAAGTCGCACTTTTTGCGACCTAAAGTCTTTAGATCTAATAGGCTACTTCTGAAGGCGACAACAACGCCTCGACTTTGTTGTCACTCCAAGCGGCCATAAATGACGCCAAGAAGGTGAAACTGGTAACCAACACAACCACATCAATGATCGGATGAGATAGGACGTTTTTTTATGGTGTCAAACAGTGATAATACTCCAACGAATGTAATTCAAGGTCAGTTCTTCCTTCCACCAGCAGGTGTCTCTGCTTCCATTCTTTCCCACCATCCTCAAACAGCGGCTGCTGCAACTACAATGTTTACAGTTTACAATTACCCATAATTCTGAGCGGTATGTGTGTATTGATATCACAGGGCTCATTTTACTCACGACTTGACGACTTACACATTAAAACTACTGCTACAGAGGCATCTTGCCTTTCACTGTCCCTAATCCCTCAACATTAGTGAGAGTAGAGGCAAAGAATTTTTGTTGTTTTTCTATAACTTAAATTTAACGGATGCAAGGAACAAGATCGGTTCTATTTTGACGAATCATTCAATGTTATACTCATTAACTTAATAAAGCTGTCATTATTGGATAATTAAGTTGTTCAATTGTGTCCACGTGACCACCTAGCCAAGCTTGATTTTTTTTTTAAACCAGTGTCACCAACTTTCTAACCATCTTTAGGCAAGCGAGAGGAGGGCTCGTCTCCATACGCTCCATTATTAAAACAAAGGATAGATAAATGGGGACGCGAAAAACGTTGTAGTACCGCCGCAGTCCGCGCTGATATGTGAAGAAAAGCTGCAGCACTCATGCAATATTGGTCATTCTGTTGGGAGACACGACTCTCCTCTCCCCCTGACTGTACCCTGATTTAACTTCGAGCGATATAATTGGTGATGGTGGATTTGTTTACCTTATTTGGCAAGCTAGCGACACAGCGCGCGTGGGAATTGGACGAGAGGACCCGTCATTAACTAAAGGCAACCTCCTGGAGCTTTACAAACAAAGCGCGTGCTCATGGGATTTGTAGTCCAAAACAAACCCTTCCGAGACTCCTCTGACTGGTGTTTACTGCCTTTGCGGTGATTCCAAAACCAAAAATGTGTCATATTTGAAAATTAACTAGCTGCCATGGGCTGTTTTTGTGCAGTTTATGTTTAAGTGTCAATAATCAGCCCACACCAGACGGGGAAGCACAAACCGACTCGAGACCCTTCGCTTGCAGCATACAAGTCCCACCGGCTACACCCTCAGTTGATTGGCTGCGTCCTTCCGTCAATCACGCAGTGTTCCTTCCACTACCGCTCCTACAGTAAATATTTGTGTTTGCTCAACCGGCTGTAATGGTGGACGAGTGAGGCAGAGGGACGGAATACAACTAGAGAGAAGAAAGAGGAAAAACGGTCGAAAGTCTGCTTCAGAGCCAGCAGCCGCAAGTAGGACACGGGCTTCGTCGAAAATGGATGAACTCAAACATCAAGTCATGATTAACCAGTTCGTCCTGACGGCGGGTTGTGCGGCAGACCAAGCGAAGCAGCTATTGCAAGCGGCACATTGGCAGTTCGAGGTAAGGGTGAAAAAAAAAGACAAGAAAAAAAGGAAATGATAAGGCTTCGGCGGCAGGGTAACGTTAGCCATTCGGCTCATGTTTATGTCTGAACCAACGCTAGTTTAGCCTCGAGTCTGCCTCTCGACGCTTTTTAAACACATTATAATTCAACACAAAACAAAGCGTCACTGTTGGCTCAAGGTTCAAGCCAGAACTTTTGTTGTGATTAAAGTGAATCTGTTGGTTCTCTAGCCAAACTAAATCAGTTTGAAGCTCAGTGTAACGCACTAGGGCACCGAATATCCAATTAGACTTCACTCCAGATTAAATACTATAATCCGACACATGACAGCAATGTACAGGCGAGGCCAGAGTACTATTACGCAATGTAGATGACCGCCGTATTGTATCGACCAGCCTACAGATAAGTGCTTTGGTTCGTTATTGTTTAGTCTACAGTGAGCCGGTTACAGATTAAGCTGACACTTGGAATTTTTAAAAATATTTTATTATTCCCAGCAGGCTCCTTAGATTGTTTGCGCTCGATGCGGAATGCACAGAAAAACGACCTCTTTAGCCATATTTGATGCTTTTGCCAGACATGAAATGATGCAATTTATTGTCTGTGTTTCATTTTAGACTGCCCTCAGTGCCTTTTTTCAAGAAACAAATATTCCATATGGCCATCATCATCAAATGGTGAGTGGGTGATGAAATGCTTGTTACACTTCTCATGTTTCTATTCATCAAATTCTATCAAATCTTTTATAAAAACAAACAAAAAAAACATTTTTAATTTTTTTTTTTTGCTGCTGGGATCTCTTTTAGACTACCATGCGGTTTGGGGTTCTATGAGACGCTCTCATAGGCCGAAAGAGATGATGTTGTACTAACAATAACAAAGCACATGTCGGCCATGTTGTGAGCATCCAGAAATAAACACAGAGCCGGCATGCAGCGCCAGCAGCAGCCACAAAGAGGGAGGGAGGCAGAGAAAAGGGACTGTGTGTACATTCAGAGGTGTCAAGAGTGCAGATTATTTTACTCAAGTGAAAGTACTGTTACTATGGTGACGCAGTCCTCAAGTTTAAGTAAGGTAACCTGCATAGAATCCGCTCTGTTGAAGGATGACTGAGAGGTGCAGGTTATTCTGCAGCACATTTACCCTGCCTGTTCTGAAGCTCACAGCACATTTAGAAAGGCACCGTTAAACGAGAACAAAACATTGCAAAGATGAATTTTTCAGTTGGGTTTTATTTATTCATTTTAAACGAACGACCTGTGAACCAACAGAAGCGCAGCCTGCTGCTGTTAACGAGCCCTACACAACAGAGCCCGCTGGCTTGCTTGTACTTGGAGTTGAATTAGTCCTCAGATGTGGGCAGGGATTTTCATTTTCTCCACGTCGAGCCTCAGATGAACGTGACTGAGATTCAGAAGATCGGTCTCCTTGTAGGTGTTACTTTGGGTGTGTGTGTTTTGTTTTTTTTCAGCTTGGATTGTGGGTAGTGGTGTTTGAATCCGACTCTGTAACGGAATCGGTTGAAACTCTACTCGAGCAAAATTCCTTTTTAATGCAAACACAAAGTGCAGTAATGCTTGAAATGTTTGCCTTGACTCATTCATGAGAATAAATGTAATTCATTACTTCTCTGTATGTATAGGGGAAAACAAGGAGCCAGAGAGATATTTTTTCTTTTTTTTTCCTATTGTATCAGCTCAGATTCATGGCGGAAGGCAGGGTCTCTCAGCTTGTGTTTAAGAGAGAAAAGAACGTCTCACAAATAGACCCTCGTGCTGCTGCTGCCGGCTAATTCCGCTTCTTTTTTTCTCCCCTGATTGGGTTATTGCTACCCCTGACACAACGCACACTGGGGACTTATAGGGGGGAGTCAAATCAGATCAAAGCAACCTGCCATGCTTTAGCGTCGCAAGACACAGGCGCACTGGTCGAACATTATGAAACGCTGACACTATTTGATCCAGCTACAATCCTTTTCTTTGCAGCTGCATGCATGGCAGCATCCAGCAACAGCTGCCCGCTGGAAGGGCCTGGTGTGGACGTGAAGGGATTTGGGCTGAAATTGTCTGTCATTCGCTGGTGCTTTGTGTCAGAGCTCACTCTGGGTGTGTTTGACTCGCTGTATGTGCGGCGCAGGCGGTCATCAAACCACTAAACATTTTCGCCGCGCATTTCCCAAAGAAGGGAGAGAGATGTTAGGATAAAGGAGGATGTTTTTTTCATTGCGTGCAGTGCAATATTAGTGCTGGTCAGCACAGAAACTGCTCACACTGTAACAAAGAGAGGCAGGCCTCCTTCATTTTATCATCTCATCAGTAAATACGAGCGTTGAGCTTCAATTTAGCTCATGAAATGTCTCACTTTAATTTAGAGGGCAAACAGTTTGCCAAGAGCTGCCCTGCTTCAACTGCCAAATAGGGCTGAGCTTGCTGCAGAGAGCCGATAATGTGTCAGAACACAGAGCATCTCTACCTGTGTTCTTGCATAATCACAAGTTCACCAGTATGTGAGTGTGTGTTTGCACATTTCAGACATGCATCTGTAGCCTGTGCACGTGTACTGTGGGTGTTTTGTGCGATACTACAGTAGGGCAGCGTTTCCAACCTCCCTGCAGCTTACCGGGCCTCGGTGTTCGTTGGTATACAAATCTAATCCACTTTGGCCTCACTCTTAGCTCCCTCACTGTCTCCATCCCCCACGCTGTCTCTCTTCAGTCTAAACGTGAAAACATGAAGCAGTATTTCTGCAGCAAGTGCCATTGCATCAATGTTTTGTGTCACAACACAAACTGAACTCATCCTTGAGATTGGTGTTTTGGCTGGAAGCCTCACCCCAGACCCAGTGGCCCCAACTGATACCCTGTGGACATGCAATTCTTGGCAGCACGGCGCATTACGACATCATGTAGGTCAGTTGGTTTGTGGATACTGTTCAGAGGGACGGTTTATGCTTTTGTCGTCAAGGCCCAAAGATGTGTGAGCCTGAGTTCAGTTTTGCAAATAGTCTTTCTTTCTATTTTTGGCATCGTGCGGAAGGAATGATCTCAACTTCAAAGACACTATTTCAAGTTGGATTCCGTTTACCTGTGCTTCAGTTTTCATCTTCATCACCATTTATGTGTCACATCACTGAAGTTTATTGCCTGCATCGAATATCAAGTAGTGAAGTCAGATGGTCCGCTCACCACCACGGCCTGAAATGCTGCAAATGCAAGAGGATTCAACGGAATCTCTTCTCGTGTTAGTTTCTCTTTGCAATTCAAGGGAGTGCCTGTGTTTTGTCAAATGGAAAGTAGCTACAAGTTCTGCAAAGACACGCATTTAAGACTCTTGTTTGTTTTTGCAAATGCAACACGTAGACTGAGTGTTTTTCAGTTAGTCACGCAGCCGCAAGCGGACAATGCGAGATAAATGGATGGCGTGTCGTGGGCAGATTGCGTGTTTATCTTTGTGCTTTTGAATGAAGTGGATGAAGCTTGTTTCCACATCATGATAGACGTCCAAGCCTTAATCAAATCCCAACCTGCTTTATGTTTCATATGACCCCACCCTGTTAACTCCCAGTTTTTCCCTCCACACACACTGTCTGCCCATACAAACACTGCAACCGCAACACATTCCTACAAGATGCAACGCTCGCACCGACCCAAAATGGACCCTTTCAGTGCAAAAGAGGGCAGCTGTAACTAGGACCACAGCGCCTCGCTTCTTTCCCCACATTATACATCATCTCCTCATACCTCCCTTCATGTCTCACTAACCCGCTTCTTTGTTTTTACACATGCAAGACATCAGGCTCTAGGATTCGAGTAACCGCTCATGTTTCCTGTTGGAGTATTTTTTTGCCGCGGCATCCTCTAGTTTTAGCATCGTTCTCAAGGCAATTAGCTACCTCAGCACAACATAGCTGCACGTTTGCTCACACTTGGCTACAAAATGTTTGGTCTCTTTGTCTTTGATGCTAATTCTTCTCATTAGACATCGTCCACAGTTCCCGAGCCCGAGGCTGTTTAGTTGTCATCTATAATTTAGTGGGATCGCAAATTTTCAAGGCATTTAAAAAAAAAAAAAAAGATTTATTGATGTTGGTGTTAACGACAGTATATCTGGTGCTCTGTAAATTATATCCCATAATACATCTGTCATGTCAGCTGTCAGAAACGCTCTTTCACTTATATATCATCACCTTTTAAAATAGCACTTGACAGAAAGCTATTTGTTCATTTGGGAGAACGACTTGTGTGTGTTTTCTCGGGAAAGATTTCACGTAAAACGATATCTTTCTGAGCGCACGAGCAACTTTGGGAAGCCATCATCATCAATTCAGCCAACGTGGTTTTTGACTAATCTAAGCTGGAAACCGCCCGCGTCGAAGGGGTTTAGATGGAAAAACACCATTCACAGCAATATCAGTTTCCATGATTAATTATTCTCCATCACACATAGCCACAATAAAGTGAATGAATCCTCATGTGACCACAGAGGAGGAAGGAGCTCAGCTGGGCGACTCTTCCACTGCTGTCTGGGAACATGTGATTCTGTCATGTGTCTAAGCTGCAAGCAAACTAAACCACAAAGCTGGCTTTTCATGTGTGTAAATTCTGCCACGGCTATGGCTGTTTTAACTGTCTACAGATATTTTAAGAAATAATAAAATCCTTCTTAAATCACTTGGCAACATATCTAGCCACCTTTAAGACAAACTAAACCTAGTTCCCATGAAGGGGCGCCTTCGGTTCTGCTCTGTGAGCGTGACATCTTTGCTTTTCCACCGCGCCCTCCGTCTACTCTGCTCTCAGCGAGTGTCTGCGGCGCGTCGAGCTGTGAGCTGCACCTTTTATCTGTAGGATTTTAGTCTGGTTGGGTTCCAACTATGAAGGCGGTCGCTGGTTGAAAATGTGATCTCAACCGGCTGCGTTTTGGTCAGTACGCAGCTTGTGCTCTTTTTCTGAGAAGTGAAAGGAACACGTAAATGAAGGGGATTGCATGGAAGTGACTTGTGTTGCGCAGTAAGTAGGAGGGAGCCAAATGGACGACACTGTTACTTGGCAGAATAGACATAATCAATACCATATTAGAGTTTTAAGATACTCTAGTAGCATATTTATTGTAGGACTCCAATTGAAAAAACACAACCTCAGCGCATTTGGAATCCTGAAATGAACAGTTATGGCCTCAGACACCTTGTTAAAACAAAACTGTTGAAGGACTTGGTGCATTTCCCGACTAATGACAAACAGCAGAACTTACAGGTGTTCTTTATCCCGATCCAGTCCCGTGGACCTGGCCCACTCGAGCCACGTTGTCTCAGTAAGCATAGACATTGAACGTGCCGTTAAAATCCATCAGCCAGAAGCATTTAGAGAACTAAAGAAAATCCCACTTCTCATAAACACAACCCAATTGACCTATATGTTGTAACACTTCAAGTAAAAAAAGAGAAAACAAAGCAAACAGGTCCTTGCTTTGGGTGATGACTTGTTTTATTGTGCCGCAACTGCCGTTTATCACAAGCATCACTCATAATGTGAATGAAACCGATATGATGGAGGGCAAAGATCAGCTCTGATGAGCTGGGCACGGTGTCGTCAAAGAAAAGTATATGGTACTGCTGGGGGGTGATAAAAGTAGGCCCAAAGTTTCTAAAAGTCTGCTTCCTGGCAGCATGAACACCCAGGAGGAGAAAGGAGGAGGGTTGGGGCTCCACGTCTCCGTGTGCATGCTTGAGGGGGTGTTTTTGGTTTTGGTGCCCGGGTGTGGCGTTGAAAAAAAGGGATTTTTGGAAATCCCGACTTCTCTCGCCAGCATGCGCCGTCATCTCCCTGAGAGAGGTGTGTTGACACCGAAGAGCAGAGGTGTGAACTGAGATTTGACAATAAGGGTGACTCACTGCTTGCATTTCTCTCTGGTCTCTACCTTCATCACTCTATCATCAGTCCTGCTTACAGAAGTTTATTTAGGGCAATAAGTGAAGTCTGGACTATTTCCCCCCATTGGGATTTTGTGCATGCATGTGGAATATAATTGGTGTGCACAAAGCGAGGTGTTTCAGATCTTTTACATAATTATGTTTAGCTGTGTTGGAGTTGTTAAGGGCTGTGCATGCAACTGTTCTGGATATCTGTGGGGTCTTTACGCGTGTCGTAGAGCAACGCCAAGCATTTAACCACATCTGAAGAGGCTTGGCTTACACACTGCATGTTCCAGCATGTTGCTCTGCATGTTTCCAGGAGCACAGCTTCCCAGAACCCCAACCACACACACACACACACACAAAGGCTTACGCACAGACAGACACACACAGGAACTTTGGCTCAAGGGACCTCAGGGAATTGGACTCCATGTGGGATGACTGCGAGGACCAGATGTGTTCATGAGTGGTGGAGTTAGATTGGGTTTCACGCTGCTACTTTCGAGTCACAGAGTGCGCTTACAGACACACTCGACGGTTACTCGTCCGGCTGCTGAAACACAAGCAGCACATGGGAACCTTGTGTGTTGCATAAAGGCAGTGTTGTCAGAATAGCCCTGGCTTGTGCTCTCGGGTCAGCTTATTCTGTGCTCTCTCGCTGGTGCTTAGTCCTGCTATTCCTGCAAGTGTCACCGCTCAATGTCACGTCCATCCTTTCCTGCTTTTCTGACTCACGTTCATGACCTTTGACTGATCCTCTTCTGTCTAAGCCCTGCTCTTCACTTATTTAATTTGATCTGGAACTGCAGTGCCGTTCACTTCAGAGACTTAAGTGTGAAAAAAAAACAAAAAAAAGGATTCCTAAACTCCTGGGTGACGGGTCAGGGGCGAGGAGGGCTGGTGATGGTCACTGGAAACGCACAGAGAGAACACAACCAGCTCCTACAGTTAGAAACATGATTTCCAACTGTCACTTCGTTGTTTCTTAACCGTGTGATGAGATGTGGAAACATAAACGCGGGGAGTCGTTTGTCGGGTCTAAGCCGAGCGCTCGTGTTGATGTGTTGTCGCCACCTTGTACCGCATCATTCTGCCAGCCTCTGAGCGTTTTGGTGCTGCGTTTTTACCAATCCGCCTATCTGTGAAGTCTTTTTGTTTGTTTTGTGCTATCAGTGTGTTTCATAAGACAGCCGTTTCCAAACGCTCCGATTTTCTGTTGAAACTGTGAGTTTTATTTGCTTTCATTCCTTTGATTTGGCACGAGTAAATGCATTTAAGCCCATCCCTTCAGTTTTCTCCTTCCCAACTCATCGTTAAACACCATTCTGGTGACAGTGCCACAGTATGTTAAACGATTTAAACACAGAACTGCAGCTTTGAAAGCAAAAAGCGATGCGTTGCTACAGAACACTCCTTATTTAAACATTTAACAGGCAGGCAGAGTCATGTGCAGCCGTCTGTTCAGCACTCCGGGCTTCATTTTCCTCTCCTCGGCTTTTTCTTTGCATTTTGTTTTAGCTTCTCTTGCTGCAGTTATTTTTATCCCTGACCTTCATCGAGTAGTTCTAAATCTATTTGTGTTCAGTTCATAAACGGGAAACTGTACGCTTTTGCTGTTCTTAAGGGTGTATTGTTCATGGGTGAGCTGCCATTTGTTGATTACAGGCTGGTTACAGGTTTGGGAAGCACGTCGTAATCGGCTCTTCCAAGTCCAGACGACATCTGTACTCTGCCTGGAAATTCATCCTGTTTGGAAACTTTTTAATATCAAACTTCTATTCTTTGTCTTCGTTTCGAAGTATTCAGTTATATATTTTTTAAAACTATCCCTTAAGGTATTGTTTGATTGGGCAATGTCTATTTCAAACCAAACCAAACCAACGTGCAGGAATATGTCCAGTCCACAGACTTTTTTTTTTTTTTTAACCAATCATCATATTTAGAGAAGTTTGCCTACATGTTCTACTTCCCTGGTGCTCTTTTACATCCCTCAATTTCCCCCTTGCTGCGCGCTTTAGCAGGTTTAAAAGAGTTGAATTAAGGTTAAATGCCCTTTCTTCTCATTATTCCATGGGAGGACAGACAGAGAGTCCCGTCACTTGTTTAGTTGCAACATGGAATGTCATAAGTCATGGAAGCTGCGATTCAAGGTTTCTTCCTCATTTCTAATCATTCATCATTTTTAGGCTGATGTCTCAAATGGCGACATCGTTACAGACCAAACAAATTCTGTTTGATTTGAAGTGATTTGACCTGGCCTATGGATATATTTGTGTGAAACTGTTAGAAGGCGGCAGGAACGTGTCTGAGAAATGTATACGAGAATGTGGCTGCTGAAGATACACCTGGACGTTCCCGCTGCCAGAAAAGTGTCCTTTCAGATTTATAGCAGGGATTATTTCACCCGTAAGGTAACATATCCTGCCCACAAACCTGTCTGGTTACCATCGGCACACATTTCACCCGGCTGCAAGTTAAAATGTCCTGATGGGCTGAGACAAGCATGGGCTTGAAGGATGGAGGCGAGAGCTTTGGCTGTGATTCTTTGTCTCGCAGATCTTTCGGCACAGTTTGCTTCGGGAGCTGACATACAGTGTGTGAACTCTGCTCAGCGAGTTGTAGACAGAAGGGAGGTGGAGGGGAAGACAGGAAGAGGGAAGTGAGAGAAAAGATAGTGATGGGAGAGAAAACAGACACATTGTGAGTTCTCACTCGTGTTTGCTGTAGAGAAAGAAAAAAAGCTGCCTGATTTAACAAGCTGAAACAAAGCTTATATATCATTTCACCTTGTTTATGTCTCCCTTGTAGCTCATTTATTCATTGTTAAGGTTTGGCAAAGTGCATGAAAAGATGCCAAAACAGTTATTTTCGGAGCAGTAACTAAATGCAACTTTCTGTTTATCTAATATAACTAAATTAAAGGAAACCAGCAGGTCACATTTGACTCCTTGGAGAATTCTGTTTAGAATTATTCTGACGGTTGGAAGGAAAAAAATCCTGAGAGACCGAATAAGAGCGGGAGTTATGGGACGGAAGGTAAACATGGCACAGGTTCGCGAGGTGTGACTGGACCCTCTCAACAAGAGGATGGAAAGTAGGCTGAACTTTGAGCTCATCTGTGTTTGTGAACACACACACACACACACACACACCTATGCACGTAAACAGTCAGACTTAAAGATGCAGGGAGACTCAGGACTTGAATGCTCGTCGTGGTCGCTGCCAGTCAGCCTCGCGCTCCCCATGCTGGGCTCGGCGAAAGCCCTAAAGAGAGGGTGGACAGAGCCAAGCCGCTGTGACCACAGTCGGTCGTGCCTCAGCCCCGTCCCGTCAACAGGAGATCTGTACTGCTCCCCTGTAACAACCGTCCCCATGGCAACTGCTCTCTGTTGGCTGTGTTTTGAACACAAACTGCTTCTCGCTGTCTGTTATTCCCCCTGTCTCTCCATCTGCATGTCTTCAGCAAACGGCCGGACCTCTGCGCTGTACAACAAACCTTCACACAGTGTCATTTTGAAAGTCCTCTCTACGACACAACAGCAACACCTGCTTGAGTTTTTTTTCTTCTACGTTTGCAGTTAAAGTTTGTAAAGTGCGAGTGGAAAAGAAACATGAAACCCTGCAAACAGTCTTCATATTAACATGTGTTTGTGATTTTCACAAATGAAAGGTTCTTGTTTCAGCCCAGGTCCGTGTGGTGTGTTTGAGGTTCAGCTGACTTTGGGGCGTGCGTTCATGTTGCCACACAGTCAGCGGGCCTTGCAGGGTTTTCCTGTGCTCCCGTCAGTGCAGAGAGAGCTGATCTGCTACCAGGCTGCTTAATGCACACAGTAACGGGCTTCCTCAGTGTGCTGCATTAAACCTCGGTGCTGCTTTTTAGTGCACGCGGTATGAAAGCTGGACTAAGTCAGCTGGTCTGACTCATGAAGCCAACTAAGAGGTGACTTAAAGTCATTATTGACTCACTGGGGTCTGGCTCCAAAACACGTCTCACTGATTTGTCCAAATATGGCCTCTTCTGGCTCTTAAAAGAAAGACAAGATGGTGACAATCATGTGTGCAGGTCTTCAAAATGCCACATTTCAAAGCAGCGGGGGACATCACGCCACATCCACTTCCCTAATACTTTACTCCAAAAGAATGAGACTCATGTTATCCATTAACCATTCAGCTGCAGACGTTAGCGATTTGTCATCATTGTGTTAGTTGTCTGGGAGTGGAAGACAGGATGTCTAAGTGTATAATCTACATGGGTACAGTATACATATTGATGATCCTGGGACTGGATTCTGTTGAAGCTCTTGCTTTTGTGGAGACAGCTGCTGGGATTTTGAACTGGATCCTCATCCCTGTGGTTTGACACTGTCTCTGACTTTGTCCAAGATCCTCTGCACAGATGGAGCTCTCGCGCTTATGGATCATGTCGTGTTGTTATACGGCTGCAGGAGTTGGGGGTGGGGGGGGTGGAGGTACAGCTGGGAGTTGCAAATATGGGGTTTGGGTTGGTTTTGTCGTCATCAGCTCTCCTCCTTGTTCTGTTTCCTGTTGTGGTTCGGCGTTAATATGAGTCTGCAGTGCAAAATATTGTGTACGGGTGAAACGTGGAGCGTCTTAGCTGACTGCAGGTGTGTTTTTCTACCTGCTTATCTGTGTATGTTTTTATGGATGAGTAAGTAAGATGCAAAAGCCTCAGGCGACATGCTGAAAGGTCACCAGTCAGCATTTTTTGCCTTCATGGCTGGCAAACTAAGAGGCAGAAGGTTTCTACCTGAGTACACACACACACACACACACACACCCACCCACACGAGGGTTACGAAATCCAATCAGCACGTCCCATCGCTGCCTACCAAGAACAGGAAGGAACACAGAGGGCATTTCAGCCTTTCAGGGTGTCTTTTTACTGCAGGAAATAACCTCAGAGACATGAGCCAGCGTTTCCTGTCAGAGTGCACAGTGGACACGCTCACTTTTCCTCGCTCAGAACCTCTGGCCCGGCCCGGCCCGGCCCGGCCTCAGACTGCGTCTGCAGGACTAACCTGCTAGTCGCAGCACTTTTAGGGGGCAATGTGGTTTGATTACACCCCCAAGGGAGGAATGGTGTCCTGTAACTCAGGAACTGTTTTTTTTGTTTTGTTTTGTTTTGGTGAAGGCTGCTTGAGTGCTAAGACTGTGTGTCACAGTCTGCACATCCTGGGTGACGGAGCCAAGAATAGATTAGATACCACAGGTCAGCTTTAGTTCTGGCTGTCAGCAAGGGGAATGTTGTTTTCCAGTGTCCTCCTCCTCCTCCTCCTCCTCCTCCTCCTCCTCCTCCTCCTCCTCCTCCTCCTCCTCCTCCTCCTCCTCCTCCTCCTCCTCCTCCTCCTCCTCCTCCTCCTCCTCCTCCTCCTCCTCCTCCTCCTCCTCCTCCTCCTCCTCCTCCTCCTCCTCCTCCTCCTCCTCCTCCGCATGTTCAACTGTTTTTTGATTGTCCAGTATCCATGTGTGACTGCAGCTGCTATTCCTCAGGGCTGATTCACGCAGGCTGTGACTCTGCATTCTGGGAATTTCACTCCTAAAACAAACAACCCATCAGTTTTAGTAAATCTGCAGAGAATCTTACTTGGACATCGTCACGTCTGTTGTAACTGAATCTTAAGTTCATTTCATTTTAGGTCTGGCTGTTTTCTTCCATCGTTGAGACCTGGTGATTAAAGTTTTTTTGTTTTGTTTTTATGTTGATGCCTGGCCCTGCCCTCTCGGTCCAGGCTTTATTTTTAGATGACAACCCTCCTGCCTAAAGGTGGCTCCAATTCTGCTTCCCCGTGGAATTCAGTGGGCTGTTGTTTTCCTGAACAGGGACGCAGAGGAGGAAGCAGGTCATGGAGCAGTGTGGGAGAAGCTGTGTTGGTTAGGCTGATGATGATGATGATGATGATGATGATGGTGAAGACCATTTCTGAGCAGCAAAACATGTTTAGGCGGCCTGTTGGCTACAGTATTGTTTTTAGCACACAGGTGCAGTGTGTGTGCTCTGCAGCTACAACAGCTCCTCTGGCAGTTGAACAATAGCAATGCTGGCACAGAGGAGGCTCAGGGGAGTTTAAAAAGTCACAGTTTGTGTTGTCCGTGGAACATTTGTCATGCTCTTCCAACTCAGATGTCAGACCATATTATATGTGAAACAGGACGTGGATTTAAATGAAGTGCTGTGTTATCATTGGGACCCTCTACAGGAAGCAACAAGCAGCTGGGAATCCCCTACATTTCCCTTCAGTTATTTCAAACAGCCTGCCTCCTTTTAAGGAGTATCTGCCCAGATGCAGTGTTGAAAATAGCTCTTTACTTGTGACCATTCACGTATTAAAAGTGGCGTGAGCACTGTGTGATCTCGCTATTTTACAGCAACAAATTACACAGGCAGAATTCAACATTAAACCAAAGGAAGTACCCATTTCTCCACTGATGGTAGCCTCGACAAATCTTTATGTGATTCAGTCACAAAACAAGTCACATTTAATACTTTTTCTGTTGATCCACTAACAAACCCATCAACGCATCAATTAGTCACATTTACATCTAAAGTGAAAAAAAATCTAAAATGTTTGAAAGGTGTCGCATTCTTGTGAAATGCACCCAGTTCCACTGAAAGCTCCCACATTAATCATTGTTCTTTCCCTCTTCCTCCTCAGATGTGCACCCCAGCCAACACACCAGCGACGCCCCCCAACTTCCCGGACGCGTTGACCATGTTCTCCCGGCTGAAAGCGTCCGAGAGCTTCAACAGCAGCAGCGGCAGCCCCATGGCTGCCTCCATGGCCACCTCGCCCCCTCCCCCCCAGGTCGGTGGCTGGGGGGTCTCACCACATGTACCTAACGTGCCGCAACCTCCACAAGGACTCTGGACTCAGGGGCAGCCTCCCACGCAGCCCTGCCCCGCCTGGCCCATGGGTGTGAACCCGCACACAGGCGCCGAACAGAAGGCTAGCGTAGCGATGGAGGCAGAGAGATGAAGGGCGGCACGGGACTGAAAAGCGGGGGAGGGGTGAAAATGGGGAGGGTGGGAAGAGATAACGGGGAGAAATTGTTTTTGGGTCTATTTCCTAAAGAAAAACCCCCACAAAAAAACGGATGAATTGGAAAGACGGAATCTACGCAAACCAAGATAAACTCATCGTGGACAATTGAAGAAGACGAGAAAACCAATGCAAACGTCACCGCAAAAGTAGAAAGAAAAAAAAAAAAAGTACGCACACACATAGTAATAAGAGAGAGCAACTGAAAATTTTTGATAGTTTTTCCTAAGTAAACGCATAGATGAAAAACGGTATCGAACTTACAGAAAAAAACAGCAAAAAGAAAAAAAAAGAAAAAAATTTGTCACGCCCAAGGATTCTTTGTGATGTTCAAGGACATTCAAGGCAGCAAACTTCAGTTATTTGTTTCTTTTTTTTCTTGATTTTTAAGTGTTTTTTCTTTTCTTTTCCATCTTTTGAACCAGTGTTTTTTTGTACAACCGCTGGTGTTTCCGTGCTGCACGAGGAGAGAGGAACTTGCGATGCAGTATTTTAGCACGTCTCAAAGACCATCCTGCATTTGAGCGTGGACGCATGTGAGCGAGTCGTCAGTTTGTAATCAAAAATGTAAAAACACACATTTATAGATATATATAGATGTATATACACACACACACACACACAATAGGGTTTAGCAGAAACACTTACTGTCATCCCCATCGTCAAAGGTGGGATTTTTCTTACCTCACCTGGTGGTCACCTGACTTCTTTCAGCCAATCAGGGATTCTTCTTAAACCAACTGTTGCCGCAGCCGACACAGGACATGTTTTTAAAGGTTTTTTTTTTCTTCTTGTTAAAGGCAGAAGCCGCTCGGGTTTATGCTGACTGATCCTCGCTGCAATGGCTTTTTCCTGACACTTTTCAACCTGGACTCTGACTGCAACTGTCCACTGTATACTTTTTTTTTTTTGTTTGTTTGTTTGTTTTCCTGGAGATTTGGGTTATTACAAGAGAAAAACGAGAAAATCATTGTTTCATATAATGTTGTTTATAATGCTAATTGTTTTTGTTGAGAGGTTAAAGGAGGAGGCTTAGAAAAGTGGGCGGGACTTAAGGTTGATTTTTTTTAGAAATATATATATATACATATATATATAAATATTTTTTTCTGTCTTGAAAGAGTGAACCAATCGCAGCTAAAATGACTACAGATTAAAGAGAAACAGAACTACTCCATCTTTTTAAATAGCCACTTTGCATGACGTGTTCATAAACATCTTTTGTAGCAAACCTACATGAGGTCGAGGCATGTTTTGGGAGGAGGTTCACGTGGAGGGGTGGTGGGTTTCATTCAGCTGATGGAAAACGCAATAGACGTCTCACCGTGGAGACGGAATTGGACAGTGTCTTTGATACGAGGAGCGCGAGGAGAAAACGGGTGCGAGACCGCTTCAGGAAGCCCACCGAGGGCGATTTTGGGGACACTACAGACTACTCAGAGGCATACAGTGCATACAGCCTCAGATACTGTATTGCAGAGGGGTTTTCACAGCATTTAAGTTTGTAGGTTCGACCAGTCGTTGGTCCATCAATTCTGCTGAGGAACAGCTCGGGGGAAAGCCCTGAAATATGGCAATATTTTAAATGCAGGGTCGGCCCCTATTTTTAGTTTTTTACTACATTGATCAAAGACGACAGTGTAAGAGGAGATATTTTGAATAGCCGGAGTGGTCTTTTTGTTTTCAGAGGATAAAAAGATGATCATGGATATGATTCTCAAAGAGTAACCAACTATTCTTTTTCTTATTATTTTAGACTTAACTAATGTTTGAACTCATCCTTCCTCCATGCTTTCATACTTTATTTGGTTTAATCAGAGCGTTTGTGGGTGGGCTCCGATCCTAAAAGGTTTCTCACATACCCCCCCCCTCCCTTGTATGACTGTATGAGACCATTCCCACAATATTTGTGGACTACCTGATAATTAACTTATCATTTTTGTGAACCTAAATAAATATTGTATGTCATCCAAAACTTACTGGAGTGTGTGAATATTGTCACAACAGTTGAGCCCTTATGCATGTAACAACACAGCCTTGTTGTGTTGCATGATGGCAGTGGAGGCATTTGCAGCCTAATCTCACCCGTGGCTACCTCTCATTCAGGTGGAATTAATACAGTCGTCTGGCCAGACCTCCCAGTCAAGTTTTGCAGTTGTCTTTCTCCACTTCCTCTGTCTCTGTCTGAAAACAAAGTCATCTGCCTGGAGTTTGTGCAGTAAAACATGGAAGGGCCAGAGATGAAAGCCAAATTAGAGAAGAGGGAAAAGCTTTTCAAGGAGGGGGAGGAGAGGGGGAGGGGGTGCAGCCATGTCTGTCTTCGCCTCCTTCAGTCCGCGGCTCCTTCGACGTAAACACAAACAAATACGGGCTGTCCACACGCGCGTAATTACGATCCATAAACACGCACCACATACGCACACCCACGCATGCCAGTGGTGGGGGTGGGGGTGGTAAAGGAGTGGGTCACAGGGTTCGCTGTGTCCTTATCTCACCTCCTGACTGCTTCCTCCCATTGCTGATTGCGTGTACCGCTCTGCCAGCCTTTCGGCGGCCGTTTGTGTCGCTGAGCTTGGGTGTGAGTTTCAACAACTTGGCGCGGCGTTGTGCAGAGGTGCCGGGTATGTGGAAGCAGAACAGTATCCTCCCGCAAAGGACGGCAGTAAACGAGGCCTTGAGGTCACGGTTCCCTCAGTGATGTCATAAACCACTGAAAACATTGTTTGCTCCATGTGACGGAGCTCTCGTTAGCCATTATAAACGCACATAAACCACAACGGGCGCGTTTAACCATGAACTATCTTATAGTTGCTGTTTAGCTGCTCATGCTGAGAGCCTGCTGCTTCTTCTGTTTACTCCAAATAAACTGCCGCCGTAAACAAAACGCACATTACAGTATATTCTGACCTTTACATTTCTCTGTGAACACAGCACCGCAGATGGACACCTGTCTGTGTGCGCATCGCAGCTGCTTTGGCAACTTATCAGCCCACATTTGTTCTCATCCATATCCATCCCTCCACCCCGCCGCGTCCAATGTGAGCCATACCTCTGACGGCAGGGAGAATGACTGTTAACAAGCACATGTGGATGAAAACATTTCATGATGTGAGACGCTTTGAAATCAACATTGTGAATCTTTCCATTGTGGAGCGAGGAAATGAATGGGTCCCCTCATTTGACCCACGTTAGTGAGCAGGTTTTGTATTTTGGTGTAACCATAGGCTACAAAGAGGAGAAGACAATGACTGTGCTGGTCTGACTCATGAGCTGACAGGATAAACAGGGTTTCCATGTTGCTTGACACATTTTATCCAAGACCGAAGTGGATATTTATAGAAAACATTAAAGTTTAAGAAGAAAAAAACAAACAAAAACACACACCGCTGGGATTAGAAACGTACTTTTAAAGAGGACAGGATGCCTTTAAGGTACAGTGTACAGACAGTGGCAGACAGAGGACACTGTGCTCCATGTGGAGGCAGACAGAGGACAGAGTGACATTGGGTGCATTTGTAATCTGGCACCTCACCTTCCCCTGTTCTCTCTACAGGTTCAGGCTCCGGCTTCCTACACACTGGACAAAGTGTTTTGGAGTTTCCTGACATCCAGTGTTTCAAGGGTGATTTAGCTCTTGAAGGTAACCAAAGAAATGATTCACTCACAGAAGAGAACCCGGACTTCTGAATACAACTAAAGAGGTGGTATGGAAACAAACAAAATGTCTTCATAACAGTGCGTCATGTCCAACCAACTGCAGTCACATTTGTGAAAGACACTTTGGAAAATGAGCATCTGTGGGTCTTGGCTAAAACTGTATTTGAAAGACGGGCCTATCTACTGCGGCATCAACCACTGGTTTGTGGACAGCTTTTCTGAAACTTCGAGTTTGGCAATGTCCTTGCGGAGGATTTAATTTAATTTACATTTTTTTGTGTGTGTTTAGTTCAAATTTGACATTTCTACAGAGAGAGACCAGACAGAATTAAGTGATCATAGGTAATGACATCAAAACCATTAAACCAGACATGGTTTGTATTCAGACGCCTATTAGCTAACTGTGGTATGGCACTTTCAGGAACTGAATTGGCTCTGTGGAGTCAAGTAACTATTTCCATCTTTTAGTCTGGGTCTTGATGGTGATCCCAAAAATCACTGCGTCTGTCTTGCTTTTTTTCTCGCAAAAAAAGAAGACAGGCTCGAGCCTATTTGAATATGAATGTATTTGAATGTATAGATGTAAATATAATAACTTCCTCAGAACTAGAAAACAAACCTCTTCTTATCTGATAAAACCTTTGCTAAAAAGACAGATGGAAGCTAAATTTAGCCAGTTAGCTTGTTTCAATATCTTTCATTGCTCATTCTTATAAAGCTAACAGTTGAGTTAAAAAACCTTTTTTTTTTTTTAAAGTTACTTGTGGTACAGCAATACGAAATGAGTTTAAGACAGATAACTGGATATAGTTTCTATATTAAAATTCTCTCCCTCAAATACATGTTTCCTTTCAGAGGAAGAAGGAGAAAAAAGACAATTTATGCTAGCCTAAAAATTTGAAGGCTACTTCAGCTCATACCTTTGACATTTACTGCCTGTGGTGTTACAATTGTAGTCACGGCTCCACCTCTAGCAGTTTTTTGGTCCCTTATAAACCCACAGCCCTCAACCTTTAGAGTACCAAATGGCAGACAGACCAAGCTAGCACATGTGGTGAATAGAACGAAGCGTTTATAAAGATGTTTCTTTCAGGAGGTGGTGGAAAGCAAGAAAAGTGAATATTGGACTTTTGTCTGATTGCAATGACACATAGCTGTTGATTAATCCTAAAAATATATATCATTGTTAGTTTTGTGCTTACAGTTCACTATGGTTCACAAGTGACCTAGACACTCATCAGTTTAATCAGTGTCATTTTACACTCATACTAGAAAGGTATTGTTTGATTAAATTCAACAAGAATAGACAATATTTGTTTATGGTATTATCACACAGTAGTGCACGCTTCCTGTGCAATCAGCACCAACAGCACACTATGTACAAGAAGCCGTCAGAGCCTGCTTGCAAATGTGGGCAGATGGTCTTGTTTGTTAACAGTAATTATACTGAAGTCTCAAAATGATATGGCAGTGATTCACTGATGTCAAACATTGCCACAGTTGCACCTTTAATATTGGTTTCAAGCAGCGCTGATGTTGCCATCTTTGTGTGGCTTGTGTGCTTGTGTGTGTGCGTACGACCGCAGTGAACCTGTGACAATGGCTGTGTGCCATTTCAGCCACTCTGTGCCCGAGATCCTGAGTTGAACACAAAGCCGGCTTTATCCCTGCTCTCAGTGTTGTATCAGTGCTGCCTGGCTGGATGCATTAGCACCAGACCTAGCAGCCAGCCACACACACACACACCCATGCAGACAAAACAATACGCTACACTTAGACTGGAAGCAGGGGAAGTTTGTGTGCATGTGTGCATCCATGAATATGTGTGTGTGAATGAAAAAAAAAAAAAAACACCAACCGCTACATAGAGAAACATGCTGTTTCTGTTCCTGTGTTGGACTAGTTTTAGATGCAAAATTGTGCATCAAAGTGTTCCTTTCTATTTCTTTTTTTTTTTCGCCACTTCCCTTAATATCACATCCTTCTTGTTTCTTGTGTGTCTAGCAGACAGTCCTCCGTGCACATGACCCATCTCTAATTCTCTTTTTTTGTGTCTATTCTCTCACAGATGGATAGGGGGATTGGAATGCAGCGCAATGAACATTCAAAAGAAGCAAAAAGCTCTATAAAGCAGGTTTACGGGTGAAATAGCAAAGTTGTTACACTGCAGGACATCACAGCCACAGATGTTCAGACAGGAACAGTGTACAGCCCTTTCACTCTCACCATGTATTTATCTGTAGACGTGTTGGTTAATTAGCATAATGCTGTATTTTCCCTCTTCTCCCTTACAGTGAATGTCAAACTTTAATGACCTGGTTTCAAACTTATCAAACATGACTGTCTTTTACAATCCTGCTCACTGACACTGCATCTTGGCTCTGTTGTCTCGACTGTGAGGCAGCTCTGTGGTGACAGCAGGGGTTCGATTAGATCAGATGAAACATTAATGATCCCTGTGGTGAATTTCGCCATTGCAACAAGCTAACGCTGGCCTCGTGCATCAAAGAACAAAGGGGCTGCATAGAGGAAGACAGCAAATGAGGTGTATACACATGAAGCTAATAGATACACCCATTTTTACAAGTACAATGAGTCTGAACACATCATTTAAAGAGATAAGTTTATATATGTGCATACTTTAAAGCTCCTTTAAAGCTTTAACTGGTATGAAGGCACCTCTCAGTAGCTGAGTTTCTATTGCAGTTTTTGATTGGCATTTAGAAACTGTGAATAAGAGAAAGGTGAATGGAAATGGTAAAAAAAATAAAAAATGTAACGGAATGGAATGGAAATTCTCTTGTGGATTGCCTCCGATCTGGCAAAGATTACAGTGACGTGACTCTTCAGCTGTTTCTGGTCTAAGTTGGCAAACAGTAAACTCACAGGACGGACCGGTGTTTTCCCAGATATGATATACTATCCCAGATATTCCCAGAGATGAATGTAAATTTTATCAGGAACATCCTGCAACTGCTATATCCAATGCATTTGGGGTTTGTTTTTTTTCCCACCGTGACATCTCTTTAAGGATAAGAAAACTAAATGTTGTACTGAATTTCAACTGATAAACCACATGGTTGAAAATCCTAAAGTTGCCAGAAACACTTATTTCAGCCTGCTGTTAATGTAGCAGTCCCAATGCTGAGCCCTTTCCACTGCTGAATGCACCTAGGTAAAAGCCCATATAAATAATGCTTTCACACTTGTTTATCTGCTTATGAGGTGGGTCCTAGCATTCATGTGGATGTTGCTTTGACACCACCTTTGTACGCATTATTGCAAAAAGTCCAGTCCAGGAATGGTGTTGAAGAACGTTACAATGGCTCCCATATCCCCCATATCTGAACTCTCAATTGGAGTTCCTGTGAAATGGAGTAGTCTCTGGACGTCTATTTGTGACTAATTTTCGAAGACCAAGATCAGGAACTAATTGACGGGCAGCTGAGTAAAACAGAAAGAGCAGAAGTTGAAAATGAAATGATAAAAAGCATGTTCTGAGGTGGCATGCTAACAATAGCTAACACCAAATCCAGCTGAGGTTGGTGCGTAAACTGGGAAATGACACTGCATGAAAAGTTAGGAGATCACCAAAGGGATTGTGGTTCAATCCTACTTCAATAAGGCTGATAAACCAACATTGTCATTTCAACAATGTGTAATCTAAAGGTAGCTTTACCCTTCAAAAGTCCAGTGTGTTGCTTGATGTAAAATCTTTGGAAGAAATGTTCTTCCTGTAACCAAATTTCGCCCCATCCTTACAATATGTGGACTTTTGTCGTCATCTTGTGGATATAGAACTCTTACAATACAGTTAACAATTTCAATGTAGCCTTTCTGCCACTGAATCTAACTGTTACACACTTGACCTTAAACATGGAGAAAGAGAAACTAGCTTTAAAGCTTATAAACTGGTTTCCTACAAGCCCAGTCTGACCTGCTTCTCCGTGGTCTTTGCATGCCTCTCAAAATGAATATGTCACCTATTAAAGTGCTGCATTTAGCTTGTGGCTGCAGGTGATGGTACTTTTGAACAGAATCGACTATGGAAGTGACATGTCAATCCGACTGGAAAAAACGAGTGAGCACCCTGAGGAGAGCCAGGCTGTGGTGTCAACCAGCAGACTCCTGTGATTTCTTACCATGATTTATCTTTGATGGTATGTATTCAAGGGATAACATTCAGGTGGTGCGTGGGTTTTAATCCCTCGGTTTCACTGTTGAACAATGCGGTATGCAAGATTTCAATGGATGCTCTGTTACATAACCCTCTTGTTGCAAAAGATGATTAGGAGCAGAATTTGTGTGCAGAAAGATAACTGTGGGGAATGCTGTGATGTAGCGTCTGTGACGCAGAGCTGGATCCATCCTCACTCACCTGTCTCTGCAGCTGCAGACATAGTTTTTCATGTTTGACCTGCATGCTGACAACGGGCCTCCCTCCGTCTGCTCTGTTCTGTTTTCCCCCTCTTCTTCACCCTCTTTTCACCTCCACTCCACTCTCTTCACATTCTCATCTCCCTCACGTACAAACACAAATACACCTCCTCTCTTTTGTCTCAGTGCCGCTTTTCTGGCTGTTATCCCCCACTCAAAAAACCCCACAAATGAGCAGTGAGATAGAGGGATAAATGTTTCATTCTTATGACATCATTGCAGCCGTTTGTGCTCAGCCAGAATGTTCAAAACTGAGACAGGAACCAACTTCTGCAGATCTGAGAGTGTGTATTCAAATCCTCTTGTTCGTCAGCATGAGAATCCAGCTGCAAACTGCTGCACAGGAAGTGGTTTGCCAATGGCTTGTTCACACACTCACTTTCTTACATGTAAATACCATCAGTGCTATTTTCTCATTTCTGCCACCTTCATATGTTCCTGACCCCAAACTAGCCTACTGCAGCAGTAAATATGTCTGTCCTTGTGAGGTTGGTTTATGTGAAATTGAACTAACAGATAACATATGGCCTTGTTTGGTCCTCATAGGTTTGGAAGTGCTTTTATAGACACAGATGTGTGAACACATTCACACACGCTAATCCAGGCATGACGCAACCTTCTAAGCAACTTTATGTCATCATTAGTGAGAAGCCCCTTGAGAGGGAGGGATTCAGTTTACAGAATAAAATGCACAGTGTGTTAAAATCCTATCTCTTCTACTATACACTGAAACGACAGCAAGTAAATGCTGACTGACCTATATCACTGCTATGACGTATCAGAGCACTGTTACAAGTAAAGGTTAAGCCACTTCTGTGTAACAGTTGTGTAACAGTCCTCAGTTGTTAGCTGTGATATCAAAAGGGCAGTGCACTGAGGACAGAGGTTCAACATGTCTCTGTTTGCTTTTTCTAACATAAGTTTTGAATGCTTTTAATTATAATTGTGATATCTACTGTTGTTACCTCAGAAGCTAACAGTGTTGTAGATAGTTAGCTTAGTAGCTGACTATTCTGTTCAAATGTTTTCAGAAAGCTACAAAGTAGCTACAAAAGATGAGAAAAATTTTTGTCGTTGAGCACAAAGTGACGCCATGCAAGATACAAAGTGACCAATCGGACTTAAAACAGAGACAGAATTAGATCCAACTTTGCCACAAAGAATTAACCAAAAACAAAGAAAGAATGTGGCACAAGTTGAACACAGGAATACAAAAAAAAAATTGTTTTTGGTTAATTCTTTCAGGTCTCTATCCCTGAAAAAAAATGATGATTAGATTCCTTAAAGAATGGAAGCTGAAAGTCCACCTGGTGGAATTGCACCCATGATCAGTCCAACCCCAGGCAGCATCCCATCATCCTGAGCTACTCTTTCTGAGCATCTTTGATGAACTTTAAAACTCCTGTGTGACATTCTCAGCAGCTCAAATCTTTCACCCAACAGCCTGAGCTGTTCAACCACACACTGAAAGGTTGAATCCTAAAGTTTCTCTTTTTATTCTGGCTTCAAAAAGTCCAGCCTTCTCTGAGCTGAACAACCTGCCCTTCCTTTTATAAAAGCCATCAGAATCCACAGGAATTGAACCTCCTCCCTCTGCTTCCACAAGCTGCTCTGTATCTGCCTGAACCACCAAATCACAGCTTCAGCCTCCTTTCTGAGCTGCTTCCATTCTTCTGTTCGGGTGCTGAACTGCAGAGTTTATTCCTTTAAGAGCCTTGATCCCTCATCTTCACAAACTAAAAGCTGCTCAGTAACAGTTTGAGCCATTAAATTAGAGACTCAAACTTTGCAAATGAAAGCTTTTCACTCTTTACTTTGGCCTCTAAAAACTGAAGACATTTAAATAGCGCTCACAGAACTTGAACATATGAGCTCCAAGTCCCAAAGCAGTTTATTGAGCTGCTGAGTTACAACTCTGCTGGTTTGTGCTGCTTTCTTGGCACTTTTTACCTGAAACTGATGACCACAGACTCTATATTTTAATGTTCCAACATGTTTCCTGTGAAGCAGCTTTGCTCTTTGGTTTGTTCAGCTGCTTGGTGTTGGGTTGGGACTGTTCTGTCTCATGCTCTGTATCCAGATAAAGTCTCTGATTTGTTGGTTTCAAAAGTTGAAGACCGAGAGGAAATTAATGTAACCTGATAAAGACTTGAACTCAGTCCCTCTGCCTTCCCAAGCTGATATCTAACTGGAGCTGTTCTTCCTAACAGAAGTTTAGGCTTTCTTGAAGTTTTTGTCTCTTTTTTTTTGTTTTGGCCTTCAAAAACAGAACCTGGTAAAGACTCTGCCTCCTCAGATCAGCAGGAACAGCTGAGAACAGGACTGAACATTCGATGCAGATTAGTTAGTTAGGAAATTTACTGAAAGTAGTTTAATGATGGGATGGTGCTGAGAGCTTCTCATCCTGTTCTGTTCCTGCTGATCTGCAACAACTCACTCTGACTGAATATTCCTTGGATGTGGCTGCTCTCTCTGACCACACTCCACATTACCATCAAACATGGCAGCGTTGGGATGGGGATGTGACGCACCCAGCTGACCAGGACAGCTGAGCGGCCTCTTCTGGTCGCCAGTGAACGTGGACGCAGGTTAAGGCGTAACAGCGGCTGTCCAGAGATGGGGACTCGAGTCGCACTTAAGTTGCACAAACAAAGACTCAAGACTACACTTCAGACTTGCCCTCAAAAGACTTGAGGCTTGACTTGGACTCGAGGTTTGGGACTCGTACACAATCTTCATTTCATGAAATTATTGTTTCTCATCTTTATTTAATGAATTCCGATGTATGAAGGCTGATGGCAGGCTGAGCGCAACGTAGCCTGCAGCCACTGAGATCAAACTACTGTAACCATGGCAACGTCAAGCTCATCTGGAACTGTGCCATATGTTGTCACATTTGGTTATAAAGCGTTCACGCAGACAGCAAACAACCGAACGACCACTTGCAAAGTGTGTGATATCAGGGTAAATGATGCCGAACTTCATCAGGCACCTGAAAACGCACAAGAACAGCTCAGTCTCTCTGTAATGTGAAAGGGAAACTTAGCACGTATGGACAGGTAGCAAACTAATCAAAGTAAACAGTGCTGTAAACTATATGCAGATTACAGCTTCACTGTTCACAACACAGCGCTGCTGATTTATCTGCAGCAGTCTGGACTTTGGTTAAGTAACCTAGGTTAACAGTTACCAGATTAATTGTTAAACCAAGTCTACGTAGATGTAGTTTAACGTTAATCTAATTGCTATTTTAAAACAGCCTAATTTCACAGTTTCAGGGACACCTGATAAAATTTCAGGTTGACTAGTTCTCATCCACGTTTAGCTGCCCAAAGTGTTTATTTAAAACGTAATATAGGTTACAATAAGGTGACCAGATTTATGAGATGAAAATCGGGGACATTTTCATTGCAGTGGTGAAAAATCATCAAATATCATCAAAAAGACAGGGACAAGTACTTTTTCATGTGTCTTAACCAGCTTTTATTACACAAAAGGTGTAAAAAAAAAAAACTCCTTTTAGTCACAAGTAATCATTAAGACCCTTAATATTCAGATATTGATTAGAGCAGCTTCAGACGCCACAGTGAAATTTGACTTATTTTTAAGAGAAAGAAAAAAATGCTTAAGTCAGTTTGTGCCCCCCTAGCATTGGTTTTTATGGTATTTTATCCTACAGTAATTCTGTACAAACAGATCTTGACAAAGTAGGCTTTGTATCAGACATTTATAATCTCCCCCTTGCCACCTATTAAGTCAAGGAAGAACAGAAGAAAGAGTGATTAATTTAAAAAAAACAAATTATATCTGAGACGTTTGGTCCTGCTTGAACACCTTACCCTACTTAAAAGCCCAATTACATATCTGAAGCTTGAACTTTTTGAAGTAATATGGTTTTAAAATTGACTCTACAGCAGAAACATTGTCCAAAGATACATGAGAACTTTTTGTTGTTCTACAATGAAGCTCATTAACCATCAAAGACTGTGTATCCTTCCCTGGGTGAGTAATACCCTGGCAGGTGGTGTACACATATTTAAATGTTATTTGATCTGTCTGTCTCTTTCTCTTTCTCTTAAGCACTCTATTTCAAACACACACACACCATAAAACAACAGAAATTAGGTCTGCAAATACATATATGCAAAGTGTATAATTTGGGAAAGAGTTGTGTGGGTCAAAAGGAATAATATGATTCACGCAGAATGACTTGTGTTGGGTTAGTATCCTCTCTATGAGATGAATAAGCGACTGTATGGATGGATGGATGAGGCTTGCCACTGCAGGACCAGTGACGTCAGTCACGAAAACTAAGGTGTTAATCCCCCTCAGGCCAGACCTGCTCCTTTAGTGTACTTTTCTGACATCTAGTGGCCATTTTGAAGACTTGTCAGTTTCTCATTAGCCTGCTTGTAGTCTGGGCGCAGATAACCTCTGCAGAGCAATAAAAATGAATAAATAAAAAAAAAAAAACATAATGGTACCTCATCACACTGTGCTATGGCGAATTAAAAGGAGGTCATGGAAAAGCTTTATGAAATACACTCCTTATCTGCGTGCACACAAGGTAAACGCGGTTATTGTCACAGACCAGTAAACTGTGTTTGCATGCAGTGTTTTTGTGGGTGGAATTTGTGGGTCAGACCTCATCTGCGCAGCTGATATAAACTGGCCTCAGGCTTTATTGATGTCACTGTGGCTGGCAATAGTCACATGGGACCAGCAGCGACATTTCACAGTTCAGCAAGCTGGTACACTGTGTACTATACCAAACACATCAAGGTTTTACTTTTAGAGTACTGCTCATGCATTGTGTGGTTGTGACTTTTTACACTCTTTATTACCATTTTGATCAAATATGGCTAAAACAAACCAGGGTTTTATGCCATTAAAATAAGCTATGTCCCTCAAAAAGATAAGATCTGAACTTACTGAAATCCCATTTCTCTACAAACTCTGTTCCTTTTTTTTTAAGTCCCAGAAAAAGGTTTCAAGTCTTAAAGCTGCACT
Source organism: Leuresthes tenuis (assembly GCF_036924035.1). Taxonomy (NCBI): domain Eukaryota; kingdom Metazoa; phylum Chordata; class Actinopteri; order Atheriniformes; family Atherinopsidae; genus Leuresthes; species Leuresthes tenuis. The sequence goes on along the minus strand of NW_027325374.1, from coordinate 17,391,681 downwards.
AAATAATATTGTTTCGATTTTATCAGCCAAAAATTCAGATAATCTGCTCCATACAAGTGTGTGATCCAATATGGCCAAGGACAAGCCCTTTACCAGCTCACAGATACCTTACTAATGCCCCAAACAAGATCTTTAGTGTGAAATAAAAACATAAAATAGTCTACTGATTTGCCACGAGCAAACAAATACACATCACTTTGACTTTTCACCGGCTGATAAAGTACGTGATCCATTTTTTATTTTGTTTTGGATATTTTTTGGACATGCATTGGACATGTAAATTCAGCATTATCCAAATAAATAGTGCATTACTTTGCATGAAAAACAGTAATCTGAACATTGGATAAAGTCAGGAGCAAAAATCCTGTGCCATTTTGTTGACACAACAGAGTCAAAGGTTTTTACTGATAACACTCTGGACTTTTCTTTTCGCATTCCAAAATCCAGAAAATACTGTGACCACCCAGAAAATGAAAAAACATTTCAGCTTAGTTTTAGGAATGAAAAAGTACTCTAAATTATGTTATTAATGAGATATTAATGATCAGCTCAGTAAAAACTTTCAATATATATCAAACTGGAAAGCAAAACTGGAGATATGAATTGCTCAATCAGATATACTGTGAAACTACCCCAGTTAATTACCTACACTGGGAAAATGTCATTTTGTTTTGCAGCTTATGAAACATTCATTGTGTTGTTGTTGATTTGCATACATATCTCATCTAATTGGCAAAGTGCAGTGAAATAAACACCATAGTGTGTTTTCTTTATACTCGTCTAAAAGAAGCTGTGGATACTACTTATCTAAAAGTAAAGCAGGCTGTCACTTATTCATGATAATGATTTGAAATAAGGTTATATTGTTTGAAGACAAACATGTTTATTGTAATGTAATTGTTCAGTCAAAGTATTACATAAAACCCAATTTTCAAAGGCAACAAAAACTGTAATTTCGTATTTTGTTTGAATCTTTTTTTCACTGTCAAAAGTCCATAGAAAATGTACATTGTCACTGTTGACTGAGCAAGATCATATTTAGAAGAAGAGGGACATAAAGATTTACAGAATGCACAGGCGACACTGTTCTGGGAGATTCTACAGTCAGCAGATTAAGTCCTAGTTTATACTCCTCCATCATGTTGACGTCGTCATTGAGCATTCAAAGTTCTGCATCGAGGGAACACCATGCCGGAAGGGAGGTGTGGCTGTGTGTCTGTGTGGTTCCTGGAGTTATAGTCAAATCCTTGCTTTTTCTTCCGATCAGAGTTAGCAACAGTAAACAATGGCAACCGAGATGGAGCAGCTGTATTTTCAGATGGAGCTCATCAATATTGAAGAACAAATGCTTATATTGCAAATGTTGAAGCGCAGGCAACAGAGAAGACGTTTGCTGGGGTGGTCTGTGCGACCGGCCTAGGCTGGGAACTGGTGTGGATTTACAACCTGGATGAATAAATGCACTTTCGATAATTTTCGAACGTCAACGAGCTTCTTCTCCGTATACAGCCATTAAGACCGGAAAATGCAACTGCCAGAAATTACGTTCTGAGCGGACCAATCACAGCCCTGACGGCCCGCGTCTACGCGACCTATTAGTTAGCATTTTTTGGAGGCGCACGTCAGGCTACGGCGTAGGGGTCCATGTCGAGGTCATAGCTAATGACGGAGAAGCATAAACGGCCCTTAACTGGTAAGAGGTGAGGGCGTCAGGATTGGGTATAAAAGCAGCATCCACAGAAGGCTTAGTCTTTCCAAGCAATGATGGATTGTGGCTCTCTGTTTTGCACCATCACAGAATCTGTAGCATAAAGTAATCTCAGGAAGACAGTAGACACATATTAAAATGAGTGGTCAGACGAATCCATGTTCTGCTCGCTTTTTTTGGGGGAAAAAATGACGCCTGATTCTACATGCCAAAGATGAGAGATAAAAACAGAACCAGAACGTAATCAGTGAAAGGTGCAAAAGCCAGCGTTAGTGATTGGGAGTGTACCAGTGTCCAGGGCAGAGGTTCATATTGGAATATTGGAAAACCTAAGCAACTGTCAAGGTCATTTCCCACGATTTTCATGGTTATTTTAGTAGGACAATGCTAGACCTTTATCTGCATGACTTCCAACGTAATGTCTTCACAGACACATAGTGTGTTTGGTTGACTGACCTGCCTCCAGTACAGATCTGTCTCCTCTTATTCAATGATTGTATTACACTGAATTGGATTACATTAGACTTGAATTGGAATATATCTTTGAAGTGCCTTGAAATGACATCTGTTGGGATTTGGCATTATATAAATGAAAGTGAACTGAATTGAATTAAACTGAATTGAATCATTGAAGGTGTATGGAGCATTATGAAGAAAAGAATCAGACAATAACCTCAGAATGTTGAGCGAATGAAATGACTGGACACAGATTCTTCCTGCACCAATCAGTATCCTCAGTATCCCAACTTCTACATATTTTTTTTTAAAACATATGTTTGAATAATAAAGATTCAAACACTGTAGATCCATGGCAGATTACAGATGAATGTTTTCATCAACACAGAAAAAACATTTTGCCTAAACAAGAATGGGAAACAAGATTTTTTTAGCAAGGTCATGGAATGTTGATACCATCTATGATGGAATAAAACTCTGGTACATCTCCATGAGACCAAAGCATGAGTCAGACCAAGGAATTTCAGCATTGCGTCACCAAGCTCCTTTTCATATTTTCTAACATACCCTCAAGCTCAACCGGCTTTCATTTGAAGTCAGTTACAGTTAATTTTCTGGCATAAGTCCCAGGCTTACAATATTTGCATGTTTTACTGACTTACAGTAACTCATTTGTTTATGTGCACTGTTTACTTAATTCAAATGGGACTAGCCTTACTGATGCCTGTGACATCATGACACGAGGCTGCACAGATGATAAAAGCATTTTCTTCTGGTGAGTCTGTTTTACAAGTTGGAGTTAGGAGTTAACTTCATGAGGCGGCACCAGGGAATGTTTGTTGCATTTTTTCTAGGCTGCAAAGAAAGCTAAACTTGTTGCCAGAGGACGGGAATTTCAGATTGTGGGTTTGAGCTGGAGGTTTTTCTTCCTGTTCATCAGCCCAGATTGAGGACTTGGGTTAACTTGGCTCAAGCTTGCTTCAGAGACGTTTGGATTTCAGTGTCGTAACTGGGATGGAGAATGCAGACAACCACGAGGTGCGCCTGCAGTGTTTCAGGTTGGTGGGAAGTAGGAAGAGGTTGAACACAGGTGAGAGTTCAGAACCAGAACAGCAGCGGACGTGCCCACTCGAACCCATCCAGGAGACACCTGAGCCGAGAAGAGGCGCCCCAACGCTGGCCGACATCGACTTCCGCATTCAGCAGCTTGAAAACAGGCGCCTCCTTCTACAGAAGATGCAGCTCTGCATTAAGAAACAAGCACAAAACTGCAAAGGGACCACAAAGGAAAGTGAGTCATTGAACAAATGTATTGTGTGTCATTTTGTGCATCTTCATATACTCAGTAACGTACACAGCCACACTTCTATTTATAAACAGCTTCCATCTGTGCTGTTTCTTAATCTGTTCACACAATCGTTATCTTTTGAAACAGCAACAACAGTCTCCAAAAGCTGCTCAAAATGGTGTGTTTTCTTCCATCACTTTGAATCTCACATTGGAAAAGAACCAATAGGTTTTCAAGAGTATTTAAGACAGGTCTTTCTGATTTAACCAGGCAGTGGAGCACTTGAATGCATTGTAGGGGTCTTGAATGCTGACGATTACTTCCTGAAACACTCCTCGGTGAGAGTGTCTTCCAGAAAGCAGCAGCTGATTTTGTTGTTGATTTTCAGTCCATCTTCAACCCAAGAAGGTCTGTTGAGCTCATCCACATTAACGGCAGCCCACACCAGTACTCCTCCTCCACCCAGCTGGGGCCTCTCTTTGGGTGCTGGCCCTTCTCCGTGCTCCATGAACTGTTCCTCTCATTACATCTGACCATTAAACCTTTGAAAAGTCCATCTTAAGGTATTTCTTGGGCCAGTTTTGATGCTCCAGCTTGTCCAGCCCTCAGGAGTCTGTTCCTTGGCCATGGTGCTGAGCACTGGACACCTTATCCATCTGGGCCCTCCAGGTGGTACAGGATGATACTGAGTTCCTTGTGGATTAACATTTAATATTTCATCATTTTTTATTTTGACAAATTCGGTAAAATGTAAGTGATGCCATATCAGAAAAAACAACAACTTTTCATACATTTTTTTTTTCATTTTAAGACTCCAATACATTCCAAAAAGATTTTACCAGTGTTGCCACCGTTTCGCACAATACTTTCAACATTCTGGTATTGAGGATACCAAGTGCTGAAGCATTTCAGGTGTTACTTCCTGTTCACAATACAGCATCGTCATTGTCGCATTCATAAGTTCTAAAGTCTCAACCCATGTTGGTCAGGCCCGACCAGCACCCGCACACCTCTTCTTCCTCAGACTTGCCTTTGAAAAGTGTTGAGTGTGGTTTTCTATTGTATAAAATGCACAAAACGCTCTTGAAGTTAACATCTGTTGCTCTAAAATCTCAGTGAACTTTTCTGCTTTGATGCTGCCATCACAGAGGTGGAAATTACCTTTGCCAAAGTCACCGATACAGCCCCACACCATCACAGAGCCTGGCTTTTGGACTGATCTTTGGTCCAGATCATATGACATCAATTTCTTCTCGAAAATATCTTGAATACTGATTGGTCTGATCACAGTACACAATTCCACTTCCATCCCAGATTCCTCCGAGCCCAGAGAAGTTGACACCACCTCTGGACAAAGTTAACAGAAAGTAGCATTCATAAATGGAACTCCTTCCTCTTGTTCTGGACAAAGATTTCTCACAGTAATCCGTTGCTACCTCCCTCCCCCTTGTCTACCATCTATTTTATAAGTGAGCTATATTAAAAATGACAAATAGTTAATACGCATTTAAACTCTGGCTTGTGTTGTGTCGTCAGTTACCAGTGAGGACGATGAAGAACAGTGTGAGCTGGTGGCCATTCAGAAAGAGCTGGAGGAGCTGCACGGGAAGAAGGAGGAGATGAAGAAAAACGGAGCAAGCTCCAAACCCCAAGCAAACAGAGGCACGAGCTCTTCTCTCCACTCAGTTTACTGTTGGTATTCTGAGTCTCTAACGAACATCTTTGAACTTCTCATTTTTGAAAAGCAGGAGACCAACAAGAACCTGCTGTTTATAAAGAGACTCCCCGCAGAGGTATCTACATACTGCCTCCTGCCCAGCTGGAACAGAGCGACCTTACAGCTGCAAAACCAACAAGTCTCATCGTCCCAGGTGTGTAATATCTTTTCATAAAGTGACGTATTTCTTCAAACAGTCACAGTAATGCTTAGTTCTAGAAAGACTTGCTCTGTTTTGTTTTAGAACATTACAAACAGCACGTGTAGTCACCTGTGTTCTTGGTCTTCCTGTTTCTCTTTGGGTGAAGTGGAGAGTCTGGGTCTAACAGCAGAGATCACAAAGTGTCCAGCATGTGAGGAGGTCGTTGTCACGGAAACCAGCAGCAATGTGGGCGAGGCAGCGTGGATAATGTGCATACTGAGCTCCATGATGGGGTGAGTTGTTGGGGAATGGACACAATAACTAACCTCTTACCCTGAATCCAGTTCAGAAAAGACTGTGATGTGTGATAAAATGTGAATAAAACAGAATGCAGAGACTCATAAGCAAACATTTTATTCATATTTGAAAATAGACAAAAATGAAATGCTGAAAGAGGGACATTTTACTATTTAATGAATAACATTAGCTGATCTTGAAGTTGTCAGCAGCATCACGCCTAAAAAACAGATGGGATGGGGCAAGAAAAGGCTGGAAAAGGGAGTGGTGCTAAAAGAAGAAAGGTCAGTAACGTTATTGTGTCTTAAAAGAGCACCTCGGAGAGGCAGAGTCTCTCAGAAGTGAGGAGGGGCAAAGGTTCATCAACTTTCAAAAACTATATTCCTTCATCTACGGTTGACGTATTTTAAAAAATGCCTCTGTGCAAAAGGAACGCAGCTGAAAGTCAATACTGGAGGTCCGAGGTCCTCAGGAGGCTCTGCATTAGAAACGGGTCTGATTCTGTCACGGAAGTCACTGTTTGGGCTCAGGAACACTTCCAGAAATCCTTATCTGTGGACACTGTGCCATCCACAGATGCAGGTTAAAGCTCTATCATGAAAAAAAACCTGTTGATAAAAGAAGAGAAGAAGAGGGGGTGCTACACAGTGGTAAGCGTGGCCCCGTACCCACTTATTGCTGCCATCATATTCGAGATGATCTAATATATTTTTGTGAAATAGTAAAATGTGTGACTTTCCACATTTGATGTTTCTCTGTTCTGTTGAAATATGAAACGTGCAAGTCACTGCATTCTGTTCTTATTGATATTCTACACAGCGCACCACCTTCTAAAAATGAATTTTTCTTACTCATGATGACAGCAATGTTCCAATTCACGCTTTATTACTGCCTTTATTTTTAGCTAATGTGCTCTCCTCCCAACAGCTGTGTCGCAGGCTGCTGTTTGATCCCCCTCTACATGAAGCGTCTCAGGGACATCCACCACCGGTGTCCTCAGTGTCGGGCCCTTATTCACACACACAAGCCATTGTGACACGACATTTGTGTGTTTGAGGGACTGTACCCATTTAGGGTGCTCACACTTGTACTTTGTATGATGATGGATTGTGCAGTGCTCCAACGCCTCGAGCACCAGAAACGCTCTGACATTTTTGCCTTCATCTGGACTAGACCTTATTTTGCTCCTGATGCTCCTACTCATGTATTCTTTGTGATTACTGCTGTTCATCCTTCCTCACAGATAGGAAACGAGCCGAGTACGTAGTCAGTCCGTTCCACAACCGGGAAATTTGCATATTCATTATTCCTACAAAACACGATGCTGAGGGGAAAGTTTCCAGACCCCTGAAACTCTTCCATATTCTGTATCGTTTCAGACTAGTCTTAAAAAAAAAGAATAAATAAATAATCTATTTATTCTACACACAATGTCATTTCCACAGGTTTCCAAACACTTTGCCATGTTTAAACTTTTCTGTGATGCATCCTACTTTTGTCAGTGACTACGCAGAACTATCTATGACAGGTAATACCACGGCGACGGCAGCATCATCCTGTGACATGTTTTTCTGTGACAGAAGCTGGGATACTCGTTGGGTTAGTTTTCCCAGGAAAACTGGAACTGAAGCTGGTGCGAATAGGTACTAAATATTTAAAGAAGTATAAACATAAATAGAAAAAACTGATTGTACAACTCTAACAAGCTTGTCAGTCAATATTTGGTATAAGCACCTTTATTCTTCGGAACCGTCTCAGACGAGCTTACTTGTCATTTCTTTAAGGAGCCTTCAGGAATAGTTCTCCAGGCTTCTTGAAGGACATCCCAAAGCTCCTCTCTGGGTGTTGGCTGCCTTTTGTTCCATTTTGTGTCAAGGTGACACAACACCCCAACACAACACTGGTTCATCCCTAAAGTTAGGCGCTTTTATGCTCAAATGATTTATAAATCAGTGTTAAGCTGCTTGACCAACCAAAAAGCACATTCCTCTGAAAATGGTCAGAGGCGGCCAACGTTCAAAGAAAACACTTTGCAAGAGCCCCAGAAAGCCTGGACAACTATGACTCAAGAAGGGTTAGGAGAGAATCAGGCTGCTTGGAAGCAAAATATTAAGAAATGAAGGGCGATGCAAGACTTTTGTGGACTGTGGAGATGATGATGGGGGGATCTAAATCCATTTTAAGATGAGTAGAAGATCTGAAATGGGTGGTGAGCGCTTCTCTAACTGGTTCTCGTGTAAAACTTTAAAAAAACTAATCCATAAATAAAAAATCATGACCTTTAAGTGGCTCCAATGTTTACCGTTCCCAGTTCTCTGCTTTGGAAAAACATATTTACGCATATCCATCACCACAGGGAAACATGGAAATGCATTTTCTGTATGCAAACACAGACGTACAGACAGTTAACAGGGGACCAAAGCGCCATTTTAAACACAATACAGACCGATATGCTGCGACTGGCTTGATTCCCTGTTTTATGGAAATAAAGTCGGCATTGATATCATCTGAAATGATTAGATGAGGGGGAAAAAAAAACTGATTTCTGCTGAAGCTCTTCACAGTACACCAAATTTTATTGACACATAAAAGCAGACAGTACTTATATACATCTTTTAGAGTATGTACAAAATAGAGAGCCCATGGATGTTACACATGTATAAAAATATGCATTACATCTATATAAATATGTACACAATGTGCAAAACATATGGCGTTACAAACAAGGAGAGGCATGGCATGGGTGGTGGACATGGACAGGAGACTCGGCTACAATGTGCAGTGGAAATCTTTCCTGGTTCTCCTCAACTGTGCATCAGCTGATGAGGGAGACGACTCTCGCTGCCTCACCTGCGCTCCCCGCCAATGTCCTCTAAACGCACGCCTTTGAGCGTAAATCCAGCGGAGACCCTTTGTTTAACCCCTCCACAAACAGAAAAACGCAGGGTTGTCACCTGATGACGAAGGGTGAGGAGGCCGAGAGCCGCACCGTTCACAGAACCGGCAGCGGTTCTTTTCACTGGTGCCGGCTCCACAAACCTCCCGCTCAATCCGCCGGCTCAAACGAACCCCCCCCCCCCAACCACTCAGATATGAAGTGCTTTTAAACCGTATTACTATGCAGTAAAGGCTCTTACATTAAAACCAAGGCAGGATTTGACGTGCAGAACAACATACCAGGGGAGAGCAGCCATTGTTGCTGTTAGCTGCCCTCGCCCGGCCAGGCTGCCAAACGTTTACCGCAGCTGAGAGACCTGCGCGTGTCACGATATGAAAGAGAACACCGGAAACGACTCTGCAAACCAAAAACAGAAGTATGTCAGTCCTCTTTGACAGATTTCACATGAGCATTACTTTAAATCCTAAATTAAAAAAAAAGGACAAAATACAAAACTGTGAGATACTTAACAAAACACAACAATATGTTCCAATGCCTTTTTGGCAACAGAATATCAGACACGCCAGCCTTAAAGATGGCAGACTTCACTTTTAACTCGTGGTCTACGTCATCCTGTGTGAAACCTAACAGCATTGTGAAGAAAAAAAAAGTAAAAATAGGTATATTGTAGTCCAAACACTCAAGACAACAGCAGGGGACCAAAGCTGCACAAAGCAGAGGATGAGGTCCTCCAAAAGTATTTGGCATTACTTATTCAGGTGGGCCTACATTTCCCATTTGAGATGAAGACGGTGAATGAGTAAGAGCGCACGCTGCTGAGGACAAATCAGCACTAAACTGGCAGAAAACATTCCGTTTGTTCTAATCTGCTGTGAGAAAATGACCCTGAAGCGTCAAACAGCTGGAGTTGAAGCTGTGCCGTGAGGCCGCGGGAGAAGAGAGACTCTGCCCTCTAGTGCCCGTGGATGCAATTACAGGACAAAGTGGTTCAAAAGGTACTGAGACGATTAAAAAAAGAAAAAGAAAGAAAAGGGTTTTATACAGAAGTGACACTTTGCAGCGATCCTAATGAAATAAAAAAGTGGAACATAAACAACAACAAAAAAATACATACAGCAAGTAGAATAAAATGGAACACTGATCCCCCCCCCCCGCTGTGCGTTTTCCACTGTAGGACACAAGCAGTCAAACAGTCATCAGAGGCCTTTTTATGGGGAAGATTTGGAACATGTTGAGCAGAGCGCAAAGGATTTGCAACTTGGGTTGTTTTTGTTTTTTTTGGGACGACTTGCAGTCAGCAAAGAGCTTGAAACGCTTAGACGCGAACACAATCATGCACACGGACAGACACGTACATGCAAGAGGCGGGAATCCACGCTTGAGCGCGCGCGCGCACACACACACACACACACACACACACACACACACACACACTAAACATGCTCGCTTCTCTCCCTCACCCACACGGCCGGGAAAGCTAAGGCTGTCTACAAGCTGATGCGACGATTGTCACCAGCCACACATCATGCTGGAATATTCCAATTCCTCCAAAGAGTGGTTGGTTACTTTAAAGTGAACTAGTAAAGCAAACTAATCTCCCATCCTGACACACACACACACACACACACAGAGACAAAGTGCAGGGATACTGTATGACAGCTTGATATAAAGCTCATCGAAGACATCTTCACTCCTCTTCCCAGCTTGCAGCGCACTCATTCCAGATGTGCGTCTCCTAAACTCCTTTGTTCCCTTTAAGCTGTTTTTTTTTTCTCTTTAAATCAGAAGAAGAAAAGAAAAGCTGCCAACTTTTTAAGTAAAGTCAGATTTTTCCTCCTTTTTTTTGCTTTGATATCTTTAAAAGTACATTCAAAATAAGAGACTTGGACGACTGCATCGTGATCTCTATCTCACAGTCATAGCAATGACTCTTTAACCATCGCCATGGATACGCAGCGATCACACTTCCTTGTTCTGAGGCGCGTCCGTGTGAGCTTTCTGCCTCTGTAGTGCATAGCTCACGCGTTGACGGAGGCATAGCTCACGCGTCTTTCGAGTCGTCGGTCGATCGGCTCGACCTGGAGCGGTCGCGGCGGGAAGAAAAACAATCGTATCGGATTAGTCAGCGAACGCATCGCCCACAGTGTGCGGGAGACTGACCCCTCTGTTGTCCCTTTAAAACTTGGCGTCAGATCGAGACATCGAGTCAGGAAAAAAAACAAAACGTAGACAGATATGAGCACCTCAGAAAGGCTGAGGCTGCTTCTTGAAGCCCTAGACTGATTTTGTCTGAGTCCAACGTCCTGAGACGCGGAATTTCCTTTAAAGAGACCGTTTTGTTGTAACCACCAGATTTTGTAACCTAGTATGGCACAGAATGCTTCAGTGGAGCAAAGACCCTCATATTGGACCACGTCAGGAAGAGCTTAGAAACCCTTTTACACGTTTTAGATACTGCGCTCTGACAGGCTTCACTGAAAGCCAACCAGTGAATCCTCCAGTAGAAATCAATACTACTCAGGCTCTCTAAGAGAGTGAAATTGAAGTTGTATTAGTGCGGTTTAAACTGTATTTACAAACAGTCCGTTCTGCCAGTCTTCATTTGGCTCCGTCTCCTTGGCTCTGTAAGGAATCAATAAAATGGTGACATCAGACAGAGAAAGTCTGCTCTGTTTAAAATCCCTTCATCACCTCAGCTGCGAGTGACTTTTCCTGGCAGGTCAGCCATCATCTATTCTAAAGCTGTGCAAACACTAGTTGTAGTTCCACTAGAATCAGTGCCCTGCCTGTGCAGGCCGTCTTCTTGTAGGAAAGTGGAAATAATACAGATGTTGAATGATTTGGCACCGGAATGCCAGGTTTTCTCCTTCTTTTGCCTCTTCGTTGCAGATGTCTGCCTCCTTTCTGCCTCCTTTCTCCATCCATCACTCACTCCAGCCTCAGCCTCAGCCGCTCTGCCCGCTCTCTTCTCCATCCTCCTCGTCCGATCAGTCATTCCCAGTGCAGCTGCAGATCATGCGTATCCAGGAAGTCCGTCGGGATTCCCAGTGGTGTGAGCGCCCCAGCGGGACCCGGAGGCATGGTGAGGTCCAACCACTCCATGTTGTCCAGCGCCGGGTCGGACAGGCCCATGTTGAGCGAGGATGGGGGCGAGGAGGAGTCACAGAAAGACAGGTCTGATGTGTCCATGGGGGAGTAGGGCTGCTGGTCCATTAGCTGGGCCTGCAGCTCCTCCATCAGGCCCTGAGTGCGAGGGTCTGAGGTCGGCGGTGTGTTGGCCAGCGTCTGCTCCAGGAAGGCTTCCAGCTGATTGTCTGTGGCCAGAGAGGAGAGGCTGGGCAGGCTGGGGTTCATGAGGGAGCTCATCGTGGGAGGGGGGCCCACCTGGATCTGTGGAGGGGGTCTGGACAGGGCGGTGTTGACCGGGAGGGTGGTGATGTTGGCTGTGACCGGGAGGGTCTTAGTCATAGAGGCTGGAGGCTCTTGCTGAATAAATGGAGTGATTTCTGGTGGAGGGGACAGAGAGTTGGAACGAAACATGAAATACCACCAAGAATCATCAAATGATGTCACCACACTGAGAGGAGGAAACACGCCAATTACCTCCACTCTCTATAAGGATGTCAAACAAGTCGTCCATATGTTGGCTTGTTGCCGTGGGAACCTGAAAACATTCAAGAACACGGAGACACTTGAGCATCACCACACATTTAAAAAAAAACAAAAAACTTTTCTTGTAGTGTGAAAACACGCAGCAGCTCACATCACCGACCATCGACCTACGGGCCAGCTGTGTTCTGACACTCATGCAGATGTTATTCTGGCTATTCTCAGGCCAGAGGCCCGAATCTGCTTTCTGGCACATCAAAGTCGCGTGTAGGTTGATTTTTTTCCTGTGATTAACCTGCAAAACCAGATTCAAAATATATCTGGAGGTGGCTTCAAATCGGATTCTGATGTGATTTCTACAAGTTCTCCTGCTCGGACATTCAGAGCATTGAAGGGACAAAACCCCCCAGAAAAACTCATTTCAAACGCCACACTTCGATTAAATGAAGGGAAGCCAGCTAATAAGAGAGGGATCTACAGGGATCCAGACTACCTTTCCCCCCAGTAGCCCTGCTGCTCTTAAAACTGAGGCTGGTCAGTGCGCATACAGGACGGTTTTAGTGGCGTTCATGTCTGAGTTTTGGCGTTGCGTGCGTCCCACCTGTGACACGTTGTTAATGTGCAGGTTGCGGCTCTGTTTGACGGCGTCCTCGTAGCGGGGAGGCTCTTTTGTCTTAGGAGGCTGAGCGACCAGGGAGGTGTGCTGGAGGACGAAGGCAGGCTGTGGTGAGGAAGACTGCGAGGATCAGAGAAAGAATTACACTCCCGTCCAATCAGATTTGTAATAAAAGCAAATGATCCGAATAAGTAGTAGAAACAGTTCATTGCTGATACCTTACTGAGGGGTCCGTTGGAGATCTGATGGTTGGGAGAAGCCCTTGGAGACACTCTGCTCTCTGGGGAGCTTCTCAGGAAACACTGGGGATTCAGCTCGGGTCTAGTCTGGTTGTCCAAACCAGTCGTGTTATTGCACATAGTCAGAGTCTATCAAGGCAGAATTTTGGGTCAGATCATCATGTGACACAAGCTCAGCGCACAGCAACGACATGACAGTGATTCAAAACATATCATCTTCATCCACACAAATTGCAGCTGTTTCAAATATTCGGAGAAACCGAATGCGGCCAACAAATCAAACGTTAAATAAAACACAACTAAGTAGAACGTGAGACTGACTTGTAGCAGCGACTGATGGCTGGGCGCCATCTCCATCTTGGAGTTCTGCAGCTGGGGAGCTGAAGCCTGGACCAGGCCTGGATTTGAGACTGTAGCCTGGAGAACAGGCTGAGAGGAAACAGAGAATTAACTTTGTGGGACGAGCACACTGCACACTGTCACTGATATTTCTCTTTCTTTTAATACCACAATCATCTTCAGCAGAGGCCTACATACCTGCAGCTGAATGGTAGCAGCGCTGTTGGGTAGTGAGACTGGGAGGAGGATCTGAGTTCCAGCCTGGCCAGTCGTGGTCAGCAGAGTCTGAGGTTGCCCAGAAGCGGTTAACAAGGTCTGAGGCTGACCCAGCACTTGGGACATCCCGCCACGGTGGCTGATGAAGAACTGCTGCAGGCTGGGAGCTGCGGGTTGAGTCTGTGCCTGGACCTGAATCTGAGGACTTTTCTGGGACTGGGAGCGGAGCTGTGGGCTGGGGGTTACTGGAGGCTGGATCTGGGTAATGAGCCCTGTTTGGGACTGGAGATTCAGCGGCTTGCCAGAAGAAACAGTTACATCCTCCAACTTCACCACCGTAGGGAGGGGGGCTGGGAGACCCTGGGAGCCAAAAATTGAGTTTGGGATGGCAGCAGTGGTGGACGAACAGTTTGACAGGACGGTACCCTCCATCTTTACTACATTTGAGTTGAGGGCAGACGGAAACGTGTTGACAGCAGGCAAAGAAGAGGGAGATGCAGAGGAAGAGTCGGCCTGACCTCTCTTCTCCACCTGAAGCTGCATTTTAAGCTCCTCCACCAACCTCTGCTCCTGTGCCAGCTTCCTCATCAACTCCTCTATCTGCCGCTCCTTCTCATGGAGCCTTCTGTCCTTTTCCGCAGGGACTTGGAAAGGCGACAGAGGCGAGAGCTGTATCCCCGTGGAGCCAAAGCTCCCGATCTGAATCTCAGCTGGAGCCTCAGACATACCTACATCCTGCTGGAGGGTGGAGGGATCAGCGGGACTGGGCGAAACCGGCGGTGTGGAGGTCATGCCCTCTGTGGCAACCTGCTGGACTGGAAGGACGAGGGCAGGTGCAGTGGTTGTGGTGACCTCCATGGGGATGGATGAGAGGGTGGTAGTGGCAGGAGTGAGAATGTTGGATGGAGTGGTGGTGCTGGGATTGTCCTGGAAAGGCTTCAGTCTTTCTATCAGATCTGTTTTCGTTCCCGACACCGGGAGGCCACGGAGCTTTAGCTCCAATTTTAGCTCAGCCACCTAAAAGACAAATATGATCACGTTAGCTTCAAGTTTACACCGGGGACGGAATACAGTTGATCTGAAAGGGAGCTCATCATAAATTTTGGAAGTTTGCTACTTTGGTATCTGTGCGGCTGGAGTCAACAGATAGCTTAGCATAAAGACAGCAACCCTGGCTCTGTTTAAAGGGAGAAAAATCAGCAAACTAGATACCTTCATCTCCTCCAGATTGGCTGGCAAGACTCCTGGCTTGCGATTGGACAGAGAGTTGTTTGGCCGAGTTGGAGCTGGAGGCGGAGGGGGGAGGGGAGGTGCGGAGGGCAGGGACACCATAATGGAAGTCGGCAGCGTACCGGCAGCGTTACTCTGACCTTCTGCCATGGGTCTGCAGCGAGACAGAGCCACAAGGTCACTGTTATTTCAGCTAATGTAGCACTGAACAGACAACTGGACAGAGACAGAAGAGTAAAGAGAGGAAACAGTAACAACAATATCTGTTGTGAGTGTGAGCAGCGCCTCCGTCCTGCGAGCTTCGCCTCACTAACCGAACCAAAGCGCACCAGCGCAGTTCAAAGGCAGCCTGAACGTAACGTGCCGCCCCAGTGAGAGCATTTCTGATAACAGCTGCAGACCCAGCATCCTGTTAGTATTGTTCTTTTACATGATCAGACACAAAGTTGTTATTGGAACACAGCTAAAGGCCCTCAGCGTTGCTGCACACAACAAAACCTGGCTCGGGTTTAAGGGATCAGGGATAAAAAATAAAAACCCTTCCATAAATCGCTGTGATGTAGGCAGAAAAAGAAACAAGAGAGCTATTGTTTGCATTGTTTTTCACACGTACTTCAGTGGTGCTGGTAGTATAGTCTGGTAGTTGTAGTGCTGCTGTTGCTGACTGAGGATCTGCAGCTGCAGGAACAGCTGCTGCTGCTGCAGGAGTCGAGCGTATGAGGAGTCCATGGGCGCCTCGCTGGCCTCCTGCTTCTGGTCAGGGGGAACGTACTGGTGGTACTTTAGCTTTTTCACCCTCGACTTTGCCTCTTTGCCCTTCTTGCTCCGACTCTTCTCTGAGGGAGCTTTCTGCTGGCTTTGCTGTTGTGAAAGTGGGAAAAACTCTTAATAACACACTCTGCCCGGCAGGAGGCGGATAAAAAGACTGAGGCGGTGTTATATTCAGTGGGGGGGGGGGGGGGCATGAGCGATGCGCTTACTTTCACCAGAGTAGGGGCTGGTTTGGGGGGAGCAGCTGTAGTGGCTGGCTGAGCAGGGGGGGCAGCTGGGCGGCTGGCGGGCAGCTCTGTGGTGGAAGTCGCTCTTGTGAAGTCTATAGTTGGCAGGGCCTGCTGAAACAAACACAATATTCCTTAGAAACGTTGCTCAAGTCCAACAATGGGGTTGGGAAATGACAGAAATGTGTGAATAAATAGTCCACAGTCAGACCTGCAGCATGGGGCTGGGTTGTGGTGCTGGTGCCGGGCCTGGAGAGGGTGTTTCTGGCACCCTGTTCTCCCCTGGAGAGGGGGCAGGGCTCTGAGACTCCTGGCTGGCCGGCTGCTCCGGGGACAGGGCCTCATTGCTGTCTTCATCCAAAACCTTGGGATAATTCACCTGGCCTACTAAACACAAGCACAGAGCTAAATGACAGATTTTTATGACTTGGTCGATCAAACAGAGATGAATGGCCTGGCCTCTCACCTATGATGGCCTCTTTGAGGCTGGAATCGACCGGCAGGATGTTTTTCTCCACCAGCTCCATTGGGCCTGGTCTCTGGGCGATCTTCTCGTTCAGGTTGTCAGCCAGCCGAGCCCGTTTCAGCTTCATCTGAGTGGCCTGCAGCGAGGGTTCAGCTCCAGTCTCTAGGTTACCAGAAAAAAAAAAAAAAAAAATCAATTCAGCCCAATTCACATAAATCTGGGCAGCTGCTATCAGCTTTCGGCATCTTATTTGCAGATTAGACACAAAGTGTTTGCATGTGGAACTGCAGGATTATCAGCACCTTGCAGGATGTGCATCCTGACCAGCTCTGCTCGCTCCGGACGACTGCGGATCTTGTGCTTGAGGAAATTCTCAGTCTGAAAAGAGAGACACAAGCATATCACTGAGTTGATTCTTTACATTTTAAAACGTTGCCTGCACTTCTCATACAAGTCCAATTTTTAGCCGATGAATTGAAAGTAGCTGGAGATTCTTTGTAGATAAAACTTTTTCACAGAGATGAAGTTTTTAAGGCTCGCTGCTTTTATTTCTGTCCAGGTTTGCCCCCCCCCCCCCAAACAGGTGCTGCTTACCCTCGCTCTCTCCAAGCTGCGAATCTGCCCATGGAAAGCTGCCGGACTCTTCAGAGCTGCAACGCATAACATTTTTGATCAACGCTCAAGCCTAAGCACAACTTAACCTGCGGCGAAGTCCCGCAGATCAACAGAACAGAAAACATCCACACCCCCCCCCACTACATTAGGCCTTCTGCGTGCAATGGACACCTGGCTGCGTGGCTACTCACGTGGCATTATGCCCTGATCAACCAGCTGCTCCCGGGTTCGCCTCTGTTGAAGCCTCAGCTGCAGCACTGAAAGCAAAAGGGAGAAATGTTGGAAATTACAAAAGCAACTGAGAAGTAAAGCAAAAGAAAACAAGTAAGAAAGCAGAAGGTGTGGTCAAAAACAAACTCAAAAGGTAACCCGTCTCGCCCCGCCCTCACGTGTGGCTCATTTCCTTTCTGCACACGAAGCCGACATCACACAGCGGCCGCCTTGTGGCTCGGATTTGATAGCACAGACGTTTAATGTCAGAGGTGGATCTCACAAACAAAGCAAGTAATAAATGCAACAGCTCCATAAACCGCTGTGAGAGAGGCCTGCTGTGTTAAATCAGCCTTCCACCAGTGTCCAGATCAAATCTTTGTTCATTCTTACGGAATACAAAAATTCCGCTGCTCAACAGTCAGACTCCTCCAGAACGGTGTCACGTGTATATGTTATGCATTCTTTTTCCTTTTCCTGTAACCTCTGCAAACGTTTGCCTGCGGAAATGAGGCTTGTGAAGACGAAGACGACTTTGGGAAAGACGAAGGCATCCGTCAAAGATTTCATCCGATTGATTTAACCAAAGCTCATGGACGTAACGGATTATCAACCAGACAGAATGAATATCAAGACCCGCTGTTAACACGACACACGTGCCAGCCAAGTGGTGCCGTCACCATGGCGATGACAACAAACAGGAGGCGCTCTCACCTGCTTTTGTTCTGAAGCTGGAGCAGCACTCGCTGAGACTCTCCAACTCCATACAGTCCATAGGTTTGAACTGTCCACATCCAACTGAGCGAGTGGCCCATTTACTTCCAGGATGACAGCCGTATTAGAACCTCTGACACGTCCAAACTGTTCAGCACAGCCAAGTGTAGAAATAGTGCACCGCTTGACTGTCCCTCCCTCACATTTCTGTTTATGTTACAGGGCTGCTACCCCAGTCCTCCCCTTCCACTCTTACCTCCCCATCTCGCTCAGGACGGTTCGGAATGGAATATTTTCTGGCTGTACAACATTCTGCCAAAGCACAGCCAGAGGTTGTGCCTCTGGTTTCGTGAAACTTCCGAGGAAGTGCCTGACTCAGCGCTGACAAAGAGCGACGACAGTAACTGCATCCTAAACATAGAAAGAGGAGCTCGTGGCAGCGATGCTTCTTTTACTTTTGCAATTTTGATCGTCTGCAAGACAAGGAAGCGTCACACTGAAGGGATTTGCACAGTTTAAAAAGGGACCACGAGTGCAAACACTCCTCCCACAAAGAAAACTTACAGCAAAACAGATGTTCAGACAGGAAACAGCTGGCCTGACTAACTTCACCTCTTTTGTCTCCCTGTCTCTGTTCCACTTCATCGCACTAATAAAAAAATGCACAGAACACAAAGCCCTTTTCACTTTTTTTCCCGGGGAGCACCGCAGCCGTGAAACATTGACAGAAATCTTTCATGTGACATTGATGCAGGCACGCTGCAGCTTTGGAAGCTTGAGGGGGGGTCCTTGAACTGAAGGTGGAGCCTCACTACACTCTGCAAACAGTGATGTGTGTGTTTAAGGTGACTCAGACAGCGCTGTCCTCGACTCCTCCGGGAAAAGCTGCTGCTCAGCCAGACAAACACAAGTTGACCTGTGACCTCATCGGTATGAGGAAGGGTGGACGACATGACTAAGCTGTTTTGACACACACAGGCACACAGACAGAACCACAAGCAGCGCCAGAGGACACAGTGGCTTCCTTGCTAGTAAATGAATCATTTTTCACCTGCAGTTAGTAATCTAGCTCCTCAAATGTATTCGCAGAGGTTCTTAGGACACAGATATGTTTCAAAACACATGTTATCACTAAAATAAGAAGTCCACTTGCCCTTATTCAAACTCTTAGGTATGGAAAAAAGGCTAGTTTTGCTTTATCCAAAGGTAAAATATAGTTGTGAATTTCAAGCTGGCTTTCTGCATACAGATCAACCTGAAGGCAACACGGTGGAGTTTTTCCACTCAACCTTGAAGGATCCAGGTTAGCCTACGCGCTATTCGTGCCTCAGCCACATGTGACCGGGCTTCCACCTTATATTTCACCGCCAGAAGCGTCGATAATCACATCCAACTAACAGCTGGACTTTGATCACACTGCGGCTTTTTCAAACTCCAGGATTTGCAATCTTTTTTCAGATGAATGGTATTCCCTGTCACACAGAGAAGGAGAATTCAACAACACTGGTTTTGGTCAGGCTGACACAATAATTTGCTTCTTTTCTTGCGTCATGGTAACATGCTCAAGTCTGAAGCAAAATCTCCCACTTTATTTGGAGAGCGTCCGTATTCTCATCTTTACGCAACAGCAGAAGCTTTTCCTTCACGGAGCCTCCTCAGGCAGCCTTAAGTTGCTACTTTCCTGAGAAAAAGCTGCTTTAAGCACCTAAAAAGGAGGTAAAAAGTGAAAACCCAATGAGCTTCTCTGCCACAAAGCGATCCTGCGTCTGCATCGTGCTACAGATTATTGGGGTCACATTTATCATCTTGCAAAAACCGGAATGACAAATGGGATTAAAGAAAGTGCCCACGGTGGTTCTTTGACATTTGGCTGCAAAACTAAATCCACAGTATTGCTCATCAAAATGCAGGAAGTTGAATAACAGACACAGAGGCCCTCGAGGTAAACAGCTGGCATTGGTACTTCTCTCCCTAAAGCACCATCACCGCCGCAGAAGGAGGGTGGAATGAGATGGTGGCATTAAAAAGAGCAGCAGTCCCACCCTAAATAGTGGAAAATGAAGTGGAAATGGAGATGAAAATGTGTTTCTGTTAGATTCATCCTGCTGTTTTCATACAGAGGATTAGAGTGATTAATGGAAAACGACAGGCACCTCAAACAATTGCGATCATGCCATTATGTAATGATTGCGGCAGCTCCGCCTACAGCGGGATATCTCCATGAATTTGCATTAAAATGCCAAAAGGTAAAGCTGGATAAACACGAGGATGTGCGAGTGCAGTCACTAGTGAGTCAGCGCATTTTACAAAAATCGGCGTAAAGTTTAAAAAGTAAAGTAAAAAATTTAAAAATAAATAAAATCAACTACATTTTTTTTTTTTTTTTTTAAGAATTACTCTACCGAAAAGTTTGGTTTAGCAAAGAGTCACCTTCTTAATTTCAAGGATAGTTTACTGGCTTCAAGGGGGCTTCTTAAGAAAGTCCCGACAAGCTCCGATTGTGCTGACAGCAGCACTCTCGCCTTCCCGTCTCTCTCTGAGCTGTCACCACGGCAGACAGATTAACACCTGCGCACCTAAAACCAACACGACTGAGGGGACTTTGCGGCTGGCAGAGTGCTGGGAACGGCTCCTTCGGTGGAAAGTATGAGGTGCGAGTTCTCACTGGAGGGGGAAATGACAAAAGCCGAGATGATGAGTGGGTGCTACTACTGTTGACATTCCACAGAAACTTTCCACCGCCAAAGCGCTTCACTGAGCTCTCCTGCAGACAGCAGCAGCAGCGGTGCGTGACAGCACAGAACCCCAAACTGGGCCTAAACATTCTGGATCCAGCCTGGAGGAGCCCTGACTAAACACCCCGTGTTTGTTGAGATTGTATCTGACTAATCAAACAATAGTTTGCTGTGCTTGGGAATCAATACCGCAGTCACTGAACTGAGTGACTGAACTCATCTCTTTTCACCATCTAAACCATGATTAGGAGCTGGCAAACGCAGCAGCGAATAAGACTCGCTCCTAAAGCCTGATAATAACGGACCCATCCATCAGTGTCAGAGCTGGTTCCATGTAGCAGCTTAAAAAACACCGACAGGCTGAGGGTGAGGAAAAGCAAACGTGCAGCCTGGCCAGCGCCATGAGCATAATTGCCATGTGCACGGAAAAAAAAAAGAGGCCAAACTTAAATTATCAGTCGATTCGGAGTGTACGTGCTTGTTTATGTGTCCATCATCCGTGTATGAGGGACGTTAAGGGCTAATCAAGAGCTGCTGTACAAAAATAAAGAGTCTGACTCATTCTTGGCTGATATGCGACAGCCTGCATGCATGAGTACATGAGTGAGCTTTATCACATCTTATTCTCCAGCATGTTCAGGGGTAACGTCGTGTAGCCTAACCACAGCCACCGAATTTCCCTCTAAAGGTCACTGCTTTTTATTTTGTGGACAAAACAAGTCTGCAGCGATGACTCCGAGGCTCCCGTTTGATCATAATAATAACAAAAAATAACATTAAGAGCACGTAGCGCTTTGACCAGGAGGAGGAATCCCTCTGGTTTAATCATCTCACTACTAAATGTGCAGATCTCTGTGTGCCTGAGTGCCCTCTTCACCGAGCAGTGGTGATGGTAGGTAGGTGTGGGATATTCCTGCACCTTGGAAATGGTTTACAGGGAAGCTTTCATAACTATTTGAATCGGGTAGTCTGACTTCACTGGAGGAGGGTTTGATACCCAGAGGGACCCGACAGACAGCAAAACCTCTGCAGCACGTTCATGTAACAATTCTAACAGGCAGGCTCGGCTTGGGAGTCACAGGATAGCAACTCTGCAGTCGACCTCAACTACATTTAGCCCTCGAAACAAGCCAGACGGGAGGGTGGTTGTCTGGTGGACAGCTAAGCCTCGGAGGGTGGGTTTGACCGTGGCGACAACCGTGATATCCCTCCGGTTGGAGGTAATGGCCTGCTGTGGCGGACAGGGAAAACAACGAGAAGCCAGCGGACTGTGGTGCTCCCTGGGAGATCTTACACGAGCGGTATGCTTTATATGATGCATCTGTCAGGCTATCCTGAATTATGGCAACATGTCCTTTAGTAAGAAGATACTGGGATCAAACCTCATTCTATCGCACTATACAATCCCACAAAAATAGCAGAAAAAAGATAAAAGCATGCATGTGCCTTAGCTGCCGTACATCTGCAGGAAGCTGTAAGAAGCGGCAAAAGCATGATGTGAAATGTGGGACAGGAAAAACAGAAAAATGACACATGACACGCAGTGGGATCATATGGCGGCGGCGTGTTCTCACCATTTTTGCGTTCGCTGAGCGGCAGCAGACTCTGTGTGGGCTGCAGGGACAGCTCCTCCATCTCGTGGGTCACCGCCTCGCTCTGCGGACTGGGCACCAGTAGATTTGACATCCCACAATCCCCCTCTGCCCCTAGCTGCCCCTGGGAGGCCTGGGGCTCCATCATGGCTCAGGAGGGGCTTTTTGGAGGGCAAGCAAGAGGCGTATAGGTCACCAGTCCCTTTATGCTACGTCTCCTTTTAGGAAACAAGGAAGGAAAAAATAAAATTAAAAAGAGGGAGAAAATGAGCATTTTGAAGGAAATCAAATGACTGCTCCCCTCCTCAACAGGAGCAAAGCATCACTCAGTGACATTTTGTGGCCTCCTGAAAAACAACCGCTATTCAGTATCATCATTGGTATGACGACTTCACCCAACTGGTGAAATTCGAAGGATGGCATTTCACTTCAGCCATCTGGAAGAGTTCAGTCGGAGCCGAAATTATTCATTAAAGAAGCCGGTTGACTATTACGTCGCATAATCCCTTCAAACCGCTGCTCAAAGCAAACAACGCCAGTTTGGGCATGAATGTCCTCTCTGTTCAGACAGGACACATCATCTGGGGTGTGAGGTCACCGTGGTGGTTTCAGGGAAGTAAAACATTTTGGGGAGCAAAACAAACAGTTTAGTATCCATGGATTCCCAACTGTGGATGTCATTTATCGCTTTCCAGCAGCACTTATTCTTTACCAACCACCCTGATGTCTTGCTTTTGGCTAAAAACATCATGGCTGACTTTTAATCTTCATCTGTTAAAGACATTACAGGATTGTAGGATATGCAATAGATGCCTCTCTTGACAATTCGGTGCTTTTTTTTGTTTTTTTTCCACATCAGAAGTGTACATCCAGCTTCACCGAGTCACAGTTCACTTGGGACTTGATCTAAATAGCTCCATTTTGAAAGTGGCTTTGGCTACAAAATTCTCCCACGCTTCAATCCTTGGCTTCTAATCACGCTCTCTGGGCCGTAGTGATGATAAAGTGCCACTAAAACTCCAATTTACACATGCAATTCAAGCCTTGATGGCAAACTGTTAAGCCTAAGTGGTTCTCTATTCCAGGCCTGCAGTAATATCTCTAGTTTGGTATCCGTTTTCCATAGATAACAATAAAATACTGCACGGTTCTACAAGGGTTTTTTTTTCGTTGAATTTCTGGGGTCATGTCAATAACTGGACTTGTACTTTGGATCTTCATCGTCCTACCGTCTTGCAGCTCCTCGAATGCACCAGACTTAAAGCAATCGACATCAATTAAAAGTCGATGCCGGCTTTAAAAACAGAGCCTTTAATGCGTATTAACATAACTGATACAAGTGGTGAGAAAGAAATTTCACAAAGCGTCACATTTCATCTCAAATTTACAAGAAAGGACGGGAGGGGAAAAAAAAAAAATATCACAAACTTGTGCTTGTGGTTTTTCACCTTGTCTAAGGTGGTCTAAATCCCCAAACCATAAGCTGCTAATCGTAAGGCTGCTCCTGCATCGTGTAATCATACGCAGCGGGCGGTGACTAAATCAGCTCAGGGATAAGTGCAACTGTTTTCAGTTTAAAGGGAGCGCTGAGAGAGACACACACATACGGAACAGGAAATGTCATCGAACCGTTTCTACCCTTGTGGGTTCCGTCCAATCACAAGAAAGAGCCGCCGTCCCTACTTTTCCCTGTGAAAATGTTGTTGTGTTTTGTGAAATGTTTCTCTTTCACATTTGGAATGGTATAGAAGAAATAAGTCCCTCACAGAAGAGTTTTACCTGACTAAAGGAAACATTGCTACCTCTTTCACAGAGAGGCACACGGAGGGGAGTGTCATGGAAAACTGAAACGGGTTCTATTTGTTTGCATCATCGCATGGCTGGGAGCTGACTGCAGGGCACATAGCGTTGCTACTTGTATATCAACTTTACGGGAGTCTATTCCTACCTGTGGTAGCAGAAGACAAAGGGACAGGTACACGGGATGTCTGGGCTAGAAGCTGGCAGGCTTCACGCTAAGCCATCGAGTTGAACCTAGAGGAAGATAAAAACAGAACATTACAACATAAACAGTGTTTTCTTTGGACTTCTGCCTTTGGCCACTTATTCTGGCTGTTGCCGATCCATCTCACTCTTTGCTGATGGAAATCAGTCTCGCTGCCTTTTCTGTCGTGCGATTAGTGTAAATGCAGGGTAACAGACTTTTAAAGGTGAAACGGTGGAAAAAGAAACCACATAATGGGACGACTACTCCAACCTGGTGAGATATTAGACATATAAATGTCAAGTTCATTAATAAAAACAAAACTTAAATGACAACCCACGCGCGCAGACACAGAACAGTGATGCTGCTTGAATAAGAGTGTTTGAAGATAAGTGGAGAATAAAACATGATGATGGAGTACCTCTTCAAGCTGCCTGGCTGATGCTCAAAGCTGCATCAAGGTCTGAAAATTATTGTTTACAGAGAAAACCTGCAGTGGATATGTATTACCCACAGACACACAAGAGAAAGTCCTGAAGTAGAAAAAAACAACAGCATGCAGAAGCTTTTAGGACTCCTCAAGATATGTGCTTAAAATACAAAGCAAAGAACTCAATTAGATGCTGTATGAGTTTAGAGACACTCTGGGCACACAAAAGCTGATAGCTTTTCCAGTTATGTTGGTTTATACAGGTTTCTCTCCATCGCCACGGAATAGGGCTGGTTGGAGTCGACCAACCTCATGTGTAAAGCAGCACATAGTGGTCTGACAGCTTTATTATATCTGTGTGGGCTTTGAAAATATCATGCAATCACTGTCCGAGGCTGTAAAAATGATATGAAGTGTAGGGCTCAGTGTTTCAATGTAAACAGAGTCACAGATTACATGACAGCCATGGTAGACAAAACAAAAGTGCTGCTTCATCACTGTAGCCAAATGCTGGGAAGTTAATAGCAAACTGGCAATGCTTTGTGGGGGAAAAAAAATGCACACTTCAGTGAAGCATCCATTTGGTCAAAGTCAGGGTGCTGTTTTAAAGGTAGAAATGTATACACAATGACAAAATATGTACTTTATTGGTCTTCCATCTACTTCTAGAAAGTTATTTAGTTTTGCGCTTCACTTGATAGTGTGACCTATTTGTGCTATTAATAAATGTACAATTTAGCTTATAATATTTGATGTACCTCAAATATTAGCACGTTTGTACTATAACACATGGATAAACATTCTGTTTAGTTTAGTCCGGTGGCTTTGAAAAGAGCAATATTACCATAATCAGAAGTGTCGTGGAGCACCTGTCTTATGAAAAGTGGAAAAAATGTTCAATCGAGTTCATACAGGTCCAATAAGAAAAAATCTAAGTAATTACATTGCCTAATTCTTACTTCCAAGTCTTTTCAGAAACTGATTTTAAAGGATTGTTAATGTGAAATGAGCGCAAGTTTAGTGCGTTTGTGTAACAGCAGCTGCTTACTCGTACTTAATCTGATTGGCTCAGAAGGCCGAGAACTGAAGAGTGAGCTGAATCCTATTTAATATAGTTGTGCATCCTCACCACAGAGCCTAAAAAAGCAGCAATAAATATCAACTTTTGCCAAATGTTGGCCACTTAATAATTCTATCGTGCGCTGAAGACTATAGCTATTAATTCTACTTATGTAGTAGGGAAATGTGTGTGCAATTTTCTTTTTGATTGTGTAAAATGCTAGTAAACATGATTAAAGTTTAGATCAATAGCTCTAAAACTGTAGATCTGGGGAAAGAAATACATTAGTCAAGCTGTCAAATATCAAAAGGATGACAGATGGAGTTTATTTTGCAACAACATAAGATGGTAGAGAAGGATGGAGGCATTCCAGCCAAGAGAGCTACAAGCTGTGAGGGGATACAGGTTGGAGGGGTGAGCAAGTGAGCACAAGAGAGAAAGAAATAAACAACTGTAACGGCTGAAAAGGCATTGTGGGATAAACGGTGTGCTGCCCCAGCAGAATCAAAGAGCAGATCCAGATGGCAGGCGCAGCATGTGCTCAGCCCTTCACTGTTCTCTTAATGGCACGGGGCAACAAGTGCCATGTGTTTGATCAAAGGGCAGCGTCCACGTACATGGAAGCACATTCTGAGAATCAAAAGCAGGCGCCATGGTAAAGGATGAGCTAAGTCTACAATTGTAATACAGTTCCGTTTGGTGTACAGGTTTCCACAATAAATGACGAGTCACCTTTACAAAAGAGTTGCAGATATGTCGCAGGACGAGTCCAATGAGTGCTGCAGTTCTTTTGATACCGTCTGTGTTTGACGTTTTAAAAACAAAAGCAACACGCAGGGTCACTGCAGTCACACATACCTCCGTCAATCATCGACACTGCGCTACGCAACCACCAAAATACTGACTGACATATTTGCAGCATTAGACGGGGTGTCAGTGCCACATAGATAGTGGGTCCTATGCAGGATATACAATCAAAATCTGCTCTTATTGTTTTTTGTTGCTGTTTGCATCCACAATTTGAGCTTATTTTCTTATCCCTCAAATCGCTGTGGCTGATGGATTCACAATAGAACATCTGAATGCCCTTCAGGTGTACTTCATATCTTGGCGCAGCTGGTTTGACAGCACAGACATGCACAACACCTGACTTTTCACCCAATCCAGTGGGTGGGTAGCTTTGGGCTGCTTGTTACCACTCTGAAGCCGTAGTAGTAGAAGTTAACACTGCAGTGTGTTAATTCCCTTGCCTCTCAGCAGTCCTGTAACTGAACCATAATCTGATTAGAAACCTGGCAGGGTCATCCTTTCATTTATTTATTTACTTCTAAAGTCTACTTGTGAGACTTTCACCTCTAGTTGTCCTGCTGATGTCATTATGGCATGGGCCTTCCATCTTTGTTTTTGGCTTCCATTTTGATATCAGTCAGCGCTGACACTGCACTGACAGCAACACAAACTTTTCATTTTTTCATCCCATTACGCAACTTCTACTGTTCTGGAAGAGCACATCTTTACTTAAAGTTCAAGTATCCCAGTTTCCCTCCTGTTGGAGATCTTCTTCTTAGAGAGTATTTTCACACAGCCCAACACCTTCCTTTACCGTTCAGGGGACATAACCATAAAAATTCAGGCAAAGCACATAAAACAGGGAGTCTGCAAGAGCCTGAAAAGCTCGACCTAAAGACTCAACAAGCCAAGTGAAAAAGCCACCCTCAGATCCCCGTCCTCTAACTCAGTTTAGCTTCATGCACAGTTGAGTCGAGCTCAATTTGGCCATCTATTTTCCTTGTAACAGCTTGCATTCACAGGAGGGGAATTTAATTATTGACCAGGGCATGTCTGATGCCGGAACCTCGTGGACAGTTCGAGAAAACATTCAAGACATCCTGTTGCCTCTAACCGTCTCTATAGGACAGTGTTACACAAGCAAAGCCAAATTCACCGCACTGATGTCGTCTTTAAGCTACTTGAATGGTGAAACGCTAAGGTTGTACAATCAAACTTTTATTAGAGCAGAGCGACCGAAAGTTGGCCCGTAGACATAAGGGGCTGATTTTCAGTCACAATTTCTGAGCCGTTTAGCCGTCTGACAAAAGAAACAGAAAAACGTGAATGAGAGCAGCGTTCCTGGGAACTCGGCTGTATTTACGTTCACTTACACTTGACTGTTTTTAACAAAAATTTGCATACAATTAAAAAAAAAAAAAAAAGGAACTTTGGAACCCCCAGGCCCGTTTGAATCTAGTTGAGTGAATACATGTAGATAATTCAATCCCAAACCACAATATCTGGGTGTGTTAGTTTGAATGTTTGACTTAAAATAGAGTAACAGTGCTTTTACCAAAACAGACCTGAGCTTGATAGCCATTTAAAGATATGTCCCCACAGTGGCTGTATGTCTACGCAGCACCCAGTGAATGCATCTCAGATAAAAACTAACCTCACAAGTGCAGAGATTTAACTCATAACAAACGCTGGTTTCAGGTTTCATCTTTGATTCAATATGCTGTGAGTGGTAATATCTTGAAAAAACTTTTCTGCAGATCGATGACACTGTTTGGGTGTGCCGGTTACCTCGGGCTATTATAAAAGCCTTCCCAGACGCTGTGTAGGTGAGAGGTTTCGTACTTTTGTACTGGGAACACTTTGCTCATCGGGACTGAACGACAAAGACAGAGGGACTGATGATGAAACATAAAATTTCAATACACACGCACAATAAGCACAATAGTTACATCCTCGAACGCAGCCGTTAGAGGAAATGAGAACAGTGACAACCGCGGTCCTGTGGGACAAGAGCAGAAACAGTATCTGCATACTGTGGGAAGGAGGCCACGGGTCAACACTACTACTGATAGGCCAGGATGTGAGGAATGCCTGTGATAAAGTGCCCAAGAGGAGTCACATACACACACATTCACTGCAGTGAGAGCATGACAGGAGCTCATAAACTATGAACAGTGCTGTCTGGTTTCTGTTAATGGACATTAATACAGCAACTCCCAATAGCATTTCACAGAATTAACTGAGACGCTGATGAAATATCTCACTATCAGAGACGGTGAGAAGGTCACAGGAAACAAACAAAGAAGAATGTCTGAAAAGTTCTATATTGAGCACTGGCAGGAAAGTACCACAATCTGTATCCTGAGTTCAAGCCTCATCCCACACCCTAATTGAGTTTGTTGTTTTTTTTCAACCTACTGCTTTGCGCTGCGAGACGGGCCAGAAGTTGAGCATGACACAGCAAAAAGAAGTACCCTCTCTGTACCGAATCTCGTTAGATTTTCAAGAAACCTTACATAAAACAACGCGAAGCACGCTAAAGAAATGTGGCCCACACATGCACAACACAAACAGCATGAGAACCACTCTGCGCCACACTGCCGTTCAAGTATGCAGTTCTCTGGGCTTTAAATAGAGCCCTCTTTGTCCAACAAAAACATCTACTTTTATCCTGAAATAAGACAGAAATGATGTCATCACTGTGGCTCACTGACAGAGTCAGTATTCAGCCCTGTTCCCACAGACATGTGGTGCAGTTTCCTTCCGCCCCTGCCTTTGTGGACTTGGAATGAAAACACAAAAGAAAATGATTTACAAACAAATACATGACGTCGCCTACTCAAAGTTAAAGCATTACCGCTGCCTCCAAGTCTAATCTCAACTCTAGTGCTAACCGGTTTAATTTCCATTTCATTGCTCAGAGGGAGAGACATAGCCCAAGTCTATGGGAGCAGACATAGCCCAAGTCTATGGGAGCAGACAGCGTTCATGCAAACTCGCTGGGATGTTAAAAAAAAAAAAAAAAAAACAGGCAAATCACATATGGATCCAAAGCGTACATACCTGACATGAACCGCGCACCACCGTGTGTGTGTGTGGTGATTAAGTTAACGTGGATATTTCACACTTTTCAGTGACAGACTGAGCGGATAAAGCCGCCTCTGAAATCACCACATCCTGCCTGATGGTCTGCATGAGTCAGACAAAACGCGACCTGCTTGGATTTGCTGCAGCACCACCTCAGTCTGCACACCTCCACCGATTGGAATGCACTACGGACCATTAGCTTCGTGTTACACAGCGTCCGTGATTGGAACGACTATAACAACCAAGGCAGGCTGCTCACAGTGATACAGGAGACTTGCCTTGAATTAATTCAGAGCGCATCTGGGCTCAAGAGGCTGATATAAGCGCATACACAATACAAATACCACATGCATTAAATTAATTTTGAAAGCGAGGTTAGAATAACACGTTTCATTGCTTCAGTGACATGGCTGTCGGAATAACTAAAACCACGGGCATAGCAGCGGTGAGGGTGGTTGGGTGTGGAATAAGCTAACACTGGCTAGCTACTTTAAATCTGACAGGTGAGTGAGTTGCATCCAGTGCAGAGCCTTAAAGGCGGCGAGGCGTTTTCTTGGTGGTAATTTATAGAAACGGAAAAACGTACCTTATGACATTTAATAGTCAAATACACGTCCATGCTTTACGGTTTTAATTGTACCTAGACGTGTCTGCTGTCTCAGACTGCATTTCACGAACGTTCCTCAACAACAATCTTTTCACATTTTCACTAGTTAGCTCGTTTTAGCCAAGACAGGCTAGCATGCTAAAAACAAGACAGCGCCGCGCGGGGGCTGTGGTCTTACCGAATTGCGATGACACAAAACTAAAATCCATTCGAGCTGGGGTTCACAACAAGGTATCCATCATTGTAGAAAAAATCATGGGAGACACTTGGTTTTTCGTCTGGGTTTGAGAGTGAAGTTTATTTCGCGGAGTAAAATGGCTGCGACTGGTCTAGCTTCGGATGCAGAGTGACGTAATGACGTCGCATAGGAAGCGTTGGGGGGCGGAGACCCTTTGGACTACTTACTTACTGATCTGCATGAACGAGCGAGTTGTAAACGGGTGTAACGGTGCACTCTGTGACCCAAATACTTTATTAATTTTAAATTAATTACCATTGACAGATGCTGTATTATTCTCGTACTATCTCGTACTTTTTCACGAGGTGTTACCAAAAATATGTAATGTACAAGTAAACTCGAAAATCAGTGGCAACAATATTGTAACAAGACTTTTCATGATAGTTAAAAAAATAAACCATTGCTGCAGGTCCTGTCTGTATAGCACAAACAATTCAGTGGTCAATATTTGGTCAAACTTCCATGAAAATGAATTGTGAGCCACTGTAAATACCGTTACCCTTCTGGATAAAACATTTATGTACATTCATTTAAAAAAAAAAAAAGAATGATCGAAACATAAATTTAGAGACGATTCAAAGCCAGAGCGTTCTTTATTTCTCTCCAACAGCTGATCATTCCATGATAAATGGGAGCATGAAAACTGAGCAGAAAGCAATCTCTGATGGACGTGAATCTAAATATGGTTGAGCTGTACGAAGCTGCTGTTTCAGAAAGCTTTAGTTTGAAATACCAGGTAATTATAACTCATACAAGACATTATTATTAAAATATTTTATTACCCCCCCATATATAATTTTAAAATGTATAAAAGTTTCACACCGTTTGCACAAGCTGTTACAAAAGTCTGTACTGTCCTTTTAGCACCGCTTTCATCCAATCTTTAAAATGCTAAACTAACCTTTATGACGAGTAAAATTCATTAATATACACAAGTCAGAACTGGTCATGTCTGTTTGGCCTTCTGTCCACCAGGAGCGGGTACATCTGCAACATTATGCAGAAAGTCATGCAGCAACTTTGCATTGTTGGCGTTCCCAAGTATTTCTGCTAGCTTTTCCTGGCTGAGTTTGGCTAAGTCTGCCAGGCTGTCGGCATTTTTTACGAGCGCCCTGTAGTTTTTCATATTGACACCCGGCATTTTCAACAGAAAGTCATAAGGTCCGGGGTTGTAGAGGTCTGCCGATTCGGCCACCGTGTCAGACTCGGCCGTGATTGCCTGGGCAGCTGAGGCGTCTGGCTCTGCGCGGCCCTGCTTCAGTTCCAGGAAGAGCTCGGCTGTGGCGTGTGGGGACGGGCACCAGAGAATACGGAGCCGGGGGAAGTGCAGTGTGAGTAAGGTGAGTTTTGAAGAAATGTCGTTCGATGAAATCTCATTACGGAAATCTGACCGGGCAGTCAAGGAAAATGGTTTAGCTGGGTCGAACTCAATGAGCAGCACCGGCTTTCTGTAGTAGCGGGTCATGGAGAGGCACTGGGTGTAGAGGCGGCCGCTCTGCAACGAGCCAATCAGGTCGCTTACGCTCTTCCGCTCAACGCATGTGTCTGGGGTCAGAATGTAGTCGCCCACTTCGAGGGTGATGGGGTCGATGTCCAGCCCACGGCGGTGAAGCAGCGAGGGCAGTTCACTGCGGAACTCACGCATGTCCACGATGACTCTTGAGGGCTCTTTGGGCTGATCCTGACCTCCTGGGAATGGAAATAAAAATCCAAACCGGTCAGATGTTAACCGAGGAACATTTTGAATGTATATGAAACAGAGCAAGTATACCTGCTTTGCGGGTATTAGTGGTGGCGTTGGCAGGCTCTAAATTTCTGGCGAGGTCCAAGTTGGTGTCCTCTCGTCCTTCCCTCTCCTCTGGGATGACCATTGTAGCCTTTTCTCTTCATAAGAACACACATACAAGCAGCATTGAGAGGCCAACGCTTCAACAAAGCACATGACAGATACTCCGAAGGGACCTGACAAATAAAGAGATGTTTCTTACCTGATGAGGTGTTCGAAGGCTTTCTTTTCCTTCGACAGTGCTGTCAGGTACTTCTGCTCTTCTGTCGAGCCTCCATAGATGAGGAAATACACTCTAAGCGGCTTTCCAGGTCGGTTAGCTTTGTAGATCTCCAGCTGGCGGACAAAACTCAGTTCAGCATCGTACAGCACCACAAAACTGGGCTCCACCTCACGCAGCACTCGGGTCAAGCTGTGGGGGTCGGTGCAGCCTTTCAGAGGGTGGATGACGGTCAGCGGCTCCTTCACGACACCGTAATAGGAGTCCGACGACAGATCTAGCTTCAGCTGCTCGTCCTCGTCTTCATCTCCCTCCATCAGACCATCCTCATCTCCACTGTAGCCCATAACTCCTGCTTCACCCGTCTCTTCTTTCCCCATCATCTGGGTCAGGGTCAGAGAAGGTCTGCTTTTGCTCTTTGCTGACTTTGCGGTTTTTTTCTGCACAGGCTCCTTTCCCTTGGCTCCTTTTTTGACCCAGCCTTTTCCCTTTTTGTGGGAGTCCAGCTCGAAGGCAGCGGCTGCAGAAGAGTCCCGTTTGCCGATCGTGCGGGCATAAAGTCGGTTGAGGAGCCAATCGGAGCCGTGCCTGATGTACTGCTGGAGCTGGGCACAAGTCCGGTCGTCACTGGCACAAATCAGCACACGACCTACGGGTGACAGGTTACAGTCAGACCAACTCACACACACATCCTGGTCACACTTGGTGAATCAACATCTTAATGACTCTGCGTGGACCCTTACGTTCTCTACAATTTAGAATCATAACACTGTGAGGCTACATTTGTCAGTAACAACAGCTGTATAACTCTCACCAATGGGAAAGTCAAAGTTAAAATATCTGTTTATACTGCTTAGTTGGAAATCTGACTTGAGAGATGTCCTGGACTAAATGCCCATGGTTCTAAAAGGAGTGCTCATCAAATCTTAGCATTTAGGCTAACACCGGTTAGCTTTTCCAGCTAATGGGCAGATACTGAACCACCCTGAGAACATCTTTGTTCTCATGAGCTGTATTAGCATAGAATTTAAAAACCCAATCATAATGTTCAGAATCTAAAGTGGAACCATAAAAGAATTCTCTTAATATGGTAGATCATATGTACATTCATAGTTTAACAGCACTAACTTGAGCTCTAACCTGGTTCATGCTGAGAGCTCTTGTTTTCCCTCTCAATCTCCTCCAGCACCTCCATCAGAGCCTCCCACTTTGGGCTCTTCTCCAGCACCAGTTCTCGCTTCACCTCTGAAACCCACACACACGCACAAAGTGCCTTTAGTCATTTCAACACAAGCAGTGGATAAATACTCTGACCAATGAGTAGGTCTCTGATGACGTCTTCTTCAGTTACCCGAGGCAGAGGAGGACTTCTGTTTTTCAGCCTCTGCTCCAACTCTGAGTTTCTTTTTGCTCTCAGGAATCCTGTACACTCTGCTTCTGGCGTTCACAAACATGGAGGTACTTGAGTCCAAGAAAAGCCAACCTGATGGATCAAATCAAACACAAACAAAGAAGATTGATTACAATCATTAAAACAGATGCTTTTTTTTTTTTTTTTTTACAGAGTGGTTCCAATCAGAAATTGGAAACAGCGAAGTGCGTTTAGTTCACCTGAATTGGAGCCAAAGATCTTTTGGCTGGAGTGCAGCGACTCGAGCAGATTGAGAAAGGTGATGCAGTCGTACTGGGTGAGGTAGAGTAGGAGCACCCTGAGCACCTTGAGGTCCTGAACCAGGGCCTTTGTTTTTGCTCCTAACTGATGCCACAGCGGGTCCAGGTAGTGACGGATAGTCTGGATGGGAGGAAAGAAAAAAACAAACCCTTAAAGGAAATCCCTTACAAGTCATCAAGAGGGTGTCACTGCAACAGTTTTGTTGGTGTAAGTCTTATCGTTCTACTTTAAGTGGAAGTTTTAATTACACTCATTAGCTCTAACTCCAGAGTGTTTGCAAAAGCAGATTAACGAGTCTATTTGATGGTAAGACCTTTTCAAATGCATTTCCAAGAGTGTTCTCCAGTGACAGATCCTCAGCCTCTAGGGTAGGGTTGTAGCGTTTCAGCTCCTTCAGGCAGGCGCTCATAATGTCCATAATGGAGCTCTGGATGGCCCTCATCGCTGGGGTCAGAGACACATGCAGCTCCACCACTTCCGGTTTGTGCCTGTCCAGCGCTGCGTTCACTGACGCTTGGAACCTGTTGAATTAGGCCCACGGATAGAAAAAGTGAGAAGAGATGACGGAAGCCTGGACTTGTTATGTTATTGATACAATACAACGCGTTTGTTTTACCTGGGCCACAGGTAGAGCTTCTTTACAAACAGGTTTCTCATGACACGCTCCACTTGGCAGAAGCCAGTGGAGAAGGCTGTGGCCTTGTCAGTGAAGGCCTTGATGAAGCCGGTCTTGTTCTTCTGTCTGAACAGACGGAGGATGAAGGCCTCCTGGCACGACTCAATGATTTTATGGGCTCGATACACCAGAATCCCTAAACAAAGAGGATTACAAAGACAGAAAGAAATGGTAGTCTACAGCTGTAGTAACGCAATGAAGAGTCCATCAGTAATTATCATGGAGCCCCTAAAGTTGAAACTACCACTACTGTGGTTGATCCTTTATTAAGTACCAATAAAATCAGACAAACACTGAGGATCAGGTGAATTTCTTCAATTTCACTGACAACTCACAACTGTTCATGTGAAAAAGAAAGCACAACCTCTTTCAAATCTATGCATTTGAATGCATCAGGAGGTCATTAAAATCCTGTGGTCCTTACTAGGTCTTGGAATTAGGCTAATAAAGCCTCAGATGAACAACAACCTATAGCATATTACGCTTTCATTAGTAATTGAACTGAAACTAAGACAAAAAACAGAAGTAGTTTGTTAAAAACTAAGTACACCCCATGAATCGCCAGCTTTAAGAACCATCTTTCGCAGCAGTAATTTAAGGTCATCGTTTTCTGTACGAGATTATCTTTCAAATTTCTACAAAACCCACCTTACTCCCCCTGCACTTCCCCCGGTACCGTATACTCTGGAATTCTGACTCTTCTTTACAACGATGCGTGGATATTTTGAAGTCCAACCACAGTGTTTAAATGAGGCTGAGGTCTGGACTTTGACGGGACTGTTCTAAGGCCTCGATTCTTTTCTTTCTCAGACATTGTCTTGCAGATTTGCTGCTGTGCTTGGGATCATTGTTCGTTTGCGTTACCCTATCCTGTAGCTGTGAGGCAGATGGCCTCACATTTGACTCTGGAATACTTTGGTGTACAGAAGTCCAGGTCCCGTGACTGCAAAACAAGCCCAAATCATCAGCCCTCCACCACCATGCTTGACAGTAACCCAAACACGTTGCTCTCATCTCTCCAGAGGACATTGTTCCAGAGCTCTTGTGGTTTGTTCAGAGGCAACTTTGCAAATCTAAGCTGCGCTGCCACATTCTTTTAAAAGAAAAGAGGCTTTCTCCTGCTATCCTTCCAAACAAGCCACACTAACTGTACCAACATTAATTCAAAGAATGAACATGCTATTTGAGGCTGTAGAGTCTGAGGTGTAGCTTTTAGTTTACGCAGTCTGACCGTGAATGTGTTGTTGTTCAGCGGAGGTTGTATTTGCTTTATCTTAAACCTTTTTAATCCTCAGATGATCTATTACTCTGTCCTGATACGTAAGACTTTAGAGTTGAAAGAAGGTATGCTCTTCTTTTTCACATGCCCACACAAACTGTTTCATAAGTACTCTTCTTGTTAGAGGAAACCAATACATGTACATTAACAAAATTTCACAAAACAATTTAAACTAATAAAGGTCTCAATCATGAACTGAACAAGAGTATTGATCAGTGTCTGACCTGATACAAGATGAGCCGGGATGCGGTCGGTGAGGAAGTCCACCACCAATATTCTGCTGGTGACGAACAGCACCCCTCCCTGGGTGTAAACATTGTACCGCTCCGCACTCTGGACATCGCTGGTCACTGTCCTGGGCAGGTAGGTCACACCCTCCACCCGCAGCTGCTCTGTGAAATACTCCTGCAAGGGAAGGATGGGAAAGCCACCTTTTCGTAAAGCTGATAGACAGAAGTGATGTGAAATAAGTTCTATTTATACTTTTTCTTTGGAAAACCGGAATGGCTTGTGACTGCAATTAATGAGTAGTTAATATCTAAAAACGTGATGATTTTCTGACATTTGCCAGCAAGGGCATGAGAAACATTAACCACAGAGACCGCCTCAGTATATCCGATATTATAATTGTGATACTGTATTGCTTCATATCCCAGTAACACGACATTACTGGCTTGCTGTGGGGTCATTTTTCAGTCTCTTTTTGTCTCTGCACAAACGAGCCATTCTTTCATTTACAATAACATTAGCAACAGGTCCATTAACCACCTTGCTAGCACAAATCACCTAGCAACGACATTTATGAGGCGTTCATTAGCGACGTGTAGCTAAAATATTCTCACCTGCTCAGGTGTGGTTGTGTTGAGCAGAAGGACCAGGCTGCCCTCCTCAGAGTAAACCCGCATGAACTGCATCAGGATACGGTCTATCCCCATCCCCTCAGCCACCACAAGCAGCCCGTCAGAGCCGAAAAGACTCAGGAACATCTCGGTCTCAAACTCCAGCAGCGGTCCCGCCATGTTGTAAAAATCAAATCCTTCTTTAAGATGCTGTAGCGACGGAGCCGTCTATCACTGCCAGTGCTTTCTGTCAGCTAAAAGTGACAGAAGTCACTGTGGACAGCCACAACTGAAGCAGCTCACTCCTGTGAGATTGTTTTGAAACGGCACACATCCTGTGACGACAAAAGCCGAAGAACGTGGTGGTGACGTTCAAGACAAAGAGCGCCACCAAGTGACAGGGAGGATTATGGCATGTGTCATTCTGAAAGTTTCTTTATTCGTGGAGGAACAAAAAAAACAACAAAAAACTGATGGTTAACTGATGGTTTAGCCTAACGTTTACCTTCTAAAATGGAGGCAAGCTATTGAATAGACAACTTTATATCCTCTGAGGTTGAAATTAACTTTTGAACTCAACAGATATGGAAAATCATAGGCTTAGCCAGAATCAGAGCATTTTCTTTCCTTATCAAACTGATAGCATTACCTTAGTTTGATACGTACCTAAATCCCTCTGTTTCAACATTTAATACGTCGTTCTTTTACATTTTACTTAGCATCCTAACTTTTTGTTTTTAAAGAACAGTTTCATGACATACCAATAGGACACCAATAGGTGTTTTTGCTGCAATATCTATGTGCTATTAGGTAGCTTGTTCATGTAATCCACCAACATAACCACTACTGTAGTGTGTTTTCATAACAATACCTGCCAGCTGAGCTTTTGGAAGTGGAAGACTCTTTTGTGTCAGCCCACATTACTCTGCCATAAGAGACGAGGCTGAGGGGACCAGAGTGGGTCTATGCCAGTGAATGACAGCACAGGAGCAGGATGATGCTGAGCCCACCAGCACTTCCAACACAACAACACTCGCACTCAGACGGGCACAGAGCCTGTGACTCATCATAGCTGTGAGACGCCAGGCTTCAATTAGATGTTTATATCAGTTTTTTTTCCCCCTTCACTGTGATGTGCTTACTTTGTACCACATTATGGAAAACAAAACATAAGCCCGTTTAACGAGCCTCCCTTGGTTCCTTCCTTACTTCTGACTCTGTCCTGTGCTTCAAAGTTAGCTCTATAGTGCTTACCCTTGAGACGACACAGGAAACTCTGTGTGGATGTGTGTTCACACTATGTCAACTAAATATGTCAGGAAACTTGATTTATTTCAAATATCGTGAATTTGAATAAATGAGGGATGCCAGGTTGTTGCAGATATTAACTAAGCGGTAATTCAAACTCATATTTCAGTTACTAATGAATTTCATTAGTGCGAGGACAGATTTAAATTTTTTTTTCTAGCAGAATATGTTTTCTCCACTCCACTACACCGTATACCAAAATGTCGTAGAGTCCAACTTGAGGCCATCTTTCTGACAGCTAAAGCTGGGCAGAAACAGGATCATCCAACAGGACAATGAGCAAGCACAAGCACAGCAGCAAATCTACAACAGAATGGCTGAAGAAGAAAACAATCGAGGTGTTTTGCAGTGGTCCGGTCAAAGTCCAGACCTCGACCTGATTCAAATGCTGTTGTGGGACCTTAAGAGAGCTTATCATAAACAAACACCTGCAAACCTCAATGAACTGAAGCAAAGTTGTGGAGAAGCATTGGCCAATATTACACAATGATCTGAGAGACTGATAACGTCACACAGAAAATGATCACTTCAAGTTACTGTGGCCAAAGGGGTTCTATAAGCTATTGAATCATGGGATGAACTTTTTTTTTACTTCTTCATTTTGTCAGTTTTGTTGAATGAATTTTGACACAGTGTAATTTGTTATGAATGGGAGATACTTCTAAAGGTTGTGGAGAATAACAGAGCTAAGATCTCCTGGGGCTTTCAGATCCAGACTCATAAACTGGTGATTGGCAAGGCAACCGGGTATTGTGGTGGTCGACAAACTACTGAGGAAGCTACAGATTTAGCAATCCCAAATGACCGCAAAATCAAGAGTAAGGAACACGAGAAGCTTGAAAAATACCTAGAGTCAAAGGAGGATGCAGAAAAGATGTGGAGCTCTTTTTTTGAAGTGGTATAATCACACAGCTCGGGTCAGTCACAACCCATCGTGGATGGTGGTCAGCATCAAAGCTGCTGCACAGCTGTTCATCAAATGGGTCACAAATTTAGATCATTCTGAGGATCCTATCAAAACAGCCACAGGATGGATGGACAATGTCAGAGTACCTGCTCATGCATTCAGGCTGAAAAAGTGACAGAAGACATTTTTTTTTATCATAATCATTGTTAAAAAAGAATGTTAATAATGTGCATTTTCCATACCACTCTAATGTCTTCTTATTTGGGTTTATCCAGTGAGAAAATAGCTGTTGGGAACACACTGGTCATTGTGTTCGCATCGTGAGAAAACCTGATTTAGTTTACATCCTGTTACATTTTGAATCGGTTAGTGTATGTTTAAGGAAGGCAGAATGCCATGTAAACACATAAAAGGACCAGTAACAGTCGCTGCAGGTTGGGCTTTATATAAGCTACGTGGAAAAAAATGTGACACAGGATACAGCACAGAGCACACAACTCTGGAGCAACCTGATTGTGACGTAGAAATCAAGATTACCTGTGTGTCTACCAGTCCATAGTCTGAAAACTCTTACAAACTTCAGGATGAAAGAATGATGAGAAAAGAAGAGTTAGAAGGAAGATGCAACTCTTCAGCTATGATCAAATATGATGCTGAAGGTAGCAGGAAGGGCCTATGCCACCTCACCTGGGCAGTGAGACGCTACCAGGAAGGTTTTACCTTTGCTTTGAACAGACACTGGACACTTGATATGAGTGTGGTGGAATCTGAGTAAACCAAGAATGAAAAATAATGTGTCATAAAAGGGTTGTAAGTAAATCTGAGAGCCACTCAAAGCCTTGTGTTGAGCTTGAAAATGATCACAAAGGTTGAAGCTATTCTGCATACCAGTGATCATTTGATCAGTTTTAGCAGCTGAAGCACAGTTAAAAGGTCTGTCACAGTATCAGTTTGGTCAGTAAATTAGAATCTTACACTTCAAGTGACCGAAGGCACTACTAGCCGCACCTCGTTGCTGAAATAGAACACAAACGCAAGTGAGTGCACATTTGCACAGGATTAAAATAATGCATTTCCCCGAACAAACCTATAGGGAGCAGTGGAGCACTTTGTTTTCCAAACTCATGCATCTTACAAGTCTGCCTCTGGGTTGATCGGTGTGTTAGAACGTTCATGTTCGTCCAGCCTCTTTTTGGACACAATCAGCAGCTTAACACCAAGATGAAAACGTGAAACAGGCAGCTGGGACAGACCAGTGACGTGAAATCACGACGACAGTGAGGGGAGGATAAATGCAACACAACCGATTCAGCTATTCTTACAGTTTTGAAGGACATGAAACTGATTGCAATGGATAAATAAATGTGCTTGTCTCCCATAATGCAGCATTGGGTCATGTTAAAGATTTAGGTGAAAACTAGGTATGTGCTTCTCTTTGCACCAAGACGAGTAAAATCGCACATTTGGCAGCTAATGCGCGTCCTGACATCACGGTTTGTGGAGCAGTACTGTAAATGAGAGGGGAACAGCTTGAAATTGATGGCAGCCTGGAGGATAAAATAAGATGAGATATTTAACACTGCCTGTTTGACTGCAGTGTAGGAGGGAAGAGAGAGACACCGTCAAAGAGAAGAGAAAACAGTTAAAGGCCTCATACGTCCCTCCAGCCCTCATTAGGAAAAGCGGAGCAGCAGGGTTTTGTTGTATGTAGATTGAAGGCTAAAGCTGAGGGCCAATTCGGCTCCAAGGGCCAAACTCAAGGCCTCCTAAGGTTAAGACACGTTTTCTATCTCTGGTGAATTTAGGAGCTTTAAATCACTATTAGTGTGCAGAGTTCCTAGGCAACTAATTTACAAAAATATCAAGACATATAACTCATTTTTGAGATCTCTGCTGAATTGCAAGGCAGTGAAGTAATGAGATGGATGTAATGAATTGCTGTCCTGCAAAAAAACATCACAGCCATGTTAAATTTGTGGACTTTTTTTTGTGCCATGGCTTCAGTATTTTTTCGGGACTGGCAGCAAGTTTAGGTGCTGATTTTTAATTCATCCTCAACCCCAAATGGTTCAGCTATAGCTCACTCCAAATGACTACAACCCATACCAGCCCCCCCTCCTCAATCTTGCTGGTCCCTGGTTCTCTGAGGATCTTAAAAGTCTGTCTTTTTGTTATTTCTTGGCCCTATTTAGACATTTACATTTTTCAATTTCATTCAGAGTGTTGACTTTTCTCAGCTAAATAATTGATTGTCAGGTGATCCCGTCTAAGTACTTGAGCTTTCTAAAAAGAGCTGTGTTTCTGTCTGAAAGAAATCTTAAGGAATTTTGGAAATATTAACAGTGTCAGTTAAATGTCTTTTTTGCCCCATTTTACCTGAGGTGAGAAAGCTTTTTTTTTTGGAAATTACACACAACCTAATATAAATTGTCAGTCTCTTTTTGGACGATCTGCCTCATTGTGTAAATACATGTCACCTTTAAAAATATTAAATTCAAAGTATACAATTTTATATGGTTTAGAGTTGTGCACAGAAACAATGTCAGAATATTCGCCCCACAGTTTGCTTTATGCTAATCCCTGCTACTCATATTGACATCAAATTGGCTATTAAGCCAAAATCCTTTTTCCTGAAGAGGGAACAAATGGCCAACAAGTTCATCTAAAGACTAAAACTTTTCAAAGTGTAGTTATTTTATGAGGAAATGCGTGCTAGATTTTTTACACTGCTAGCAAGCTAGTGGAGTTAGCGTTAGTAGCTTGTAAAGTAAAGTTGCTTCCTAACACGGAGAAGTTTGTTGCAGAGATGTTCCTAAACCTGAACCTGACTTGTTTGAGAGTGAGGGTGTGGGGGGATAAAACTCCTCCAAACTGTAGCTGAAAATAAGAAATGAAAACCTAAATTGAAACTGCAGTAATGACAAAATGCCAATGCTTTATACCTCCACCACCCCTTCAACCTTCAAATTTGGACTTAATTACTTGACTTTATCA
This sequence comes from Leuresthes tenuis, assembly GCF_036924035.1. Classification (NCBI taxonomy): domain Eukaryota; kingdom Metazoa; phylum Chordata; class Actinopteri; order Atheriniformes; family Atherinopsidae; genus Leuresthes; species Leuresthes tenuis. The sequence goes on along the minus strand of NW_027325374.1, from coordinate 17,349,719 downwards.
CTTGTATCCATCCTGACCCAGCTTGCTACTTCTACTTTTTGAGCTAAATGAACTTACAACTGGGTTGCTGTAGTACCCTTACTTCTCAACATGAAACAATATGTTTGTTTTAGTGATCTTCTTTTAATCTCTGCCAATGAGAGCAACTTGAAAATGAATAACTCCTAATGCTAATCTGGTTTTGGATGCAGACATGTTTTCATTCATTTTATTCAGCCTTGCTAACATATGTAGCATCACATTGCTCTTCGTACAGTTAAGCAATATGCAACATTTTCAAATGATATCCATGCTGCATGTTCGAGGGCAAAACTCATAGTCTGCACATTAGGGTGAACCAACCCATTCAGGGTCAAAATCTGACAAGGATGACTCACTGAAAGCCTTTCAGCTCTAAGAGGAGTCATGCATTTAGAAAATACTGTGAGTTGAAATGCTTTTCGGTGGAAATAAAACTAGAGCAGTAGAAGAAATGGCTGCTGCAGTCACAACATAGATAACATTTCTGGGTGTCGTGACCAATGTTCACGGCAGCACCTTAGCGAAATGTGCCTAAAGATTAAGGTGCTCTTACATACTTAAGTGGCAGCTGCACTCTCTCTAATTGGGATTATTACAGGACAGCTTTGGTGTACTGAGATGCAGATGAGGTAGAGGAGCATTTTGGCACTCAGAGTAGGGTCAAACAGCACCAATCAAGCAGCCTCAGCAATGCTCAACCATAGTGACCCACACACAAGCAATTTCTTTGTTTTAATGTAATGGTGAGAGCTGATTACCAAAAGCAACAAGACTTTTCCAGGTCTGCAATTTGCATATATTATCAGTGACAAAACAGGGGAGTAGATGTAAAGTAGAAAAGAGAAAGCACTCTCTCCTGATCAAGCACAGCATGGAAGAATTTCCACTGAAGCAAAAATGGGGCTTGTATAAGAGGCATGTGGAAGGCTCGCCACCCATAAAGTCCACTTTAGCAAATCTCTGTGACCGTTGATGCTGATAAAGAGGGAAGGAATGAAGCATTTAGAAAAATGATGAGAAATAGAAATGTGTTAGGGAGCGGGCTAAAATAAGAAATGGCAACAGCAAGAAGTGAAAAAGTGACAAAGAGACAAAGTCATTTTTCTGGCTTGCAATGTCGGGAAAGCTGGTGAAAGTGCTGGCTTCGTCAAAATGGCAAATTAGATTTTTTTTTTCAATTTATGGTGGCTGACAGCCCAGATGTTTGGATGGTGTCAGTCAGTGGCTGCAAAGATACGTTGGGCTGGAACGACTTTTAGTGATTCACTAGAGGGGAGTGGTAGGATGCATCAAGACCAAATTGCTATGTCTCCTCTTGATCTTTCAGATCGGCAGAAGGAGCCCCGCTGATTATTCCCCAGTCACAGTGCTTGACAAGAAGTGTTCAAACTTTATGCATGGAACTCTCTGGCAGCTTAACTCAAACGCACTAGTTTCTCGCTACTTTCAAGTCTCTTCTTAAATTGTCTCATTTTAGTAAAAGCTTTTGCAAAAGTCTCAAGTTTTGTCTTTATTTAAAGAGTTTTTTTTTAAATACACATTTAATCTTACTCATTCGATAGAATCTACTCCTTCTGCTCTCATATTGTGTTTGGTCTTGTTCTCATTTTTTTTGCGCCCCCCCAGTCTGTCTCTTTATGTACCTTTGTTCACATTGTTGTTTTAAGTTGCAGAACAACTGACTGTGTGCTTTTGAGACTAAGATCCAGGCACCAGCTTGAACAAAGAAACACTGCAGAGTTCTCAGGAACCATCAACATGTAGCACAGTCCTGCTGATGCGTGATCCTGGGTAAACTGCAAATTCTGTGTCCATGGAGGGGTTTTTTTTGCCCCAGCACAGATTGCTGCTGCGAGGTTTTCTAATTGATGTTGCAGACACAGATTTCCTCAGTCCATAAACCAATACACTGTAATCCTGACGAACCTGAGGCCCGTTATCGACATGATATCCACAATGCTGCACCTCCTGGAATAAAAGATAGAGGGGCGAGGAGGTAAAAGAGACAGCCAAGTAAGTGAAGCAGAGATCAGAGCAGCTTGAATGCTGATTTGATAGCTAATAACAACATCATGGGGAAGGAAAACCTTCAAACTCTGTGATGTGGACAGTGTGGCTGAGGTGCGGAGGTCAAGAGTACTCATGTTGTGTTTAAAACCTTTGAACAAAGACCTTTTAGACCTTGGACAATAATGAAATTGCCAGAATGCAGTTGTTGAACACGTTCTATACTGACAGAGCTGACAAGTTTCTTGTTATTTTGCGGAAACTCTGTAAGTTATTATTCTCTTTTGGCCTTTAAAAAGATTTAAAGTGATTGTTGTATCTGTTTTGTGTCTCGACACACATCGAGGAAAGTGAAAGAATGGGTATTTTTCTTTAGACTATAAAAAAGACTTGGGGAAAATCAACAGGGGGAGGAAATACAAAGGTGAATAAACAATAATAAACAAATGCACAAATGAATCTAAAAAATGACAACAACTGAAAAATGTGTTTTGATTGAAATGAAGATTAAACATTGAAATAAAAATGTTTGGGGAATAAGTGGAGTGCAAATGATTTAGTATAAGTTTAATTGGATTTATTGGTGTATGAATTGATTTAATATAGAAATAGGTTTATTTCTATATTTTTGTGCTCATTTTTAACATTGTTTATTTAGGCAGTGTCAATCCTCCATTCTGTAAAAGTCTTGGACATTTTGAGGGAAATCTGGGCAGCTTTCAAATACAGGGCATGCTGAATGAACTTGTATCCATCCTGACCCAGCAAGACGACCCAGCCGGACTGTCTGGCCTGTCATGATAAGCGGAACTGTTTGAATTCACTAAATGCTGAAAAACTAAATGTCAGTGCTTCTTTTTTAAATTTTTTTTTAAATCTTATTTATCCAGTCATACAAAAATTCATGAGGATGAATATGAGGACAGCTCTGGACAATAGTGAGGATTGGAATATAGATCAACTGGCAAATGGACAAACAGACAAGTCCGCCGCACTGAAGACGGTGCCTGGTTTCTCTCCCGCTCCTTTCTACCCCCACCAGTGAACAGTGTCTAAGATAATTAAACTCCTACAACTGAGGCAGTGACTCACCTCAAACCTGGAGTGGACAATTCACCCTTTTCCAACTGAGGAGCATGACTCCAGACTGTTCCTGGGTCAACTGAAAAACCCAGTTACCTCGCCAGGCCTACCAGGCCTCCCCTGGAGCCTGGCCTGGAGGAGAGGCCCGTTAGCGAGCGACTGGTGGTCGGACCTTTTCCCACGGCGTCCAGCTGGGCGCAGCCTGAAGGAGCTACATAGGACAACCCTTCTGTGAACCCACCACCTGCAGAAGATGCCGTAAGGGTCCGGTGCTTTGTAGATTGGGTGGTATTCAAAGGCGGAGGCCTAAAATCCCCGACTGCTAAAATGGTCTTTTTAACAGTCTATAGTGTTTAAATGGTAATGTTGATGTTAACATGTTAATGTATGTCAGGGCCCATGTCATCCCACTGCAACATGGTCGCTAGTTTAACCTGTAACTTGACATGAGTACCTGCAATTGTAACACTTCACTGTCCTTTTATTTATGACCAGCAGGTTAACATCAGCGTAAACTGCGGGATAAGGTTCATTTGAAATCTGGTCATCAAAGGCTAACTAGATATTGGAGAGTCAAGCATAGCCCTTTGTTGCTATTCCCAAAGGCAATAAGATGCCGCGTCAGAATCTCTTGCTGTTATTTTGACCTGCGATGGAGAGTAATGCAGGGTCTTGGTATGTGAGCAGGGGGACTGGCATAAAGTGGAGGTTTAGGAACTATGCACTTGTGACATGAAAGGCCTCTTGTAAACCCACACAAACACAAAGAAATACCCTCTTTTCGTGAGAGCCAGATAGCTGTCTGATGTGTCGAATCAAAGGCAAAGGAAGATTTCAAATATTAACATTTCATCCTAATTCTTTTTAATCCAAACACCAATGTAACATTAAGAAATTTAATCTCATTGAGGAAAGGGTGAAAGCCAAGAATATCCTGCTTTGGGAAAGAAAACTGGTTTAATAATTATTGTTGTTGTGAGGTGCACCATAAGTGTGTTTGACTGTGCAAATGTTTTTTCTGTGTGTACCATACTTTGCCCATGTAAGCCCATGCACGTGCGTGTGTTTGAAAGTGCACAAGAGGGTAATTGTTTCTGTGTCGTTCCTTATATGCGGAGCCACCACCTCACCAGTGAATGTTCACTGTCATAAGAAGCATGTTTGATGGGATTTTCCCGTTTTAATCACTCTGCCTCTATATTTGCCGATGGTGGTGGTAATTACAAGGATGGATTTAATTTCAGTGTCGACATGTTAAAGGCATGCAGTCACGGTCATAAACACCACAAACGCTAAGAGGGGAATCTGGAGGCACTGTTTTAATGAATCGACCGTGTTTGTTTGTATGTATGTACATGTTTGTGAGAATAGGAGCATACCTATATCTGCTGATGCAAGATGTTTTTATTCTCAGCTGAGAGGGCCGAGATCTTTCCCATCGTATTTCTACAAAAGCGCTCCAGTTGCGTGAACGTGCAAAAGCTGAAAGAAATGTACATCTTGAGGGAATGCACAAGTTTGTACTTGTTAACATCACATAACATCACAGTTAACAGTTTACATGCACAGCTGAGCTGGTTAAAGTTGGGCCAGGCCATCAAATTGGACAGCTGTCCTCAGCACTAGGTGGCAGTATGGCTGTTTTCATCTTGTTGACACTGCGCCTTTAATGGTTGACCTTTTACACCAAGCACCAAAACCCCATCAAACAATTGAGCTGCCAACATATCGGTACCATGTCAGACAGCCTCACAGGTCTGTATATTCTGTAAGGCTGTACACTTTACTGTTTTTACAAAAATATGCACTAAATCCCATGTGGTCATTCTCTGTTGTTACTGGCTTTTTCTTCTTTTGTTTACCAGCATCTTCTGTTGTCTCAAAGCCGGGGACGTGAACCGCAGAGCATATGCAAAAGTGCCGAGGGCAGTTTGAATCTAGCGGAGCACATACATGCATGAGTAACTCTGTCCCAAACTGCATTATCTGGGTGTGTAAGACAAGCTTTGAGAGCTTTGATTTCAAACAGTTCAAAGTTTATGTGTATTTCAAAAGTCTGGATTTGGCCTGACTTACACAATGTTTTTTCCCCCCTTAGTGTCATATAAAAATGCAAAGGTAACATTTGCTTTATTAACTGGAGAGCATTCCTTTAAACGTTCATGCCGCCGTGATGAGCTGACGACGTCATTAAAAAATGTCCTTCACATCCTGTTTTTGTACCAGCAGTCAGTTTTTCAATTATGCTTTCCACAGATGTATGAACTGCGTGCAAAAGAATGACCAAACCTAATGTGAAGAAGATAGTGTGGAAGGGAATCATAGTGTAATACAATTAACGTCCGGCTCAAATTGACTCATTCAGAAGTGTCAAAGTCTCATGAAATATCAAGTGAGTTGCTAGCGTAGGTTGACAAAACAATAAATCAAAATGTCCCTTGATGGAGCATTTTAAAACAACAATAATATCTTGAAAGAATTAGACCAACATATACAGTCTTTACTACAAATCTTAGTTCCTACGTGTCATCAAACATCATTGTTCCCCTCGTGTTCCTGTTCAGTAAGGTTCCAGTTCACTACAGACAATGAGTTGGACTGACTGAGTCAACACGTTAATCCTGAGCTTTTCTCCTTTCATCCTTCTCTGAGAAACTGGGGAATATTAATATTTAGAATGATGATAGTCTCGCTCAGTCTTTTGGTGATGCACGGCTTGTCACCACCTGTCAGCTTAGTGTGTTATTAGCCCCCATCTCGGGTGCTAATGTTACCCCACAGTTTATTGCTCGGTGAAATGGCTCCATAAGTGTAGAAACCCACAACAACGGCATGCAGATGGGCTGCCATGCTCTAAGCAAGCTAAGGGTTGTCAAAGCGAATGCTGACTGACAGACAGGAAAGTCAAAAACATCTACGCCTGACTTCAAACCTTGTGCATGTATGAATAAAATGTTCCACTTTTCTAATGATTCTGGGTATATGCATTCACAGCACACACATGTGCTGGGTGTCCAAATGTGTGTTTGTCATATTTAACTAACATTAGTTAACATGTGAGAGTCTCTGAGAAATAGACATGTTCACTTCTATTCAGCTGTTACAATCTGCTGCTCCTTAGGGGCCTTACTGATGCTACACAGCAGCGAGGGGAGAGTGTTGTGATGACAGTGGGAAACGGTCGCCATGCCACACTACAAACTGCTTTGCTGGCTAAAAGAAACTTTAAGTTGGTTAGCAGTTGCCTCCAGGAACTCTGAACCTACAAACTTAAGGGAAATGTATTTGGCTGCACTGCTGCTTCAGCATTTTGGGGGGAAAAAAAAGCATTTTTTTAAAAAAATGTTGCCACTTCTGCCACTGACTCCTGTGGTATTAACTTACATCTTATTGCTCTATAAAGTGAAAGGAACGTACACTGAAAAAATGCTTGGCGATATTTATCCAGTTGTGTGTTTTTTTTAGCTTATTGCTCCAATTATTTAATTTTTATTTGGAGACATATACTCACAACAGAACCCATATTCCTGGCATAGACCCCGTTTTTTGTCTCTGCTCTTGTTTGTGAAATTGACAGGACAGGTTCAAGGTGCAGTTCAGGGAGAGTAGGAACTGTTCAAATGACTTTGGTGTATGAAAGCCCTAAAAGACTGACTTTGGGGTGTGGACATTGGGCGTTTCAGAGGAGAGATTACCTTTGATTTAAAAGGAACAAGTTCTGTTGGTTTAGGCATCCATTTGGGGGGAGGGGGTGTCTTTCAGCCAGGGGGACTCTCGGGATAGAAGCAGGACATCGTGGCACCTCAGGATCCCCAATGTGTGCTGGTGGTGAAACCATGGACTGAATACCAAAGACTGACTTTTGAATTGCTCTCATAAGTACAATGATGGTTCAAATATGGTCAAATCTGACTCTAAATAGACCAAGACAGTTGCGGCCAAACGCCAAACTCCAGTTCACAAACCACCTAGCTGCATCATGGTGCCTATGTGCAGTTTTTATGCGGTGTGAGAATATAACTCAAAGATCAGAATTCCTGTTTTCAGTGGCCCTTGGACATAAAATGACTTTTTAGAAACTCCCTCCATATAAGCTTTAACTCAAATATTGTTATGTGGGAAAATACTGACACGTTCATCATGACTCTACTAGATTCCCAGGAGGTGGCCTTCCTGCCAACTCAGATCCCAAGAATCACGGGAGGTCGTGTTAAATTTGCACCTCAGACGGAGAGAAATTGCACAAAATGGTCTTAGATGGGTGCAGCATTCATTTTAAAGAGCCAAAATATTTTTAGCACGCCCTCTAAAGCTGGATTTTAGTTGTTCATCTGAAAAAACACCAGTATTTGTAGATGTTTTTCAGTTTAGAGAATTACACAAGAGTTGCTGTGACCACAAACATAACTGGCAGTAAAACACAGACACGCAGGGCGCTGCTGCTCCTCGTCCTACCGATGAACCATTCCAGCTTCTGTCCGCCTCTCAGCCCCTTCATTCACATCCTTGAGTGCTGGTAACAGCATTCAGCCATTTTTAGCCGGCAGGTGGCTTGTTGTTGTGTTCTGTGTCCAAACAAACTGTTGAAACAATCTTCCCTCTTCACTCGTTGAGAGTGGGAGTCCAGTTGGTGGTGGTGTGAAGAACAGCATTGTGGGTAAATGTCACTGAGAGCCTTCTGCTGCGTATCTGACTAAGTGAACGAAAAAGAAAAAAAAGGAAAAGAAAAGAAAATTGCCAACACATCCACCACTTTGTCTGTTCTGACAACAGACAGAGAAAGGGAACACTGCTGCTGAATAGTGTCACTTATCATTTTAGGCACATAGCCACTGTGCAACAACACTGTTTTCCTTAATGTTCAATGGACCGAACATGAACTCATTTTCCACATAATTGACTTCTGGCTCATTCCAAAAGGATCCGTGTACACTGTTCAGTATCTTCTCGTGTGTGGGCGTGTCACGGAATTATTTAACTGCTGCAGACATATGGCCCACTTCCTGTTTTGTGTCTGTTGTTGCGCTCACGTCATATGGGATAGACAGTGAAGACGAAAAGTTTCTCGTCATCTCACCTTTTATTTGAAGCATCTTGAAAAATGCCCAGAACTAAAAAGAAAAAGAGATTGATGTCATTTTAAACGTATGGTACGGCGTAGTTCAAATATTCTAAAGGCCCGAGCTTTTCCGATGAGGAACTGAAGCCAGCGGCCTCACGGACCGTAGTAGTTGCCGGCTTAGTGTTGCCCGAAAGTCTCACAATAATCAGCCCCAAAAGATGTGTGTGAAACCGGAACAGTCGTCCACACGTCCAATAAGTAGTAGCTATAATAGCTAGAAAACAACAAAGACACCAAGGTAAGACTCAAGGCACATGCTCAGGAGTGAGGTATCTATCCACAGACTCCCTCCGACCACCTTATGCAGCTGATAAACCAGCTTTATAAAAGGACGTCAGGGTTTTATACAACTGTAGCTGTGGAAACTGACACTAAAGGGGTATATTGACAGCCAAATTGGGATGAGCTGGGATTGAGAGAGTGCTTTTTTTTTCTCTGACTGAGTCACTTGTATTATACCTGGCCGTATAGTACAAAAGACATTTGTGTCTGAACGCAAGTAGAGGACCGATCGACCGTCAGACTAACATTGCCATGGGTAGAACTCCAATGGCTTAAAAGGTTTGATGGGGAAAATGGAGCAGAATTTATATTAATAGCTGTTGTGTCAGCGTCTGGCCACATAACAGCACCTTTTAGAGGTGGAAAAATGTCAATGTCTCTCTCTCAGACACAACAGCAGGCACAAATGTCATTAATGCTGGAAGAAAGTTCCTTCCAGCCTTTTTTCCTCCTCAAGGGAGGGATTTCAATGGCAAACTTTTCAATTGAATCCTAATGAGAAATGGGGTTTTGGTTAAGATAGGTAAACAATTATCATTTTAATTTTCTCATCACCTCTGGGCTCCACCATCATCGCCCAGTTTCCTGTGCAAATATGTGCGTGTACCTCACCGGAGGGTGTTTAAACCCTCTTACTTTTTCTTTTTGCACGTTTGCCATCATTGTTGATTCGCCGCTCAGCCAGCAATGTGTCTCCCAGGCATTCATTCCTGGACAAACTGCTGTGACATCTGGGTATGACAGAGATATGGAGAAACATGTTCAATAGCAGGGGAAAAAAAACAGCAGAGATGGTGCATTTGCCGAGGGACACTGGTCAGTGAAACCGTGTATAGACAAAAAACATTTCACATAAACTGGTGATAGTGGGAAAGAATTTATGTGGAAAGCTGAGATGCTATTTGCGGCCTTCAGGCAACAGTCAGGACGCATCTGTGACCAGTCAGACTGGATGAAACCAAGCCGAAGATTTAAATAAGGTGAATCATGCAGGTTATTGACCCCCGCTGAATGCTAGAGTGATCAAAACATGCTCCAGCTTGGCGAGCAAGTGAGGAGCGCTGATCCCCTGCCAGCTCTCCCAGTCTGTCTCCCTGGCGGCGGGCCCAGAGGGCAGGGCGCAAGAATGGAGGGCCCGGTCGCCGCTTCTCTGCTTCCCAGATGGCTCGTTCTGTCAGCGGGCGCAACGCCATAATGGGTGGCACCCTGACGTCAGGGCGCGATTGGTTACGCCAAATTTCATCTGCTCACCCCCAAACACCTGTGGACTCCGTGGAGAAATGGAGGGGGTGGTGGCACTGGAACCTGGCCAAGTGTGTGTGTGTATTTCTGTGTTCTTGTGTCCTTCGAGAGCCAAGTTTTACACTTGTGGCGTGCGGGCATTATTGTACACAGAAGGCTGACAGGTGCAAGGATTCTTTTTAGTTTTAGAATGCAAGGTCACTCTTTTAATCAAACAGCCCTGCCACAGTTGTTCTGGAAATGTTCATTGTTTTGCATCTTTATAAGCGAACAGTTTGAGGAAAAAGTTTGCCGTTCAATTTCAGTTGAATTCATTGATTTATGGAGCACCAAATCCCAACAAACGCCATCTCAAGGCGCTTTAAAGATCCAATCCAAGTCAAGCATGTGACAATCCTATTCACAGGAACACAATCATGATATAATCAAGTTCATTAAGATCCAAATGAGTCCAATTCATACAAAGCCAATAATAATAATAAAAATATAAAAGAAAATAGGAAGCCAGCTATAGAAACCCAACAGACTGCATTGAAACTTCTCTTCGATTCGATCTCCCATCCTGTGACGGTGGGAAGAAAAACATTCCCGAAACCTCCGGCAGAACCAGACTCATTCACGTTTCCATCTTCAACTACAAAGCGACAACAGCTGGTACCGTGAGAGCACCAGCACATCAAATCATTCAAGGAATGTCAAATAAGTCGCTCCAAACGAAGAAATTAATAAGCAAAAAAATGACAAACCCTTTCCCGTCTAACTCCACAAAACACCTCTCTGCGTTCCGCCAGCAGAGAGACAGCAACTTGTTTTGTCCGGGTTTTTGTCAGAGCTCTGGACAAAAGGAAACGTTGTGTGATTTGTACTACTTGTTCCTGGAAAACGACGATTGCTGCCCTGGTTTGTTTGTTCCTCACAAATAATGTCTCAAAACTACCAAAACCAAATTTCACGAAACACTGAGGAACTCAAAGGAGCCCAAAGAAACTTTCTGCCGTGCTTCATGTCCCCCTTTGCTCTGCCTCACAGGTTTCCATCAGGAACCCAAACACTCAGGCGAGCATAAGCTCCTCTTTGTGTCAACGTTAACATCCCCCTCGTGCTTTAAGTCTGCGCGTGAAGCTCTCACAGGGCGTTGAAAAGCAGATGACCCGAGTGATCTGAGTCCTCCACGTGCACTCAAACGTGTGCTCTTGTTCGAAGAAAAACATCAATGTTGAGGATTTTAAACCCTGGCTGCCGATGGAAAAAATTGCCGTGGAGAGGCTTGTGTCTTTTTTTTTTTCCCTTCTGTGTTTACATGTGTGAGCACTCAGCTGGGACACAGCAGCACGTGAGATCGATAGACAGGAACCAGCTTTCATCCGTCACACTAGATGAAAGTGCAGCAGGAGAGGAGCAGAGACCAAAGGCTCAACAGTCAGCTGCTGTCTCATGAAGATGTTTTATGTTCTGACATGATCTCTGTGTCCAGTAACAGCCATTCGGTTCAACAATGATGTTGTTGAACACTGATGTCACTCACCTCCAGCGGCGCTGTGGCCAGCTAGCATCTAATTAGTGGAAAAACAATACAAACAGTGTCATAGGCTTGGTGAGTGAAATGAACTCAGCTCAAGAAGAAGGTGTGACTAACTTGGGAGTGTTCCACCGTGTTCATCCTCCAAATTTATGTCAGTTTGAAACACAAAAAAAATGAGAGACAAATCTTTGACCCCATGGATGGACGGATGTCAGAAAACACCAGCTTTCATCTGGCAGAAAGAAATGCAATCCTTTCTTCTTTGTTTGGCTGAAACAAGCCTTTGGAAAATGGTAAATAGGAACTATCACAGATCCTAGAACAGGAAGGAGACGAAGAGAAAAAGTTCTTGTTAAAATGCGATCTGGAAACATCCCACATCCACTGACTGCTCTCTGCTTCTCTGTAAGAGGACGAACTCAAATGAGCCTAAAAAGGGACATTAGCTCAAGCTGTGCTTCCTCTTTCTCCCCACCCCTCCGCTTTCTTTGGGTTAATTGACAGTGATGTCACACATAACATCACATTTCCTTTTGATTCTATTTAGACCATGGTGAGTCTGGAAGACGGAGTTAAAGCTCTCCTTTCCCCATCTCCTGACTACTACTAGGCTGCAACAAAGGAAGCCTCTTAAGAGGCCGATTCAAGTTTCAATCAAAGGCGGTTTGAACAGTTTGTAGGAAAACGTGCGTGTGGAAAGAGAACATTCATCACAGTTGCTGAGGAGTTTCTACAGCCTGGTCAACACCGTGCGATCCTCAGCCGTCCCAGAGGAACGATGACCAAAGCGAGAGAATCGTGGTGATACCCTTGATCCCCTCTAAAAATGGAAGTGAGAGGTTCATAGTCTCGTGACCAAAAACAGTTACAATGATCCTCCTGCAGCATTTGTTGTTTGTGGTGGTAAATCGAGCTTCGTCACCCTGTGAAATACATGCCTGAGAAAATTAAGTTTGTGCTTGTGTAAAAAAAATAAAGACTGAATTCTGACTCATTCTTTGCATCTTTAGCTGACATATCAAACCCTCCAATCAGAGGGCAGATGGATTTGTTGGATTGGACTCCATTGCTGCTGTCCTCTTGGGTTGTTTGCTCAGCAGGCCACGATCTGTAACCCCCTTCAAAGAACACGCGACCTCTAGTGGTCGCGAGGGCTGCTGCGTGTGAATTGTACGAAGAATGCATTTCTGCTCTAACCACGGTGCTTATCTAATCCTAACCATGTTATGTTGTCACCTCCAGCTGAATAGAATAAAACAAAAGGGTTTTTTTTAGTAAAGGGCTGCCATATTTTTCACAGAATGTAAGTCAGAATTGATTAAAAACAGCTCCGCCGTACGGTTTGGTAGAGCGCATTATTCAGTGTTTAGCTCTAGTGTTTCTGGGATCTGACCTGAGAGATGTTTCATTAAAAAACAAGCCAATACTTTGCCTCACTACTGTAAATTAATATAAAAAAAGCCCGATAAGATGTGTGTGAAACTGTTAGCAAGGAAAGCAAAGTACCACACAAAGCAATTATTTGATAAAAATCAACATTTATTACCAAAAATACAAGCAGCCGTCCCAGTCGCGGTGCTCGGTGTGGTCAGTCGTTACAATGCAGAGCAAGAACAAGTCAAAGTGTGGGATCTTTCTCAAATTCATAGAGCAAATGTGCTTTAAAGCAAATTCAAACACGCACACACTCAAGAGATAACAAACGATGTGACTGAGCTCTGCTACCATGAGGATATAAAAATAGATAAGGACATAAGGTTCCTTCCCAGACAGGAAATGAAGGAGATGGACTGAGTTGTCTTTCACACATCACACTCATTATCCATTCCTCATAGACACCCCCCCTCCTCCCTCCATCACACGCCGACTTTTTGGAAAAGAGAAAGAATCCGTCAGAGTGAAATGAGGTCAGCGAACGTGTCGCTGGTGGAAAATCACCTACACAGTGCCCACTAGACCGCGGACGGACACGCAGTCAGGGAGAGCGCACGCTCCCCCCCCCCCCCCCGACGCTTGCAGCCACTCTGTCACGCGCACAGACACACAGATGTGTTGCTAGAGGGTTGCCATGACAACCCTCTTCTGTTCCCAGTCGGTCAGGACGAGTGCGAGAGTCAGTGTGTGGAAAGCGTAATCGAGTGGAGTCATTTTGGGCCGCACAGAGAAAGTCATTTTGTTGTAGAAATGTTCAGCTAAAAAAAAAAAAAAAACATGTCAGGAGCTCCCAAATCAGCCTGCAGCTGGTGGACTGCGATGCTGAGGTCGCTTCAGCGCTGATTAAACAGTCACATGAAGGAGTTCCTCCAGCCAAAGCTGACCGACGATTACGCTGATATCATGAAAATCTCAAAGAGACCCCCCCCCCCGTCAGACTAGGATCTGTTGGCGATTACTGGTGGAAGATGAGGGACATTGGTCACGCCCACCGCCGCAGCTCATGCCTCTGGGGCGTTGTCAGGTGTTGCAACAAGCACCACCCGTGAGTTCAAGTTATCACCGCTGACCCAGAATGCACTGCGGGTAGAAAGAAATATGCACGGTGTTTTTAAGGTATTTTAGTAGAAAACAGCAGCAAGAACAAATTAAAGGCACATAAGCGTTACTGGTTGGGATTCCTTTTTAAGCTTTTAAAAAGATTTTATTCTCATCTTTTTGTGTCGGTGGCTACAAAGTCTGATCAGAGGTCAGTCAATCAAAAAAAAAAAAAAACCACACACAGTATATGACAACACATAGTTTGCAAAGGTTAATCAACAATGCATAAGAAACAGCTGTGACAGGTCATTCATTAAAGGACAATTGCAACCTTTTCATAGTTTTGATATTTCACATCTGCATTATCTGCACATAAAACGTGTCATTTCCTGCATTTGCGTCGTCTTAAAATAAAAATAAAAACATTCCTAGAGTGAATTTAGCTAAAGAAATCTGCAGCTGCGACAATAATCTGCAGACGCAACCGCGTAACAAAAATGGGCCTGAAATATCCATGAGGACATAGTATTTTAGGGTGGAATCTCCCTTTAATGAAGGGAAAACGTAGGATGTATTTAAAATCACACAGACAACACCTGAAATGCTCAGACAGGCAGAAAAAGTGCTACTTCGGATACAGAAGAGTGTGGATTACTTCAAAACCAAGACAAAACACACGGTTAAACACATTCTGTGAGTTCTGCGTCGTGCTTTCAGGACAGTAAAGCAGCTACAACAGCCAGTCCTATGAGAATTTCTCCCAGGAAAACATTCGATCTGTAGGAATTGGATTTAATCCTTAAGATTCTGGAGAGTTTATGAAGCGCAGCTGGTGTGCACAGTCGTATCTCTGCTGGTTTAATTAATTGCTTTGGTCTCGTGGCTGATTGGACGTACGGTATGTGCTACTTTGAAGCTGTTGGATCAGCTGGAGACACCCAGTTCTGCCTCTGGAGATTACACTGTGAAAGATTTGAACATTACACGTTCTTGAGTTGACTTAAACACGAAATCGAAAGAGACTTCAGAGAAGACGGGCTCCGACAATGTGAAAAATTAAACCAAATCAATTAAGAAAAGTACCCGGCTGTGTCGCTGACAGTCCAAACTCGACCGGCTCTCAGGCCTGCAGGAGTTTCCGGAGGTCCTCGTCTATGCCTCGCGCTCCGAGCTGCTCCAGGCTGTGGTAGCGATGGATGACTCTGTCGGCGGTCACCACCACGACTCTCACGCCGTGGGTGTCCTCGCCAAGCTGGCAGCCGATGGCTGAGCTCACGACCATGTCCAGGCCCCCGTGGCAGCCGCCGGCGTTTCGATGATAATGGCCGGAGAAGACAGCTTTCACGCCTGTGGCGAGATGTGACAGGGGTGCTGCATTTAGTACTTAACAGAGAAGCTTGAATCTGCATCTTCAACAGCTGATCTAAACAAGAAAATGAAAACTAAAGAACTACGGGTGGAAGTGGAAAGGTGAGAAGGTGGGTAAACGGGACAGGAGACTGTAAAGAAAGAGAGAAAGTAAGATGGGAAGAAAACAGAGCAAAAGAGCAGAGAAGTGAGAAAAAATGAAAGGAACTGAGGAGTCAAACGCATGTTTTATTCAGGTGGCCGAGAGCTGCAATTTGATTTCAATTACAATCGACATCCAAAACAGAGAGCCGTCGGAATGGCTGGGATGCTGCGGAGCGACACAGAAATGACATCGTGTAATCACACTTAAAATGGCACATCACACAGGCTTTTACTCAGAATGAGTGGCACAAAACGAGTTGCTTCTCCTGCTCCTACATAGTATTTGTCTGCCGGCGACAAATTTGTTTCCCTTTTAGGGCGGGAACCAATTTGACTTTCAGGCAAGCAGCTGTGGTCTTTTGGACAATTTTCACTGGAACAAGGAGAAATAACACAAGGTCACATGAGGATTTAAGGAAACGTTTAGCGTCAGGGATAAGTTTGGATAAGAGGGATGCTTGAATGGTTGGAATGCTTGAAAATGAGGTCAGAATAATGTCAAGGTAAAGAGCGAGCATGCGTATAGTAATGGGTGCCACCAGTGTAAGTGTGTGCCTGCATGGTTAAATGTACTAACGTGTAGGTGATGGGGGGGGGGGGGTTCTGGAATGAGTTTGCTGCTGCCTTTTGACAGCGAACACGAGCTGCTCCAATTTCTAACCGCGAGTGCTCCTGCAGAGGGGAAGTCTGGCTGCTCTCTGCCTCATCTCCAGCGAGGCGCGCAGCCGAAAAAAAAAATAATGAAAACGGGCAACAAAAGGGGATAAATTGCAGTCTGCGCACGACAATGGCATCGGTCTGTCCCAGAATTCTGCACAACAAAGACGGGGAAAGATCCCCGCCGAACGAGCTCTTGTGCACCCACTGCTGATACTACTTCGATGTCAGCGCCGCGAAATTGCTCTGAATCATCAAGTCCGCCACTTGGCATAATCAAACCACACCAGAATACAAATGTGACCTAAATTTTTATTAATATCGGGGAGCTGTGTGAGGAAAGCGATTGCACACGCAGGAACATTGAATTATTAATCCACCATAGATGAAAATTGATGATTTAAGCCCGTATGTGTGTATGACTAAATTCATTTCCAATCAAACTCTGGGGTAGCAAATGTGTGTGTGCCCACCCCTCTGCGACTTGTGGGTGGGCCTCCAGCTATCACATTACGGACTGCACATGAATTAGTTTGTATGTGTGCCGCAGGGATGGTGGGCTTTCATGTAACCTTGCCACTGTTACTAGGAAGGATCAACAAATGTGTGCCGGTGTAAATATGTGTCCTTGATTTGTTTTCAAATGAGGGCTGAAGGGCCAAAAATGGCCTCTCTGTACTTATTATTCTGTATGACTAAGTGTGCATAGGTGTGTGTGTGTGGTGCAGTCCATCCGTGCCAGTGTTCTAAAGCATCAAACACAGCTCCCGTTCTCAGATCCTGTGAAAGAAAGAGCGCCGACGTCTTTGTCACCTCAGGGGACGAGGAGTTGAGATGAAGATGCTTAGACGGTAAAGAAGTGATAGATGCGCAATAATCCGGCGATAATTGTGACGAAAGAACCGGGAGGAAAAGAGAAATCATTTTAAAGTTCTTTTTTCTTTTTTCTGAGCCTCCCAAATACGCTACAATTAGTCACGGCACCAAATAAAGTGTGTGGGGGTAAAGTGTGCATATGTACATGTGTGTCAGTACATCTGAGTGCTGTCACCACATCCCACACACCACTATGCCGCATCAGAGAGCCGCCACCCCCCCCCACCCACTGTGTGTATATGACAGATCTGTGACGAAGCCGTGTGGTGGGACAGAGGCAACGTCTGCTGCAGGTCCATGCTGCTAAAGGAGATTCTACAGGTCTCTAAACTCAGAAGCTAACTAAGTTTTAAACAGAGACGCAAACCCGTCCGTGCGCTTTCAGCTGAGCCGGACAGTGTTTGAATAGAAATAGCACAGTAAACTGACAGGCTGACATCATGTTCAGCGTGTGTGTACAGAAATGTCTGATGTGATTAACGGAAACTTCAATATAATGCTGCCAGGAATGTTTTTGGAATAATTTTTAATTTTTAAAAAAAAAAATAGCTAACAAGGAAATAATAACCTTAAAACAGTTTGAAATAAACAGGGTGCAAAGCTAAGCAAATAGCAGAACTAAATATATGGGAGTTAGGAACATCACGCATGAAACTTACTTTAATGCATTAAATATTCAGTTTGTCTAATTATACATAAAATAGATTAGTAAATAGCATCTTAAGGATTTAAACTGGTCAGAATGCTGGAAAATACTTGATTTTGGTTAAGATTGCATTCTTTTTATGAGCAGGACAGAAGAGAGGAGAAAGGGAACAGGAGGATGTGACTTTATACAAGCTGGACAGGTGAAGAAGAGGGAACCATCAGGTGGACGAAGCACAGGGTGAACACAGCATGTCACAGTTAGCAGCAACTGTAAAACGTGAGATCGTAAATTCAAAGAACATTTGCGATATAACATTTAGCATCATAAAAACAGCATATGAAATTTCATTAACTAAAAAGAAATGCTGGTATAGGTTAAGTTAAGTGCCCCACAGCTTAAACAGTACATCAGCCAATTTCACGACAAGCATCTTCGGCCAGACAGGGCGACCTGTAACTGCAAAAACAACGGCGATAATCCTCTTCTGCGGTGAAACCCTGAGAGCTGGTGGCCCCACATACACTGCTGTAGAGCAGCAATGACTCCAAGACAGCGCATACCACCAGCCTCACTCTGGGTTCATGACTGTAAAGTCGTAGTATCACATTCATTAGAGGATTGTTCATGTGTTACAAGAGAATCTGTCAATTTGCTCATGTCCTCTCCCTACGGCTGTGGGATGTCTCACTACTGTTGCAAAAAGATATTTCCGTCTGAGCCGTGCACACGCGCAGACATACGTTTAGTGTTTCGTTATAGAGGCTAACAAAGACACCCGCAGAAGCTACCAAGACATTTCAAGCGACGAAGCAGGATAATGGGGCAAGACTGTACGTTTTCATACGAACAAACAAGCTCACAAAAAAAGAAAAAAAGAAGCTTTTTCTGGTTTCCATTTTAGAGGGATTTTAAGTATGAAAAAAAAAATTAAAATACACGTGCAATGTAGTTCCCTTAGAGAAGCAAGAGAGGCAGAGAAACCTTTGAAAGGCTGCAAACTTCCACGACTTTGACGTAAAATTGGCGTTTTAAGCTCTGATAAGTAACATAACATGGATTAAGATGGAGCTGCTGCAAAGTCGTGGCTTCCAGGAAGCTGTGATGCAGAGCGCTAAAGTAAATTTCAGGTTTTTTGGTTGTTTTTTTTTTTTAAATCATAGGAATCAACATTGCTTTGCTGAATTCTATATACTCCCTTTTCTTGCCGAGTAGACGTGCCCACTAAAACATGCACCCTCCATGCTCGTAACTACACATCTCGTCTCGCTCTTTGTGGAAAGTCCCATCCGCCCGTCAGCCCTGAAACAGCGTTGGCTCTTTTGTGCTTTTCTGTGTGATAAAGACTCTCGTTTAGAGACCGGCCTTTGCTTTGACAGACAGATGTGGTGAGGGTGGGGAAAAAGGGAGGCAGGAGGGTATTATAGCGCTCAGAAAATATCCAGAGTAAGCAGGCGGAGTGATGAAAACATATTGAACGCAAACGGAGGAAAATTACCCAGAGTCAAATTGAATTCTGGTCAGGGGTTGCAGAAAAATGCACAGAAAGGGGAGCAGAGACTCTTCCAATATGCAGAGTATCCTGTGTATATTACACCTTTTATGTGCTGCAGTCATCAGAACCACATAATCCTTAATTTGAGAATCTGTTTGAATAGAACATTATGATGCAACTCATTCTGTTTAAATGCAAATAGCACATACTGAAGGGAGCCGCGAAATAAGAGAATAAAAGAAGGAAAAAAACCACATCAGTTCAGGTTTGAGGTTTGTGATCCTTCCTTTAATCTGCCCTCCCCCGTTTTTCTCTTCTCACTCTCCATAAATTGGCCTTTCATCTTCTGGTCACTGATTTGTGAAGTTGCTAATTGCAAGCTGAGCTCCTGTCTCGACACTAAACAACCTCCTATGAGTAAAAACCTCGAAGAGAATCGTTTTCCTTCAGACTTTTTTGACCGTCTGTTTAGAAGCACACTCCTAATGTAGCTCCTAACAAAGCTGTCGTTGAAAGGTCTTTGAGAATGGGCTGCGTGGGAGTTAACATTGAGCGTGTGCGCTGGTATTGAACGGCAGTTGTCATTAAAGTGCAGGTCTGGGAAATAATTCATGATGAAATGGTAGTTGTTCTATGATTTGTACGACATAGGGGCACAAAATGATGGAGCGTGGTGATGCATCCACAATAATTGCCCTGGTGCCACATAAATCAGACCCAGGCATCAGTTACCATACACAAGGCCTTACGGTGCTAAAGATATCATAGCAAAATGCACTTATTAATGATAAGAAATATGATGTTTCTCGGGTTAAAATGTTTCTCATGAGGACAAAGAAAGGTCATACAGCATTGTATACCGATACCCAGAAGGATTCCCAAACTCAAACAAAACCGTCAGGTGCATCTGTAACAACCTTCTAAAACAAACCAATGTTCCGCAGAGGAGACGTTTGCATGACAAGCTGGATCATGAAAACAACTCGTACACGTATATGATGTGTGCTCCACACACATCAAAGTCAGCTATGGAGTTCCACAGGGTTCTGGGCTGGGACCAGTTCTGCTCTCCTTGTATATGCTTCTTATCACAGGGACATGTGACGTTTCCATAGATATCTACTGTGCATGCAGATGACAGCTCTGACAGCTCAGCTCCATTTATTGCCAAACTAGACAAAACAAATGAGTTAGTGAGGTTAAAGGATTGTCTTGGAGACATAAAGGGTTGGATGACCTGTATTTTTCGACTACCGTTTTGTCTTTGGCTGGATCGCAATGTCCTTGGCTTCAAGTACTACTGTGAGGAGCCTTTGAGTCATTCTTGACCTTTTGAGCTGCCTTCGTTCATCTAAGATATATTATCCAAATCAGGAGCTTCAACCTAACTGTATTATCCAGAATTACAAGATGTCTGGTGCTCAGAGACGTCACAGAGACCAAAGTGACGAAGGTTGAAACACTTTCGCATCCAAATTGAAAAGTTCAAGGATCAAAACGGGGGGCCAAAAAGTCCCTGAAGACGAGAGTGACTCTTCATGGTGTGGATGGATGCACCTGTGCCGGATCGATATTCCACATCTATTCGGCTTGAAGATGGACTGAAAATCAGCTAAAAACCTCAGTTTGAGGAAGACAGTGTCTCATTTTAGACATCTAATAAGCTTTTGGATTGACTGAGATCATGGTTTTTATTTAACAAAAAAAGAACATGGCACTGCCTGGCGTTTTTTGGTCAGATGGCCCAGTAAGATATCCACAAGACCTTTTTTTTTTTTTGATGCCGTGGAGTAAGAGACCAAGAAACAGAAAAAGCAGCGCTAAAACAGTGAGGTTAATGGCTTAAGCGTCGCCCCTTATCAAATCGGTGATAAATGTGTTGTTGCTGAGCATCGTCCCTCACTGACAACTACAACCAGTGGCAAGAGACCCAGGAAGAGATGGAGCAAAGGAGGCAAAGGTGCGTAGGCTCTGCAGAGCTCATCCTCGTCCCTAATTGCCTACTGTATGTACGACTGTAGAGCCGCAAGCAACGCAGAGAAATCCGATGAATCTCTGAGCAGCTCTCCTGCTACCATCGCTCGTCTTTAAACGTATAAACAAGGTGGCGAACAAAGGGAGCACGGAGGTGTGCGTCTGTGCGTTCATTCGTCTGCGTTTGTTTACGTGTTGATCATAAAAGTAGGCTGTAAACCTCAAAGGAGAGGGAAGGAGGAGAAAAAGGGGGTTTGGGCACAGGAATCTAATTAGAGTACTTCGTCTATGAGGATGGGAGAAGAGGTTGAGAGCACAGCTGGGACTTTCTGCTTTTCCACTCAGAAAGCGACACCGGCCCCCCCCAGCAGCAGGAATTCAATCATCTCCGACGAGACTCTCTGTTCCGACGTGAATTCAAGCGTTTCCAACAAGCTGTCAACCGACAGTTTTTGTCTTTTCTTCTACACACAGTAAATAAATGCTAGCTGACTTGCGCTCAAGCCCTGAAAACAGAGAGAGCAGCGTTTACTATGATTAGGGGCACGACAGCGACGAGGCAGCACAGAAGCATCCACGACGGGAGCAGGAACTTCCTTCAGGGTTCTCAGGGATCTGAGTGATTTCTGCCAACAGCTGGCTGCACTGAACCAAAGGTCGTCCACATTATAGTAAACACCACAAGACGCGTATAAACAAGTCGCTCTCCGGCGTCCTTTTGCTTTCGGGCTGTTGTAACAGCTTGCAAAATGGCCAGTCCATTTCAAACTCGTTTTTTTATTACTTACTTTTCTTTTCCCAATCAGGTGCTCGTTTTCAAAATCATAACAGGAGACAGAGAGTGGGTGCACAACGAAAGCCTGGATTTAACTTTGAACAAACTAGTGTAAAACGAAAAACCATCGTAATCGCTTATGCAATTAATAAATTAAAAAAAAAGAAAAAAAAAAAGGGGGGGGGGGGGGGTCATCACCCAGAGAGTTTCATTAATATGAGCTGGGACGCAGTCAACAGCTTGCAGAGTGGAACTGCTCGCTCTGATGAGCCAGAAGATGATTAATTGGTGTTGCACTCCTCCTTTGCGCGGCTGCGTTGCACAGATAGCGTGCAGATATTTACCCAATAAATACATTTCTTTGTCAGCTTTGGACTACATTTTCCACGTCACTGGAATGGTGACATGCTGAGCCAAAAAAAAACATCCTTGGAGTAATCAGGAACCAAGTCCTACAGGGTTACCCTCCGTGGAGTTACAACTATTCACCTGATGCCAGCAAAAACATTTGTATAACATCCTGTTACTCTATGTCGAGGCTGCCTTCCATAGTGCAAGAAGCAGTAGACAAAGAAGAAGGAAAGCTCTCCTGTTTTTCACCTCCTAATTGTCAGACTGCCGATTGGCTTTGTTCAAAAGGAGAACTTTGAGGCCGCCAACTAAGAAGAATATCCCCACTTAAGCATACACCACTTTTTGAACAATGTTCATGCTTTATTGGTACTGAATCACACAGAGCTTTGTAGTCATTTTATACAATAAAACTTGTAATACTTCAGCTGCCACTAAAGCTACATTTGTCCTCGGGGCAAAATTATATGAGCACCGGCTTCTCAAAAACAGAAACTTATTCTTGTCAACTGCTTACTTAATGAAAATTTCAGAAGAATAATGATATCCGTGCTTTACGTGCCAGAGCTGAGCCGTTTCTCAGTGTTCTTGAAACCTTTGGAGAAACGGGGATGAATAAGAAGTGTGCTTACAAGTGTGTGTGAGAGGTTAAACAGGACAAATTATTCTCATTTTCAGCTCCCTATATTTATTCTGGGTCTAGACTAGAGCAGCAATGCTAAAACACAGACAACGAAATCCGTCTATCACACACTGGCTGTTCTGTTCCCTCCCAGTTTAGCTTCTAACCTGAATGCTGTAAGCATCATTTCACACATCTTTATGTCGTATTGAACAAGTCGGCTACATGATCTCTGAACATCCAACACTAAAACATACAGTGCACACATATGACAGAAAATAAGAGAAAATCATCTTTAATGATGCTGTCATTTGCAGTAATGATTGCCAGAGTGCAAGAGCACATCTGGAGGCTCGGCTCACAGGGTGCAGCGGTGAAGACAGACCAACAGGGGAGGGAGATGATGCGTGATTAATGCGCCACAAAGAGGCAAGGACAAAAATAAGAAAAATACCGTGGCCGACACATCTCCAAAAGAGACATAATTTGCCACGGATGGCAGGAAACGTGACCCCTCATCACACCGACAAGAGGACAAACAACATACTTGGGCCGAAACCCTGCGGCTCCAAATCTTTTTCTTCAACGTGCCGTAAAAAACTCATCCTGTTTGTCTGTAATTCTCCTCTGAAAAGCCAGCATTTGCTCCCTTGGGATTGTTCATTTAGAGAACTCCTACTTAAGGTGTATACATTTTACAGTGGACGTGAGAAATATTAGCGTCGTTCATTTTTTGATAGTTTTTTTTTTATTTTTTTTACCTTTTGTCAAATTATCATTAGTAAATACAGTATTTATAATACAAAACATGTTAGCATAATGCTAGCATGCTAACCGGCTCCCAGTGACTTCAGGCTTTGGTTTGTCTCATTTATCTGCCACTACCACTTGATAGTGGCTGCAGAGTTTGATGTGGAGATTAAGGGTCGCTAAAGATCATGTCACGACTTTGGGTTTCGTACTCTTCTTTACGAGAGGTGATTGGTGCATATATCCTGAGTGGGGCAACCCATCCATGGTGCTTTTATGTGTGCTGAATTTGGTGAGTCGATGTCTTGGAGGCACAAACATCTCTGTGGGGGCATAGACGTTTAAATCCTCCGTTCGTGCATGTAGCAGAGTTAGGATTTGAGAGTGTTGGTGTGATAGGTGCAGGTATATACTATCTGAGGTCTTACTGGAGACAAATAGGAGAGAAAAAAAAACTCAAGTTATGCGCTTTGTAGGAGAGGACGCAAAGGTCAGGGTCTAAGGAGGTTTAAAGTGAGGGATCGTGGTGTTTCTCATTAAAGTTGTAATCTAATATGCCCTGTGTTGGAAGGCAAATTGTAATCTGGAGGCTGAGAAAAAGGGGAGTTTGGGTCAGGTGTCATGCTCAGCAGGGACAGTTTTGACCTTTTCAACTTCATATTTCTAGCCCCGACCTTAACCCCTAATGACTGCAGAGCATCTGATACAGCTACACCACAAACTGACTCAGAATCAAGATGATCAGTCTCCTTTACAAAAAACACCCTCAGGTCAAATCCCACCAGATTCAGGCTAAAGATGTTACAGCATCAGCGTCTGGCTCGTTTCCACTGGGAGATAATGGAGAAAGCTGAGAGAGCATGAAAGTGAGCAGAGAGACCAGAGGGGAGAAGAAACTAACAAAGGATGCAATATTCAACATGAACTGATCGGATTTGTGCAATAAAAAAAGCTACCATGAGCTACAAAAGGATATAGTTGTGTGTGCAAGGTTTGAATGAAATCGACAACCATCAAGTGCCAAATGTGGGTAGATTTACTGTTTGGAGAGTAAATCCCAGGAGGCTATCTGCCACATGGGGGGTTAAAAGTTTTTGCCAAAACGTTTGCCCATTTTGGTGCTTTTCTTTTTGCAACCGCTCTGGTTCTGTCATATGCTATTTTGGCATGAGTTTGACGCTAAAAAAATAAATAAATAAATACAAATAAATAAATAAAAATACAAGACAGACTCCCCACTGTGTGTCTGACTGAGCCTGTCAGACAAATCTTCTTTCCAAACCTCAGCCATTTAACAGTCAACCTAACCTTGTAATGAACACCGGAGACGGAGGAGAGGTGGTACTTCCTGCTGCAGAGAGTGAGGCTGGCTGAGCGACTTTTACGTTCATCCTTAAATATTTAGAGGTTTGTTTTTTGTTTTTTAATGAAAATAATCCTCTCGTGCCTTAAAAAGGCTCAGAAGTCTGAGGTATTAGATATGGAGTGTTGGGGAATATATGAACATGAGACTAACCCCCTTCTCAGTTCACCTCCAACCCTCGGGGAAGCCTGTCTGTTGATCCAAACGACACTGAGCGCGGACGTTTCAGGGTTGAAATGCTCACGCCATGGGGCAGACTGCTTGTTTTCATCACTTTATTATTTTTTTTGTTCAGCTTTGATACCCATATGAGCATGAGATCAAGATTGACAACTTGATTTTAACAGTGCGAGTGAAAAAGCTATTTTTGGACATGGCTGTCCCTGTCGTTTTTAAACATAATGGCTTCCTGTAGTCAGAGAGTCCGAGAACCAGAAATTCCAGATGCATTTAATAGCTTAGCATCACTGTAATGTATTGGGCAGAGAGGGTATGTGAGCATGATGAGTTGAGCAGAACTTCTGAGAGATAATTCCCAGAAATCACATCACTTTTCTCGCTATATTTGGAAATACTTACACTTAGACTCAAATATATGGCCATGCTCTACGTGGCTTTAGCACGTTGTAAACGCCCGTGACCTTTACAGTCATCCATTATTCATAACAACGTGCATGTTTGCATATAGTTCATGTACATCCCTCTGTATGTAGTCTGAATGCATAACTGCTGGTGGGGCATATGTGAACGAGAGCATAAATGATAAAAGGATACTTGCATGCGTGTAAAGCAGCCGCCTCTGTTCCTGCATCATAAAAAGCTTGTATATTTGCCCTTTGAAACTTCAACCAGTGTTCTCCCTCTGAGGAAGAATCTATTATGAGAGAGAAGGGTCGCCAGACCAAAACGGGCCAACATGGTTAAATACATGCTGGAATAATGGATGGGTAATGAAATTAAAGCCATCTCCCAACAGTCACCTTGATGCATGATTAAGAAATGGTGCACACGTCCGCACGAGAGGCCCTGTCAATCAATAGCGAAGCGCTGGCTGGATGGCGCAATGCCACATGTCCTTCTCAAAGTCTTATTGTCCTTGTGAGAGTTTCCTTGTCTGGTACCCTTATATCATCTTTATTGAAGCCGACAACAATGGAATTTGAGTTAGGAGTTATTCTCCCTATAGGAGATGAACGCATTAATTAATTCAATTACGCCATGTGTTGCCTGTGTACCCGGCGCTCCGCCTGTACTTCTGGATAATGGCATAATAATCCTCTGGGCAGGAATCCTAGCTGTGCTTCAGTTAGATATGCTTGAAATTAACAGGTTTAACAGGAGCATTAGCAAAGACGTATTAAGACAAGAAACTTAAGACCACTTCACAGTGGCCTAGATCCATCATCACAGAAAATACAGCTGCTATTTCAGGCTCTGGAAGAGGGAGCTGGCTTTCACAAGTGATCTCTGATTTATCTCTTTTACGACTTCTAAACGTTACTAAAAATATAGAAAGGTGGATTTAAAATAGACAACAAAGATATCCTACTATACAGAGAAATACTGGCCATAAATGTAGAGTCACACAAGGAAAAACTGTTTTCTTTCCTTTAATAATAACTTTTCCTACCTGCCTTCTTGAACCTGTCCAGTAGGTTTTGTCTGACTTCCCTCTGCAGGTTGAAATAGTCATTCTCTTCATCAGGGCTCTTTAAGTACAGTGGAATGTGCTGGAATACCAAGATGTGTTTGGGTTTGGGCTCCTGAGAACAGACAGACATTAATTCAGATGTTGTGTCCTACAGACAGAAGTAGCTACCAAGACCACAAGATCCAAAAGCAGCAAAGGAAGAGCTGATTTAGCAGAACGTCCTCATGAATCAGATGGAAAGTCATGCCATCCTACCGCTGAAGTGGAGGAGGCCCTGCTCAGCTGCGCCTCCAGCCACGTCTCCTGAGCCTCCTTCTGCTGAGGGCAGGCCGAGGCGTCGTAGAAAAGCTGGGAGTTCAGAACCAGGCAGAGAACTCCACCCACCTGAGGCAGCAAGGGTGTGAGAAACAGAAAAGAGAAAGACCACTAACAAATGGAAACTCATATATCCTCTGTTTCCATTTCATTTCTCTATTCTAACGCTGTCCACTTTCACGACAAAGGACCAATAAAACTTAGACTTGTTACACATTAATGGCCAATTACCGCGTATTTTCTACCGTTTAATTCTAAGTGCATTGTGTGAGAAATATCTTTCTGATAAACTGTCAGACTTCTGATCTTTGATTGCTGTGAAATACATTTGGCAATTTTTTTTAATTCACCAGCAAAACCAATCTGAAGCAATCTTTTAAATCTCCGCATGAAAGAGATGTGAATCCAGCCTGGAAGGTCAGACATGACTCCCAACTGGCAACAAAAACAACAATCTCAAACAAGCATATACATTTTTGTGCATTATTAGGTATGTTTTCCTCAGTGAATCACTGCTATAACCACTGCAATTTCCCCAGAGGTATTTATGTGTCTGCTTACCCAAAAGCTGAAATAGTCATCGCCCCATGCACTGCAATACTGCTCCACGGTGCTGGGGGTGGGGGTGTTGCCCAGGTCATGGTTCCCACTGACAAACACAAGCGGGATGGAGGGATCCGTCCCCTTCAAGGCCGCCTTCAGGTCTCGCTCCTGATCTTCTCTGAATGACGTGCCTGTGGGGAAACCGGGGATTTACTGTCACACGCTGATGGATCAGCGGCAAACACAGAGATGGGTACATTTATCGTTCTAAATACAAAACAATATTGATCAAGAACTGAAGAACAGTCACTGCGTGACTGTAGGATTTTACAAACAGCAGATGAAATGAGCCAAATGGAGATGGAGAGACGAGCGTTGGTTAAAACCCTCGGGATGAAAAGTGTGAAAGGTCCTCCTGGGGAGGGAAGAGGAATTATTTGGATAATGACGACAGCTTGGAGAATAATCAATGCTCTGTACAGCTCAACTTTACATCATCGTGGTTAATGACACGATGAGAAGTGTTCTGGTGCTTTTCCTCTTAAGACAAAATCTCACAGGCAACTGTAATGAACAATTGCCAAATTCTGCGTTGCAGGATATTCAAGGCTCTTATGAAGCAAGTTTCATTATCTATTCAAATCAGGCATATTACAATATTGAAGTGGAGTTTGCAAAGAGAAGAAGGGAGCATATAACTGGTAGGTTTTCAGTTAAATTAATTCAGTCCCAGAGTGGTTAAAGCACTGAGAATGAGTGAAACTCAAATCTATGTGTAATTTTGAATTCATATCAAACAAACCATCAGCTACTGCCCTTAAGATATTCCATTTAGTCCTTTCTTCTTTTCCTTTTTTTTTTTTTTTTTCTGTCCAAGAAATGATTTTACTGGCCTACTTTCGGAGCAAACGTTTCCTTGGATGTTTGGATAGAGCTCATTATGTAAGAGCCTTTTCTGAAAGAACAGCTTGTACATGACGGTGGCAAAAAAAAAAAAAAAAGTAGTTTAAAAAGCACATAGATACAAGGTAAATCATTGTTTTCACTTGTCACTCTACAAATAAAGGTCCTCCTTTTTCTGTGAAACACTGTGCATGACACTCTAATACAGTAGTAGTAGTCAGGCAAGACAGGTACCAGTATACAGTGTTCTTATGTTATCACATGCACTGGTTATTTCAGCAGGAACAACACATCAATGGAGGAATATCTTCACAGATCAATGCCAGTGTTTAAGACTAATAGTCCTGCAGGTGAAAGACTAGACTAACCTGAGCAGATGGTACCTGTGGGTTAATCTCTAAACAGATGTCTGCATACATGAATAAGGCTGTGAGAAGCGCAAAAGAGGCAGAATGTATTGGATCTCAAAATCGTAGGGTGTAGTCTTACATCTATTAAGTCTCTTTATTAGTCTACCAAGCCGCACAGAACATGTAGTCTTGGCCCAGAAGTCCATTAACCTGTATACCAACTGATCAAAGTGTGAACCCTGTTACTCCTAAATCTTTTCCAAATAAGTCTGTATTTCTTGTCCAATATTGTCGTACATTCAAAAATAATCCCAATGTCACATAATGTCAATCATATTTAGTCTTCCAATGATCAAATTGATCGTTTGTTTTAAATAAGATCCATAAAAATATCCTGTCAAGTAAGAAGTTACAAGCGGCAGTTGGGAAATACGGCTCATGTGGTCGTTTTATTTTTCTGACATATGATTCGTATGTAATCCATCCAATAACACAAAGACACTTTCAGTATCAATATCACTACTATATCACTACTTCTGTAAGGTGAGAAATTGATAATGTTGGGGAAATACATTCTTGAAATTCAATGCAATACATTCTTTTTACAATGCAATCCTAACAGTCATTGATGCCACTTTATTGGTTCCCATGGTAACATGTAAATGCAACATGCTATGACACTTTGCCACTTTCTGGTTGGCTTTAGTCAGTAAAGTTCACACAGAATAAAAAGTGACTGTTACCATGATGGATGCCATTTTTATACCTTCAAATGTAGTTGCTTGCATGACCACTAGAGATCACATTTCTGTGAAATGGAATTATTGGCTGTATCCACCTACATGAACAAGTAGCCAGTGGGTACATTTTGGAGAGGATGATAGTCTCATATCTATACTTTAACTCTGAAGGTTTCGTTTATTCTTAAAGTTTCAGAATAGATTTTTTTTTTTTCACTTATACTAACCAAAATCCATTTTTAAAGCTGCTTCTCCACTTGGGCTCGTATAAAAACCTTATGATCAAAAATAACATCTAACAAACTGATTAACTCTCCAAGTACTGTAAAGCAGACAGGATTTATTAGATCATAGCAACTAGGTTAGTGTTAGTTTATATAATATGTGGTTCCAGTACTGCAGGAAGGGTATGAAAGTGAACCACTGACATACTGAAATACACCAGAAAATAAACAGTCAGGATTATTCTGTTGCTCTTTTATAAGCTGGTGAAGCTCTTGAGTCTTGATGACAGACTGGATGCAACTGGAATTTATTTAGAAATGAGAGGCCCATAAAATCATCCTCGCTGCTTGACAGCTCCATTTTGCCTTGTATAGCGAGATCCATAATGGATAGATTAATAAAATGCCAAAGACTCAGTGTGCAAGCTTTCTGTGTGTAACAATTTCTGTCTGATGATGGATTTAGAAGACGCTCACTAAAATGGCAAAGTTGGTGTGCAAAGGCCCTATGTCATCTGATAATAGCAAATGGCCTCCAAGATCGCCTGAATAGTTCAGCTGATAGTAAAGCATAATATACCAGCTCTGGTACACTTGAAATAGTCTAGTAATGTGTTTGTTACAACTGGCTTTCACATCAGATAAATAACACATCTAAATACAATAGATCCAGACCCGAGATCATCATACTTATCCCAAATAAATCCACAGTAGTCTATGACTTTATGTGCTCAAACATACAAGACTACGGTTCAGAGCACTTCTGAAGCAGGGTCTGGCTCAGGATTAGCATCTAGCGACACTTAACTTTGTTTAGCTAAATATATGCGAAGACATAAGAGTGATAGTTTCACACAGTGGCAGGGACACTGCGCTGCCTTCTACTTCCTCACACCAAAAGCTGCTTGCCCTC
This sequence comes from Leuresthes tenuis, assembly GCF_036924035.1. Taxonomy (NCBI): domain Eukaryota; kingdom Metazoa; phylum Chordata; class Actinopteri; order Atheriniformes; family Atherinopsidae; genus Leuresthes; species Leuresthes tenuis. The sequence goes on along the minus strand of NW_027325374.1, from coordinate 17,319,305 downwards.
AACTACAGCCATCTGCTAACAGGACATAAACATTCATCAGACATCTGCAAGACAGCTCAAAAAAGTCCTCAATCAAACCCCACCTGCATTCAAAGCCGTTTTCTCTCTCTCACACACACACAGACATTTTTCAGAGGCAAAAATTTTGCAACACTCACTCTCACTTTCTTGTGGAAATTGTCCGACCAGCGACCGTGTGAATAGTCCGGAATATCAGCGAGTGTGCCCACATACGAGGCTCGAGCATTTATAGCTAGCAAGTGAGTCCTGATGACATTTACTGTTCCATGCTCGTTTCTGCTTATGTGTATGTTGCTTTATGCTGCCCCATAAATACTGTGGATATGTTCAAACACACGATGCTAACAACTAACATTTCTTATCTACAAGATATAATGAGGAAGCCTAAGCATTGTATGAAAAGAATATCTTGCTGCATCTGTTTTCTTGCCCTCCTTTCATACAGAAGTGCAGAGTGGGGTATAGGTAAATAAAAACACAACAACGCTCTGCCTTCTCTCTTGGGGCTCTGACTGAGCGGCCTTGTTCCTTTAATGAGATTGCAACACCAATTCTCAAACCTTGACAGGAGACTTTGGCAGGCTCTAGTTGAGCTTGTCCAACACTGTAAGCACTTCTCTCAATATCCTTTAAAGACTGGCTGTCGAGGTTGCATAGACCCCTCAGTGTGTGGGGTCTTGCAGTCACATTCATTTTCAGCACTTAAACAATAGTGTTTGCAATGTGTGTGTCTCACTCAAGCGTGCATGGACAAGTTGTGTTGATATGACTTTGGCCTAAAATTGAAAGACATGGTTTTACAAGGGATGAAGCCATGCTAAGTGTGTGTTGTACTACCTTCCACACACACAGTGAATATCTTTACACCGTTCATCACTGAGATGAAATTCACAGCAAAACCTTTAACCTGTAGAACCGAGTGAATTCTAACCATAAAAATCAAAAGCTTCCACGTTAAACACGGCAAAAAGAGTATTTGTTTGTGACATTAACCTCAGTGTATCCATTACCTGTTGAGCTTTATCAGAGTAGAGTTAACGCCAGCTCTTCACTACAGGGTGTACAAAATGTGAAATAGCTGTGTGAAACACATTACCTGTAAATTACCAGCAGCTACCAGCAGAGCAGAAAAGTCTAAACCAATTACCTCAAAACGTGCTGCTTTAGTATCCATATCTATATTTCATGAGGCAAGTGAAAGATGTCTTGTTACTGTGCATGTATTCAGTGATTGAATACAAGTGTTTGCCCACCAGTTAAGGCTGATATTACCCAAGTACCGCACTCTGAAAATGAGTACAAGATAGCAGGTGAAATACCGATACCAGTGGCCTCTAGGAGTTTCCTTCCCAGGGTGACCGGACTTAAAGGCGCAAGCCCAATTCTCCCCCTTGGACCTATGACTCTGACCACTGTGATTTGCATTCTGGGGGATAGAGTCTTTTTATTTGAGAAAACTATTTAAGGGGCAGTTGTCATCTCGCCCTTCTAATGGAAATGGAAGATAAACTGGATGCTACTCTGCCATCCCCAAAAGAAAAGTGACATTGCACAGACTTCCAGGATGAAAAATGGAGGGATAGAACCAAGAGGTAAGACCAAGAGGACCTGCTGCTTACAAAGATTCTACCAAGCAACAAATCGTGTTTGTGCAAAATTTCAATAACCGAGAAGTCATCTTGGCTAGATGATAAAGTACTGAAAAAGAGCAACAGGGCAACGTGTTTGAGTTTAGTTTTTTTTTTGCCATGTTCTAGGAAAGACAATCTTTGGAATATGAACAAAAAAGGATGGATGCATTTACCTTGACAAACATTCCAATATTTTAAATCACACGCTGTAAGTGACCATGTTTGGTGGGAACCATGCAGCATGGCGGGGGGTAAGGGAAGTGCTCCTCCCATTCAGTGCAAGACACAAAAATCACCTTTCAGCCCACAGATTGTAAATTCAGACTAAATTTTGGGTGCTTGCGCCTGTTTCTGAGAGTGATCTTTAGATGATCTGTGATTTTAGACAAGCATCATGATCAAGTGCTAGAGAATAAAGGGGTGAACATCTTTAGGCTTCTCGCCAATAATGGCTGTGAGATAAGTAATAAGATGGACATGTTTTAGATTAGAAAAGCATCCCACGAGTCTCCAAGTAAGTACCAACAGAGAGACATTTTTCTAAAATTCGGACTCAGTATCCCTAGCAGTCTCACACCCCTAAAGAAACCAATTACAGCCTACAAGCTATTCTTTTTAAAAGACCAATGAAAATCCCCATTTGGTGTGCCTTCAACAGCAATTAAAAAGTTACATAGAAGGGACGAGGAAGGGACAAGGAAGGAACAGGGAAGCCCCAATGTAACCTATACTTCCCCTATGTGAGTTTTAGGTATATGCCAGTGCGCACACGTACTTAAATACCCCCACTATACTGGATCACGCGTAACATCCCTTGCAAACCCCAAGAGACAAAGCTTGAATCCTTTGTAGTGCTCATTAGATGAGTGTCAAGTCCAACATGTTTTTCTAATCTAATCATCTCTCCATCTCGGCTCCCCCCCCTCATCTCATCCCTCGGCTGCGGCACCCCTCTCTGCACTTTATCCTCTTCGTTCGCCAGCTTTGAAAGGAAGTGAGAGACAGACACAGTCAAGTGAAAGCAAAAAAGAGAGGAGCATAGATAAGGGGTAAGAAAAAGAGGAGAGTTTGAAGGCAGTCCTTGAGATGAGAAAAACATCTCTTGAATGGAGTTAGCTTGTGTTGGAGAGGAAACAGTAAATTGGGGCTGAAGAATAGTAGAGGTCTATACGGCATGATGGTGTGAGAGCAAATGCTGGCCAACATTTCTTTGCCAATTTTTCTTTGATCCTAGTTTGGGAAGGGTAGGTTGTTCCTTGTGGACCACTGGGATAAAATACACCTGGGGTCCTCTCCAACTTCTGTGTTTAAGAAAACTGCTCCCAACAACGTCTCTGATTAGAAAAGATATTTTTTATTTAATAAAAACATCCCTACTTAGCCCCTTAAGTCTGCGCTCTACTCCAAACAACCCACAATTACAAGAACAAACAGAACCTTTGATGCCTCTATGTAAGATCTATGGATACTTCAAAAGGGATTAATCAAAGGCAAGCGTCAAAGTGAGCGCTTGTATATGCTGACAGACTTGCAAATAAAAGTTGCGAAAATAAAGTACGGGGCATGTGACCACGACTGTTTGGTAACAAGAACAGACAAATAACAGCGAAGAGACACAGAGGAACACTGAATGAGAGAGCAACGAAAAGGAGAGATGGACAGTGAAATCTGTGGGAACAGAACTACAGTTGCCAATTTCCTGTCGCCGGCAGGCAGCAGTGTTCACAATGCCAGTTGACAGCCAGCTTCCTCTGTCCGCCACCCATTCATTCTGTATTGTAAATAAACAGTTTAAGGGGAAATGTCAGCCGAGAGACGGTGGGAGCAGCTCCAGCTATAATGTCTCTTCCCTCCTCCCCGTCGATGCAGCGGTGCGGTTACCAGGCTACTGACGGACGTGGTGAATAATGAGGACGGCAAACACAACCTGCTCTGCCGAGAATGACAGTAACGAGGGCTGATGCCTCACCGTTGAAAGGCCTTTGGGTGGAAACCCCATGCCCTCACAATCCACTGTCCCGCTGCATGTGGAATACATCTCGCTCTCACCTCTAAATGTGACTGATCGGTGGGAGATGGAGAGAGTGTAGTGGAAGTTGGATCGCGGGCACGTTTTGGTTTAAATCATGTTGTCATAATAGTGATAAGGATACTTGGATGCCTGCAGCAATACTCTCGTCTGATAGGGAAAGACAGCTCAAAGAGCGTGCATGACTGCTGCTGTGTGGCCACAACTGTTGGCCATTATGACCCAGAAAGGAAGAGGAAAGCAAGAGCTGCTCTGTGACTTAGCCAAGCCGATCCTGTGTTGAATATGAATAGTTTGCCTTGAGTTGAATTTCAGAATCAGGGACCCAAGGACATTTTACAGATGGCATGCTGCACTGCACATAACAAAATATTCTAATTATGATTAATATCTCACTTAGCCTGTAGGAGGAAGGCCAGTGAAACTTTGATCCCTCTCCAATCAAACATGTCAACAGAATACTGAGAGGGAGGACATGCAGAGAAGAGGTAGGTTTGCCTGCTGACTTATCTCTTTCAGTCCCCATTCCTTGAGGCCAGTTGGCCAGTCAGGAATCTCACGCTACCCCCCCTAATTGTCATGCAAAGGTGGTTTGCGGAGGTTGGTGGCTTGCGGCTCTTTTTGCTGAGCATTAGCACAGCAGTGGGGGCCCCCGCCAACACATTCCTACCATGTTAAGAAGTCAGGCTGCTGGATAACAGATGCTTCTATAAAAGCATCAACATGCCACCAAAACAGCACACAGTAACGTCGTGTCTCCACGTACCTGTGTGTTCGTAGGGGAGTCTGTTCATTCCTTTGAGAGTCAGGAAGAGGTCTCTGCAGAACTGAGGGGGGAGTTTCCCCCAATCTCTGTGCGTACATGGTTGGCTAATTAAACTGGAAGCTTGAATGTGCTGTTGACACAACTGTCCCTGGTGCTAAGGCACTGAGGCTCCCAATGACTTTATCATTTTGATTTATTATGTGGTTTGCAGGCGACAGGAGCTGGAGGCCGGATCAGACCAAGTAAAATGTTTTGTTTTGTCCATTTTTATTTAAATATCCACAGCGAGAGAGGCGTTTGGTTTGCTTAATTCAGGAAAGAGCAAGGGAAAACTCGCTGTGCTGCGCCATCTTGCAGACACTAGCCAAAAGCTTCTATTTGTTCACTGCCATGGTTTTTTTTCCCCTGGAAGAACCAGTACCTGTGCAGCGCAGTTACTGACTGGTTCTAAATTCCCACTCTGACTGGGAAACTCCACCTTCCATTCTGCAGAGAACCCTTACTCTTGAGAGTCGAGGTAATTTCAATGTAACCCTTCATTCTTTTATATTTTTCTCCCCAAGCAGCCTTTATTGCAATAAAAGTGATCTTGAGTAATAGTCTTTCAAAGCTTTTTCCTTTGGACCTCTGCTATTTCGCCTATTTTCAATCCAGTCACGTTACTGTGCTTCACCATTTTCAGAGGAATGCGTTTTCTTTCGTTTGTAAAGCCACTTAATACTATCTTATGAATCATTCACTCGTAAAAAAGTCACCTGACTCAAGCAGAGTATATGAAAGCAATGCCCTTAAGAAATGGCAACAAATCCACAGCTGATCCATCCACTGTTCACTGAGGCCTCATCAGAAATGGTCTCTGTGGAAAGGTGGCTGTCAAGAAGCCGTTCTTAAGGAAGGGAAACGGAGAGAAAAGGCTGAGGTATGCCAAATTATTCTGAAGCATTTAGCTAAAGTGCTGAATCTCATTTATCACTAAAAAGATGGCTTTTTTTTCTTCTAATTCATGGTTGTAAAAATAAGTAACATCCGAACCTCCTTCAGTAAAACAACAACAAAAAAAATTCTATTTAGAACCTCGCTGCACATGCACTGTATGGCACCGCTGAGGAGCGAACACAGGGGAGAACAACTGAACACGGGACTAATTGAATGCAGAATGCTTATGCAGTTTCTGGAGGATACCAGCTACTCTATAACACCGGTCCTATTGTAAACATTCATCTGTCAGGCTGAACAGGACAACAGGTGACAAAAGAAGGCTTTCCAGGTATCGTAATGCGTTCCTTCCAGAAAAAAAAAAGATGTTTGATAGTAAGAAACCAGAATAACCTACTAAAAGATACTATTTCTAAATCAAATGGTTAAACAAAAATGTCTGTATTCATTATCAGCAACTGATAGTCTTCTACAGAACCATTGTAAGATTTCATAAATGGCTTGAAGGTAACCAGGTGCATTCTGCAGATAAGTATGTCATGCTGTCGTGAGGGGGGGGGGGGGGGGGGGGGGGGGGGGTCTTATGTTTACAAGCTAGACTTTACAAACAGATCAGACAACTAACTTTTCTTCTGCCTCCCAGCAACAGTGGCTGCAGCGCCTAATAAAACGCAGCAGCGGCTATCACGGGTCAAGATTTTCCGGATTGGACAAGAATCTTAAGTCTGCTGAGCCTGATCAATAGCTAAAGTCTTCATCAGCCTGAGAATAGCCAAAGGCCCTTTGCTTTTCATAGATAAATATCAGCCGAGGTCTTATGGGAAAACGTTGCTTGCAGACTCTGGCTGGGAAAAAGGCTAATGGGATGCCAGAGGCTGGTGTTCAAACCAGCCTCAGTGAGAAATACTCCGTGGCTGTGCCATCCTAAGGCTTCTGCTCTTCACAGAGTGCATTAATTAGATTAGGACGAGAATACATTAATCAACACACACACCAGACATCTTCCATTCACTTTTAAGGCTGGTGGATGTCAGGAAACTTTTGCACTGCTTTTGCCAACACATCTGCACAATTGCACAATTCCCAGGCAATTAATACTCTGACATTATCGCTGCTTCTATTCACAATTTCCAACCCCAATCCTTATAAACTTGAACACATTTTGGATTTAATCGTGTCAGCAGATGCATTTGTGAGTCGGCGCGAGCTGAATTGATCGCTGCTGCCCTTGTAAGGGGCAGCTGTGCTTGAAAGTTTCTGTCAAACTTTTAGAACTCGAGTGACTTGATTGAATAATTCAGGCTGTCAAATTCTAACCCAAGACCAAGAGGGCTCCGCCGAACAAACGAGACATAAATATCAGAAGTGGTTATTTACTTCTTGAGGAAATTCGATCCAGTGTTGATTGTGAGAGTGGCAGCTTCACACGAACCTGCAGGATTAGCAGTGTATTTGAAAAGTGAGATAAGAAAAACATGTTTTCAGTCAATGACAATCGGGGTGCGAGTGGGCTGGCCGATAGGAAACTAAATCCATATTATTCTATTATTAAACGGACTGATAGCACGATAGGTAAATCTGCGTGAGGTTGCAAACAAGCAGAACTGCTGATAATCAGGTACAGGCAGGTTCTGAAAAGGATTTAATGAAAAATTAAAACTACACCCACGTAACAGGCCGTATGAGCGTGAAAGTGATTCTCCTGCTTACATGTTAAGCCGTGGAGCTTTCTTACTTCTGAGTGATGTCATCTACCTGCTTAGAGAATCAGTTTCTTTATGGACAGACGGAACTGATCGCTCTTTTAAACACATTTAAATTTCTGAGGTACAGCGAATGCAGCACGTGAAGTTAAAGATGTGAAGGCGGAATATTTCTACTCATCGCTGTTGATAGTGACTTCAGGCACCCAAATGTGTCCCCTTCACTAAATAATCTCCTGTTTACATCTGGAAATAATATTTTCTTTAAGTATGTGGAAATAAAAAAGGCCATCACATAGATCCAGCGATCTGCCCCCCTTTTCTCACCTGACTTCAACCCAACTGAAAGCTTGCGATTCCCTCTCAAACATGAGATCTGCAGTGAGGGAACACTGCACCTTTCTGAATGCTAATATTTGCCTAATAACTGTGCAAACTCACTTTTTATCTCTCCTCCTCCCTTTCCATTTCTCAAACATTCCAGTTGGAGGTTCAACATCATCTTGGATGGACTCAGATGGACTCAGTGTGTGTGTGTGTGTGTGTGTGTGTGTGTGTGTGTGTGTGTGTGTGTGTGTGTGTGTGTTCAACGATCGTTTTTTAATCCTGAGGAATGGATTCTGCTTCATAACGTGCGAGTATGTGGGTCCTGGACGGCTGCGTTGAATATTTTTGGTCAAATGACATTTACAGTTGAAAGAAATGCATGCATGCATTGATTTTCCAGGTCACCTCAAACCTCTCCCACCTGCAACACTGAGAGGGGGGGGGGTAATCAATCAATTCTGCCCGAGGCTCATATATGACATCCGTGTCTCATCACGAGACTCGGATTACACGGAGTGACTTTCTGGAATCTAGTTTGACAGAAAGGCGGGTGATTAGAATACTTTCCATCAGAAGCATTCCTGTAAAATTAGCAGTAGCATCGAAGACATGAAAGACTCAGAGCAACCTTCCCGGATGGCTCAGGGACAGTTTTACATTCAGTGTTTTGGCGCCGCTCCAGAGCTTTGGGGCACACCGACTCGAAAGCTTAAGCACTCGTTGTGGCCACTTTAAGAACTAAAACTGACCCATTTGTGACGTTGGTGTCCCCCCCCAAAAAAAAATTCCTACAAAAAGAAGGAAGTAAGGGCATTTAGCAACACACATCTTGCGAAGCCATGTCTAAAATGCATTTACAAAACACTAAAAAAATAAAAAAAAGTTCTCAAAGTTCATAGCATTGGCTCCATCATTCAAAGGGTCTGCAGTTATCTGTAATTTGGACCTGTTCATACGGCTTGAAAGGTGTGCCAAAGCTTGGGTAAGACATGGCTGCATTATTTAGTCTGATCAAGAGCATGAGTAGCGTAAGCATCTGTGGGCCAAAATTATGTCTTCAAACAGGCCCCAACAGCTTGTTTTCACTGTCCACACACATTATGTTTCCATAAAGAGCCTTACTCTGCTGCTGCAGCCCCCATTTGTCAGGAAGCACGTTGCAGTTGGGGTTCATAACTCTGAATGCGAGAGCAGTGTCCTTCAAACTGCGGCCGTCATAAAGCATAAGGAGGACCCGCCTTTGTTTTTGGTTCGAGCTGGAGCCTAGTGGCTAAACAGATTTCTCTCACGCTCCGTCCCTACCTGGCATAGCATGGACGAGGTCGCCACACAGCGCCATGAACCTCGGCTTAGGTCTCAGCTGGTTGACGGCCCCCACAGCCAGTTTCGTGAGCTCCACTTCCTCGGCCCATTCGTCCCCCGCTTCGTCACAGTCGCCGTCCCTCCAGGCCTTCATTAGCCCCAGCTGGGGGTCTGCAGCTTGGATGAAGCAGAAGGGTCCGGTCCACTTGCTCTCTGCTCCTGCAAAGAAAAAAAAAACAAAAAACAGGCAACATGTTGTAAGAAGAACGGAAAACGAATGATCAACATTCTTACATTAACAGTGCGACTTTGATAACACTGTGAGGTTAAAGTTGGAATTGATATACTTATTCTCTCTAATATTTGAAGTACCCGCTTGTACAGTTGACTCCTCTTGCTCACCTGTGGGTAAGGCTGGGTGGTATACCTACTTTTTAATATTTACCAGAATTCTTTTCAAAGGGGGCACAAACTCAGGCGATACCGCTTATACCAACGCAGTCTAATGCTGCCATAATCCTGTGTAAAGCTGCCAAAGTGCATCTCTATTGGCGGCACGGGAGAAATACGCAGGAGGATGTACGTGGCAGATTTTGGCAGACAAAGTCGAGAACTGTGACGATTCATTGTCTGTTAAAAGTGAGCATCCAGGCTATGAAATTGTAGTAAAAAAGGTAAAGAAAATATCTCCGGCCAGCTTAATACGGTTTGTATCGTATATTCTGTATACTGCCCCCTGGTGGGCAAAAAAAAAGCTTTGAGCAGCTTCAATGAGGGACAGAGAGCTGCATGTTGAAGAAGGAACGTTCACATAATCTCCACATTATACAACACAATCTGATCGCTCTAATATTCATTAACAAGCTGAACAGAGCCTGCAGCTCGGCTGATGGTAATGACAAGGGATGACACGGAGAAAAAGCCCAGCAAAGTGGTATGGAAATGGAGTGCGCATGGACAGATGTTAAGAGCAGGTGTAAACAACAGCCTTTTCAGCTCCACTCATTTAGCTTCCGGAGGATGTGGGAGCGCTACCACTGTAGTTATGCGCTGCTGTCGCTGTGGAGAGCCTGCATTCAGCTCAAATCCCCTCCCTCACACCCAGCAGGGGCCAGTAGCTGTTCAGCATCCACTGTGCTTAATATGCTCTCCATGTGTCACTCCCCCCTCAAATGAGTTTATGATAATTCAATCCTCTGGAGTAACTGGAGCTAAGGTGGCAAAAGGAAAGCAAGACAAAGAGCGCGTTGGTCCTGGGAGGGACTTGAGAAAAAGGCTCAATGATCAAAACAAGGATCTCCTCTGTGTCACTGACATTTAAGAAATGATGACAGGAAATGCCATCTGCTTTTATTTGTTTTTTCTATCATTGCCATCTTTACAGACAAATCACTTTTAGACGCTTTCAGTCCAAACTAACCTGGCCTTGACCGTGATTTACGCACTGGGCTGATGAATTTAGCCGCCAACAGCGAAGACTCGTCGATGAATTTTCAACTTCACCAGCCGCCAAGATCAGTACAGTGAAAAGTTTCCAGCTATGGCTTAAAGCCTCAACGTGTCTTTGTAGCTTTTATCCCCCACATTCACTTCTTGAGAGGATGCAGACTCAATCCCTTTTTGTTTCCTTTTCTTTCGTAAAGTTTTTTTTATTTTTCATAAACACCTTTATTGAACCGAAAGAGTCGGGGAAGACATGAAGCAAAGGGCTCCCGGACGGGAATCTGTTTTTTCTTTTTTCTAAAACAGATCCAAAACTTTCATCACTAATGTTTTCTCAAGGAAGTCAGAACCTGAGAAAATCGACCCCACAGTAATCACACAAACCCAAGAAATAGGAAAGAAAAACAGAAAAATAAATGAAGAGAGCTACGGGAACTTTGAACTAGCTTAATATGTGACTACTTCATGAACAAATGATGGGAGATACGAGGATGTAGTCTTATGTGGCAGCACGATTTCTCAGGTTTTTCAGTTTGTGATCTTTAAATGTGTCATCTCACAGGATTTAATACCCTCACCCAAGTTTCCCCATGTTAGATTGTATCCAGCAGGGGGTGCCAACTGTCAAGTCAGATAAAAGGGGGCAGAAACTGACGAAAACTTTCTGAAACCGTCTTAACTGCAGAGGTGAACCTCTCACTTTAGTGGTGAAACCTCTAAATCCAATCATATAAATTTAGGGGATTAAAATCTTGATTAAAAAAAAGTCTGTCTCAAGCTTAATGAATGCTTAGTTCAAGTAAAATCAGATGAGAAATACAAATATTACATTTAAATAACAATATTCCCACATATATATCATAAATGCGTGCATGCATCCACAGTAAGATCTTTAAAAGCACGTTTGAGACGCAGTAACATCCACACCCACTGTGTTTACTCCCTGCAAATGCTGGGTTTGTTGCTGCAGCAGTGGCCAAAGCTCACAGCTGAAAACGCAGTACTCACAAGCTAGCGAGCACTTTGCCAACAGTAACCGGTTTATCGAATAAAACTTTTAAAACGCTGCCACGTGACAGCATTAAACTGCCTTCGACGGCCAATAAAGTTGTGTATGTGCCAGGTTATGCAGCATTAGCTCATAAGTTAGCCCGCGGGGATAAAAACTAGCTAACAGCTGTCGGATACCTTCTGTCAATCCGCTGAACGTCCGGTGTTTAGCTCTGAGAAACATGTCCTCACTCTCAGCCATGGCTCCGACAATTTCAGGAGCTGTCCAAGCAAACTAAAGGGTCACTTGTGATCCAGTTGGCCTGCCTCTGCGAACACTTGTTGGGTAGTTGTTGCTCAACCTGTCTGTGCTGTTAGCTGTGACTGGCGACTATAGTATCGGTGATCGACTACACGGCCTGTTTTGTTTTTTTTGGAGCGGAAGTTTTATCCGCGGCTACTTTTACACGCAGTTATGTGTTACTACAGGATAGAAGTCCGTAGCGAAGGCACTGAGAGTGTCCTTTCTCAAATGTACCTTAACCATCCCCAAACATACAAAACAGAGACATTATGAGAAGAGGTTCATCGGCACTAACGTGTAAAAGGCTCGAGGCTTGATACACACGATGAAAGGAGACGCAAAAACAGCTTAGATACTGAGCAGCTTGTGGTTGTTTAGTGTGTTTTTTGCGTATTTTGCATCGATTTTCAACCCTTTGTAATGTTTCGGTGTCTCTCGTTTTTCTTTTTCCACCTCCTTGTACTGTTTTGTTCACAATTTTGTTTGGTGTCTCTGTTCACTTTGTGTTTCATGTTTTAATGCATTCAGGTTGATTTTTTAAAATATAAATCACATTTTCACGTTAGTTTGCATGCATCTATTCAAGTGTATCGGGATGAACCGTGTTTTTTTCTATGATCTTTGCTCATTAGTTAAAATTACCACAGGGACAAGTGGCAACCACTTGTCCCTGTGGTAATTTTCCATCTATTCGTGTACAACAGTTTTCATATTAAATTTGAGTCTCTTTTCTCTGATGGCATAAATGTGGTATTTATGAGTGCAAAACCCATGGGCCCCTGACTACTTGGAAACCTAGACTTGTGTCCAGGAAGCCTGTCAAATTATTTGTCCGTGGATTTAAATGCTCTCATGTTTACTACTTCACTAGTAGATTTCTTTTCAATGTGGTTATCAAAGCAGTCTATCACTATCCAGAGAAGCTTAACCCAAGTGCACAATGGAGAAGGTTGTGGATTGTGGTATTTTAGGTAATTTAGAAACAAGTTTGAACTAATTATGTTACAGCAATCCTGTGACAATTATAATTAAAATGTTAATTAAAAGGTGTTTTCCCTTACCATCCAACATACACATCTGCCGTGAACCGAGCTTCATAAAGGAAACAGTTGCATATCCATATAATCTGAATTTGATCACCAGCCCACAGCTCTCTGTTCACATTATGAGATGGACCTTGGACAGAGGCTGAAGCCTTTTGGGACGATGGAGAGAGGTCATTATCCTCCCATTCTCTCTAGCGATATGAACAAAAAGTCATTATCAGGTTGCTTTCGGACTTATAATGTTGGAATGTTTACAGTTTTTTTCTTACTCACCTTTTCTTTTTTTATTTCCGATGATTTGAATATCCCAGAAGTCTATTCTGCTGTGGAAGCAGCTCCTAACTTTTTCTGTTGCTTTAGGTTACCATCCCTCAGCTATGCTGCATAAGAGAAGTAAAAAAAGGAGTTTTTTCCCTTATCTGTCAGCAAGTGTTTGCTCAGTGAATTGATGGGCTTCTCTTTACTTTAAAGGTTGACCTTCATACAGCACACTGAGATGATTTCATTTCTTGAAATAGCCATTTTTTTGTGATAGCAATTGATGTGTCTTTGCAACAGGCTGCTAGTAACTAAGTGTCTGAAATTACCATTTAAAATATGTTCTTTTCTTTTCTGCTATGTGTAAACAAAACACTGGTTAGGTGCCCTTTTATGCTTGAATGGTTCAGGGGTCAGTGTTAAGAGGCTTAACATAAAAAAGGAATGACACATTCCTCTAAACACGGTCAGGTACAGGGACTGGACTGCAAAAAGCAAACAATTTCCAAAGAAAAATCTTGGAGAACTATAACCCAGAACCACTATGAACTATTTCAACAAAGTCTGTCTCCTTGGAAACAAAATTTAAAGAAAAATGAGGAATGGCTGAAGACCTTTGCATATATAGGTAGGGAAGTAAATCTATAAAGTTTGGCATCTGTAAATAATACTGAGAGTGGGAATTTTTTTTCTCTGAGTATAAAATGATTGTGAGAAAACACGACTGAAAGACATGGATTCCTCCAACAGATGTCCCCCATAAACCTGAGCTGGTCACTTATTCTCATGGTTAAATACAAGTCTTTCAAGTTTTCTAAAATGTTGTGACTTAATATTCAAATTGATAAATTTAATTAATTTATGCAACGAATGTCCGGTAGACTGCACACAATGGAGTCAAATAAATTGAGTTTTTTCCTTGGTGATGTGGCTGTTTTCCAAAACTATTCCTCGGTTTACGCAACTCTGCCAGCCACTGTCTATTGTAACATATTAAGCCTCTTGTGATTTCAGAATATCTCAAATACTGGCACAAGAAAATGCACAAAGAAAGGGGGACTAAGGAGGTGTTGTGGGTGCGCTTCCCACGCATTTCCTAGCAAAACAGAATGGTGATGTGCGTATTTTGGAGCATTTGTAATAATATGTGATAATAAAGCCTCTCTCTCCCCTCTCCGTCTCTTCCTCCAACCCATCCTCTTTCTCTTTCTCTCCTCCCTCGCAGTCTCTCTCCCTCCTGTTTTCCTCCTCCTCTCCTTTTGCGCACCAGGCTCTCCCACCCTCGGCTCTTCTATTCGCTCACTGCGCTCTCCTCCTCGGCGTGGCTTGTGTCTCTGCCTACTCCTGTGCGTAAGAGCGCGCAGATGGATATGTAAACTGATGCACCGGTGAAAACGTGAAATCCGAGCTTGTAAAAGCCTCCCTGGAAGGACGGAAAGATGCGCATCAGGGAGCAGAGGAGTTACTTAGATTAAGTCAAGTTCAGTCCACTGAGATTTTTTTTCTGCGTGTGAATTTTTTTTGTTTTTGTTTTTTAATTTTTTGATCTCTCTCTCTTTAATTTGATGATGACATGTTGGTAAAGATGTTCCTCAGCGCGGATGACGGTGCGTTGCTGTTCGGGTGTATGTTTCTGGACTTTTCCGCCTGTCATGAGCGCGCGCCTTTCCCCCTCTCTCCAAGTCTTTTTATCTCCGCGTGAAGTTGAACAGAGGAGAAAGCAAAATGAGAGGGAAATACTTTCTCCTCGGCTTCTTGTTGCTCAAACTTATGGCTCTCGTGTGCAAGGCTGACGGAGAGCCGGGACTTCTAGGGGGATTCGTTATGATTGCCACCTCCAACGGCTCCAGGGAGGAGGAGAGTGTGTCCGAGGAGACCCCGCACACCGAGGACAAATGCCGGGGCTACTACGACGTGATGGGTCAGTGGGACCCACCATTCATCTGCAAAACGGGCAATTATCTGTACTGCTGCGGCACCTGTGGCTTCCGCTTCTGCTGCTCCTTCAAGCACTCGCGGCTGGACCAGAGCACTTGTAAAAATTATGACACCCCGGTGTGGATGAAGACCGGACAGACTCCCTACAAAAAAATTAACAAGATGCACGACAGCACCAAAGACAAGACGAACTTAATTGTTTACATCATCTGTGGAGTAGTTGCCATCATGGCTCTTGTGGGGATTTTCACCAAACTGGGATTGGAGAAGGCGCACCGGCCCCAGAGAGAGAACATGTCCAGGTGAGTCCCTCCTTCTCTCAGTGCGCGTGTTTACAAAAATACTTGCGATAGATGCCTATACCCGCGCAGTGGTCTGGAGCACGCAGCGTGAGGTTCATCTGCCCAGAAGTACATCAAATGAATTAACGCGATAAATGAACTCCGACTCGCTTTAAACGCATCATATTTCTCACACTGGCCGTGGTTTCCAGGCAACCAACTTATGACATCTTCTGATTCATGATTAACAGTTGTAGATAGACAGATCTCCACTCCCGGTTATCTCTTCATTATGTATTTTTTTCTGACAGGAGATCACTGTTTTTTTTTTACACTCTCACAATGATTGCAGCGACAGCAGAGTAAATCTCTTTCATTCTTGGGGGGAAATATCTTTTTTTCCACAGTCGGCTGCAGAGCACAGTTTCATGAAAAGATGCAGCCTAACTGAATGATTGAATTAAATATGTTACACAGCTCCTCATGCGTGCACCTCTCTCCTTCCTCTCTTCTTCTCTCCTCTCCTCTCTTATGTCTGACAGGGCCGTCGCCAGTGTGCTGCAGGGCGGGTGTCCAGGTGAGCAGTATCGGGGGGAGGAGGCCCTTGGGATGCATTCACAGCACTTCGTGTCCAGGGCCACAAACCTCCGTGAGTTTTTGGTTATTTCTAAGAGCTTTAAACAACCCATGAAAGGCTGCCATGAAGTGTTTGTGCAACTTAAAGCATCATATGAACAGTGGGATGGGCGTGTGTCAGCAAATAGGCTGCTTCTCCAGCATGTCCGGGTTGGCGGCTCCTGTCAAGTCATCCGCAGCGATGTATGGATGAGAGGGTTTCGGGATCAAGTTGATCGCCTCAGCTGGAGTAAAAAAAAAACCCAGGCTTGCTCCTGTTTTCTTTCAAATGAAAACGCTGGGTTTAGTTTGGATATCTATCTTAGTTTAAATATCCATCCATAACAAAAAAAAAGAAGAGAGAGAGAATATCTTCCTGTCTTCTCTGCAGCTTTTCAAATCCAGCCGTTGTTCACTGTTTTATTTTGGTTTGTGCCCACATGATATAATGAGAGAGAGAAAGAGGGAAGTGGGAGTGTGTGCGTGAGTCGGCAACGAAGAGGTGGTGGTGATGGTAGTGAGTGGCTTGTGTGAAGGGTTTTTGTTGTTGTCTTTTGGAGAGGGGGGAGAGGGAGAGGAGGGTTATGATACAAAGAATGCAATCTATTTCTGCTGCGTCCCGTGGGCTGCTACAGTACCGAGCTTCTTTGTGTTTTTAACACCGGAGATCAAACAGATGAATACTAGCAAAACACACACACACACACACACACACGCACACGCAAATATGTACAGACAGGGCAGACCGAGCATGTAGAGATGATACAAACAGGAGGCGCACAACATTCAGATTCCATCAAAGTTGCATCATCAACCTGTACTTTTTGTGCCAATACAAAGCGCAGATCTGTTCATCATAAAGGTGTCAGAGACAGAGACAAAAAGAAGCGTCCTTGTCGCATTTCTTATGTTGTACATGTCATGCTACACGTGAGTGGCATCTCGTGTGATTCTGGCTGAAATCCTCACACATCAGAGGGACGGATTTCACCTCTTTGAGTGGAATTTTCCACTCTGGCGCACATTTTACAACAGAGTTTAAAACCATAAACTGTAATTGTGACATTAAATTATGAAATATTAATATACTGAGAATATACTTATCATATTGTTGTGATGTGATATCAGCTGATAAAATAACAACATAATGATTGCAAATTGGGGACTTTGTATGATTTTTACACTCTTTTTCAACAGTACTTAAAGTAACTGAAAGACAGGGAATAAATGTAAAAGCAGAGGTTAATTATTTTCACAGCAATATTTTTTCTTCAAGTTTTCCATTGATGTCATGATGATATAGTTATCATGAATGCCTTTACCCAAATTAATAGGAAAACAAAATAATTGGATGGCAGTGTTTCTCTATGTCCGATACATCACAAGCTGTGTCAAGAGCAACACCCAATTTCTATTTGTACAATTCCTCTTAATTTCAAATTATACATCTGGAAACTTTGTACAATTTACAGTATTATGCGATTACAGTTGAATCAGGAGGAGTATGTGTTAGGAAGTAGTTGGTAGAGGTTGGGAGCTGAGTTTCTGCTGCTGTTTGTGAAAATGAGATAATATTACAATCCTACAACAGCTTCCCTGGCTAACAGTGTGGTGACATAACCCTTCTCAGCATGAAGCACTACACCCACAGAAGCCATCGAATTCATAAAGAGAGCACATCTCATGAAAAATAGGGGAGGAGGGGGTGTGGGGTGGTGTGTTTTTTTTTCCCTTTTCTTTTCTTTCAGTAGGGGTGGCAGAGGCTTCCTGGAAAAGAGATCAATGATAAGGCGCATTCAGCCGGTGTCAGGGTCTGCTCAAGCCTTTTTTTTCCCTTGCAGCGTGGCCTTTCACCTCGAGGACGAGGCTGTGGAGCAGCGACTTTTGTTTGCAACGCGGAACCTGGTCCCCTGAACCCTCTAATCCTCAGGCTTGTGTGTAATAATGTGGAATGTTATTAACCTCTGTCATCTGGCGGCATCCTGCGCCGGCGATCACCTGTTCGGGTCCGTCTCCCGGAGGTGGAGGCCGATTACCACGGTTGTAGGAGAGCAAAGGAATTAGATATGGATTTTGCTGGATGTGGATGTGTTGTTTTTAACTTCAAGTGATTAACAGAAGGTAAATAGACTCAAAAGGGCAAGGTGGTCAGAGTGCAGCTATGAATGCAAAGGACAGATGGGGGAGGTGGGGGATGAGTGAGGAGAGCTGTAATTACAATGTAAAGATAATTGTCCAGGTTAAAAGGCCTGGTTGTGCATATGTTTGTACAGACAAAGGGAGTTTGTGCAAACCTAGAGCAGGATTGCGCTTGAATATCTATTCCTAGTGCAAACCATATTGATTGTAGCTTATGTTCAGATTGCCCTATTACTGGCATCAGTGATTCTGCTCTGACAGGCCTCAGCTTCTGATATACGGGAGAAAATTCCTTTGGGTCAGAAATGTGTTTGTCTGTGCAGGAATCAACTTAAAACCAGCACTGCTTCATCATTTATAAGTTGTCTAGAGAGGTATAGAACAACAAGCAACCCCTACATTAATAATTCATGCTTTGCTGTGCAGTGTTAATTCTTGATTATTATCACATGAACTACATAAGTGAGAAACACTCAGTATCAATATATAACACCCCAGCCTGAGGTCTGGGTTTACTTTGTGTAGGGCTCCCCACGCATTTCCAGCCAGGGCCCCCCATAAGCTCCTGCAAATTTGCAAATTTGAAATGAACGCTTGGGTCACGTTGTGAACCAGATGAAGCCAACCTGCAAATTTCCCCAGCTGGGCTGGCTTAGAGGCTTTCATGTCGTCTGAAAACCTGGAGACTTTGTTTGAATCTTTGAAAGGCTGAGAAATCCAGCTTCTCCTCACTTTCAGCATCAAAGGGAGGAAGAGACAAAGAGAAGAGGAAAGGAGAAAGAGTTGGAACGGGGAAGGAGAGAAAAGGTACAAAGCGAGGAGTCAAACGATCTCGTTGGCAACTTCCAGACTGCTGACAGTGATCATTCTTGAAGGACAGGGCTTTGGATCTGCCAGACGTTCTACATTAATGCTTTGTCAATGGAATTCAATGAAAAAGTCTTAAAGCATCTAGAGCCATTACCATCTAATTCAAGGTTACTGTGACCAAACGTTTTAGCACAATAAACTCAAAATCTTCCTCTTAAACCGCTAATCTCTTTGTTACCACACCTACTGTATAATCTAACAAATGTGTTAGCTGTGAAGTTTAATTTGAAATATGTAGTTATCCCTATGAATTACTCCACTGAACACATCCTCCTGGATGAAGAATGTACCTCTATGTTCTGTAATTGTCATTTTGGGTCTCACACTAAAGAGCTTTAGGTGGGCAGCACTATCTTATGAAGACTAAAGACACACAACATACACATTTCTCTGTATTCACAACTCAGTTCACCATTTGCACCTTAATTACCTTCCAGACTGTTATAATCTTTTCCTAAACACTCAGAGTGGAGAAGGATGAAATTTTAATAGGTAATTGCTTCTGAGATAGCACGGCAATGAGAAAAGACGGCGTCTGCAAAATACTCCTGCTCTGGTGTATATGTGTGTGTGAGTGCATGTACGAGTTGGCAAAAGAGTGTGCACGTGCACAGTGGGTATGCATTGGATAAATGACTTTTTTATGCGCAGCACAAGGCTGTCAAAAGAAGTTGTACATATCCTTCGTTAAAAGAAGGTGACTGTGTGACCTCGTCTTCCCAGCTGTCATCCGAGCCTTCAGCATGTCACATCTGATTGCAGAGTGTCAGAGCCAACCTACAGTCGGGCCGGAGAAACAAGCAAAAAGAGGCTGTGAAGGAGAAAATGACAGAGCTGGTAGGTAGTTATCTGTGAGGCTTCAGTCTTCGTTTGAAGCTGCTATTCTGTCCTTGTGTTCAAACACGAAAGACAAGCACAGCTGAGGTTCTATCCCTGACTTTTACACTCAAATCCCACCGGAGTGACATCCACTATATCTACAGCTAATTTTCTGTCACTCGCCGAGGAAAATATTTGTAACATTTTTTAATTTGGTCTGGTTATGATGATAAGTCACTCCATTCAAACCATCTGCCTAATATTATCTAGCCCCCCACTCCTAATGCTGCTAAAACACCTCTGCCTTAGCAGAGAACAAACATTCCAATTCTAAGCAACCTCAGCTGTCTGGCACTATGGCAGTGTTGGTGAATCGTTTTGTCCTCTCGGTTGTTATATCATTTAGTATGTGTTCATGACCCCAGAAAGTAACCGAATCATTATGATAGGCCAACCAAAACCAGATTACACGGAAACGTGTCAGTCCAACCCGACCCGGATGAAATCAAACTTCTCAAAACTGGATTAACACACCCAGAAAAAACGGGGCTCCATCATTTTGCATTGTTTTGCCAAAAACAGCAAAGTGTAAGTGTACATTAATACAGCCAAATTCCCAGTAAAGCTGCTCACCCTCGCATAAAGTTTCTTTTGTCAGAGATTGTGAGTAAAAAAATGAACCCATTAAGACTACCTAGTCCAAATAACTAGTCAAGTTGACCTGTAACTGTGGCTCATTTTAACTGTCCGTGCAAATGTGGATCAGGATTGTTCCAGTGCATCCTGCAAATGCTTGATCATGTTAGCCAGGGGAGTATCATGCCAAAGCATGTAATAGTGGACATGCCTGTCCAGCACTGGATACCATGTGCCATGTTTTCTCTTGCTTAGGCATGAAAACCAGATGCCTCACCCAGTGAGAAGGGATGAGGCATTACCAGAGAAGGGACATTCAAATTGTTGACTTAGTCATTAAAAGGGTTGCAATGACACCACAAACAGGTTGCCACATTAAGACAGACAACAATGCATGTTCATACTCACGACTACAGTCTAATAGGACCCTCGTATCATCCAATTTGGACGGTGGGAGCAAACTAGAACACACAGAGGAAACCCATAGAGCCCCAGGGAAAGCATGCAAACTACATACAGAGATGATTAAAACCCCAAACCTGCTTTTAGATTGTGTTTGGTTATCACCCTGCAACCAGATATTGCAAATATAAATCATAGATATGATCCCTTCATGCCAACCCTTAAAAGAAGAAAAAACAAAAGGTAATTTGTACATGAACAGGTCATCAAGTCACAGAAATAAAACCGTTGTCAGCGCTGAGTGTTTTTACGTTGACATGTGCAATCCATGCTCTGCAAATGAAAATGTAGCAACGTCTTCCATGATGCAAGGTAGCCTTATGAAACCCTACATAATGGGTGACTTGGTTGGTTTGAAAGCCTACTAAATCTTGTCCTTCTGAGTCACTTAGAGTCTCACAGCCAGGTTTAATCCAGCTACAGGGAGCAACAAAGCAAAAGAAACAGTAAGTCACAGGCTAAGGCTCCAAATACACAAGTGTCTTCTCCTCCTCTCTAAGGCCTTATTTCTTCATCCTCTCTCTGACTAATTATCCTAATGTGCAAGGCTCTCGGCAGCTCTGGGACGCCATTAGACTCCTGCTTATTAGGGCTCTGAGGCGGAGCAGCCAGCTAGCACTGAGCAACAGCAGACTACTCAAGTTTAGAGGGATGCCGGCCAAGGAGGTGTCACCACAGCCAGGGGAGGAACGGAGATTCGGAAGGGGAAGGAAAAGAAAGGCAAATATATATTTAAAAATGAGATGGGTGAAGTAGAAAATCCAGAGAGGAGGGAATGTTTTAACCTCTTTTCTGAAACCCTACATGTAGAGAGGTGGCAGGTGACACTGAGCTGCTTCCTGTTGGTAAGCACGAGTTTCTTTTTTAGAGGTGATACATATCAAAGTGAAGCAGGCTAATGCATGCTGTCCATCTTTTTCTGTGCTTAGTGTTCTGCATCTTAAGGTGTGTAAAGTGGTAGGCACGGAGAATAACAGAGAATATCCTAACCTCTAATCAGCTGAACACCCCCACCCTTTCTCACAAATAGCAATCAGTTAATTTACTCTCAGGAAGTCTTGCATTTGACAGGTAATTATGTCTGCGTCGGTGTGTGTGCGGGCTCATGCCTATGTTCACCTACATGCTCGTCATATACACCCGCATCTGTGTGCCTGTGTATGTCATACATTGCTGTGCTCTTCAGTGAAATCCTGAGTGCGATAAGGAATATTACATCCATCCATCTTCATCTGGTTCAGTCTCATTTATATTTGACTATCTGTAATGATATAGCACTCGCAGGCAGTCATGGGCTAAGCGCACAGACTCCCCATCTGCATGTTTGAACAGGTGGTTATCGCCACTGGTTTCTAATTAACTGCCACGATAACTCTTCGCAATCAGTTGTTCGAGTTAATGAGTCAAACCTTTTTGCGAATATTGGGATTTTTCCTGAAAAAAAAAAAAAAAGTTTTAATAATTAAAACAGGTAACTGTAAAGTCAATGGATTTAATATTAAAGATAAAGTTAAAAATGTTAGAGGTAACTGTAAAGTCAATGGATTTAATATTTTTGGCAGTGTCTAAAGTTAAAAAATGGAGTTGGATCTATGGAAAAGCTTCCAAGTGCCAATACAGCAGAGGAGCTTATAGGAAAACAGATATGTTCCTTATAACAATAACAAGCTTAATGTCTGCAGTGAAGCAAGGTAAATCTCATAGTGGCATTGTGAGTGTATTTAGACCCCCTAACATGTAAATGTGTTAACACTGTGTAATATGCTTTGTCAAATCCCCTGTAATCTGCAGCTATTTCCCCTCAGTTTTCCCTTTCTCGACTTTTTATAAAATAGCTGTACTCCTCTGTATTGTGGTAATATAGTACCCATATTTTTTAGTTGTGTTCTAAGAGGTACTGCTTGTTTAATTAGGTAAAATACATTAATTTGGGCACCCTCCTGGTTAAAATGACTGCTGCTCAGACTAGCTGCTATAAGTGAACAAAAAGTGACCAGGTTTTCAAAAGGCATAAAGATCACTCTTCTTTTTTTTTTCCCCTTTTGCATTTACAAGGTATTCAAGAGGTAAAAGGATCCGGCTAGTAAACATATTCTGTACCTAGTTTTTGGCTCTTCTTTGGTGGATCCTTGCCCACTCTTCTTGCAAAAGGCTTGTAATAGAGTTATGTATGCAGTGTTCTTCTGAGGTTTGCCCATTTCTTTGGACGACTGATGTCGAACACGGTTGGTGAGGGCAACCATATATCCTGACATATGTTTGCTTATTGCTTTTCACCCTAAACTCTGTAATGAGGACGTGGGAGAGGGTTTTTTTCTGATCCACTAAGGTTTGAACATCTGCTCGAGTCCACTGCCATTTAACACTTTGATTTACCTAAATACAGATAAAATTCCCTTCTGAAAGTTTTCTGGGTCTTCCACACCTCAACATGATGATGCTGTCCCTGCTGGCTTCCATCTTGTAATTACATTTTCAACACGCAGCCTTCTCCTGCTTTGTGTGCAGCTGCTTTGAGGAACCCATGGCTGGTCCATGAATGATTACTCGGAGTATTACAAAGTATGATGATGAACAAACCCATTCAGCTCATGTGTATGCCCACCAAGCTCATTTTTAGTTTTTGACATGATATGAAATGGGGTGTTTTTTAATGGAGTTTGCAGGAAGTGATTGATGACTCTTATGTTAAAATATCTGACCACAATGACCCAGTTACATGAGAAAATATTGTTACAATCTTGACTCTTTAGAGGGTAATTCAAACAGAATTACAGCACCACTTTAGTTTATTTAGCAGGTGTGGGGACTACTGCAGTATATCTTCTGATATTCAACGTATTGCAGGAGCTGAGCTGTGTTTTCACCTCTCCATATGCATATATTCTGAAAGTCTTGGCTCTAAAACAGAACAGTCTGTTTTGGATGAACCGGCCAAAGCAACAGATCACTCTCCATGTTCCCAAACTAATGATAGCCCTTATTTTCTTCTCTATTTCTTATGCACACACATACATATGCACACCAAAGGATGCCTACACGTGTACAATCTCCACATACACACTAAAATTCTGTTCCAGGCCTGTGCAGCCCATGGGAAGCCGGCAGATTTGCTTGGCTAGATGACTGAAGCCACCAGCGTTATAAGCAAGGAAAGCTCACGCTGAGACAGCACATTTGAAACCTTCCCCTCCTCCCCAAGCATTTTCAACCCCCCCCACTGATATATATGATATGTATGCCCATCACCAAGCTCAGGGCAAAAGTCTTCAGAGACTGAGCTCCACCCGTTTGTCTCTCTTTTGCCTGCAGGCTTCAGTATGGCCTGGCTCACTCACCACCTTGCCCCGAGGAGGTCAGGATAGTTTGGCTTCGTTCCTTCTGCTCACCCTTCCATCTTCATACATGCATATGGACACTCACAAACAGTAAAACACACTGTCATGGACAGGCTTACATTCCCTGCTCCCTCTGCCGACCCCCCTCCTGAAGGGCACTGGCCCATGGAAAGGAGACATGTGGCTGGGTGAAATGCGTCACGATGCCGGGCTCTCGCTCGACAGATCTTGTGCCTCTCTGCAAATTACCAGCCTGCAACGGCTCCCAAAAACAGAGATGGAGTTTTGTTTTTGTGCTGTTCTGATTGCAGCAATCACGCCTGTCTCAGCTCCACTTGGCTTCTGGCCACTGTTTCCTTTTCACTTGGCATTTTCTCCCTCTTACGGCAGGATTTGGTTCCATCTTTTTTTTTCCCCTTTCTACACTTTAGTTTTTGTTGTAGATTAGACTCCCAATTTTATCTTGAGAAAAGCAGAAGTGTGTCTCTGGCTTACAATTTGGTGTGTGTGTATGCAGCAGGGTTGAAATGTTCAGAAAAACATACTCAGATTATTTTCTTATGTTTTGTGCAGTATATCTGGGAATGATCAAAGTCTACAATTGTGCAACAGCTCGAACTCCTTGACGGATTTAGACTATAAGGCTGAACTCTTTTTTTTCTTTTTCTTTCAGGACTTTTTCTTTCAGAAAAGGTCAGAGTAGTAGTTTGTGTTCATTTTGCCCATCCTAATGCTGTTAGAGAAAGGATCACACAGACCAGAGGGTCAAGGAGAGCAAACTGACTGAATACGTGATAGTAATGGTAAGAGCTATAACTAACCTCAAAAAGGTTTGAACATAAAAGATGGTTCTTTATCATTTCCATCTTTGAATGAATGGTGGGAAATGTTAAAGCTTATTTGCTTTCTTACTAGACACTTAGATGAGACAATTTATACCATTCTGATACCTTGCCTCTGCTGCCATTGAAATTCCATACTATTGTGCCATTTAGGATGCCAACCTATGAAAATTTTTTTCTAGAGCATCAACATAACAAACAAAACAAATTAAAAAAATACGGTGGTTGGTTAGCTTTACTTTCAGTGACTCTTCTAAGTGTCATACCTGTATATGCTGACCTAAGCTTGTGATCAGGGTGGCATTGCAGCGCCACTTGAGAACTTGAATGTCACGTGCATCCAACAAGTTTCTGTACTTGGCCTTTATGCGTGGAGATTTACCCAAACTCTGTGAATCTTTTCACACACTGTAATACCAAAAGCAAGCAAGCCAAGTGCCAAAAATTGTGCATTGATCTGACAAACGCCATAAGCATTTGTTAGTTGGCTTGGTTATATGAAGGCAGTCGGTTTGCATCATTTTTCCAAGTTAGCCAATTGAACTTTACAGTGCAATATTATGCACTGTAGATGTTGAAAGACCAACATTCTTTGCAACTCTGGGTGGAATTTTGCACAAAGTGGTGAGCCATGACCCGTCACTGCTTAGAAAGGCTAGAGCTTTGGTGGATGCTCCTTTTATACCCAATCCTGACACCCTCACCTGTCACCAATCAGCCTGCTCATTGCAGAATCTTCGGCAATGGTGTAACTTGTATACCTTGTAAACTTTTCTTCTCTATTTTGCTCTCTTCCAATGGAAAATCATTTATTTGAGGTTCTGCTTGTTAAATCAAGATTCAAACCATTAACCAAATTACCAATTTAGGTTTTAGTTTAATTTTGGAACCTTTCTGAAAATCTTCTGTCCGAGTTACTAGCATAATTCATTTTCAAACACAGTTATCTGTCTGTAGTAATTTAGCAGCAACTTTCTTATGATGAACATATTTGAGTCAATTTATTAATGGAATCATAATGCTGCAGCAGATCCCCTGCATCAGCATTCATAAAGGGAGAAATGGTCTTTGTGTGCATTATCAGTTTGAAAGCTGGCATTTTGGATTCAGAAAGGAATCTGAAACTCACAGACTTAATATGGAAATTAGGGTTGTTTTCCTGCCCTTTTATTGGCCACTGTGTTTCCACTCATACATTTATGCAAATGCCCCATTTCGGTGTCTTCTCATCAGATCACAGATGGCAACATGACACCCTGTCCGCACACAAAGCATCTTAATGAGCTTTATAATCCCAAGGGGCCTTACCTTATTGGAAAAGCAGTGAGCACATTAATATATTTTGCTGCTCAGAAGTGCAAAGCATAAACTACACATCACATGATGAAGCATTAAACTTTTATTTAGTTTGGGTAGCACACAGTTGCATTCAGATTTGATACCGGACAGCAACTTATCATTCAACTCTGTACGTCTTTACTCATTTGACGATATGATCTCCAGTGGTATTCTTTCACCATGCAGAGATTGCAATTGCTCTGAGCGTTACGGTGAGAGGACAAATTCCAGAGAAGTTTAAGAGTCATGCATCCAGAGGGAGAGGTACCTTCAGATGTCACTGTCAACCTCCCCAGCAGGCAGCGATTGAATCAGTCAACCTCAGGAGTCTTTGGAAATAGAAGTAGAAGAAAGCGCCTCTTCCCCACCACACCCCCTGCTCTCCTGATCTACAAAGCCTGATAGAGTATAGTTGTACATGCAAAGTCTTCAAAGATATAGAGAGAATGTGAAAGCACTAAAGTGAATGAACAAAAATGAGATGAGTGCTAGTGGAGGGCACAAGATGGGAAAAGACCGATTGTGAGAAAGAAGGAAGATTGGAGGTGACTGAGCGGAGGCTGAGGCTGTTTGACGTGTGAAGAACTCTGTATCTAAGCCCATCGATCTTCCAGGCCTCTCCTGCTATGAGAGAGAAAAGACACAGCGTTGATAGGATTCAGCCAAAGCCCCCTGTTGCGTTTCGCCTTTGAGAACACAATGGCGGCATTCTTTTGTTGTGGCAACGTGACTCCTCTGTGTTCTAAGCCCACAGTTGCTGTTGCATCTGCGACTCTGTTGCATGTGAAATGCGCATGGGCAGTGTTGATGTGACTATGGCAGGTGCGTGAGTCCTGCACAGATTGTATGAAGAAGATGAGGGATAGTTATGTCATAGTTTTGCTGGTGGACAATGAGAGAGAGTTTAGTAGGAGGACAAAGATTCAGAAGACAGTGACTGGTGTTTGGAGTGCAATACTGATATGAATGTTGATACTTTAAATGAATTGCTCGTTCATCATGTACCTTACCAAATTAGTACCACTTTTGATTTAGATGTCCTTCCCCAGTAAGCATTTAATGTTACAAAAATTGATTTCTGGTGCTACTTGGCTTTATTGCACATTTAATTGGTTGGCCATAAAAATAACATACTATCTAAACCATTTGCTTCGTGAATGCACATCACAGTGCTTCAACTCTTTCTCTTGGCTTTGCTCAAACCCCCAGAAAAATGTCTCAGTTTATTAAAATTGCATATTGAGAATTGAAAATGTCCCTTCGTAAAATAGACCATCACCTTTGCCTCAGTTACTTTGCATGGCTCTTCTTAGTCCATCTCTTCGTTCACCTTTGCTCACTACTGACTCTGCTCCACAGCACAAAACGTCGCAGTTTCACAAAAAAAAGGTTCAAAGAAATGTACAATGACAAAGTTCTACTTACTCTGTCTCCTCCACAGATACAGATTTAGTTTAGGTTTTATCACCTAACACCAAAATTGCACATGTTCGTGTTCCTATATCATGATGTACGCTATCCATATATCAGGTCTTGTTATTGGTAACATGTAGGTATCATCCGTCTTGATCTCACCCCATGCAGAGTCAAGTATTCCAACAGCACTGACAGGCTTGTGAGTCATCCTCCAAAAACTTAACAGCACACAGCCCTCAGTGATGACACCACTTGTTGGTCTAATGCTAACTGGTTGAAAGTTAGCTTGAGCCAGGAGGGGGCTGACCACGGATTTTTTCACAAAGCGTATGGGTGAAAAGCACAAAAACCAGCTGCACTGGCAAATCCTCATTTTTGTCCAGTGTGAGCTCTGTCTTTCCCACAGCAGATCAAAGCTGAAGATCCAACTAACACCAACACAACAGCAAAAAAACATTAGAGCAAAAATGGTATGACACGCAGACGTCGTTGGCAAAAAACCAATCCCTCACTAGTGTTCATTTGGCCACAAATGCTTAAAAAGGAGGAAGGAGGGGACAGTGGAAGGTGTTAATCCACGGTCCCTCCTGCAAAAGTTCACTAGATTGCAAACAGATCTTGCGAGT
The DNA here is from genome assembly GCF_036924035.1 of Leuresthes tenuis. Classification (NCBI taxonomy): domain Eukaryota; kingdom Metazoa; phylum Chordata; class Actinopteri; order Atheriniformes; family Atherinopsidae; genus Leuresthes; species Leuresthes tenuis. The sequence goes on along the minus strand of NW_027325374.1, from coordinate 17,291,229 downwards.
GAGCAAATGACAGCTGCGTTGCTCCACAGCTCTAAATGCAGCAGTTTCATCATCAAGGCTCAAAAATTGTATGATTACATTTTCCTTCCTCTATTTTCCTAAACAGTTCGAGTTTTGATTGATCAGCACGCCATTATGCTACATCTTCCGTGCATGTTTAACATGTCCCAAATTCCCCCACTTACAAGTGTTAATTTGATCTCAAAAACTTAAATGGAGGAAGGAGAGGATGGCAGAAGGCACTAATGCATTAACCTTCATGCAGCAGATTGCAAGTTGGCCCCAAGTCCACAATTTGATCTGATTTGTTCCCTAACGTTTGTTACAGATGAAGATGTCTGCATTCATGAATGTTTTTGGAACTGTCTCTGCACTGCAGGTTCAAGGTGGGAATGTGCAGCCGCGTCAGAACTTCTTCCTTTGTTCATGTTGTGTATGTTGTCGGCTGTGACGTGCCTTTTATGTAAAAATATCATCTGAATGTGTGATCAGGGTTAGAAACTAGAAGATGTCATTTAAAAACTCACCCTCACCCCACACACAAGCGCAAGTCCTTTCAGTGCACAAGTCTAATAATTAAATTTTCAAGCCCCGTGGCTTTGCAAAACCTACATGACAGTCTTCATGAATTTTTTACTGTGCAGGGGTTTTGAACGGTCAAAACCCGATTCAAGTTCAATCTTTAGGCGGATGAGTGTCAAGTCACCATTGAGCCTGAGATTCAAATCAAGTCTCTATTTTCTGGCTGATTACAGATTTCTATTTTTGTATGTTTGTGTGCATCCATATATGCAGGGGTTTATGTGCTTTGTGGTTGGGTACACCACAATGTGACATGTTACATGCATACTGCTGAGTTCAAATCTTTCACTTTAGCTTTCTTTGCTTTATATTATTTCAGCGTCATATCGGATTTCATCTCACTGTACCTCTGTCATTTAGTCAAGCTGCATGTTTGTATTGATTTTAATCTGCTTGTTCAATAGATCCTCATCATCAGCTACTTCCCCTCCACCTATCTATTTTTTCTTTTAAAATCCACAACCTCCCTCCTCTCTTATTGAATGCGTTGTTCCGCCAGCTTTTTCAAAGCCCTATATCAACAGTTAAAAGGCATAAATGATGTATAAGTCATTCCATTCCACACAGCAGTGTGTGCTCAACAGATTAGATTTATGTGCAATCGCCTCTTTTGACCCTCAATATCTATCGCCTGCTACTTTGCTCAATTATAATGCTTCTGGCAGCATTTGAGACTTTTGTGTGTATTTGTGAGAAAAGCTAAGTAGAAGTCTGTCTGGTTTGGACCTTGAAGTTAATTAAATCAATTTCACAATTCGAACACTTTAAAACATGCAGGCATAAAAGCATTTATCAATCGAAAAATTATTAACATATCTTTGTAAATCAAGTAAGGCTATGATATGGTTTCATTAACGCTGTTGAGTAATATACAAAAATGCTGACTAAACACCTTCTCTCAGTTGAGATTGCCTGATCATAGCATAACGTATGTAAATTTGAAACATCGGCCGAGTTTAGCTTTTTGTTTTCTCTCCATGTTAAAGAAGTATGCACCTGTAAAAGAAATACATAGCATTTTTCAAGTTTGGAGGATGTTTTATTCTTTAGTCTTTCCCAAGAGAAAACACAAATGAGAGGAAAAGAAGTGGTTTAAAAGGTAGCTTATAGTCCCAGGGTCCCTTGTTTCCTCGTTCCATAATGACCATGTTTTGTGTTCAGGTTCAATTTGACCCACTTTGAGTTAAAATACCCTCTCATATGTCAATGTTTAGTTTTTATTTAGCTTTGTTTGTATAGGAGAAAGACAACTTCATTATACAACTCTAAAGCCGGTGAAGATAGAATCCGGAGAGCACAAGAATGACTCAGAGTGTTTATAGATGAGCTCCAAACATTAGCTAATGAAATGATTGTTTTCAGAGAGAAGGTGATAGATGGAAAATAGTTTATATGGTGAGCAGCCAGAGAAGGTTGTTTTTTTAATTTATCATCAAACCTAGAGTACAATGAGTAACCTGAGGTTGTAACCAGTGTTGACTTGTTGTTTGCAGTTCTTTTTTTTTCAGCAGCATAGCTCATTGTATGTGAGTCACCAAGGATGTGTTAAGATCGCTTTCTCTACAAATTCCGTTTTTAACCTCATCAACATGTACATACGATTGTTTCTTATGTGTTACACGACATATAATGAGCAAAACTTGTGTAACAATGGAAGGACTAAACCTGACCTCTTGCTGGGCGCATACACATGTAAATGAGAGGATAGTTAAAGCTAGTGGAGAAGTGTGGAGCAGTGCTGTAAAAGCGAGGCCAAGCGAAGAGGAGCAGAGTTCTGCTGGCAGGCAAGCAGTGCACTCCTAAAACTGTAAAAAGCAATAGAATGTGAAAGAGAGTGACTACATTATCATCTTGATACTTTCACTTGCACGCAGCCTTGGATAATTTAGCTTCTTCTTAAGAATTGCTCCCTGTTTCAAACATGTACACTTGGATTAATCCAGTATAGGAGGCACCAAACAGCCGTGCAAATTTAAGGCTGTGAGAGGCAAAAGCTTTGAAATGTACAATTTTGAGGATTTTTTTTGAAGGCTATAAGAATTTTTTTATTTTTTCTCTGTTGATTTAGTATCTAATTAAACATTTTCATGATCAGTCTGGTCTCAGACGCTTGTGGTCTTTGTCAATACAACTTCATTTGATGTATTTTCAGTTAAGGTCCACTTTAGAGAAAAATAGACAATAAAACAGGTTGTGTCTTTGCAACGGGGGTCCACGAACCAGTCAATGCCACAGATGATATCACAGTGGTAATGTCCATTTATAGTGAACAAACTATGGTTGTAGGTTCCTTAGTTATTACTTCTGCAGTTCTGTTAGCTCCAAAAACCTTTTTACAGTATTAAAACGCATAAGAGTAGAAAAAGAAACAGAGTGCAGGGTACAGCCAGACAGAGCTGCCAAGCACCATTTGTCTTATCTTAGCTTATTTGTACTGCAATTGTATAGTTCACAGCTTTTTTAATTTTTTTAAGGCTGTGTTTATGAAGAAGATTATCCTTATTTCCCCCAAAATATGTTATCCGCTGTACATCTTCAACCTGCATATATGTATCAATATCAGACTGAGAGGAGACTCAAACACATGAAGAGGAATAATTGATAACCTCTTGCAATACATCTATGCAGTCCTGCAGTGACAGCATTACTATCAAGTGGTTGACTTCTGATTAAATTTACAACACGTCTTAAAGTTTTATGGTACACCTTTGGTTTGAATGTCAACATGAAGTTGTAAGACTGCACATTTGCTTTGCCAGCCACCACCAGAGCCAGGACCTCCACCATCCCAGCATTAGCGCGATCCTAAATTATTCAATGCTTCTCTGATTGCATTTGCCAACTGACATCACAGGTTTCTCCATCGCCACGCCAACACTTTATACACCAGCTACCCATCTGTGGTTGATGGAATTCCAGAACCGTTTTATCTACAAGTTTGGCCATCACTTAGCTTATTTATTTTTCTGGGATGATTTGCTAACAGCAGGCATGGGGCACAGAGGTTGATGGAGGTAAATAAGCAACGGAGAAAGAAAGGAAGAGGGAGCTAAGAGAGCGACAGAGACTGATGCTGGCTAAACTGTGTTTTCATGGAGGATAATTTTTCTCCCCAGAAGGCAGTGATTGGCATTAATTACCCAACAGGTGCTAACAGCGACGAATCTCATAATTAACCAGTTTAGATTTTGTTCATTTGGGAAGGCATGAGTATGAAGCAGTGGGTGGGGAGGCTTATGCGTGTGCTTGTATGGCAAAACATGTGCTTAGTGTGTGTGTGTTTGTGTATCCATGGGGGAATACAGAATTGAGAGACAAAATGAAAAAACTATTTCAGACAGAGAAAAGCAGGATGCAGGTACTGTAAGTGTGCGTGCTGCTGATTTCTCTGCTGGATGTCTGCTTCTTTTGAGGATTCGCGACGCTCTCCTTTGATCTGCTGATCTTACAGTTGTAGCTTTTTTGTTCACTGCATCTTGGGTCGATGAGTGAAACATTTGTAGCCAAACCTCACTGAAGATATCAGACCTTACAAATGGAAATATACAAATGAACATAATGATAAATATAATATGAATTAAGAAAATTTAAAATTCCTTGCAGGGAGGGACTCCTCTCGATCTGTAACCAGACATAACTATATGCCTTTTTGGGATGTTTCATCAGACTTTTCCTGCAGACTTCTACAGTTGTGTCATGATCTACGGGTTTAGCTATTTTTCTTGTTTCTGGATTTTAATTTGGACTTTGTCTTTTAGATGATCACATTCTGGGTTTTAGCTTTACTTCCTCTTTTATTTTCATCCTGTTGACATTTGCCTTTGATTTATCATTAGTGTATATATACTACCAGGTTTTCTTCCTTCAGCATCAGCTTGTAATTGTGTTGTTGGATTTCTCTTTTTGGACTTTATGCCACTGTGGCACTTTTATAGTTTACTTAATGAAGGTTTAAGATTTTTTTTTATCTACCTGCCAACTGCCTGTGAGTCCTACATTTGGGTCCACACCTGTCCTTCATTTGTTTATATACTGTCAGGTTTTCTTTGTTTATTGCCAGCTTGTCATCATTGTCATTGTGTGTTGGTCTTCGTCATGCTAAATCTAGTTCGGTGTCTGCCTTGCCTCATGCTGCATGGTATTGCTGCATAGTAATTTGGGAATTCTGTTTTTGGACTTCCTTGCATTGCCGCATTTTTGGTTTTGTGTTTAGTTAATGACAATTTATTAATTTCTCATCCACACACCAAATACCTGTTGCAGTGAGTTGTTGTTGGAGGAAGTGAAAAGCAGGATTAGATAGGCAGGAAACTGGAGAAAGAAACTAGTAAACTTTATTAACCAAAGACAAACCCTTAAATGCTGTCAAGGATGTAATGTAGGTGAGTAATGAGTAATACAGAACAGGCGGTGACTTCGTGATTTATGCAAAAATAAGGGTAGCTGAGGACATCTAGGGACAAATGCAGGAAATTGCATAAAAAGCAGGAATTACGCAATGAAATAAGAAATCAAACATTCGCCCATTCGTTTTCTATACCTAGTTTATCCAATTCAGAATTGTGGGGGATGGCTTGCTAGAGCCTATCCCAGCTGCCACTGGGAGTGACATAGTACACCCTGGACAGGTCGCCAGTCCTTCACAGGGCCACACAGACAAACAAGACAAACAGCCATGCATGAAACACTAATTAACCTAACATGGATGTTTTTGAATGGCAGGAGGAAGCTGGAGAACCCAGAGAGAACCCGTGCATACACGGGGAGAACATGCAAACTGCACACAGAAAGGCTTTAGCCGGGATTTAAATCAGGAACCCTCTTGCTGTGAGGGGACATTGCTAACCACCACTAATCAAACATATATAACCATGGGAAAAAAATACACCCATAGACCATAACACTTTGCACTTTTTTGCCTTCCGCAAGTGAAATGCAGATAGATGAGAATAGAAGCATGCATATATGCTCCTGCCATCAAATGACCTCTTAGTGTTTGACGGTTTATGTTGTACGCACAAGAACAAAAGCTGTTCCGGGCCTTCTCCATGTTTTTTCCCTATCATCCTGATTCAGGCTCACCTTATTTCATCTGTCGAAAGAGTGCTCCTGGACTGGTCTGTCTTCCGAGTTTGTGAATGTTTTTTCTACTTCTCTTGGTCCTGCTCTCTCTCTCCAATAGACAGCATTATTTTTTTCTTTTCTATAACCTAAAAAAAAGGGCCATTTTTCACTTGCATTTAGATCTCCTTTGATGGCATGTTGTTGATTTAGCAGCTTTCAAATGCCAAAAAATGCATATCAGAATTAACTCCAAACCTTTTACTCGCCTAACCGATGAAAAAAAAGAGCTCATAGTTGTCCTTGACACATCTTTTAAGCCAATAGTCTAATTGTGTCCACGTTTGTGTCTGTGTAAAATACAGTTCTACATATTAAATAACTATATTTCCTAAATCCTTCATCCAGTTTGTATGTAAAAAACAATGTTTACCTAATATGAGTTTGTACTTTAGTCATGTATTCATTATTTAATTGTAACTCTGAGTTTGATTTGGTAAACTGTTTAAATCAATAACTCTAGTAATGATAGTATTTAGTCACAGTCTTAATATCTCTTAACGTAACTGTATAATACATGTCATCACAGATTAGTGACCCTTGCTAGGAGCTCTGGGTTAGTTTTGAAGGGTTTCTGGCAGCGCAAACAGTGCCCAGCGGGTAGGAGGGGTAGGAGCATAGGGTCGTCCATATGGGGAATTCCTTGTGACCCACTTTTAACCCCCATGCTGTTGCACAGAAGCCATCTTTCGCCTGCCTGCCTCCCCACTCTGCAGCAATCGTCAGGCAGATGGAGGTGTCTTTGTCTGCTCACGCTGGTTCCCTCACACTCCCTGTTGCCAAGACACAGAGCGGTGGAGAAGAGCCGACAGTTGCACTGCCACCCTGCAGGACCATTGCCTTGCTCAGACCCTCACATCAGTGCCATTAAAAACATTCAGATCGTCAGAACATGCAGATCTGTACATGAAACAAAGGCGCATGGAAGGACAAAGCTATTCACATAGAAACAACAGCTCTAAATTGTTGCGCGTAACGGACACTTGCGAGTGCAAGCACCCATGAGACGATACGCACCGATTCATTAGAGCGTGTACATGTGCACAGATAAAGTACATCTACTTGCATGCATCACTGCTGCCATTTCTACTGTTCTTTGTACAGTTTTTTCATTTCTACCCACCCTCAAAGTCTAAGAATTTCTTATAAAGGCACACACACACACACATGCACACTGTACACTTAGCACCATGCCAGTGCTTGTGTTCTCATGCTTACAAATGGAGCGAGACAGTCCGTCTTTCTTGTGTAACCTACTTTTTTTCCTCGCCTCCCTAACTCGCCAAGGGAGTATAGATGTCTTACTTGAGTCGATCCTTGCAGCATGGGCTATCTATAAGCACTGTGTTTAGTTGTTATTTCTAATAATAGAGTGTAATCAAGGCAATCTTTGTGGATGAATCGACAGGTCTTGCGGTGGTGTGTGGGATGAAAATGTTGGCTAATCTGTCCCTCTTCGCACACAGAACCCTCCAGACCTCTCTAGAGATTCCTGATACAATATTCTTCCCCCGAAAAAGCCTAAATATTTCATAAACTGAAGGAAAGCGGGAGACAGGTGTTAGATGCCCTCCTAGATATGTGCATTAGTACTCAATGGTGCAAGGAATGTGTGCTGACCTGCTTTGTCACTCTATTTGGAAAAAAAAAAGAAATTGAAAACAGCAAAGAGACAGGCACAAAAATACTCGGGCTACTTTTGACAACAGATGGACTCGAGGAGCAGGGGACTCAGAGAGAGGAGGAGGCACAGAGAGAAGGATGAGACAGATAAACAGGTACACAAATAAACAGGCACATGGATAAGAGTGTGCTGATGTCAGACTGGCATATGGCTGAAATACATAGGCGGTAGGAGAGAAGAGATCACTCTCAACACCAAGTGTCTCAAGCTGGTCCTGCACTGAACCACCCCCCCGTCAGCCACATACACATCGCAAAACATATGCAGCCTTCGTTAAGTATAAACTTAACTTCACATCACCCCCTGTGAGCAAACAGAAGGCAAAATTACAGTTTTTAGTTAAATAGGGAAAGCAGTATGAGACAGATGCACCTCGCAGAAGGAGTGATGAGCAGGATGCAGTGTGGAACCGTCGCCTTGACACCCTTCATCACTGATGTGTTGTTGAGGAGAAAGAACTCTGCGTGGAATGTCCTTGTTGGGGAAACTCTAAATGCCACAAAGTTATGAGTCTTGGAGCAAAACAAATTACAGCTGAAGATCATGTTATTGAGCAGTTTGGCTTGGAGCCAGTCCAAGGTGTTGTTACATACTTTCTAGAAGCCCTTTCTTTGTTCACCAAACAATAAAAGCCTGCTAATTGCTGACTGGCACTGATTAAATGGCTCTGATGTTGTGTGAACCGCATGTAGCTTAAGCCCTCACCTCTCGCATTTCCCTCTGCTTTTCGCCTGAGTTAAACAATTACGGCAATGCTTTTCTCATCCTGCTGGTGCCGGCTGGCTTCGAAGGGATGAGCAAGGAGGGAATCTGCCTACCGCCCTGCCTCTTCTTTACAGGCCAAGAAAAACCCCTCACAGCTGTGCTCCAACGCTTTAACCTGCCAGGGATTCAGCCCAGGGGCCAGGTGCTGCAGACTTACACTTTCAAACATAAAGCCTCTCTTCAGCAAAGCCAGACTGTGGGTCAGAGACTGCAGGGGAAATACATTCAGAGGTTATGCTTAATTAAACACTATCAGCTATCAGAGTCTTGCCTTGAGTTATTCTGCTGGATTAAGTGTTAAAGGGTGATTTGTATCTTAATTTAGCCCCTTCTAGAAATCAGATACCAGTTTTTTTCCCCACATAACAAAGCTGAATCTAACTGAAGGAGCCCACACTCAGCTAATTTAGAGGCTCATAAACTTTGCCGGAATACATCTTATGTTCTAATGTTATGAAAACCATATTGTCACATTTTTCTTATTGAGTGTATAGAATATACTGACAAGCATCTATTGTCACCTATCTGAAACTCTACGTATGAGCTCCTGTCCATGAAAGGCTCTGATTGGTTAGCTGGTTGGTAAAGCAAGTGCCAGGCTGCAGATTCAATCAGCTGTTTCAGACATCCTTTGAAGTTGTGCTTTTTTCTGGATGTAAAGAATAAACACAGAGGCAATGAAGGAGGCTAGCATTTGGTTGATGTTAGATTATTCAGAAGAAGAGACAGCTGTAGCATTACAAAGCCCCTAAATCGTGGATGTTGGATATCTGGTGCCTCTTACTGCCTGTTCCTGTCACCTCCATATCGCATCTTGTGTAATAGGATGCGTAATATTACATTTCTGAGGATGTGCACAACGTGATCACATGACTGATCTCGTGAACAGTGTGCTGTTACTGCTTCCTGAAAAACAAACGGCCAACACGCTCGCCTTTTTCTCTCATAGACGGCCAAGTGTACAAAGTTTATTTAGTCTCTTCTTCTGTTTTCTTTAAGCTCAGTGATACACTGGCAGGCTTTTGGAGCCTCCAGCTTCATTCGGGGTCTTTTAGAAGCTTTTCTTTCCAGAGGAACTTGGAGAATTAACTCAGATTTTGTTTGGTCGCTTTCTTATTTTGGAGGGCTTGATTGATTAATGCGCAGACAACCTAAGATATTTACTACAATGTAAATAGGTTGCACGATCATCAGTCCTTCCTTTTAACCAAATCTCAAGTCAAAGATGAGAGAACCTAGATGACATCATCAGGCTTATTTTTCTAAAACTGTGGACAGAACCTGACTGAACATCCTTATGACATGTCAGTGTTACTTAATTTAGCTTTACTAATAGAAACTATTCCCAACTTAATGTAATGTTACTTAGTTTAAATCACATATGTTTTGTCATCCTCAATATCTTATCTAACAGGATCTCACAAGAGGCGTCTTTCCCACCTCTCCAGGGTGGTATGTGGGTCGTTACTGCTGACATGTTGTCAGAGGTGTCAGCCCCCCAAGGAGACACACATCATTATCATCACCGTTTTTCATTGCCTCCCTCCTGATCTGTCTGCCTCTGTCTGGCTTGCTTTGTCTCTAACAGCATGTTGCCCTCACTTGATAGAATTCAGCCCCACTGCTGACTCATAACACTGGATGAGGGGAGAGACAACATGGCCAAGAAAGTCAAGATGGCACTGCAGTGGTTGCACCCTGCCAGTCGGGAAGGTCAGAAAGACTCAAATGAGATGAGATTCACAAGAAGAAGATATAAGTTAGTGGGACATAGTAAATTTGCCGAGACATCCTCTTTATGTGGTGAGAATAGAGAAATAATCCTGCCATGGCTTAAAAATGGGGCATTTGGCTAGAAAGAGACAGATGATTGTGGTGAAAAACAACAGGCCCTAGTGTTGTTGTTGACGCTCTGTTTCCTTTCGTGATGCTCCATCATCATGATGAATAAGGGCCCCTCTTTGTCAGTCATGTGCTTTAGCGGAGCAGGTGTTTATTTCTCTGTTTTTGCTGTGTGGCTGTCTCCTTCTGTCTCTGTGGCAAGGTAACTGATGAGCCCCATCACAGGGAGGAACACCCAGTCAGTAAGCACCACAAACGTCTGGCTAAGGCTCTGAGTGCTGATATTAATGAAATCCGAAGAAAAGAAACTATCGAAACTCATTGTGAGGTGTGGGAGTGTGTGAAATGAAAAGACTTTTAAAAGATTAAATTTCAGTTTTGGGAGTAAAGCCGCCACATCATGCAGTTTGGACTCCCTGTACTTGAGTATGTTATTTATCTCATTGTGCACATAAATTGGCCAATTACCATTTTCTTTCTATGTCAGAGTAACAGCTGGTTCCTGATCAGAACAGGTCAAACTGAAAATTGTTCAGTTTCAATAACTTATGGCTAATTTGTCATATTTCAAAAAAGGCCTAGTTCACATGGAGATTAGCACATATTCTTATGTCGAACCAAGACCCAAACAGACACCAAAACCCCAGCTACCCTGTTCACGTGACAACACAAAAGCTGGAGTTTTTCAATATCTTGACTCTGCTTGGAGTTCATGAGAATATTTGTTGCATAGACAAGACCAAAGAAGGTCACAAATGTGAGAGGACTGGGCTTTTCAGGAGGGAGGCCTTAAAGAGACAGGAACTAAAACAGAGCGCATCATACAGAAGGGGAGAAAGGGCAAAGTGCACCATGGGAATAAAGCTTATGTTCTTAAGGATCAAGCATGTTAGCCTTTTCAAGGGTACTACGAAAATAAAATTATGGAAGTAATTGAGCGTAATAGGGGCTCTTTAAATTAAATCCAATTACCTTTGAATTAATTGTACATATTAGATTAGATTGGATTAGATTAGTGTCATTGCATGAAAAAAGACAACCTGAGGTGCCGCAGATGCAGCATAACCATTTTTTCTCTCCTGATATGTCTACTAAAGCTTTTCCTCAATTACAAAATCACTATACTTCATGCATAGAAATCATTACAGTCCCTCTTAGGTCAGGTAACATGATGCCTGGAACTACTGTGCTGCCACGAGTCTATAAGTCAGTGGTGTAAAATAAAATTGACGAAATCACGGAAAAATTGTGGAAACAGAATTGTTACAAAGCAAAGAAACTTTATTTCGCGTGAACGGTCGGTAAGGTCAGATCTAACACCTATTTTGTGGCAGACGCTGTGTGCAGAAATCCCACGGGAAAGTACATACGGACTTCTTGTACCTCATGATTGGTTTGCTGTCGTAATACTTTAACTTAAAGCTAAAGTGTTGCTCACTGCCCAGTGAAGCACAAGGCTATGTTAGGGCTTGATTTCTTGTTGATAAAAATTGCAGTTATTAGATGTTATTCTGCTTATCCTTTTTTCTCGCACATTCTGTTTTATACCTGTTATTCTCTCACACATCGGTCAGCGCTCCACAGGACAGAAGACTTATGGTTTCAACCATCTGATAAACAGGCCTTTTTTAAAAAAAAAAGAGGTATTATTATTTTTTTTTTTGCCTGTGCGGGCTTAATATGTGAGCTGTTCCCATGCACTCATGCAGTATAGATGCCACAATGTAGATTCCCTTGACTTTATGTATGAGAATGAGGTCCATTCCAATGACACATTGTATGATAACATCTGTAACAGCTGGCTCCATCTGCTATTTAAGTTTAAGGATTGCAAACTGATACGAGGCAGATAGGGAAGTGACATCATGACATATGTTAAAATGTAGTGCTTTATGTGTCAAGGAGGATCATTAACAGAATTTGTGTAGGATAAACTCTTCACCAAGATCAATTTTAAAACAACCTTGGACTGAAAAATGGATTTAAACAGGTGCTTGTGTGATTTCTCGCAACAGATTCTGAGATTGGCTTTAAGAATGTCCTGTTGGATTTGAGGCAGGTCTCTGTCCAGTGAAAAGACAATGCATGAGGGATTCAGCTGTTGAATCCCACTGCAAGTATTCCAGCAACAGAGGAGAGAAAAACAAAGACAAACAATAGAAATCGATAGCACTTCAAGATGGGGAAGGTATGACTGAATGCTCTAACATAAAGGTACACAGTGAGAGTCATTGTGCTTTCAAAAGCTCAGGGAGGAACAATTAAGTGTAGATAAGCTGTTCTCGCTGCTATCATTTCCCTCCACCAGCTCCCATGACAGGCTTTTCAATAATGCTGTCTCTCTGCATCGCACTATCTGCTTAATGGTCAGTCCTCATGGGAATAACTCAGAGATATGTGATCGGGTTTGGAATAGAGTTGGCTGCACACGTTTTTCTGTCGCACATTTCTCCACATCTCTTAATGATTTGATGACGCTCTCCCCACCATGCACCCCCACCCCCTGAGCTCTCTTTCACCATCCTTTCCAAAATGGGAGTGCAATGCGCTAATGAGTCAAGACAAAGCTAGCAGCATATGGTGATGATAATGAGATGAACAATGTTTGGAAAACAAGGCCATAGATAAGGCTGATGATCTGACACATTGCTGTGGAACAAAACAGTCTGTATTGCACAGTGAATCTGCACAGAGCAGCCTTAAGGCTAAGCTACATGACATATATATTATTCATGATCATACATGCCCAAGTTCTTAAGGCTCTGTTTCTGGGCAAATAAGTGACTGCTGATACCAGTGACCTGCCTTTGTTATGGTAAGAGTCTTTTCATTACATTGCACATATGTAGAGTTTGCTGCTCAGACATCATACAAGTTCTTATGTTATGCGAAACATGGAAGTAAGGCACAGGTTTCTTCTATGTACCCATGAACTTGCTAATAATTAAGAAAGAGAATATGGAATTTGCAACAAACCTACTATCCTTTAGGTTTATGTATTCTCTTTGTGTTGTATTGGAAAAGCTGGACATTTGAAGTATTTTAGCTGTTTGTATTCTTTTAGCCAGCAGTTGAACCATTCGTCTACTGCCTCCAGGTCACTATTTATCCTGTAGCTATCTATTTCAGCTGCCCATCTATTAGTTATTAATTACCCATTCCCCCACAGGCATATAAAAGAGTAATGTGGCCTCTGGGTCTGAAAAATGAAGCCAGCGAGGAAGTGCCCTAAGTCTGGATTAATTCTAATGGCCGGGGGCGGGGGGGCGGGGTGCCTCACCTGCTCTACTTGTAAAAAGAAAACCATCGTAAAGTTTTCTTCAATATAGTCCAATTTTCAGTTTGTATATGAATGTCCCATTTGTAGAAAAAATGGTCATAAAGCTGCATATGCCATAAGGCTGGGTTTCTTTTGAAGGCGGTGAGATGTTTAGAGGAGAGCTGGAGCCAAATGAGCAGCATACACAAGCAGAAAAATGATCAGGAATCTTTTTTTGTTGAGTCAGGCTATATCAGAAACCACTCCTTGCGATACTGCCAGCAACTAGTTAGTGTTATATGACTCAATATGCATGCAAAGTTTGGATATTTTTCCATTTGCTGTTGGGTTAACAATACACAGAAAAAAAAATAGGCTAATTCAAGACCATTCCTGAAGGGGGACACTGGCAAAAATATGGATCTTTGAGATCAAATGTCTATTTAACCATGTGATTTTATTTTTTTTTAAAGATGACCATCGGTAACAGATCAGAAAGAGTGAATCAAGCCAATGACAACACAAAAACTTTGATAGAGACAATACGCAGAGAGGATGACTTAATGCGGCTGCCACTCACAAAATTTGGTTGAAATTTGGTGCAAGCTTAAAGTTTAAGGACTGAAAGATAGCTTCAGTCGGTGAGCTTTTTGGCCCTTGAAATTCAGCATTGCTTCCTCCGACCGACAGTGCCAGATGGTAGCAAGACCCATTGAGCCTTGTTCTTCTTCCCTTATTGTCTGTCTGTCTCTCATTCTCAAAAACGTTGCTGTTGATACTGTATATCACCAGCATCTGGTGATATTTCTCCCGAATGCCATGCAGCTCATGGGCCTGCAGACCCTACGCAAAGAGGATTTTACACCCGGCTCCTGGGCTCAGTTGCCACATAGCATGACGTCTGCAAGCTTTGTGATCCTCACTGTCCTCCATGCTGCTGGGGAGAGATATGGGCTGACGGGATGAGGTCAAGACCAATACAGCTTCTTATGTGCTGTGAACAGACAGAAGGGCAAATAAAGAGGAAGCTTTCCACTCCCCCCCCCCCCTCACTCAGGCTCACACATAACCTGCTTACCATTTTTAGTGTGACTAAACAGAGAAACACAGAGGACCCCACACACTCCCACTCAAACTTGAGGACGACTGTCACATGAGGGTGAACGATTTTTGACAAGTCAAGAATGAGCAACGTGATGAATAGACTTGTTCATTTATATTACACTTTTACTTGTATCAAAAAGATGTCAACGGTAGGTTGAAACTTCACCAAATACAAGCAGCAGCTTTGCTTGCCTCTCGTCTTTCATTTTCACGCTCTGTTTACACAAGTTTTTATTGTCAGCGCAGACTTTTCTGTCAACATCTATTCGATTTCAATGTTTTTCACACAGAGATGACTCATAAAATATCCTTTTTCACAAACCGGAGCAGGTCTTTCAGTAAACTATCAGTGCCTTTTTTTGACAACACCTGACAAAGATGCTTGGAGGTGACCCAAAACAAGCTGAGCGCAGGCAAGCAGACGTGTGAGGAATAGTGGAGAGAGTTGAACGGGCAGACCGACGGAGCAGCAGGCAGCATAACATAGGTTGCATAACAATGACTTTCAGTACAGTACAGCCGGCCTGCCTGTTGATATGTGGGCGCGGGTGACTGCGGGACAATGCGAACTCGCCGTGTGCTGCCGAGCAAATACTACACGAGAGAATACTGTTGCCATGACAAGAGAGAGGAAGAGAAAGATGAGTAATGACAGAGAAGCGGGGCTGCAGCCGAGGAAAAGAAGAGGGTTTATCCACTTTCAGAGTGAGGAAAAAGAGGGAATAATAGATGAGTCAGCTGCTTACAAATTTCAGAGCTGAATCAAACAGGCAGTGAAATTATACTGTACAGCCAGTGGCAATGGAGTCAAGCCAAGCAGGAGATAGAAGCACTCCCACATGCATACATGTGCTCAGGCTGGATATTTCTGTCTGTCTTTATGTCTTTGCCTCTTCATTTTGTTTTGCTCTCACACAGTTATGCAGCACATATTCAGGACACACAGTTGAACGTGTTTTCCTACTATATTTTCACACTTTGATTATATTCTTGTCTGGCACACAAGTAAAGCACAGGTATCGCTCCTGCCCCGGGAGGATTGCCTCAAAGCTCCATGTTGGATGCTTTGAAATCACTCTGTGGTTTGGGGCTGTACAACTTTGCCTCTCCAGCGATATGTGCACACTCACATAGTGCACTGCTGACTGCACTGTCTGTTACCTGGCGGTCGTAAGCTCATCATCCACACGCTGTGTCATCAGCGCAGTCACACTTACTGTAATACTGGCATTTATGCATCATGCAGTGTAAATTCATGTAAATGTCTGCTTGAATGCTAAAGTGAAGATTCAAACCGTGGCATGTATTTCAGACGCAAATGCAACTATTCTCCCACCCACCCACCCACAGTTTCTCAAGCACTCCTCTGGTATGTCTTTATGTTCATAAATCCACTGTTTGCCCCCATCAGTGACTGATGTGGCATACTGTAGCAATCATTTAACCTTAAGCCAGTTTCCAGACTTTGCTACAATACACATCAGCAAAGAGCCAGTGTTATGAGAGAAGAAATTTAGTCAAACTCACAAAGGAGTGATGAAAAACATAAAAACAACAACCTTTAGGACAACTATGAGTCACAACAAGGGCCTGTAGATAAAATATGGTTGGATTTGACTATAACCATATATTTACACTTATGGACTGAACTGTTTTCTTTTTTCATGAGATTTTCTGCATGTTCTCTTGAAAACGACTGAGCCCAGCTAGCAAGCTAACAGCTAGCTAGCAGCTAACTTTTTTTTTTAAGGTTATGTTCTCAAACTGACTCATCTGCTTTGAGTATATTGTACCCTTTATCACTTCATTGCAGATAGATTAACCTTAATTACCAATTCATACCTAATATGATCCTCAACCTTAACCCAAATTCAAACTTTAGCCCTAACGCCAAGACCCCCAAAATGATGTTTCGCCTCAGTAGAGCATTATGTATACACAATACAAGTCAAGCTGTGGGGGCTGGTAAGGAGACTTTAGTGCAAAAAAGA
This sequence comes from Leuresthes tenuis, assembly GCF_036924035.1. Lineage (NCBI taxonomy): Eukaryota > Metazoa > Chordata > Actinopteri > Atheriniformes > Atherinopsidae > Leuresthes > Leuresthes tenuis. The sequence goes on along the minus strand of NW_027325374.1, from coordinate 17,274,881 downwards.
TGAAAAGCCTTGGTGACAACATAATTCCCACGAGGCCAGTGCATCATGGAATCCTGTGATTAAATTGCCTTTTTGTTAAGAGCTGATTTAGCACAATATCAACTAAACAATGAACTTCAGACTTGTAACTTTAAACATTTCCTTATGTACTTGTCTATGTTTTTGCTCAATAGTCATTCTGCAATAGGGCCCTATGCAACAATGCAGCCTTATTGAAATGAAGGAGTAATCCAGTGCCATTTTTTTTTTTTTTTGCCATTGTCAAAGTGAAAGCCCTCTTACAGGATTACTGTACATCCCCATACAGGATTATACCCATAGTCAGCAATTAGTATTTCCAGTTGCATACAAATGGGCTGCTTCAGACACCACAGAGCAGAGTTTCTCCATGTCCAGTTTTGTTAGAAGTCAATCTGTAAAATCACTCATGGCAATGTGTAAATGTTCAAATTAACTGAATTGTGGTTCAAGACTGAACTACAATGTGAGATTCTAGTTATATCTGAAGAAAGAGACAAATAATTTGACTGATACTATATCAATTTAATGCAACCAGAGTCCATCTTCTAATTTGACTGCTGGGAAAGTCTCAAGAATATATTTCCTAAAAATGTGTAATTTTGAATCTAAAAAGACCAGCTGGGCCTTTCATTTTCAGCATACAATCTGAATGAAAAAGGCATTCAGTAATAAGCTGCTGGTTGTGGTTAACACCAGGTTGTGGAAGAAGTAAGCGTACCTGTGTACAGTCATCTCTGTTCATCCATTTGTCTTTCACAAACACTATCTACCAGATGGCCCACTTGGTCTTAAAATACTTTGAGAACATGACACTTTTGCAAAGTGTTTTAATTTGGTTAATTTATTTACTCTTTCCCTCAAACACTTAACATCAAATCAGTTTTCTGGATCATGCTCATACTTCGTTAAACTAATGTAAGTTTATTCCGGTGAAGGCATTTAATGGCTAAAATGTCTTTATTGTGGCTTAGGAGTACACTTTTGAGGAATCCAAGTGTTTCAATACTTTTAATTTAAAACATTTTTTTTTATTTCTTGTCGATAGACAGCCTCTTGTTGCTTGAGGACTGTTGTGACCTCGGACGATCAGGTTGTTTTTGTTTCAGCTTAGTGAGGCACCATGACCACACTGGCAAACTCCGACCTCATCACCTTGATCATCCCGACAGACGTCCTGCTGACAGCTGTCAGTCTGGTGAATGTGTTCAGATTGTGATGATGTCATCTGGGTCTGTTTTCCTTCTGAGCATTTGTACGTGCATGTGTGACTTTGCTCAGACTATAACTAAGGGGTTTTAGATTTTGAGTAGCATGCATTTGCATTTCTTTACAATGTACAAAACTACAGTTGCAGTTTTTTCTTTGTTTATTTATTCAAAGATACATTAGCCAAGGAGGCTTAAATCCATCTTGCCTCATTTTTTAAGCCTTGTTACCCTCAGACAGTATTTCTGTAAATGAGCTGAAAAGATAATTGTACTGTGTAAGCAAACGGGAGTGAGAGTTGTTTCCACACCAAAAACAAAGGTGCATCGGAACCAGTTTAGGAGGAAACTTTCAGTGTGATCTCCAGAGAGAAGCTGCATGATTTACATTTCTCATGCAAACAAAGTTAAGAAAATCTCGCCATGAACAGTTGTCAAGGGACAATTAGCAGTTGAATTTTTACACTGGAAAATAATGTGATAAATCATAGAAAACATTCCATCCTAAATGAACTCTGAGTGCCTACTAAAACTGTGCCACAGCCCACAATTTTACAAGCACTGCTACAAATTGTTGTATGAATCACCATTCCTACTTAAGCACCTTATGAGGTGTTGAATTGCTTTTGAATGTGGTCCTGTACAAATTTGATTTGCCACTGAGAGTGGATGATTCAGCCCTGGAGATGCTGGAGTGGGTATCCAAAGCATAATCTGAGCTGGCATATTCTTTTTAATGCTGTTGTAATAATCTCAACATTACAGTCTGTGACATACTGAATAAATGTATGCAGTAGAGGAGATAGTGAGGAGTAGTTTACCTTCAAATCAGTTTAACTTACTGGTTCTAGACTGGAGGTAGCCTGTTATATTCAACCTCTTAGAAAAGTATCTGTTCATGGATCATGACATGGCTCAGATGTTGGAGTGGTCCAACATTAGGTTAAGAATTAAAAGTAGAAAATCAAAAAGGTTTTAGAAAATGTTGGATATGCTGGGGCTCCAAAATTTTTTAAAAGTATTTAAATTTTCTACTTCAGCGTAAAACAAAATTGGTTAGGTTGACCGATACAGTACAATACACCAGCGCTTTTATCTTATGAGCACTGATCTTGAGGAGGGCCTGAAGGAATAGTGGCTCTTCCCCAAATTCCCTCCAAATGCAGTGCCCTCACTACAGATGATAAAGCCCCAATCCAAAATACCTAAACATACCATTTTTAAAAACATTTCCTTCATTACTACAACAGCCTACATGCTGAAAATGGCACATTTTGTCAAGATTTGGATCATACAATTCAGGCCTGCACAGTTCTTTTTGTTAAATTATTCATATCAGAAATGGAAACAGTTGCAGGCAGGCCAGCAAGCGAAAGTGTATTCCCCAAACTCGACATGGCCAATCTTCTCCTCTGACTTACCTGAGATAAGCACATTTAAAAAAAAAATTTATTATTAGGTGTCTTATCTTGACACACTCTGCCTCACCTGATTTCTATCTGAAAACATAAAGCAATTAGCATAAAGTCTGAACCTGAGGACCTGAGGATCTGTTTTTCTTGCTGTCATTTAATTGATTTAAATATGTGTAATAGTGAGTTTTGTTGTTCTGTACAGCCATGACTGTTCGTGGATTTGCTGTGAGTCAGTTCATGGCATTGTGCCCAAAAAGATGAAGATGCATCTCTGCTTTGTTAGAATATTGAATTTTACAGATGTCCTTAACCAGACAAAATCCATTACAAAATGAGAAAACTGGTGACCTCATGTTGGCCATTTTTTCTTTTCTTTTTTTTTTTTTTACCTCCTATGAAAAATAAAGCAGTGTACCAGCTTGTATCGTGACTGCAGTGAATTTCTATTAAATTCAAGAGAGTGATGGCACCAGCATCATAATGACTCAATGCCATTAGCTCCTTTTCTTCTTTGTTCCCGCCTTTATCTTTTATCATGGCCTTTATCTTTTCCTGTTTCTCTTTTCCTCCCTTTCACACGGTATGTCGAACTCCCGACATTGTCTCAGTTTACTAAAACCCAGCTTTCATTAAGCCGGTGTTTTCCAGATCAATGACCACACATTCATTTTCTACACCCACTTTATGGTATTCAGTGCAGCCCTGTTCATCACTAGGCCAACATTAAGCCATGATCATTTCTATTAAAAGTGTTTGAAATCTTTGCACATCAAGGAATCTCACGTATTTTTCTTTTCCATCTGTGTGTTATTTATCTATTCCTCTGATATTTTAATTTTCTCTGCTCTCCCTCCACCTCGTCAATCAGCATGCAAGTTTGTGTGTGGTTTGACTCAGTGCCAGGGCTAAGTGTTTAATTAGTACCAACGCAACTTGCTTTGCCTTGACAGTCGCAGGTTTACAAGGCCCTCAACTGCACCTCCTGGCTCAGCAATGCACCACCGAGATAAAACAGAGAATTTGGTGGAGAAAATCAATGGTGTACAAGTGTGGATATACAACCTCCCCATTTCTGTTTGCAGAGGCAACCTGCCTGTGTATAAAGAAAGGAAGGCGAGGACCCTTTGAGATGGTCCTTCTTTTTAACAATCTCCCTTTCTCCCTTAACAATTCTCTCAGGCGTATTTTGTGCTTTTCGTACCTCCTTTATGTCATTGCAAACCATCTTGGTCACATTTTCTGTCTTTCCCCTCCATTCTTTGTGTCCTTATCCCTCTCCCCTCTCTTGCTCCTTTGTCTTTCACTGTGTCTCTTGTTTCTTCTTTTCAAATGATCAAGTGTCAGTATCTGAGCTTTTAAGAGAATGCATTTACTCAGCAAGGACACCTTTGCCCCTCAGTAACAGGAATTTGCCATTTTCTGTCAGGCTCAGCACAGCAAGAAAACAATTCCAACATTACATTTTTATCATTCAGCTGTGCTGTAATGTTAGGCATTCCCCCCTTATTTAACCCACTGCACACCTTTAGAAATCTAATTATCGCTTATTTAATTAGAGGAAGACATTATTACCCTATTATGAAGTCATAATACTGTAAGTAATTGAAGACATCTGTTACATCCTACGCCATGAGCCAGGAGCACAAAAAAAAAAAAAAAAGCATTCAGAAGGATACTAATATATAGAAATGCTGAAAAGGTGGGCGTTTGATGTGTCACTGTGTCTGTGGCTAGAAGAAGAACGAGTGCTCTCACCTGCACAAATCACTTGACTGAATCTTCGGGGGTCAGGTGAGATAAGCAGAAAAATTTTCTCTTGACCGCACTTTAGCAGTAGATTGAGCCATATGTGGTTTTCTGTTTTTGCACCTCTTCTTTACATTGATCCATGGAGGCAGCTGTTAGGTGGAGTCACCTGTACAGTGCTTTGATAAAAAAGAAACGTAAAATGGGAAAATAGAGTCCCAAAACAACAGTTAGTCTACAGTGAGGGGATATCAACTGATTTACTAGTATTTTTACAGTCATATCGCACCTTCAGGCCAAATGTGAACTACAAGAAGATTTAATGTTTCATATAAGATGTTGTAAATTTTAAACTTCTCAAAAGACGTGTGCTGCCAACAAGAAGCACCCAGACTATCATAATGTGAGCAGCTGCAGTCGTTAACATTAGGAGTTGGGCATGCCTGTACTTAAGGGTTACAGAAGTAACTACTCCAGTAGTAGAATATGACCTTTCAATAACTTCAAATCATCAGTAAAAAACAAAACTTAAATGGCAAATGTCATCAACACTTTTCAAAGTTCGAACATCTGTTTAACTATGGGGAAACTTCAACAATCCATTCAAATTGAAAAATAAGAGTCTGTAAGTGCTTTGACACCTTCAAACCATGGGCTGTGTAGACGGATGCATCAGACTGTTAGAAGTAGATTGTGATTAAGCAGAGGGCGCTCTAATAGTGGCTTGACCTAATGTACACCCTTGTGACTTCTTGGTAAAATAAGCTAATGCTATGTATGCTCTGTTCCTACGAAACTGGAGGAAACTACTGAGTAGCTGTCTTAAAAAGATAATCTGTGTTTGGAAGTGGTAGATTTTACACCATACATGGTGCTGTAACGAATGAAAATAAGGCTGTTTGTCAATTCTGTACAAAGCAGCTGTTTTTCTTTACAATGACAGCAAATCTGTGGGATCACATGCTAGCTTGCCACTCAAGTGAGGCAATGGAGGCATCCCGTGGAGGCATCCCATGGAGGCACCAAACGTCAACATCACATGTTTAGTGTGGTCCGACTGCAACCCATCTGTATTGTTTTGGTAGAGCTATGTCAAGCTCTTATCATGGAACTGGAGCAGTGATATATCTGTAAGACACCACATAAAGAAACATTATTTTACCAATCACTAATCACACACAATGGACAATGCTGACCACCCGTGCTTCTGTGACAGCCGCAGCTCACTGCGTTTCAGACTCGAGGGAACGTGACATTTTGAAATAAAATTTAAAAGAAATAAATCATGACATGGACACTTTGAGCCTTCAACCAAATTTTATTTTATTTGTTTGAGTCCCTGAAGTCACACAGTGAGATGTCTATATGTGAGAGACGTTTTTCTAGTTTTTTCTAGTCTCAAGAAATATATATATATAAAGATATTTTTAATTCCTGGAGCAAGAAAAAAAATACTGTTGAAATAATAAAGGCAGCAGATGCAGCTTGTGTGTATCTATACACACTGGATAGTCTCCAAATGTATATTAGGCAGCAATACATACAATAGGCTGCAGCTGGAGAATTATGGCAAGAGTCCATCTGCTGATGCTCATGTGAAATGTGAAGCAAAGACAGAATTATGAGACAGCTCATCATACAGTATTGAAAAAGCAACTGGATGCTAAACTGTCAATGAGAATTGTTCCTGTCAAGTTGACCTTTAGCAAGCAATTTAACAAGCCTGTGCCACTTTGAGGCTTCTCATTGGCCAATAGATTGGGGCTTTTATTGTATTTATGACCTCACGCTGTCCTGTGTCCTTTTCTGCAGAGGCAGGCCAGATCAACAACAATGTGGGACCAGGCTCAAACATTGGCCAGCAGCACCCATATCCTAACCTTGGCCAACTGGCGCACGTCTACGAACAGCAGCAGCAGCAGCAGCAACAGCAGCAGCAGCAGCAGCAAAACAAGGATCTCAACAAGTACGCCTCCCTGAAGGCTGTAGGTGAGTGTCTGTCAGTTTTTACTGATTAACATCTTTACATTTTGGGATGAGGCAGAGCGGTTTGAGAAAGGCAGTTATGACGTGAGTGCCGCTGCTCAAAGGTGCCGCATCCTGACTGTGAATCTTGGGGCCGCTTCCAGTTCTGTTTGTGAAGTGGGATGAGCAGACTGCAGTGAATCTTGACAGAAGAAAAACTGGAGCTTTTATTGATTTGTTTTTCAGCACAGGTAACTGAAAGTTTTGTGATCCCCCCACCCCCCCAGCTCCACTCAAAGGGCAGCAGATACTTTTTGTTGCGGTCTGAAGGACGGATGTGACTCAACTAAAGCAGTCAGGCAGGCTGATTTGACAAGTGTTATTGATTACACTACGAAAATGGACATGCTGTAAGACAGAAACTGCTCATTGAGCTTTTTGACTGCTCGGTGCATGCCAGGAATTTCAATGAGTTAGCTGCCAGTGCAGCTGATTTGAATTTTCGGCACATTTCTCATATGTTATTTGGCAGTGGCATCACTATTTCATCACCTGTATTAATTTGAGATTGACTTGAATTTTTCAGTGTGTCTGTCAGCTTGTTTATGCTCGACAGATACCCTGCACCTCAGTTGCTTTAGAATTCAATCCACTATGCCACATGTTATCTACAAAAAGATATCAGTATAAAGTGATACAAGATAGTATTTCATGCATCTGTGCACTTTATTGGAAAATTTACCATATCGAGCATGTCCTCGGGAAACCTTATTTACACACACATACCAGACAAATTGAGGATAGATTTCCATGCTATTCTCTTTTCCAGAAGCAGGAAGACATGTTATGAGGGTATCAGCATTGAAAACACATAGACAGGTGTATGGACTTCTTCTTCAAATTGATGATTAAAAGTGATTAACGCTGTTATCTTAAGTCCTTGTTCATGTATTTTATTTTTATAATTCCCAAAAGAATGGGCAAATATAGACATCAGAAAATTTCTACATACTTTCAGTTGTGTTTGACTTTAAAAAGAAAGCTCTTCTTTTTTTTCTTCTTACAAATGCCAACAGAGAACATCTCGATGTCAGTCCGTAAAGATCAAAGAACAAATGGATTCTGTCTCAACCCAACATTTCACACCAACATTTAGTGTGGAGAAACTCATCATCATAGGAGAGGCAGACATGCCAATTTCTTCACTGACAGGAGCTTCAATAGATCAGAGTGCAGAGCATCCATAAGACATGCCGCAATTTGAGCATGGCATGAAACCCGACTGTTCCTCAACTGGAAAACCTGTCTCTGATGTTAGGCTCCCGCCTCCTTTTATCTCACCGCGCATAAACCCAACAGATGGATGCCACACATGCTGTGGGGATTGCAGAAAGTTTTTTGCAAATGACTTAAATCTCTATCTGCAGGGAGAACAGATGAGACAGGTTTATGATATTTGATTAGCAGGTACACGAACAGCCTACCATTTGCAGTAATGTCTCAACTTTCACAGATGAAGAATATGCAATAGTGATTACAGTAGCCGATTTTTAAAAAATGTTCCTTTGAAGCGCCTACTTTTGCTCCCTAAAAGCATTCACTCTGAATCACAGAATCGTTTCTGACAACTTGAAGAGACAAGCTATAATCAAAAAGGACTGTTAGAAAAAGCACATTTTTACTTTCATTGCTTCAGTATAGATTATTTCATCCATATTTTTTCAAACGTTACAGTTTGAAGTTTTTTTGAAAACGATTATAGGAATTACTGTTATTTAATCAGTGGTGTTGTTTAGGGGCTATATTTCTGTGTATACTTTATCTACTGTACATCAAAATGATTGACTACAAATTAACAGATCCCACTCAGCTTCATATGGCCCAAACTGCGATTTCTCATTGGCAAAAAGTGTATTTAATCGAGTCTGATCTTTTATGAACAGTAAATAGATAAGATAATAAATAAGTAGATCCCTTGCTGTTGACTCAGTGAGTGCATGTAAAAGCCTTTTAATGCGTTACGCATAAGGAGTGAATTTGAACCCAAATCATGATCTTTTTCTAACACTGACACGAGCTTTACTCTAAATAATTAATAACAGTATCATGGAGAAAGAGCCCCAGTCTCTGCAGTAAAGTTCCTGCTTAGTAAGGTCAAAATGAAAAAAAATTAAAATAGAATTTAGTTAAAAAAAAAAAGAGACTGTTTGAGAAGACATGCCGATTGAACAAAATAACTGGAACTTGGAAAGTAGTTGTTGAGGTGGCTGCATGGCGGTGGGGTGGTCAGCACCGTCGCCTCACAGCAAGGGTGTTCCTGACTGAATTCTTTTCATTTTTGTGCATGAAGACACAAATCTGTACCTACAGTATATGAGTCTCTGTGGTTGGAACAGATGAAAAAAAGTAGGAGCTTTGAGGGCGTGGTGGTGGGGTACTTGTACTTGTACACTTCACACCGTGTGCTATCTTGAATCAGCATGATTCAGAGGTGCTAGATCATATTGGATTGTCATTGTTTCCGTGGTGCTGTAGGGTGCAATTTCAATGCATAAAGTACCGCCACGTTTGAAAGAGGTCAAATTGATTCTAAATACATCCATGAGATCAAAAAAGTCAGAGACCTCCTTTTTCCAAGCGTACCAGGTGACAGTTCCCACCCTGCATGCAATCAGCATAAAGTTGGTGCATGCAGAAAAAAAAATTAGAAAACAGAAAACAATGTCGGTCAGTAAATTACACACAGTTGCATCACTGGAAGACTGAAAGACACCTATGACTGTGCTTTCCAGTTAAACCTTTCATACCTTTTCAAATGAAACGCTGAATTTTCCCAGCTGCCAGATCTTTAGTAAGAACCTGAAGCTTCCCCCTCCCACTCAGAGGATAAACTTGTTTTGAACCATGAATGATTTCTGATCAAATCCTAACACCAACATTCGGAATCCATTTGTGACATTTCGTTTTTCGTCACTTATTGATCATGGTTAGCATCATCAGCTGATTATATGGAACAAAACTTGGGATTATAATAGTGATATAAATACAGTGAGATGCAAATTGAAATATTTGCTTATGGCCATCAATTAGTCCACTAATAGTGTTTGTTTTGAGTCTTTTCCTGCATGATATCAAAAAGAAAAAAATTATAAATGAAAGTAAATCTATTTTTTTCTTACATTGTGTAGTTTGCTTCACGGTTACCCATCTGTGTCTTGGGCTGCCTGAGGCTGCTGCTTTGTACACAGCCAAATGAAAATGTGAAAAATGGAAAACTGAGTTTCCTTGAAACTGATGACAAACTGCCAAAAAGGAGATACCGAGATGGAGCAGAGAAAGAGTGCTCCTCGGGCTATCTCGTGTAATGTGGTCTGCTCAAACAATGAGGAACAGCCATAGCTGCTGGTGACACAGACAGGCAAAAAAGCAGCGACTGCCTCCAGGCCATAAAATCAATCTGAGAAGCAGGGTCACATACTAAAAATCATTTAGTGTCCATTGTTTCAAGTTAATGGGATAGAATGTGCAACTCCATCCGTGTAGACCATCTAAAAAGAGAAAATGATTTTATATTCAGCTTTTACAAGAATTTCTTTTTTATGATAAAAGTTGGTCCAGGCAGCAGTTTAGAGGCAATATTCAAACCTGCCAATATTCTTCCTTCTTTTCTCTCTGACTCCTTTCGAAACAACTTTTCATCCCTGCTCTTTTACATCTAGAATGGTCCTCATTTTCCTTCCACCACTCCCCCGAGACCATCTTCCTCTCTCCTGTTTGCTCTGCTAACCTTTAATGTCTGTGCTCACTTTACTCTACTGCTCCTCCTCCTGGCCCCCTCCCGGTCCCCTTCATTTCCTCTCAACTCCTCTCCTGCTCCTTCCCTCCCTCCTCTTCCCCATTTCCAATCTTCACCTTTTCCATCTTTCATATCGCCGCCTATATCATTTACCTCCTGCCCTTTTCTCTGCGCTCCCCTAACCTTCTCTTTTCACCACTTTTGTCTGCCCCTCTTCTCTTCACCCCTGGACAATGACCCGCTTTTCACCCTTAATACATCCTCCATATTGCTCAAAGAGTCATTCGACCGCTAATCAGAGTCTCCTCCTATAGCTTCTCATATCTGATTCCATTTCCATTTAACTGAAGGGATGCTCCCACCCCCTCTCCCTCTCAGGCTCTTAGTTTACTGGCAGATTTATATTTCACAGGTGGTATTCAAAAAGGCATCTTTAAAATGATTGGAAACCAGAAATACACAGCACAGGAACCCTGGATTTTAGGGAGTCCAATAATGTAAATGTCACACGTACGCTTGGGAAAATGCCTGTGTGAGTACCGGAGAGGAAGAAGTTATGGCAGAAAACACTCCGCAGACTTGTGTGTTCACTATCTGTTGACCCCATTAGATATGGAGCTAAACCCAAGATAAGCACCAGTTTCTCACCTCTCCCTATCTGCACCTCCTCTCCACCCCCGTTCTTTAATTGCCTCTGCCACTTTCCCAATGGTCTGATGAGCCACACTTCTGTCAATCAATAGCCCTCTCCAGTGTCCCCCTGTGCATTTATATAAGGTCACTTTATTGAATTCAAACAGCAACCAAGGCACAAACCAACTAAAAAAGGTCTCTGGATGTAGGCTCAGCCCAAAGAAGGACACAGACGTCTGCAAGTACAGATGACCAATTATGATCATCATGTAAGGTACAAATGATCCGCTGAATCTAACAACGGTCCTTTCTCCTGCATCACTGTTAACAAGTTAGTTTTCTCGCTAAATCCACAGTAATTTGGGAGGGAATTGGTCAATTTTATTTTTCCCTTTTTAGCCTCACTTTCACCTCTGTTGCATTATGCTTCACACAGTGAAAGCATACAGTACTGTAATTCAAATCGGAGGCTGCCCAAAGTATTGAACCGGTTTACATCTGATGGCTTTCAGATGGCAAACGCTTTATGCACTGTTCACAGAGGCAATAGTTTCATCAGTAGGTAGTATTAAAAATCTAAAAAGCTCAGAGAACTTGTTGATTATTTATCTTTACACCTAACCTGTGATTTAATCTTGTACAATCCACTTAAGATACAAATAATTTTCAAAAATGAAATTTGTGTTTAGATTTAGCGCTACAATGTAGTTATCACATGTCTTACTGAGTGATACAAATGATACTTTTGTGTGGATAAAGAACACATTTAGAAAAATCTGGATGAAATTGCACACCCTTTTATAACAACTAACGGATGAATTGGAATAAAATCACCTACATTTGATCGTTGGGCCTGCCTACACTTGCATTTGACATTAGCAGAGAAGCAGTGATGTATTGAGTTGTTTGAAAGAAGACAAGATCATGCTTATTTGGTGTAGAATTGGGTTGTAGGTTTGCATGTACTGAGATTATCAGTAGAAAATAGCTGTTAGAAATAGAAATTCTATATCAAAGGTCTCTGAATTTGGAAAAAACTGATGTAAACTGATAATCAAAATGTAAAAACATCTTCAGAATAGTAAACCCTTCATAGTCTTGGCAGTAGATGACCTAATTGCCTAAGAAAAAGCAGACTGACATGCACATCTAACTCTAATAAGGTTTTTTATGTTACTGGCACCGAGGGGCTTCATAGAAGCAGTGCTCTCTTTTTTTTTTTTGTCCTGATGCATAATGTTGGTCTCAGTGGGATGCTGGCTTTCTCAGGCAGAAACATGCAGAGCCCACACTGCGTAACAGCGGTGTTTTACGTTTCCACTCACGTACGCCGCTGGATGTTTGCACCGTCGAGCTGACTACCTCCAGATTGATTCACCTGTCGCCTGAGCAAGTTTGATCCCCAGGGGCGGTCTAGCTGGGACTCGTCGGGCGAGACACTGCGCTCCTCCAACCCCCTTCCTCACCCACAACTCTGCTATTCCCTCACAGCGCCCCTTACTCATTTCTCTCCACCGCTCACAGAGCGATAAACGAGATTTATAGTTAGAGCAGCAAAGCAAACTCGCTGAGTGTGTTAACTTTATCTTCAAGGACGTGAAGGCAACAAGGAGCTAAAGAGCAATGACTTGACTGTGACCGTGAATCAGAAGGAAAAAAAGGTCACATTTCGCAGTGATAAGCGGGACTGAAGCTTGGTGACACCAACTGACAGAGGAAAGAATAAATGTGAGGGCTTTAAAGCTGACTGCTCAGATGCTGAGGAGACACACACACACACACACAAACATACGCACACGAATACGGAGGCAGAGGACGCTTGCACTAACACAGCCAAGGTTAAGAACTTTATGAACTACTTTTCACAGAACTTTTTCTAATGGCAAATTAACTGTTGCACCTGATGTTGCATACAGTAACAAATGGTAAACTTGAATTTTTAACTTGTGACTTGTGAAATGCATAAAGAATACAAAATGAAAGCTTGAATTTCTAGTTGGGATACAAAACGTGAAAGTAATGGTACATCATTATTTGCTCATTTCTTTCCTAAGTACTTGTTATTAGCAAAGCAAAAAATAAGAACAAGAAGTTTCTACTCCCCATTTTTGAGGTATAGTGAATGCTGCAGGATCTGAGGTCAAGGTTTTATTGAGATGAAGATGTAGCTGCTGAGCTAGGAGAGTGGCGTTGTTAGGGTTTGTGGATTAATTTTTATTTTTTTTTAGGTTTCTGCAGTCTGTTTAAGTCCAGTCTTTAGTTGTCTTTTATAGTTGGATTCAAGGTTAGTCTTTGTTGTTCTTGCTTTTGGCAGGTAAATTTAGTCTTTTCAGTTCCATTTTGTTTCATCATATACTCACGCATTATTTCCTCAGTCTTCATGTTTAGGTCACTAGCTTCACTACTCACCTGGGTTAATTGTCTCAGAGGTTCTCCATTCACAAATCAGTTGTCCTCTGTATCTAAGTTCCCTGGTTTTCCAGACTCTGACACAAGGACTCGCTGTTACCTGTTCATAGTTCTTTCAAGCTGTTGTCCATGTTCACAGTCTTAGTCAGGTTTCTGTTGTTTCTGTGTTTTGTTTTTTTTCCCCCAAGTTTAGCTTATGGTGTTCCGGCTTGGGGGCATTTTTTTGTCATGGTTTTAAATAACTCAAGTTCTGTTCCCTCACAACCTCCTGCCTTTATCTGCATCTGCATTTGGCATACATCTCCTTAACAAGCCCAGTTAGTCAAAACTAACTGCAGAGTATATGACACTGTATATGGAACTTAGAGAATCATATATTGTACAATCACTGCTGCAGGTATACTTCCAAAGGGACATTATTGTTTGTCTTGTCATCTTTGAGCAATTGCATCAAAAATGGACATGCAGCCGAAGTGAGTAGTGGGTTTTATCCACTTGTCTTCACATCAGAAAGCAGTCTTGTCATTTAATTGTACAATTCAGCTACACTCTGGAGCAACTCTTTGTTGTTGACCTAACAGCCTCATTATTTCTGTTTCTCTCTTCCTCTCATGATAGCTGCCAAATACAACGGTGAACTCTACAACAAGCGTCGGCTGATGGTAGAGCTGCCATCGAAAGGGGGTCTTCCTCTCCAGCCTATGGGCAACTCCAGACCCTCTGTGGGCAACATGTCATCAATGACTACTCCAATTCCCACCAACCCCATGACTTCGAACCCTATGACCTCCAATCACATGAACCCCAGCATCACTCAGATGACTTCAATGACGCCAATGACATCTATGACACCAATGACTTCGCTCACCCAGATGACCTCCATGACTCCCATGACCTCCTTGGGGCCACTGACTCCAGAACCAGTGGCCACCTATGTCACTGAGATGCCTAGCATCTCCTCTGTCTCAACCCTCCCAACAGAGAGGCACATAGCTGGTGCAGGAGGAGGGGGACTCAAGCCAAATGGCCAGAAACCCAAAGGCAGCCATGGTCTTGCTGCCCACAGCTCTCACACTCATGCTCACAGCCACAGTAGCAAGACACAAGGACTTGGGGCTACTTCCCTGGCACATATGGCAGGGACCATGCCAGGTGGCACATCCCTGGGCATCTCCAGAGCCGCCGCGACCGCCTTTGGCTCAAACTCAGCCACCATGGGTCGCCCATTGGCGTACAGTTCCAACACAATCGCAGCTGGGCATGTAATGGGGTTTGGGCTAAAGGGCTGGGATGGGACTGAGACAGTGGGCAGGAGGAAGAGCTATGGGCATAAGAGGCCTCAGTGTACAGTGCTGGAGCCAAACCAGCTTCATGACACCAGGGGCCACAGCCACAGCCACCACTTCCTCCCCACACAGCCCTATTTTGTGACCAACAGCAAGACAGAGGTGACTGTGTGAGAGAGGATGAAAGGGAGAAAGAGAGGAGGAGAGGATGTATGTGGAGTGATGACACAAGCAATCTCTAAGTGGACGCGCCAACTCCTGGGGTGTTCAAAGGTGCCGGTCTACGTATGTGTTTAAGTGAAGAAGCTGATGCTCATTGGCCTAGTGTGTCCAAGTGGTTCTTGTTTCACAGAACTCACCAATCAAATCACTCAACAGACTTGGACAGTATCCAAGTTGGTGGCACCTATAACAATACTATATTAGGAACCTTGCGAGCGGGGATGTCTGTACTCATGTGGCAGTGTTAAGAGTGTTGTCTCGCAGCTAACATCTGCTCTGTAATGCTGAATATTACAGGGCAGCTACATGCAGGTGTTAAAGGGGAAACAATGCTGAAAATCAAACAGATTGGCTTTAAAAACCAAACCTTTGAAGCAATATAAGGTATGAAGTGTAAAGCATTAAAACATCATGGAAAAGGATAAAGGCAGCATGTTTAGCTATAAAAAGAGAGATTCTCATCTGCCAAAAGAAAAAAGAAGAAGCATTGAACGGTTTGGAAGAAATACCATTCCCACACCCAAATCGGCTGAGGGCTTTGAAGCAGACACACATGATGAGGGCGCTGGGATTTGGACTGCAGACATGCTTTGTACTGTGGCTATTCAGAAGCGCCTTCATAAGCTCTGCAGCTGAAGGTCGCCCTTTTTCCACGAGGCTCCAGCACAGAGAATGGAGGCTGTCGCACTGGCATTGTTGTGTTCTGATCTCGTCTGTGTGGTGACAGCTCGCCCAGAGGAGGGGTGAGGAGGCAGGGAGGTAGCATCTGGGTAATGCTGCAGCAAAGTGGTGGCTCCTCAGACCATCATGCTCGCCACGCACACACAAATGCACACATTCAGAAGCAGACACATGCAAACATATTTTCACAGTCACAGAAATATACAGTAGAAACACCACACACCCAGGTAAGCCGAAAAAAGGGTTTTTGAATGATACCAATAGATTTTTTTTCCATTAAAAGAAATACAATTTCATTAAAATATTCAGTTATTTAAGATAACAAGACCCTGGAAGTTTTGAAAATGGCAGCTATTCTAAAAATTAAAAACTATTTGCAAAATAATTGCACAATCAAATAGACTGTTTGGCATGTATGCCTTGTTGCTAAGTATGAAATGAGAAAATTAGTGCCACTTTTCTGTCCGTTCCCTAGTTATGATGCAAGAGGCATCAGGTAATTAACTCTGCAGGCAACAAACACAAGAAACAAGAGTAAAACACTATTGTCCTTTGCAATGATATATTGCATAATGGTGCCTAAAAAATACATGACTAATTAACATGCCGTATGTAGCTAATTTAATCTGAACAAAAACTCTACTGTTAAAAAGACATTCTGTGGTTTTAGGGGCTGCTTCACGGTGGTCAAAGAGTACCCTGATCATCCTGGAAGTCAATAAAATGAGTCTTTTAATTAAAGAATGTTTTTTATGTATTTATCACAAATGGCACGCATAGAAATGTGTCTAACTATATGCCTGCAATCATAACATGGACCAAATGTAAGTTTGGACTTGCAGGAATGAAAAATGAATAAGAAAGGTAACTAACAACACTTTTTATGTTAGTGTAAGACACTGCCACATGGAACTATGCTTGATTAGATCACTCACTGTACTGAGGCTCTGGCTGGAGGCAAAAAAGCATCACAACCAGCTGGAAAAATCTATGTGGGTTACATGACTCAAACATAAAAATAAACCCGCGAGTCTGACAAACAGGCCAAATCTTCGAAGGGTTTCTTCAAGCCTATTTACATGCTTTTGTTTTTTCTTATGTGAACCGCAACCACTAATATAATTGTGACCTTGTCATCTTAAGAGCCGTTTCCACCTCAATTATCTAAGTGAGCATTGATAGGCATTTTAACTGATAAGATTATTTCTAAGAAGGTTTGTGTAAACCCAAGTGAAGCACATACAGCTACCAAGTGGCTGGGACAGTAACGGAACACTAACAAGGAAATTATATATAGTGAATAAGAAAAAAGAAGAATTTTAAAGAAGATTGTCCATTTCAAAGCTTCAGAGCATCAGAGGGAAAGGTGCACACGACAATCTGATGAGAGGCAAAAAGACATTGAGTTATAATGTAATGCCGTCAGAGCGACACACACTTTGAATACAGACTGCATGTAGATTTGAGGTGCAAAGAAGAGCCTAATGTTACAGCTCCTAAATAAAAAAAAGACTACACCAGCTGAGCAGAAGATAAGCGCGTCTGAGAAGGGGATTTTTGTGCCTCATGCTGTGCAACACCCTGCTGCCTTGGGGGTCACATAACTGGAGACCTGAGGCCTGACTGAAAGCAGGGAACAGGATTTTAAAAAAAATCGAAAGAGCATTTAAAATAGGTCACCTATACACCCATATGTGACACACTATCACATGTGCACTCACGCACGCTGAGAATATATTAGAGGGTGGACTTTTCTTGTGCTACCACGGTGCCGAGCGGCAGGTGTCATCACAGCAGAGAGACAAAGAGTCAGCACTGTTACTGCGCCTGCTCTTCATGAAAGACTGTGAAACTCCAGATCTTGGCCCTTTGTAGCGATCAATGATATGATTTTTATATATAGATATACATAGCCTTTCTCTCTTTTCTATTCCTTTTCATCCTTTCTTGTTCCACGCCTCTTTTCACCCCCTCTCTCTTTCCCCATGTCAGAATGGATCATCTTCAGAGATCAGAAATATCAGAAACAAAATGTGGGGCTGTGATGAATCTTTCCTGTTATAGTGAAATATAGTTGTGATGAGGCAGAGAGTAGTAATAATTCACTCCCACATTTTAAGTTGTGTTTGTGTCTCCCCATGTGCATTGCACTTGCAGGAAATTAAAGTGATTGATTCTGTAAGGCAAAAGAAAAGAAAAAAGAGAGAAAAGAAATGTAATTCCATTTGCAATTTTGTACCGTTATGTGTCCTCTTGAACACTGCACACATTTCACTGCTTTTAAAATTGTGTATGGCTGTGTGTGTGAATCCAACTTTGGCATACAGTTATTGTCTCTGAAGATGTCAAAGCCCAAACAAAGCAAACAAATTCAATCAATGCGGTATATACCATTCAAAATGTGTTTGGTGCCAATGAAAATCCCATGAAGATTTCGCCTCCCTCAACCTCCACTCCTTTTTTTTTTTTAAATCAATTTTCTTTTTTTGCTGGTTTCTGCTGCTTTTTTGTTTTGTTTTTCTTGTTTTTGTGCCAGAGTTGAGAGAAAGGTCAGGGTTTGCTGACTTGACTTAATCCAGCAAAGCAGAAATGTGTAAACCCCCATTGCTTGCCACTGCCGCGCTTTTCTAACATGTCTGTTAAGCTCTCCAAAAGTAGCTACAGGAACAACTGTTTAGCAAGCAGAAGAGTGGAAGCATTACATGAACAAACAACGGAAAAAAAATTCCCTCATCATTCAGGCTTAGAACTAAAATAAACTGACAGAAAGTGGGGAATTGGTTGTGCTGGCTGGGTCACGGTTGGCAGGGTTGGGACCGCAGATGAGCGGGTTCAGGAGGCAGCTATGTCTGGCATTGTTCATCAGCTGGTCAAGCAAAAAGGTGCCACAGCAGAGACAAAAGGACACAGGCAGTCTGCAGGCTCAAAGCAGCCTCAAATTGTTACAGGGTAAAAGTTCTCGAGGAGTGCGTTTCTATTCATTATTTATTTAAAAAATGTGCGAGACTGGTCTTGTTGAAAGCAATTTGGTGATAAAATAATTATTGTTGGTGGCAGCTTAATGCACGAGGATAAGAAAACAATCTTTAATTCAGAAAGTGCAAAAATTATCTGTAGATTAAACTCATGGGGGCAACTACCTTATTAACTATAATAGCTTGGCTGGAGTCTATATAGAGACAGTTGGCTTTCGTAAGGGGCTTTAGCATTCAAGCTAGCTAGCTTTCTATAAATATTTCTATAAAAAGGAGGTCCAATAAGGGATGGAGATGCCATAGACCTAATTATATTAACAGTCATACCCAAGGTGAGTGCAGTGGCTCACTGATATTGATCAGCAACACAGGCAGGAGCTGGGTTAGCAGTGTGAATATACCTTCACCTTGTGACCTAAAGTTGATAGGTAATATTTGCTGTTTATGGATGCAGCCTTTCGTCTAGATAACACGTATTGTTTTTATATAACCATGCGAGATGAATCCAGGGTTGTTGTTGAGCTGGTGTCCAGTTAGTGGGTTCCGGGTGTCAAATTAATAAGGGCTCAAAGAAAAGCAAACGGCAAGAGTGGCAGAGGCAGTGTCAAAACATAAAAGAGGAAAAGCTGCAAGGCAAACACCCAACAAACTCACCCACTCACAAAATACACAGACCACGACAGCGCTAAAAACTAAAGTAATACAAAAGCTTGTGCTCCCACTAGCCCACACAAGCTCCACTCAGAGATAAAAAGAGGCAACAGAGGTGGCAGTGAGAAGCGGAGATGTGATTGGGATATGAAATTAGGGATTGTTACTCAACCGCCCCTCTCTCTGTTTGGTTATAGAGGCCCACTGATACAAACAAAGTGTCAAGATACCCCTGAAATATGTCCCAGCCAGCTGCTGGGCAAAACAGCAGAATTTTCATCTACGGTACAAGGAATATACAATAATGAGCAGAATTGCATGCTGCATTGGGGACATTGGCTAAGGGGGCTTTAATCAACAATACACAAAAATGCAAGACTCCTTAATCCATAGAGGCACACAGAGACTAGGATTGAATAGGAAGTTAATATCAACAGCTGATGGGGAAGAAGCTTTCAATTATTGATGTTGTAAAAATGTTTGTAGTGCACAGCACGTTAGCACTAACAGCCTCACGTTGGAAGCTGTGAATCAGACAGCTGATGGCTCACACACACATCCACACACATAAAATCTCCTTTGTCCAGTTATTTCATGTTAATAAGATATTGTGACACTCAACACGCTGACTATTGATCATCAATGCAGTCCATGCAACTCATTTGATTCATAAACCAATAACTGATCCCAGCATAACAGATTGGCTATTTCTAATGTCCACTCGTACACTTTGCAAGCTCCTGTTGGGTATGTTGAGTATTTTTTTCAACTCTTTGTCCAATTTATGCTGACAATATAAAGCACGGATTGTTCTTGATGTCAGTCTGAATCAGGAAAGCACTGTTGTTCTGTAAATATTCATGTCTTGGTGGGAAGTATTGATGTCTTTTCCCCTGAATTTGAACAGAAAAAATGCAGTATACTCTTTTTACTGATGAGAGGGCAGAGCAGTGTCATCTTGACTGGAAAATGTGACATGTACAGTTTATCGGAATGACACTAAAGGGCTCAAACACAAGCTTACATTTGTAAGATTTTCCTTCTTTCATTTCTTTTCTGCCCTTTACCATTGCTTTTGGTTGGACTTGATGGCATTGTCAATAGTGCTGCCAGCAAGAGCAGCGTCTGTATGATCAAAAATCCATATATCGCTATATAAGGAAAGGGTTCTTATCACCGATGTTTACAACTTTGTATAGTGTTGATTTTTATGTGCAATGTTTTCACCAATCTGGAGCTGTCCACTTATGCACACGGAGACAGAAGAGATGCAGTGTTTGTAGTCCAGTAACACTCAACATCTGCTTTAATAGGATTTGCTCCTATGGTCTACTTTATATATATGATTTCGATCATGAGCCCACATGAAATACGCCTGCTGTTAGAATTAATCAAAGGATTTAAACCAGTGAAGGAAAATAGTCGTGTGGATATTGCCCTCTTCTATTGTCCAGAGCTGAGGAATTTCCCATCACCTTTGCTGAATCAATAAGCTATTTGCGAGATATATTAACAACTATCCTTTAGCAAGTATATCCTTTTATAGAAAGACTCATTGATTAACTCATTTTGGTGTTAATCATGCATTACATACAAAGTTATATGAGATCCAATTTTCTATTTTTGATGTCCAAACCAGTTTGTGGTATTTATGCATATGTGTATATGAATACATATGGCCCCAACACAGCATTTAAGCGTGGCTAGTAAAGCATATTTTCTATGGTAGAACCCATCTCCCAATATTGTTTGCACAGTAGCTTCTAATATGCACCGTGATGCCCCATCGTCCTTTTAATGTTGACTAACTTTATGATTTGTGAAATTAAGTTATGAAAAAGCTGTATTTTGGTACTATACAACTATTGTAAAAAATAAATAAATAATAACAAAAAAGAAAAAAAGAAATATAGCAGACGTATTGTCCAAGAAATATATTACCATAGTGTTGCTATGACTGTTTTCCTTTATTTTGGGAAGGGATGACAGGGATATTTTTGTTCTTTTGTTGTTGATTTGCCATCTGACAGTATATTACCATTGTTATATACAGTATAACAACTTTCTTACGTGGCAATAAAAGATGACTTCTGTAAAAGCGCTGCTCTCTTTGCCTTCTTTTGGTG
This sequence comes from Leuresthes tenuis, assembly GCF_036924035.1. Classification (NCBI taxonomy): domain Eukaryota; kingdom Metazoa; phylum Chordata; class Actinopteri; order Atheriniformes; family Atherinopsidae; genus Leuresthes; species Leuresthes tenuis. The sequence continues at coordinate 17,253,750 of NW_027325374.1, read as the reverse complement.
TCTTTTTCAGTTTGCTTTTGTTTCCTTGCCCTTTTGTCCTCGGAAAGAGATGTTGTACAGTCCCTCAGCTCCTCCTTATCTCTTTTACGTCTATATTATTGTCTCCTTTCCGACTTTCCTCTTGTGTTTCCCTCAACACTTTTCTTCCCGACAAACTTTTATATATAATATGTTGTTAGGACAGATTGAACTGAGTTCGGTACATTTATAGACTGCAGCCCAGTGAAGGTTGAGGCAGTGCTCACACATAAGCTGCTTCTTGCTTTGTTTCTGAGCCTGACACATACATGTCTCACAGATGTCAAATCAAAATGCCAAATTCCAAAAGTTTATATTACAGAGCTTATGCTTGAACACAATGTCATGGCTTTTGGTTGGATGGACGAACTAAATAATGGCTGACAGGCAAGGTATGAGGTATGAGATTGATGAGTACACTAAACTTTTAAACTGTTAACAGGGAGACTGGTAACAAGGACGGTAACCGTATCTAAGAGAACAAAAAACTAAACTGAGAGAATGTTAAAAATGAAAGAAAATACACACTGACAGTAACAAGGCAACTGTTAAACAAGTGTGACAATCAGTAACCTGTGACCGGGTGAGCAACAGCAACAAACGTAATACTAAATAGGATACAAAAGGGAACAGATGACACGATAAATTAGGAAGTAAAGGTAACAAAAGTGCAGAAGGAAACCAGTTTCAAAATAAAACAGAAATAAGGTGGACTGGAATGCAGAATATGGAAGTCCAAGGCACAAGATTAACACTGAAACAACAAAACAAGGAACACAACAAAAGCCATAAACCATTTAAAAAGTCTCTTGAAGGAGAAGCTGAAGAACCTGCTGTTGCTGAACTTCATGTCAAGATCCTGTCACAGAATTGTAAGATCCTGTCTAACACTCTTTTTTTTTAAATAAGTACCACTTGAAAACTGCTTGCTTTTACAGCAAAAATATTTTAAATTTTCATATCACTTTATACAAAAATAGAAGACACAAATAGTGATTGATAGTGTTGAGTATGTGATTCCTCATTTCCTATTGTTATCCAGTTTCTGTCAGAAACGTATCCTTCTGGCATTGTTTTCAGTCTCATAATAGTTCTTCTGAGGGTTTTTTGTATAAAAATTGCCATATTTTCATGAGCTATCCGTGGTCCTGAACTGAAAAAATAAAAAAATCTTAAAAATTAAAGAAAAATCTTAAAAATGTGAAGACAGTCAAAGAAAAGATGAAAGTTGTACATATGTGAAAGTAGGAGTTAAAATAAATGAGAATGCCAGATAAACTGTATCTGATCAACTCATTCAAACAATTAATATAGCATAATATGGAATATAATCAAGAAAAACACGATGTTCACAAATGATCGGTTATTTGTAAGACACCTTGTATGGTTAAAGTCGTCTGCATGCCAAAAGTCTGCATCTCTATCCTTTGGCTCTTCAGTCACCTCAGCTGCCTTTCCCACTGCGCACTGCAGTCTTCTGAAACCTGAGGCAGAATGACTTGGAAAAACTTTTCTGTGCGTGGAGAAGTGCTCGCCCGGTTGGGTGAAAGATCTGGAAACACATCACAGGATCACGCTTCTGTAACTGTTTCGGTTGAAGTGCTCCTCTGACAGTGATGTCTGGACATGTGGACCAGTGTCACGATTCAGGGGTGTAAATTGGAAGCGCGGTCACCTTCACGCTTGCAGCCCGGAATGATTGTCAGATTACAATTAAGAAGATGTGCCTGTCGTCGACCTACACCCTCATCAGGTCTGCTTGATTGCAGGCCTATGCTAATTTCCACTACTCTTGGCAGATTACCTTGCTCATTACTGAAATAACCCAACTACGTTTGTAATCAGAAATGTATACATTGTTAATAGATTGGCCATGTCGCTATTTTTTTTTCCAACCTAATTTGCATTGGTTAATCTGGTCATTTGTGTTGGATTCCGGTGTTTTTCAATGAGAACAGTGTGCCGTGTGTTACAAAAACGGACATATTCAAATGTGTAAAAAAGTGTATAAGAAGGTTAAGACTATCAACTTTTAACAAATTTCACCTTTTGTGTTTTGTTTGATGCTTGCTGTTTGGGATGCAGCCGAATTAAAAAAAAAAACAACTGAAAATTGAAGCTACTTTTTTTTTCTGCACATAGTTTTGGTAGATTTGACTCTCATTAATAATGACTTCAGATATGAAAAGGCCCCAGTCTAGATGAAAAATGCCCCAGTCTAAAATGGCATAACGTTTAAATAGATATTTATTCACTCTGCATGCCGAGCTGAAGGGTGAGAGTTAATGAGTCCTCGGTATTCAAATGGAGCATCACTACGAGTAAAAGTCCAACCTACTGTTTTGGTTCTAAAAGTTTTTCCTTAAATATGCTATTTTAAAAAGTGGGAAAAATCTTTTAACTACACACAAATGTTGCTTTCACACCTATCCAAATGCAAACACATAGACCCATTCCCACAATGTGAGCGTATACTAATTACTTAGGCGGGCGGTATTGCTGGCAGCGAGGAAACAGTCCAGGGATTCAACCTAAAACAAAGCAAAACCTGCTTTTTCTTCTGCTCCCCTGCCGATCCCGCTCTACCTTCCCTGAATGCTGCTCGGCAGAGCAGAGCGGCACAACAAGAACTCTGTGTATGTTTAAAGCCATCTGGCACTGATCCCTGCTTCAGCCTTTAGGGGCATCAATGTGATCATCACAATTGTCATCATTTTATTCTTGTTTTTATCGCCACTTTGCTGCTCCAGTAGCAACACCATTATCAATACACTATTACCATTATTATCACTATTCTTTCAATCATCTGCACCCACCATCATTTTCCCAACACATTGGTTAGGATCGTGATTTCCATAACAAAGTGACGTTACAAATGTGCGGAGAAGATAAAGGTTAAATTTATTTTCTTTGTTAGCTTTTCTTCATGCAGAGTTTCATTTTGACATTTTGGTCGGAGCCTGCTGGTTCCTGCTTTTTACCTGTTAGGCAGTGCTGACATAACAGAGAAGCAGAAAGAACAACATAGCCATCTTTAAAACTCAAAGATGTGAGTATGTCAGATGTTTTCTTTGTATTCCGGTACAGTTTTTTACAAATCACAGTGCTGCCAAAAGACAGACCTTTTCACCAGTCATGTGCTGCTCATCGATCTTTTCCAGAAAATCCTCAGGTTGGATTTCTGTCTACTGTTTTTTTCTTGGGCTTTGTGTTGTACAGTTTGGCTTGACCTAAGGAGACAGATGTGGAGCTTAATTTACTACAATGTTCCTGGAATTGTTTTGTCACAAACTGTAAAGTTCTTGGTGAAAAAGTAGCAACTACAACAATCAAGCCAGTTAGGATGATAAATACAAGTAAATCAAGATCTTAATCCCACCAAATCACACCATCGCCATGCTCTTCATAAATCAAATATGATCAACTTTAAAAATGTCACAAAACTTTCTAAACATAAACTCATCTCTAAAGGCCAATGTGGTCATCCTCATCCACTTCTCAGTGACCTTTTGGTTCCACACAGATTTACAGGCTTCATGGATTAACATCCTTAACATGTGGATTCATGGCAAACACAACTAAAACCAGAGCCTGAATGAGATTATTCTCAATAGAAACTCAAACAGTTTGTTAAGAAAGCGCAGATATTGAGTCATGAATGCCCTGCCAGTTCTCTGGTTATGCTGTTGCTGCCCTGTTTTTATTCATTTGTTCTGTCCTGTATTGTCTGGTCCACTTATGTTGTGTTTTTATGTATCAATTGTGTGTTTGTATGTCAAAGTGAGCTGTATTCCTTTATTTGCTTCATCAAATAAAAGACCCATTTGGCGATGAAAATTTCATATCAGCACAAACTATAAAAGTTATTGTGTGCAAACATTTGATGCCAAACTCTTATCCCTATGCAAATACTTATGAAAAAAAAAACAACATCAAAGAATATTTATTAAAGATTTATCTGATTGAACTGTCAGAAGATGCAATTAGAAAGTCACCAGTGAGATTTTGGCTATAGCAGTGATCACTTTTCTGGTCTTTGCTATCTTTGAGTGATGTTTTGATCTTTTAACGTTTTTCTTTTTCTTTCGTTGGTATTTTCTAAAACATCTGCAAAGCATTAGCTGAGCAGTGCAATCGATTATATAGAAAAAAGGGGAACTTTTAGAAAAATGTCATGTTTTTCTAATGGCCCTGGGGCAGTAAAAAAAAGAAAATCAGGATCTGTGAAAATGAACCATTCCCTCCCAAAAGCTTCAGACCAGGAGGAGTCGACTCTAATCTGTGAGGAGAAAACGATGTACAGCCTGGAGGGAAACCACTGACAATGACGCTGGGACTCACTTTAACATCTTTTACGCTGTTTGTTTGAACTTTGAGATCCAAGCAAAGCCTCTTCTCATAACACAGTAATAGTGTCTGTTTGAAATTGGAAATGTGCCCCGTTAGTATGAATATATCACGCGTGCTTCTATTGAGCCTTTTCTTTTTTACATTTTCTGTTCAGATTCTTTCTCCATTTCCCCCATTTTGGCAGCTCATCTTTCTTCTTTCATCGAAGATTAGGTGCCTTCGGAAAAGAAAAAACAATAGGCTTTGAAGGGGTTTAAAGAATATATAGCAGATGTCTGAAGACCTGCAATTTAGGGAGGCTGATAAGAAAGGAAAATAGAACAGATTGAAAGACAAATAATCACCCTGAAGTACGTTCATTAAAGGGTTGATCCTGCACAATGGCAATAAAGGTCTACACACAAATAATGAATATGATGAAATTATCAAAAAGTATCAGAAACTGATATTATGAAAGAAATGTTCTCTTCAACAAGGGTGCTTGAACATTTCCAAGTGACCAAGCTCTGCTGGAAAGAAAAAAACACAAGGCAAACAAAGAAGGAATCACAATTATTTTATTGAAGACACGCGTGCACATCAGCTACATCCCGGCTGAATGCCATCTGGCACACCTAAGCGAATCCCATTTTATGCCAGTTGTGAATCATAACCTCAAGCTGCATTAAAAACCCTTCTTACCTTCTCCCTTCTGCTCTGAATCCACACTCCTGGCATTGCTCCCACAAACACACGTGATCGGCAAAAGCATCTGCAGTCTGAGCGACTCCAACCTTTATCCACCTCCTGTTAGAGGCTCGTGTTCTTGTTGATGATAAAGACATCAATGCCATACGTGTCACAGGGAACGTAAAGCCGAGCAGCGTATCTAAAGTAGAGCAACGCTGTTGATGGTGTGAACGTCAAAATGAGTGCTTTTTAAAAAATAAAAATAAAAGATTTGTAATTATCTTATGCAGGGGGCAGAGTATTATGAGATGACCTTCTACGTTCAATGAGTCATCTTGTCAAAAGGACTGACTTTCCAATCTCTCTGTGGAGACTTCCTCTGTGTCGAGATAATACAGTATTCAGAGACACAGAGAGTGACAGAGTGGGTTCTGGGCACTAAGGGATAAAATGCACTATGCTAAGCTGGGCTTCTCTCCATGCTCTGCAAAGAGGGTATATAATGTGGAGAGGCTGAATAAATAACTTCTCCTTTTTATAACCTTCTTTGTCAGTCTGCCTCTCAGTGGCAAGATGTTTGACTGAAGTATGGTTTGTACAATGCTTGAGTGTTGCTCTCCAGTGTGCATCGATCCTTGTAAGAGCCAGGTCTTTATAGTGAAGCTTTATCTGTTCAAACTAGTTGCAACTTAATATAGCATGTCAGATAACACGAGTCATTTCAGCGTATTTAACGTTTCATATAAGATATATATGTGTATATATATCTTATAGATCTATATATATAGATCTATATACGCAAGTTATGTATTTAACTGGCCCAGTTTCTTATAACACTGCTCAGCAGATAGGCAAGGCAAATTGAGTTCATGCAGCAAAACTCAACAATAAGTTGATTCAAAGCGCTTTACACATAACATAAAGGCAAAAGAAATCTGAATTTAAAGCTTTTAGAAAAGAGAGTAGGACAGAGAGAGAGAGGTACGGTGAAGTCAGAGTAGCTATTCAGAGTCCTTCAGTTCAGTTTGATCAGTAAATCAAATGCAATGGTAAAAAGGAGTCATCAGCTGCTGATGAGGAATTGATGCTACGTTTGCGAAATTTTCAGCACTAGTTCTTTTGACTTTTTGCAAATTAACTTATCAGCCTTAAATCCTGGACACAGTGGATATCAATTTGAGGTTTCTGCATTTTGTACACACAAACCTGAAAAAGCTAGATTTTTGCTGATTTGACTCGTTAAGGTTCTGTCCAAGGCAAAACATTATTTCACTGCTAAATTTGACGTTGGGTATGGCTAATAAGAGCCTATAGATTAATCTGCACTACACCGAAATGGCTTTGTTTTTATTCCAGGAAACATTGTTTAGAGCACAAATGAGACACATTGCATCGACCAAAATGAAACCTCAAAGTCAAACAAGACTGGTCAGAAATTCTTGACCCTTATATTGGGTTAATGCATATCAACTAAATAAGCTAGAAACCCTCAACATTGCTCACTAAGCCCCAGAAGCTAAGTCATCATATCAAAGCCAGTGAGTTATGGACTACCTGTGCAGAGATCTGTATGCAAACCACTCAGGGGAACTACTGTGCAAATATGTCTCTCCTGGTATGCTCAGTCCAGATGTGACACAGGAATGTGCTTCTAAGCTCCAATGCCAGCATTTGTTTCATCACTATCTCTATCACCACACAGATTTCACCACATTTATCCCACAAATTAAATAAATAAAACACAAGCGGAGCAAATCCAGAAAACCTAAAAAAAACTGAACAAAAACATAAAGCTATTAAATGTGGTTTGCTGAATATTATCATTTTGATATATTTTGTTAGCATTAATGAATCAACTCCCTCTGACTATTTAAATGTTCACATTCCTCGAACCACAGGCAGAGGAGGAGGAGTGGCAGCTATCTTCAGATCAGGGTTACTAATCAGTCCTAGACCCAAAATTAGCTTTAGCTTTTTTCGATCTCTGATTCTCAGTTTTTCCCACCCAAAGTGGAAATCACAAAAACCTCTTGTGTTTGTTGTTGTGTATATCGTCCACCTGGCCCTTATTCTGAGTTTCTGTCTGAATTCTCAGAGTTTTTATCCCTTTTAGTGCTGAGTACAGATAAAGTCATTGTAGTGGGTGACTTTAATATTCATGTAGATGTTGAAAAAGATAGCCTAAATATTAACTTCAATTCTATATTAGACTCTATTGGATTTTCTCAAAGTGTTCACAGACCTACTCACTGCCTTAATCATACCCTTGATCTTGTGCTGACTTATGGCATTGAGAGTGAACAGTTAACAGTGTTCCCTCATAATCCTGTCTTATCTGACCATTTTTTTGATAACCTTTGAGTTTACATTACTTGATTATACAGCTTCTAAGAAGAAATTTACATTTAGAAGGTTGAGTATAGATTTAAAGAATCAATTCCATCATCATTTTCTTCACTGCCATGTGCAAATATAAAATTTAGGACAGCTACCTAAATTTTACTCCAGCAAAACTTGAATTTCTCATTGACAGCACTACAATGTGGTTCCCAGAGTTTCTAAAAGGAGAATGGGAGGCAGAGCCTTCAGTTATCAGGCCCCTCTCTTGTGGAACCAGTTGCCAGTATACGTCCGGGGAAGCAGACACCATCTATATCTTTAAGACTAGACTTAAAACTTTCCTTTTTGATAAAGCTTATAATTAGGGATGGCTCAGGTGACCCTGAAACATCCCATATTTATGCTGCTGCAGGCCTATTTCTGCAGGTGCCCCAATTTTATTTCCTCATATTACATTATGTACATTTGGCATTACTGTTGTCATTAACTTGTGTTTCTCTTTCTCAGCACCTCAGGTATCCTTTGAATGGTGTTGTGGTGTTTTTTTTCCCCTCTTTTCTGTATTCTCAAACCCCAGCTGGCCGAGGCGAATGGCCACCCTTCCTCAGTCTGGTTCTGCCAGAGGTTTCTTCCTGTTAAAAGGGAGTTTTTTTCTCTCTACAGTCGCCTCATACATGCTCAGGACGGGAGATTGGACCGAAAATAAATTTTGGTGTAATTTGTTGGTTTCCTTAGCTCGGAAATAGTTTTTTGAATTGGCTTTGTATGTATGAATTGGACTAATTTGATTGGATTATGACTGCAATGAATTAGACTCTAATCGGCTTGAATTGGACTGTATCACTGAGGTGCCTGGACATTTGGCGCTGAATAAATAAACTTGAAAATAAACACCTAAATTGTTCCGTGCAGAAGAAATGGATTTTACAAAGGCGATATGAAGATGCCGCCAGGCGTCAAGCAGCTCTACAGGGGTACAGTAGGGGCAAGTAGGACACACAGTTGTCCTAAAGAGGATAGAGCTAACAGGAGCTGGTAATGCACCTGGACAGCAGATGGTTCATCAGCAGGTCTCTCTTTGTCCTCACTGACAGGAAATAGATTGCTGAGGGCCAGACTGTTACCCAATTACTACAGGATCACACACACACTATATGTAAATAGACATAGTTTTACTTACAGCCACACAAACTCATAGAAAGGACAGCAGACAGCTTTGCCTACATGCATAGACACTGTGGCAGCTGAGTCAAATTGTGCAGACATACAATGAAAATACTTGCATGCTTGCTCGCATACACATACACCCACACACCCCCACACGCACACACACACCAGGTGGTGCACTGGCTGTCAAATGGGCATCTCTCTTGCTTCCCCCTTCTTATTTTTCCCAGAGTGCATTTCAGCACAGAGCTGTCAGATGGCTCTTTGTATCCAACTGTACCAGCGTGCCCTGCCAGACCCCCCCCCCCCCCCCCCCCCCCCTCTCCCCCCGCTCACGGTGTGACAGCACCGTTTACACACAAAGCCACAGACATACATTGTAAGTAGCTGTATACATAAGCTTTCACAAAGATTCACAGATATATATACACACACACCCACAACATAGGTTTTTTTATTTAAAAAAGATGTACAACTTGGAAACCTTTTTTTTCTTGTGTCTGTGTATGTGTGTGTGTGTGTGTGTGTGTGTGTGTGTGTTTCTGTGTCTCTCACACACTCCACTTACACGTAGCAGCTCATTATCATGACAAATTGTAAAATAGCACAAAAACTTTTATTCTGTAGTAGATGAATAAACCAATTTTGGGGCAATCACAGTGACAGAATTATTTTTTCTTGCATTACTGGAAGTTTCTGCATAACATTTTGATTCATTGGAAGAGTTAAATGGAAAGTGGAGTTTTATAACAACCAAACCAAGCATTTTGCTGCTAATTGATAACAACACGGCACCTGAAAATGAGTGAGGTTCCAAAGAATTCCGCCGCCATCCCCCAAACCTCCAAATTTGGACTTGCTCTGTTAAAACACGAAACACAAGTTAATATAAGTTAATTAATAGTGGAACTCAAGAGTCCAATAACGCAGGTGGATTGAATTAATTTAGTACCTATTTCCCAAACCCCTGCGAAACAAAGAAGAAACAGTGGGTAGAAATCCCTGAAACATGCAGCACCACTAACACATCTCAGATACCTAGATGGGAGCAGAGTCAGTCACACTGGCAGTCTTCATTATTTCTATAATCAGGCAATGAGCTTCCTGCAGCTGTGCAAAAATACTAATCACAGCATAAAGGTCAGCTGATGGATGGAGAAGAGAGGAGACCAGCAAAGACTGTAATTGTTGAATAGATGTTCCTATTTGAATGATCTTGGTGTCTCTTTTAAGCTGAAAGACATTTGAACAACCCTGTGACTGTTTATCTCTCAAGTCATTAATTTAGCTTTGATTGACTTCTATTTAGATCAATAAAGATTATCTCTAAAGCACCACAGTGAGAAAATTATTCAAACTTCTGATCCAGAAAAGCAGTGCCAAAGATAATACAACTGAGGCAACATCTGCACTTGTGATCTTAAGTTGTTCAAAGTTTTTAAAGCAGTTTAAGAATTAAAGAAAATCTTCCGGTGTCATGATTTGAACCACCTTTCATCATCTGTCAGGAGATGGATCGCAATGGAGAGGGCTTTATGAGTATATGCAATAGCATTAAAAGCACAGTACGAAACAGAGAGCCAGGAAAGCACATAGAGGAGAGCAGCTGGGAGTGAGTCCATCTCAAGAATATATACTGCAAAAGTACAGAAAACATGGAATGTTCAAATAGTTGCTAAGATTCTATTTACTTCCTGAACATGTCATTTGTGACCTTAGAAAACTGCAGGGTGTCACATTAGAACGTTTCTGGCTGCGACCAGTGCAACTCAATTCAACAAGTTTGGGAATAGGGATTTGTTGGCATGGCTTCTAAAGTAAGATAATAAACGACTTTTATATGGGCGCAGTTGGATGGTCCAAATCCACCTTCCCTGCAGGTTGCAATAAGAGCCTTCTCCAGCAACCTCTAACTTCACCAAAACTAAAAGTGATTCCCAACTTTGAGCTACTTAAAAAAGCTCATAAAAAATTCCATCTATCCCCGTCTCTGCTGGAGACTTTAACACCTAAGGAGCCTTGTCTCATTTGTACACATGTTAAGGAACAACAGTATCTGAACAGTAACCACGGATGTAATTTGTGAGAGACTGTTGTTTTCTGTTGGGCATGTTTCATGTGACGGGAATGGTGGAGCATAAATAGTAAAATCTGTAAACTGTAACCACATAAATTCTTTAATTTATAAATGAATTTATAAATTTATTTTGTCACATGTAAACGTAAAGTTGGCTTACCCGTAACCCAATCCTTTTGCGGATGAGGGCAAAGTAGAAAAGTAAGGAATCAAAAGTGGGAGGAAAGGAGAAAAGTGTGATGACTGTGGAAAACATTATGCCGAACAAATATTCGACTAACACAGGCTGGCATGAAAGCAGATGGATCAGCTTCTGCCACCGTCTTTGTCCTTATAAGAACATTAAACATAAGCAAGATGTGGAAAGTGGATGTCATCACTTGAATCTCTTCTTTTCTTTGTTATCTTTTTTTCCTTTTTTTTGCTTCATCATGTGCTAATTGTTTTCAGTGGGTGACAGGACGGAAACTTGATGTGGAGTTGGAGCGTGGGAAAAAGAAGCACCCATGACATTTTTGTATAGATTGTGACCACTTTAGTTAGAACTGCTAAATGCAGCTTTGGCTTAAATGATGTTGGAAATCAAAAATGGATTTGATGGATAGAAATGTCTTTTCGCCAACAAAGAGAATAAAGTTGTTTTTTTTCAGTGGCATCACTAGTGGTAAAAATATGACAGGACACCTGTAATTTGTGCTTTGAAACTTTGAAAAAGTTGGTGAAAACACATCGGGCCTGAAAGAAGATTTGCTGTAAAAAAAAATCTTCTATAAAAGCATTAAATTAAAAGGTGTTCTTTAAAAATATTTATTTATCTTTACCCTGCACTTTGTTTCAAAACTAATTTCAAACATTTTACGACTATGACCTTTACTGTCAATCAAAATAGATATGCAACATCTTCATGTTTCAGTCCCTCAGTTTCACTAATGAGATGGGATCCATGTGTCTTTGTAAATACTTCACATCTCAAAATGCAGACCAGTTAGTTCGGGCTGGCTTAAAGGCCTTTGCAGAGGTGAGGGGATTTATTTAATTTCTACTTGAATGCTTTTGGAGGTCCTGCAGTCCCACCTCTGCACCAATACAGAATTATAGACATAGTTGTTTTTGCTGTCATTTTGCTAAACCAGTGATGGTGAGGAGGATTTCTCTGTTTAAAGGATACTGGGATGCATATTTTGATATGCACCGATGTGAAGTTGAGACAAAGCAATGCTCTGAAAAAATAAAAAAATTTAAAAAATTTAAAAAAACAACTCATTGATACTCAAACAAAGGACCAGAAACAACAACACACAAACACTCATATAAATGTAATCTGTTGCCATGGAACTGATGCCAGCTTTTGCGCTGTTAAATGTATAAATCTCCTGTCCCTGCCAGCCTGCCAAAACACAATCCCATTAGCATGACATCTCTAAAGTGCATTTTATTCGCTGGCACAATACATCCAAAATGTCAAGTCTCCCGTTAGTGTTGTAATAAGCCTATCAGCTGCCAACTGGCTGCTGTGCTTTGTATGTGGCGCTCAGTATCAGTACCAGCTGTGCAGCATTAGCATTAGCTGCAGGGGTGTAGCAAACGGCGGGGACAGCATGTGAGGACCAGTGCCTTGACTTGGAAGACTTGAAAAACTTACCTCTCTTTAACTTCATAAATATCTATTTAAACCCATTTCATACGCATTTAATTCATGGTCTTCTCAGAACAAACAGGCCTAATATTTGTGACAATGTGGGGAACCACAAAATACACAGAGATTACAGCATCCTCTTGGTTTGGCATGTGCAAAAAAGCCTTTAACTTTATAAAATATTTTCGTTTACTGGCTGTCTCATATCCCTGGTTGTTATGCATTTTAAACTCGCTTAAATGTTCTACTTCTATGAGCACAGATCTTCCAGTCAAACAGTAGGTGCTAAAAGCATGTTAAAAGATTGAGGATTGTGTCTGAATTGTGCAATTGGACTGTTGAGCAGTTTCAGTTTTTTTCTGTTTATGATTATCAGGGCAGGCCTAAAATAGGAATAAAATCATGGCACGATGAGACTGAGCATAATAAGGCAAGCCCAAGCTGACCCCATCCATTCACGCAATATAAATGGGCCCACTAAAGGCATTACCCTTGTATTGTCAATTAGTTAGCTGAAAAGATGTTACTGTACTGCTCTCATCCCAAAAATGCATCTTCCCAGGATTTCAGGATTTGCAGAACTAAAATATGATAGGAATAATGAGAACAAGAAAGGCTAGATCTATTTTGTGAAGGAAAACTAAAGTTAAACACCATCTATCTATTTTGTGAAGAAACACCATCACACTGTGGATGTGTGGATGTTTTAGGGCTATATACCTACTCAACATGTACCTACTCGCATTTACTGACCAAACAGTGGTCCGTCGACGCTCAGTGGATCACTGCCAACATCTGGCTCATTTTTCGCTTGGTACGCTTCTACAAACTTCTACTGGAGATAGCTGGGATTTATGGATGCACTAATACACCACTGCAACTGCTGGAGTGAGTCTCTTGCTCCCCTGCTGGCACACTCATGTTGCACCAATGTATGTCTGAGTCCTTTGCAGAAAAGACAAAACGACCATTAAAGTGCAAGCTGAACATTTGAACAATGTTGACAAATTCATCAGCAAGAAGGTGACTGACATATTTAGTATCTTCCTTTGGGATTCCTCATCTAAGAAGGTGATCAGTGCAAGCTTTCAAGCATGGACTCCAGATGCTATCTCACCAAGTCTTAGGGTTTGGAGAATTAGATACCTTGTGCTGTTTTAAAATGATCCTTGCAGCTGTCCACCCAACACTTCACTTTTACAGTAATATTTTTGGTTTGTAAAATTTGAAGCTAATTACCGTAGTTGTTTTACATTGAATGCACACATGGATACAAAGATAAATGTTCCCCAATTTTTAAGAAAACTAACTATACAACTCAACTTTGATTAAAAGTAAAGAAAAAAATTTATTAAAAAAGTTGTTCTTCTCTTTTAGTGATTATTGTCCTGGGGAGTTTCATAGTGATGCAGGCTAAATGGAAGGGTTTTAGAACCCCTTAGGAGCCAAAATTTGACTTTGAGCTTATCTTATTTAGTTTCAGATATTTTTGTTTACATTTTGGCAAGTTTGCGTCATCTGAAGTGTGACAAATTTGCAGCTCTTGTTTGCCATGGAACTCATCCATAATGATGGAAAACAATAGTCCGTGAAAGACTTGAAGTCCTGAAGAAAACCTTCATTAATGTTGGAAGAATTCTTTTTTTCAAGCCAGAGAATAACTCTGAGAAATAATCAAACATGACAAGAGCCATCTGAGTCTAGACCCTTCACTCACCACAACCCAGTCACAGCATGAAACAACCAAGTGCTTGACACAATCAATACACTCCAGCTCCCACAGTTTCACAGCCCCGGATGCTCCATGTCAGGCTCGAAAGATGCATTAACACTAGAATAATTACCATCCACAAACTGTCCGCAATCTGTAAAAGCCGCCTAGACTGGACTGGAGAGCGGTGGGCTTCCAACAACGGCCTGGAGGAAAGCCAGGCGTTGCCACGGTGACAGAGCTGCAAAGAAAATCTCTTTGTATTGTTACCAAGGCAACGACTGTGTGATAGGTGGGGATGGAGAGAGGGATAGATAGATGAAGAAAGGGGAGAGTTTGTAAGGAAAAGAAAGGGAGAAATTGGACAGAAAAGGGAGTAAAAAAAAGGGGGTGAGAGGACAGGGAAGGGATGATGAGTTGTTGTTCAAAGCGCAGAGATATGAGCTCAGCCTTTATTAGTCCCTCCATCTCTGCCTTGTTTAGGCTGAATGAATCTCTGCGTGGGAGAATGTACAGTTTGCTGTAACCTCATCCCAAACTAAGTTACTCAGCAGATTCTTTTGAGTCAGATGCAGCACTTCTTTAAGAACGAAGCTCAGTTAGGACACAATAAGGCAACGACTTCTTTACCTGCAGGCTGGGTAGCGTGGTGAGCTGTGCTACAACAATCCTGCTGTTTCTTATCTGTGGCTGCCTCTCTTTCTCACTGTTGCACTTGTGTGTTTTTCCACTTTGTGCTTTCCTCCTTCCCCACTCCATCATCTGCTTGTCTTTCTCTCCCTTATCTCTGCGTCTTTCGTTTTTTTTTCTGTGGAGATAAAAATCAAGTCCAAGTTTTCAGAGTTTTGAACTGTGACTTCAAAACATTCATTGGAGTCATTTCGATAACTTATGAACTGCTTTGCTTCAGGGCTCCAGTGATTCCCACTGTGTTTGAATTGATTGCATAAATCTCGCTGGGAAGAATAACACTGCTGAAGTGTTTCTCAGAATTTCTCGATTTAGCATACGTGTGTGAATGTGTGTGGCTCTAAAGCAGCATTATCTACACCATGATAAATATGATGTGTAATGTAATGATTTTCTATTCTTTCAAGGCCAGAAAAGTGTAAACTGACAGAACAACTTGACAGAGAGAAGATGAATGACTTTATTTCAAAGTGCTCCTGGTTACATTAATGATATGTATGCAGATGTATGCAATCTTCTGTCTCTCAGGCTGATAGTTACTCAAAGTAACTAGAATTTTCTAATCGCTTATTCTCATTTTTAAATTTAGTATGCAGCCACATGCATTGCAAAGTGCCTTTGGGAGCAATCAGAGGAAAATTTAATCAAATCAAATCCCCAGAAATGCACAGAGATTGCACAGAAAGATCCAAAAGAAAAAGACATGTGTTATCAAATGCCAACACTGCATCTTATCTCTATAATCAGCAGTTTCTCAAAGGGAGAACAGCGTACTTGAGCCCAGCACACACTGTATGAAATTTGATGGCACAATATTGGTCATCCTTCACCATGTCCACATGAGGTGTGTGCTTTCTTAGCATTCGCAGGCACCTGCAGTGACAGGAGAAGAACAGCAGGAAAGCACAGCAAAGAAAGACCCGCGAGCACTGCCTTGTTCTTAATTGATATTCCTGCCAAGAAGTCAGAATATTCAAATGTCAGTAAGCTCTGTTATCTCACCTGGGAGTCAGCAGAGATTAGGAGGTAGATGAATGAGAGGCGCCGGGAGGTGTCACACAGCCTAAACTCAACAAAAACACAAATTTGCACAAGAGCGCTCATGTGTATTATGTCACAAACATATATATATGCAAACGCACACTGAAAAGTCTCAGTCTGACACGGAGATTTTCTTTTAACATACATAAAATACATACATTTTCTACACTTCATCACATCATAGTGAAAAAATGAAGACATTTCCATAATTACACCTGTGTATGCTCATTTACTTTTTTGTGCTTGCAAGGAGGTCGGTGAGTGAAGCCTATTAACTCAGCAGAGATTTTTCCTCCGACTGTTCAGGCTCAACTACAAAGAAGGATGCCTGTTACCAATCAATATACCTCCTGTAACCTCTCTTAGGCACTTGTCTTTTCTTTTCTCCATCATCTGTATTTTATCTGAAAAATAATTGATTTGAATAAGTTTGATTGTAATGCGTTGAATTGAAATAGATTATAATTGGATTGAATTTAACTGCATCTTGAAATGACTACAATATTGTATAAGTAAGACTGAATTGGACTGAATTTCAAGAAGGCCTCTTAGCTCTATGGAAAATAATTTTCATTGGGTGAATTATTATTATGTTTTAGACTAAAACTGGATTATGTGAATTTTTATTCGTACTTTTGCTAAATTCCCTTGAAATGTAAGAAAAAAAGGACTTTTTTGAAAATCTAGAAAAACCTAACATGATCCTCATGTTCCTTGTTAAAAGGATAACCAAAAAGTTACCAGCTTACACAAATTAACAGCTCATGCTCCGAACAGCGATGTAGCATGAGCTCAAACAACTATGACATTTGTGAGATTTGAGAGGCTATGTGGCAAAAAAGAAAAAGAAATCCTCTGGTCTTGTGGCGCTGTTTTGAAGAGCTATTAGCTTAGCTCCCCCATCAAAATCTCTCCTTGATCCTCCATACAGAGTCCAACTGTAGTCTATTGCAATTGTTTGCACATAGGAGCAGCTAATTGAGTTTTCCAAAGCCCAACTAATTCCCGAAATAAAACCCCAAATCTAGTCGAGTTGAAGAGGAGGAACGAAAAGGAGAGAAAGGAGGAGGAAGTTTAAACCATTTCTTCCCTTGGTTGTCATGGGAAATGTGATATCACTGGTAGATAAAACGAACAAGTCTGGAGCTCTGATGAGGACGCAGTGGGAATATCAGAGGCACTATATTGTTTATTACATAAAGACATGACTGTACTAATGAATCTTAACACCCCTTCTCTTGGCTTTCAGACTACATCGCCAGACAGAGACTGCAGACAGAAAGGTAATAGTAAAGGAGGAGGAATTGATGTACTTGGCAACTACTAATTCTGTAACATATCTAATCTAATGTTTTAAACCACACGAACAGAATTTCTCTTTGGAGATTAATAAAGTATTGATGTATTGAAACTCCTGCTGTGTGCTCATACCTCCCTTGATTTTAAGCTTTTCTTGAAGTCAGAAAGAAAAAAGAAAAGGCCTGACCTCACAACAAGGAAAAGAAAGAACATTAAAAATGCTTTAAAGAGAATAACAACAACAGTGTTAGATGGCATGTCTTTGTTTGCAGCTTACTTACTTCCTTCAAGGCATTTGACACATTCCTCCTGTTTCATTATTGTCATCATCTCAGACCATTTTTAACCGAAAGCAAAGGATTCAAAACTCATCCTACTTTGCGTCTGCAGCTTGACTACATACCTTTTCTCATTTTCACTGAGTTATTTCTCATCCAAAACTCACCCAGTCACACTCTGTCACCAGTTTTTTAATAACTTGCTGAAGAATGACATTTTTTCCAGTCATGGCTCCTCTCTCATCTGATTCATGTGCATATCTAAGTCATAATGCTAAAAGAACAGAACACTCTTTCTCTTCAGCATTGTTGTTTGCTGTGAATTTGCTTTATTTAGTAGAATAACACAGTGATATCTGAATATCACTACACAGTAATGAGGCTCCAGGAGTCTGTTGAAAAGGATGTATTATCCTTAATATACAAGTTTATATGAATTTATGGCCACCAATATCCTCTAAAGCTAAAATCTTTTGTTAATAAACTTCAAAAACAGATCCAGAGCTTCACATTCTTTAAGTAAGTTTGGTGTCTCTGATTAAACAACTGAAAAACCCCCAGCTGGTTAGTAATGAGACTAATGAGAGCTGCAATGCTGAATCCTGTACACTAAAGTTCCAGGCCATAACAACAAAACAATGACTTGACAGATGTTATATCGCAAATCAGCAAAAAAGAGCGGATTGGTGGGTAATGACTTTGCAAACACTTTTTACGGATATTCCTACTAAAACTAGTGAATAAGAGCCCTTCTGTGTGCTATAACAGATTTCTCATCAGTGCTCTGAAGGATACTACTCCCTGATCCAGTATACTCCACTGACCAGAGGACAGGTGTGTTACTATGACAACGTGAAGGGTTGGAATTACACTGAAACGCAGGCTGTGTCTCTGATTATCACAACTATGAAATAATCAGGCTAATTTACTACGTTTGACTGGACTTCGGATGTCATCCACACGCAGAGGGACAGAAAAAGTTTACAGTTGTCTTGATGACAGGTTAAAAAAAAAGGGGGAAAACTTGTCTCTCTTTGCCTGTGAGTTGTTGCTGTTTCAGAGCAGCCAAGATATTACGTGAGGTGAACGTGTTTCTGTAAAAAAAATTAAAATAAAAGAGAGTTAGCTAGAAAACTAGCGTATGCACCCAGATGTTACAGTAGACACGTTTGAAATGGAACTACATATCAATTAAACACTTTGCCTTTGATATCAAGAGGCAGATGCTAGTATATTTTAAGCTTTTTCTTTTGCTTGTGTTCAGTGCCAAGTCCAGACAATTCAGTTTTGTGATTTTAGGTTATTTTGCTTCCTCACACATGCCTTTTTTTCACACTATTTAATGGAAAACATCATCAATGCACATTCGTGTGTGCATGTAGGTTTTTCTACGATATGTTTATTAGACATTGATGCAAATCAGAACATACTTTTACAGAACATGTAATAAGAAATGAATTGCCTAAAAGTAAATGATCTGGGATGATTTCAATGTTAGATTTGTTCTGAAAAATAAGGGAAGGTTCAGAAGTTTAGTTTCCTCGCAGAACACTTGATTTACAATATATTCAAAGGTTTTAATAGGAGTTTTGCCCAGGGGTCCTAAAAAAAAAGTACTTGAGCTTCACAGCATAAAAGAAAATAACACAGTAATAAATGTGTTAAAGTGCCTGAAGTAATTAAGTGTCTTTATTTTAGTTCTTGAACACATCTTTAAGAAAGGGGCTAAGTACTTTTTAAGTGACTGGTAGAGAGTTTTATTGACACACCTGCCTCTCAGGTAAGATGTTGGATCCTTCTCTGTGAAAAAAAAGACTCAATTAAAGCTCAGCATCACCAGCATCTGTTGAGAATCTGCAGACCTCATTTCCAGAAAAGCTAGTACATTTTCTGATATACAGATTAATTTCTTCATTTTGTTTGAACTTTAATTCAATGGACAGGAATTGAAAGAAATTATTTTCACTGTCCTCATTTACCAACTTGATAAAAACAAGAGAAAAAAGCTCTTTTCAATTAATTTTGATACCGGAAACACAAAAACATAAAAGTTAGGAGACAGGCATAGAAACTCAGAAACGTTTATGGTATATACAAGTACTGTATTGGTGTTCTGGAATGTTTTACAATCAGCAGATTAACAGGCGGCAGATGAGGGCGTCAGGGTGTGAGGAGGCAGAGAAAAACTTTGTTTTTCCAATCAAGGTTGACACATTTAATGCTTCACTCGATCAAAGAAATTCCATAACATATTTTTCTGTAAAAAAAAAAAATTGCAAAGAAGTTTGGTCTTTCGCCATCTATAAAACAATACTGTGAAAAGATTCAGGAAATCTTGAAAAATATCAGCGTGCAAAGTGTAGCGGGTGAAAACTGCAGTTGGATGTGCATGACCTCGGCCTCAGGTAGCACTGTGTAAGAAACTGTCACGCTATAATGAACAGCGCAGCCACATGAGTTCAGGAGTACCAAGGGAAAATAAAATACACTCTGCTTCTGCATCCAGAAATAAAACATGAAGATTAAGTGTTAGCTATAGTACTCAGAGTTCTCTGCCACCTCCTTACTCTGCTCATTCACCACTAGCATCTAGACTCCTGGGGGCACTGATCTCAACCCTTTCCCTCGTTAATATTACCGCTCCACTGAGATGACGCATTAAGGGTCTAATCATGAAATTTCTCTTTTACATCAATACATTTTATTCCATCTTTTTAAGTGATCCATCTTTGTTGAACTCAAGTTGTATTAAATAAGGAGAAAGCCATACAGAAGAAAAGCTGCAGAGTTTTTTCGACTTCGTCTAAGACAATGGAGATGTGTTCTGTGGTCAGATTCTGGTTCCGCAAGCCAAAGATGAGAATAATCATACAGAAATTTATCAGCGATTTTTCTGTGATGGTTTGGGCGTGCATCGGTGACCATGGCTTGTATGAAGATACCGACGATGCAGGGATGTATAGTGGAGAGACATATGTTACCATACCGATGTCTTTTCCTCGGAGTCAAGTGGATTTTTCAACAGGACAGTGATGGCCCTCCATTTGCGTGACTTACAACACTGTGGCTTCATAGACACAGAGTGTATGTGCTTCACTGGCCTGCCAGCAGCCCAGATCTGAGTCCTACTTAAAATGTATGAAGCACCACGAGGAGGAGAATCAGACAACAACAATAACAACCATGGACTGTTGAGCAGCTGAAATCTTGTCGTCAGGAAGAATCAATGCCAATTTTTTTCTTGCGCTCTTACTAACCTTTTGGCTGTAATGTTTTCTCCCAGATGTTTCTTTTTAGTACCACATACTTACTTTTCCTGCCACTTTTTCAGAGACATCTTCACCCCATCAAATTCAAGATTAGCTAATATATTGCAAGAAACTGAGAATTGTCTCACTTTTTTGGGTTTTACTATGACTATTGGTTTGAGATTAGCATTGCATTGTGTTTTTTAAATTATTATTTACATTTAACAATGTCCCAACTGTTTCTGGAGATGGGGTTGTGCACTCAATAGGCTTTGAAGCATCTTATTACCTTGTGAGAGAGCATACAGCACCTTGCCTGACAGCTCGAAAGCACACTCGGACCACCACACACCAAACTGAGACGAATACTTGACTGGCAGCTGAAATTGGGGTTTTACATTTGTTCGTATTTTCTAAAAACAATTAAGCTTGTCAGTAAACCCACTGAAAATAATTAATTTAGAGTTACATTTAAGTTTTTATTGAATTTTGGAGAACTGCTAGAGTAATGCGAGCCCTGTCTGACTTCATTTCGTACGTTTGTTTTCTCTGTCAAACCGCGAGCAAATTAGAGTTTGTACTGATTCTGAATAATTGAGAACAAGTAATTGTTTTTTCGATGGACACTTAATGATTGAGACGAAAGCCAAACATGACTGACTTCGCCCCAGTTAATTTGCTGTTCTCCTAACGAGTTGAAGAGACGTCACCGTGCTCATTAAAATAAAGTTAATAATAAAAACAGTTCAGAAGCGTTGGACCAAAGCACAGTTTACAGTCAGCAAAGACAGAAGCAAAGCAAGTCCCAAAGGAAACTGTGACCAGACATTGAGTGAGTGTCAACAGTTCATTAAATAAAGTGACACTAATTAGTTAGAGTGAACAGCTGGGTTGGCAGATAACGAGGTCAGGTGACGGGCAGCCCACATGTCAACCAGCAGCGTTAACTTGTGGACAGGTGGGGGATTTCCACTGGCAGGTGATGATAGTAATGAATGAAATATATACTTAGACTAAGAAATAAAAGAAGATGGAAATAATGAGGCAGACAAAAGCACACCCGGTGGCGATGTTTGGGGGCGTAGTTAGAAGCTTATTTTGTTCCACTCTGTTGTTAAGTTATTAAAAAGATGAATGTCTCCTCCCTTGCAGCCATAAATTCCGGCACTTTGTATTAAATTAACTGTCGATGTTTAGGATACATACTGATTTCCCAACAAACTGCAAATTGTATGGAAGAGGATTAGGACTGGGTTTTTTTTGGTGGCATCTGTACTCAAAAAAGCAAATCCTTTTACAAATGAATACACCTTTCATTATTTCCACTCACATACCTGTTTGCTAACTTTATCGGCCATTTGCTCATTCGCACTGTCTCTCACACACACTCACACAATCACCGGTTCACTGGTCCGTCCTGCTCTGGGCGAGGTGCCAGTGCTCACAGATGGCATTAGAGGAAGATGAAGTGCCCGTCTCTGCAGCCAGTGAAATGTGAATGCCAGTTAGTGCCCTAACTGCTATCTGATCAGCCTCGCTGAGTTTAAAATACTTGTTGACAGAGAGCAAAAAGAGCCACAGGTAGGCTGCGCTGCTTTTGCCAAAAGAAGAAGCCAGAGTAATAGTAGAGTCATTTTGTACAAATGCTGCAGAGGACAGGAGGAAAGCTGTCTGATTAGAACTTTTACCTCCAGTGATTAAATTACATACTAACAGCTGGATCATATTAGCACAATGTTTTAATGATTATCACTTCATGAAAGCAAGACGTTTGGCAACAGAATTGCCCAAATTATTTCTGTAACATACTGTGTTTGCAGAGAGTGGAAATGCTGCATTATTTGTCCCCACTTCTATATATTGTGATGTACAACAAAAATATTGCAAACCAAGTCAATTTTATAATAATTACTGAGCCTTTAGCATTTCACTACAGACATAATGAGCTATAATGATTCTATAGTTTTATTTTTAAACCTTTTTCAAGACGCACTTGAAGTGTTGCGGCTTTATATCTAATGTGCAAATGCCATCTTTCAGCTTACCAAAAACATGACCTTTGCTCCTGCTCTGAATATTATTTGACATTTCAACAGAGTTTATAATTCATTATTCATTTATTGCAAATGCACAGTACAAAGCAAACATTTTTTAATATACGCACACATTCATTTTTAATGAGTTAGTCAGAAAAAACTTTTGATTGGTACTGTATATGTTAATTCTGTTCCCATCTACTGCTCCCAGTAAACTCTGTAAGCCATTACCATGCATTTTGACCAAAGATAAAACAGAAAGCATCCCAGCTTAGGTTGGTGACCTCCTGAAGTCACCTGAATAAGTGCGTGTAAAATGTCCTCTGGTGCCGTGTTATTATAATTCTACACCTGGTCTTTTTCTTTTTGCTGTACCACTTGACCTTTTCCTTCTACTTTGCAGAGGTAAGGGTCATTTTGAAGGCTAGACAACCATTCCGTCTTGATTAATAAAAGAAAAGAGGGCACCCTAACTCTCCAAAATGGATGGGTCGGGCCAGGTGGAGGAATCGGGCCTTAATTTTGTGTGCTATAAGGTAAGGTTTTACAAAGCACTGTGTTTTTCCTTAATCTATTTAAACGTACAGTCTTACAGCGGTTTTCACTCCATGAAAACCATGCTTTCACCCATCATAAACAAACTGATATATATTGTAAGAGTGTTGTGAAAAGCAAGTCAACGTAATGTTGACTGATCGGGGGTACGTGGCTGCTCTTGCAGTCAAAGTGTGGTCTGTTTGCAGCTCCGGAGTCACACAATTTGCTGGTTCTCTATAATTTCCCGCATCTCTGCTTGTTATTCCATGATTATGTGTCACTACATGGGTGAATTTACAACAGCCTCATTCAAAACTAAGTTGCTTAGCAGAATGCTGAAGCAGAAAGATGCATCTATGAGGCATGAGTTCAAAAGGATATACAGTGCGAGAGAATGTCTTATTTTTCTCTGGCTCAGCATGTTTGCAAGCTGGATGGAAGACTGTGAGATGTTTTATGATATATACTATTAGCTCATGCGCTTAATTAGGTTATCCTGTTGATCTGAGGGGAATGTGAGCTCTCACAGTGCATGAGAGCTTTAAATAAACACATTATTGTGATTTTTATACTTCCCAGTCATTGGAGAAGCTCACTGATTGCCAGTTGCAGTGGCCTGATAGAAGAACTCGCCACTTCCCATTACTCCAGAGCATAGATCGCTTCCGCTTCTGCTCCAGCACACATATCTGTCGCTATGGCAACACACACCTGGATAATTCAGTTGTTCAGCAGTTTGGAAAAAGCCTCACAGATTGGAATGGCATAACAGACTAGAAGTGCAATCAGATGGCAGAAACACACACACACACACGGTACTCTGGAATTGGAAACCATGATTCAGACTAGTTGTTTCTGAGTTTAATCTATTTCGCGATTCCTACCTCTTAATAATTAGCGTGACAGAAAGTCAACATCGATCAAAAAGATAAAGTATACGGTTTCTTTTTTTATTTGAAGTTTTATTGATCTCTTACAGCATTATTAGGGGCCTTTGGGAGGACATGGAGCTTAAATTTGTCCTTCGAACTTGTCAGACTGCAATTAATCTGCAGCTTGGATCTCATGGCATGTCTCTAACATTTTTCATACCGCATTTATTACCTTTACTTGGACTTTGCATTATTTACAACACGTACAAAGAGAGCATCAGCTTTATTAAGTTAGTCCTCTGTTCTGGCAAAGCAGCTGATCAATGTGCAACAAGTAAATATTTCAAAACACAGGTCTTTTTTGTAATCAGAAAACATTCTCTGAAAATGTATTTCTACCCCTAATCCTTTTGGCTCTGTTGTATTGTGTGTTTCATTTGATCAAGATCAGGTTCTACGCAGAGCACTTTCTCTATCGAAAGAGGAACAGTTGTGTCTTTTTCACACATATACCAGTCCTGCTTGACGCCTGCTGGTCCCTGCACACTGGCAGTAGAAAGATAATGTCCTCAGAGTCGCTCTGCCACCAATGCAATTCCTGTGACTCATCAAACAACAATGTTACTTTGTTTTTTGAACTGTGAAATTGCAATTGTGTTTCATGCCATTGCATTATTTGTTGTTTCTATCAGTATTCGCCAATTATATACATGGACAAGGTTGCAAATATGGAGGAGCTTCCATCCACAATTTTGTGATTCTGTTCAAAACTAATTTCTTCCAGTGTAAACACACGTGACTGTCAGCTAGAGCACCTTTATTACATGTCATTATAAACTCTGTAAATCGTTTTTTAAACTGACGAATAACTACATTTGCAAAATATTTCGTTGTTGATTTAAAAAAGCCTGTGAACACAAACACTTAAGTGATTTGTACTGTCAGACTGACTGTCCAATTATCAAGTCTAAATTCTGTTACATACTCCCCTTATCAAAGTGAAAGCTAAAGATTGCATTGTTGAGAAAATAGAAAATAAAATCCATAACTGAAATCCTAAAATTCTCCACCTTTTACATTTTAAGTAGGTTGAAGAGGGGATTATGACTGCGGTGCTCAAACTGATCTCAGAAATATTGTTATGCTGATGATTCTCAGTCATACTTATCTATGAAACCAGTCTGGTAACCATGTTGGTTAGACTTCAAGCGTGTCTCAAAGACCAAAAGGCCTAGATGACTCTGAATTATGGGCCTAGTATCCTGGGGTACCTCCCATGATGCACCACTCCTCACTCTGCTCCTTTTACTCTCCATGACCAGATTGCATTATTGTTAACTGCTCTGCCGGAGGTATCTCCCTGTTAAAGAGCAGGTTTTTTATATCCACCGTCGCCTTGTGCACGCTCAAGATGAGGGATGGGATCGAAGAGAAGTTTTGATGAAATCAGTTGGTTTCCTTAGCTCCTTTTTAATTGGCATGTGAATTGGACTAATTTGGAATTTAATTAATTAGATTTGATTGGATTCTGATTGGATTACAAAGATATGTGTTGTATTGTATCTCCGAAGTGCCTTGAGATGACGTTTGTCGTGATTTGGTGCTGTATAAAAAAAACTGAATTGATCTAAATTTAATCTCACTGAGGTAGTATAACTTTCAACATACTTTTGTACTAATAACTTCTACCACATAGCATGACATACAGTATCTGTCAATCAGGTGACCCTGACAGATACATACAGCATCTTCAACTCAACTGCAAAGCAGTCAACGTTTAACACAGAATGCCTTCAAGTCAACAGCACAAGATTACTATGCATGATTTTCACAGTTTTCAGTCAAATGCCATAAGGACTAGATTTGTTTGGAGTAATTAGTGGCAACATTCCAGCAACACACACAGTGTACTAGAAATGGATGCGAGTCTTGAAAAAGCATTACATCTGTTCTTCAGAGACGGATTATCTCTCTTTTTTGCAGAGTAGAGATTTATGAATTAAAGCCAATAATGCTTTGACTGATGGAGAAAAATAACAGTCCTATTTTCTAGCTCGTGAAAAACAGCAGCATTTGTCAGTGTGGTAAATTTTGTCAGTCTGTGTGTCTGAGAGCAGGGAGGAGAAAACATTTGTGTTGTCTGTTAAGTCACTAACCAAAAGGATGGTGGAGGATGTTAGAAATAATAGAAACTGAAATGTGGGGAAGAATAAAACCTTTGCCAAGATCTCACACACTGTTTGAGAAAATATGCTTACACACATTATATTTTACTAGTGCACTGACCTCAACCTCCAGATATTCATATTTTTTTTAATCGGTTTTCCTTTCATTTTCCACATTTCTTTATTTCAACATTTATCTTTTTTTAAATTCCTCTTCATATTTCCTCATTCTTTTTCCCCATCATTTCTCACTACAGTTTTGCACAATTTAAATGGCATTCAGTCATGGTAACTCTACTACAACATTACAACCTTTAAAATTCTACCTATATTCCTTCTCACAGCAGGGAAGGAATGCAAAGCAAATCTTTATGTGCTGTATACGAAATCTAAATTGCCAACCTGTCATGAAGCTCATCTGTTGCTCAGAATGAAACCATCCAGCTGGCATGGCAATGTAACACACAGAGCCACAGAATGAAATGTCTGTATCTGTTGCTACCAACATTGAACCACATTTTCTTGCCTGGGTGCCCTGATAATAACCACAAATAAGATGTTAAAATGACATGAGGTACAATTAAAACCATTATTAAAGAGGATAGAATGACAATAAACGGATAAAACAGAGATAAAAAACCAGCAGCAGAATGATTAGACCCAAGTGTTTTGTTTAAAAGTGTAATTGAATCATAAGCACTCAAAGTGACTCAAATTTACATTTGTTTACAGGTTAGTTCATTCAGAATTTGAGAAATACTTCAAGATTATGCAAGATAATTTCATTTCAGTTCCAGCTGCTGTTTTAGGTATTTACAGTGTGTTTTTTCCCCTGCAGTTCTTCACCCAGTGAACATAGTGTTTTTCCATCCACCTGCTTCTATGCTGATTTAAAAAAAAAAAACAGTGGGTAGAATATCAAATAAAGGTTTTGCTGCTGTGGAAAAGATGGCTTATGAAAAACGTAGAGGCTTAAGGTAGGGGGAGTTCAAATTTTTTACGGTGCAGACTGTAACTTTCATCCAAATAATGCATAACAAACAAAATAAAAGACCACACTGCTATGATTTATTGTGGTTATACTCCGTTAAAGGTCTGACTGGGACTTTACCTTCATCATCAGAATTTACAGGATTAATTCTTTATGTTGACGAAACATAAAAATAAACTTCAAATATGCACATAAAGATAGTGTTTAATATTGTAAGTGAAGCTTTTAGGCCATTTGAGTATCCACAGTATTCACACCTGATCATGTGCCATTTGGCATTGCTAGTATGCAACTTTTTATTGTTGTTGCAGCGTCCATGCACCATTTGAGGGGCGGCTGTAGCTCAGGAGGAAGAGCAGTCGCCCACCAATCAGAAGGTCGGTGGTTCGACTCTGGCTTCCCCAGGATACATGTCCTTGGGCAAGACACTGAACCCCACGTTGCCTCCCAGTGTATCATTGGGGGTATGAATGTGTGTGTGAATGATTAGAAAAAGCACATATGAATGTGTGTGAGTGGGGTGAATGCAGCATGTAGTGAAGCGCTTTGAGTGGTCAGTTAGACTAGAAAAGCGCTATACAAGTACAAGTCCATTTACCATTTGGTTTCTCATTTCATTTGGTAGAAAGAAAACATGTGGTGTACCGCACCTCGGAATTCTGGCAGATGGGCACATTAAGTGGGCCAAAAGGCCAGCAGAAGCATTATGGGAAAAAATCCATCCATCTTTAACTTGCTTTATTCAATTCAGGGTTTGAATTTGCAATTCAATTCAGGGTTACAGGGGCGCATGGAAGTACCCCAGCTGCCATAGGGTGAGATTTTAAGCACACCCTGAACAGGATGCCAGTCACAGAGCAGCCAGGAGGAAAAAAATGGTGGTGTGAATATTTCTGCAAAGGCTTTTTGGGCTACTTGAAGTCAGTCCAGCCTACCTGAGCTGGTGGTCCGCATTGACTTGGTCGTAACTGTTCTATAGGATAAATACAGGAAGTGCTGTGTTCACCTCTCCCAAACCTTTCAAGTAAATCTGTCCATGATAATGCGAGAAGTACAGGAAATAAATCAAAGCAGAGAAATGTTACAAAATGTCAAATACAAAATGATAAAGTGTCATGGATAAGGCCAAAGAGAAATTGAATGTGTAGGTGCTTCAAAATGTTTAGGGTGAGGAAATAGATTCAAAAGCAACACAACTAATGTCACTTTAAGGCTAACTTTGGTTACACTGATGACTAAGATAGTGAAAGATACTGTTACTCTTCAGCTCTCCACCGCTCTGTCCATCCCCCCCACTTTGGAAAAAGACAGGGGGACCCTACTGCTTCAGTGAGCTCACAGTGACATATACACACGTCTTCTTTCAATACTGACAGAAAGTCTGTTGGAAAAGGTCAGAGTTGGAAAATTACTCTGGTAAGAGGTGATTTTCTGTAGTACAAGAGCTGCCTCGCAATAAACAGCCTAATCTGTGCTTCTGAACAATGGCACCAGTGCACATAAACATTTCCAGAGCTGAATTTAGTTCCCACCAGTCTTTTCACAGCTCACATGATAGAGGTTCAGATCAAGTACATGATCATCTCATCTGCCCAATTTTCAAGACTTTTCAAGGGATGTGCCAGTCAAATAAAGTCTGATTGGCACCTCTGTCCCCGATCTCTTTAGTTTGGACGGCTCTATCTTCTTTTTTTTAATTTTACGCAATTTATCTCAAGGTTGGGGAAAGCAGGGGAAGGCTGTATGTCGAACCTATGGGACGCAGACAAAATGGGGGGAGCACATGTATCAAGTGCCTTGAACAAATAAACAACTGGATGCTCCAGAATTTCCTTCAATTAAACAAAGAAAAAACAAAGATCATTGTCCCAAAGAGGAAAGTTAAAAAAAAAGAATCAGCGTCCTTCTTCAGTCTATGCACAAACCAAGCCAGAAAACTGGGTGTCATCTTGGACTTAGAGCTAAATTTCAACAGCCACATGAGGTTAGTTACAACATCAGCCTAATATAATCTCAAGAATATTTCAAGAATCAAAGGACTGATGTGTCATAGTGAGCTGGAAAAACTGGTTCATGCATTCATCTTCAGCAGGCTGGATTATTGGAACGCTTATTTACAGGTCTGCTGCAAAAATCAGTCACAGCTGCAGCTGATTCAGAACACAGCAGCTCGAGCAGTTAATAAAACCAAGAAAGTAGATCATATCACTCTAGTTCTGAGACCTTTAGACTGACTTCCTGTCCAGCGAAGGATTTATTGTAGAATATTGCTGTGGGTCTAAAAAGCATTAAAAGGTTTATACCAAATTACCAAAATTTTCTGGTCTTCTATGAACCCTCCAAAGCAGTTTAGATCTTCCAGTTAAATAATTGGTGTCTGTCCCCAGAGCTAGGACCACTCAAGGGAAAGCATGCTTTTAGTTACTATGCATCTTTAATGTGGAATCAGCTTTCAAAGAACTGGGGATCTCCTGAAACACTTTTACATCACATCTTATATCGTATCTTTTCACCAGTTGCATTTGCGGATTTTCCTCATTGTACAGTGCTTGTTTTATATTTGTACTATTTCATGTTACTGTTCAACTGTTTGCCTTTTATCTTCTTTTTTATTGCATTCATTTCTCTTGTCGTTATCATGCTTATTGTCTAAGCTCTTTGTTGTATATATAAAGTTTTGATTGATTGATTGTAAAGAGTGTTGCACATTGTTTAAAGTGTATTGAATATTGGGAAATGACATACTTTACACCATGTGACGCTGCATTCAATGATCGAAAACTATTTCTGTACTTTAAATAAGTTTAAGCCTAAGTTTCACACCCACCCACCTCCCATTTTATTTTTCCATCAGCTTTGTCTTGAAATGTATTAGTTTTGTCACTTTTCAGTTAAACTTTAAGTTAACACTATTGCTAACTTTATGCCAATTTTCATGTGCATTTTTCAGATGTGCTGTATACAAATCGTACTTGCATTTGAATAAATGGTCACCTTTCAAACATAGCGGTAAGCAAACAACTCAAAAAATTAAAAGCTTGTCCTTGTGGAAAAAGCTTGTGATTAAAGAGATTCACGCTGAAAATGAGAAAGGATTTCTTGACAATGGCCTCATGGTTATCCAAGCAGTATCAAACATAATCCTGATCAGTGTTCCACAATTAAGTCTTTGATATGATAGATGTGATAGGAGAAAGTTGGTTTTCCTAGTCAAACGCAGGTCAAACACACAGCTGAATCTCACAGCGGACATCAAAGCCACCTGTGGCAATCGCATTAACTTTCTGACTGCATTTTTACACATCACGGGGATGTGCTTTATGCAGGCATGAGTGCACACAAATTACCTCACACCCACACACACAGCAAACAAAACAAACAAGGATAAAAATACTCATCCATCTCCCTCCTTTCAGCTCGGTATCATCTCTCTCCATCTTTACTTTTCTCTCCCTCTGTTGCTTCCTTATACAAACGTGCAGCCACTCAGGTAAGGTAATTGAATGTGACAGCAAATCCTGAGAGGGTTGTTGGCAGGTTATCAGGTTAACCTGTGAAATATAACCCACCTGACACCAGCTGGTTGGCTCCGACACCTACAGTAGGAGCAGTTGAATCATTCCAACAAAGACTGGAGGATAAATACAGTTGCTTCCGTAGTCCTCAGCAGACCTGCTTTCACTTAGTATGAATATATCCACTTTGCAACAAAATAAACACAATTTGAGGGTTTAATAAATTCTGGAGACACCGGGGACCTAGTCTGGCTGGAAAACGTCTGCTTTAAAAAGAATGCACTTTTTAAAGTTATTTGAGAGTAAGTGAGATGATGTGCGTGCTGAAAGGTATAAGACAGATACATAGACTGGTTTCAGTCAATCCAAACTAACTGTGAGCAGTCTAATATATGCTGCATTCATGTCAGATAGAAAGAAATGTTGTTGTTTTTCATAGTTAGTGTCTTATACCTGCAGGAGATAGCAGTTAGAGCTGCCCAGCCTCACCAGAAATTGTAAAATAAGCAACGTCTATCCACATGTCCAGTGCTGTGTGATGACACCTTGGTAGGCAGTTGTTTTGTGCAATGTAGCGTTGCATCACGTGACGGGAGCTGCGATTGAAGAGT
Source organism: Leuresthes tenuis (assembly GCF_036924035.1). Classification (NCBI taxonomy): domain Eukaryota; kingdom Metazoa; phylum Chordata; class Actinopteri; order Atheriniformes; family Atherinopsidae; genus Leuresthes; species Leuresthes tenuis. The sequence goes on along the minus strand of NW_027325374.1, from coordinate 17,222,499 downwards.
ATTAAATTGTGTTGTCTGTGACTATGTTTGATATAATTAATATATTTTTCTCACCATAACCACGCAATTTTAGATTCTAACTGTGGCCATGAGTGGGTAGGAAAGTAGAACAGTAAGTAGTGACAGAAATAGAAAAGGGACAAGACTGTGAAAAAGACAGGTTGTACAGGTTGTTATTGAACCAGAAGTCTGAAGGCCACCCCTCATCCCCCTTACTGGGAATTTTGGTTCAACTCAAGAGCGGCAGCTGTTGACATCGTTACTCTGTCAGCTTCAGCGCTGTCACAACAGGACAGGAGTGGAAACATCAACAGCAACGTGACAGTATGGAGGACCAAAACCACCACAGTCCAAAATGAATTGAAAATACATAATAATATACCATTTTTGTGCATCTGTTGTGCAACAATGAAAAATTCTTTGATCTTCTGCAAACTGCTAAAAGCATGCAAAATCCTTTTCGGAGAGGCATAGCTCCCACTCACAACCCTGACACACACCATTGTTGCTCAGTGTTCCTTTAGAAAATCCACAGGAGGCCTTTATTTGCTTAGAAGTAACACTTGACTCTGATTTCACATTAAGATTTAATGATCTTTCTAAAGAGCCACTCACAGATTTGTAATACTGGATCATTTTCCTCAACAAATAAATGGCTATGTTTGGGGATTTCAGTGAACAATTCATGACGGTTTAGGTCACAAATATGTAGAAAGTTCACAAACCTCTAATTCGTTCCTGTACATATAAAATATATTTTTTTCATTATGCTAAGTATATCGGCTTCAAAGATGGGTAATTTGGAGAAATGGATGGGGAGATTTAGAGATGGAATTACAGCATAAAAACAAAAGAAATGCTTTGTATGAGTAGATGTGCAAAAGTTTGCAATTACTCTCCTCTGGCAGCATAACGTCCAAAATTGCTTAGCAGTTGTCTCTAATTAAAGGAGTGAGATGAGGTCTACAGCTCTGAAATGGCATCACCCGACGCAATGTTTACTGACAGCTCGAGGATCAACAAAACACCCGCAATCAGTCAATGATTTTCATTTCCACTGTTAAAATTATTCTTCAAGTCTACAGCAGTTCAACTGCCTCCGACAAAGCCCTTGCATGATGAAATGCAGTGCAATCACTGGGGAGGCTATGTGTTGTCACTCTCAGACACTGTTCCTCCACTCAGTGAGGGAGTTTTTGATTCAGAGGGCCACAAGCATCACTCACCAGTTATCTGTCAATGGTGGCAGCTTTGATTTGCAGGATAAAGGTGTCTTTGGGTATATTTGCATGCAAAATCAGTTAACAACACAATGATGACATGAAATTGTAATAATGGAGACAGATAAAGTTCAGGAGGTAAAGATGGAGCACAGACAGTGGCAGATAGTGAGAATATTGGGGATAGTTGAGCTTTTCATTTGAGTTGTAATCACACTAATGCTGCTGATTTTAAAGTCAGGGAATTCTATCGAAAATTTTGCAAAAGTCTCACAAAACAATGTGGTTTGTGGTTAGCAGTGTCATTGGTCCAGTTAGGCGCTGGGAGAAGTATTTTAACAGAGAACAGATACACTTCAAAGTGGTAGATGTTGTGGGGTGTTTCTGGTATATAGATGTTAGTATAGACAGTCCCTTGAGGATTTTCAAAAGTCATTTTCAGTCCATGGGACCTCCTCTGTTGTTAGCAGCAGTATAATAAGATTTATGATCCTAAAATACAAGCTGACTGAAAATGTGACCACAGGGTTTTTTGCCAACTACAAAGTCAAGAAGAGGAAATCCCTCTTTACTCATTGAATCCGTGTGTTATTAGCTATCACCTGTCTGCATCCAGCCAACACGACCTGCAAGCTAAGCTAAAGGTAACACTGACAGAGTTATTCCTGATGATCAAGTGGTGCACAGTCTGCATGTCACATGTCAACATACTTATCCAGGTACGTCTTTGCATTAAGTATTGTAATCTTTGCAGAAACTGTCCCTGCAAAAGTAATGTGACATCACTGAAGCTGTGCTTAGCCTAGCCAAGCTGTATCAACTGAAGTGATGGTCAGAGTGACAACATCTTTAATTCTTATCAGTCGACATTGGACACGGTGAAAAAAAATCTATTATATCAACTATTCATGTTATTCTGGAACCTGGGCTCATTCAACTATTGATTATGATCATTTCCAATTAATTTTTTTTTACTTTATGGAATACAGTCAGCAACACAACCTTCTTAAAGGGGAGGGCTTGGCTGGTAATAGTATATTTGATGGAACATATTTAACTTATCTTTTGTATGGGTAAAATTTCAACAGATTACAACGTAAATTAATGTAGCATTTCAGAGTCATGCAGTTAACAATCTCTATCGCTTGACAGCTGAACTGAATATATCCTTCCAACTTCATTTATTTATCTGAGAAAATAAAACAAGAATGGTACCAGCCAAGCCAAAATGTCCTGTTTAAAAAGTTAGAATAAAGATAAATAAAGCGAATGGATCCCTAAAGGGAACCTGAGACGTCTTTTTGATCTTTCTGGGAATTGAGAATATTCGTTTACTAATCAGCTTCCCTCTATCTTTTAAAGTGCACTGTTAACACATTGCACTTATCATTCCTGTGTCATCACTGTTCTGAGAAGCCCTCCATAATTGGGTCTTTCTGCATTAAAGATGAATGAAAACTATTTACCGTATGGCCATTTATGATACTCAAGAGCTTCCTTTGCTTTGATCTCATTAATCATGCTTTACATATTGTGCATAATCCATCTTCAGATATCAATGTGTATTGTGCTACTGTAATAATCTCCTTGTCCCTCATGTTGTCATGTCTAATAGTCAAGTTTATGAGCTTCAAAACTAAAAGAAAATATGTAAAACGTTGCATGAGAGAGAATTCTCCAGAAACTGGGGGGAATTAGAGAGAGAATCACAGGTGTTTCAGAGGTAGATATGGCTCTTTAACACATTAATTCCCTTAACACATTCGCACAGGACAACAGCTGGATCCATTCCAACCAAGAGCTCGCAATGACTTTGAAATGCCATGTGGCATTTGCACATGCACATGCAAACATGCACTCTCAGTGCATTTCTGGTCAAATCTGTCACTATCTGCATCATTGTTTGCCTAGGAATGTGTAACAGTCGTATATGGAGATCTGTGTAAATATGCTCACACCTCCTCCCTCGGCCTGTTTGAAATTGCAGTTCGATTGTTTGTTTTTTGAAATGCAGTTTGCCTCAGATATCTGACAAAGTTATTGGGGGGGGGGGGCACTTTACTGTGTGTATTTGTGCCTTGGGACTACATTGGTTTGAAGTTTTCATTCTATTGGAGTTAAAGGAGACTGATGACCCTTTTAAAAGATTCTCTTAATAAAAATAGTTTTTTTTTAAAGTTTCTTGTGCCTCTTTCCCACAGTGTATTCTCACAGGAATACAACATGCTCAACTACTTTACCATCAATAGTGTTATGTTAGCCTTGTGCACTAGAGCCAAATGATTGTGATCAAAATACACCATGTATCTTGAAAAAAATCTGACGACTGCAGAGTTAGGTTTATGCCCTTTGGGATGCTCACACTGAGGCATAGTCCCACATTACTGCATGTGTTAGACACATACAGGAAAACACAAAAGCCCCCTTGGAAGCCGATCTTTCTGTTACGGCTTTGATGTGTAAGTGAGGCAGCATGATCCCACAGGATGCTCTGTTCTCACACCAATGTGCGCTGGCTTTACTGGCATTATTACACACAGAATTATTATTTGAATTTTTTTTCAGGGGCAAAGGAAAAACTCAACTTTGGGAGCATATGAGATGGACAGGCTTTAAGCTTATTTTTCTCATGTAAAAACGTGTTTGAGTCAACAGCTTGAACAGTTGGACATGTGAAAAGATGCAGGCAATGCTATAAGTAGATGATCTCAGGAGATCTCCTCTGTGGTCTGCAGCATTACACCACTTCTTCATACACATAATGAAAATTTCTACTGGGGATGCCGGGCCTCCAACTGAAACAGTCATGCATGCTGTTTATTCATCTCCTTCAATACGACTTATAACTGTTTCATGTAAAGTAGCACCTCTACAAGCAGCTGCAGGGAAATATTCCACATCAGAACAGATTTAATTCTGCAGAATTTTGTTTAAGATGCTATAAAGTCCTCCTAAGTAGGGAGGAAGGGGATTGGCGTTGTAATGGGAGGCGTTAGGACCCTATTGCAACACATCGCCAAGCTGGTTCAGTTCTAAATATAATTCATTGCCAACAACAGTCCTGAATGAAGGAAGCAGGAAAACAAGTCCAAACCAGTTTAACAATTCAAGCATGCAGAAAACTCCACAGGAAACAGTCCAACAAAGGAAAGCCAGCTGTCAAAATCACAGAAGTTCTAAAAATGCTACAAGTCCACAATCCAGTACTCATAGTCGGAGGCAGAAGGTAGGTAGCTTTACTGGGGCGTAAACCGAGAGGATGTATCCTAAACAGGCACAGTTGGAAAACCAGGGGGAAAGGCTGGAAGGTCTTGCATAGGCACAGCAAAGACAATCTGCCAAGGAGTGAATGAACTGGGGAAGTTTATATAATGGTTTGCTTGGAGAGTGGAAGACTAAAGATGCACAGGTGAGCTGAGTTAGCTGTAGAGGTAGGTGTGGCTGACAGGCAGAGTGGAAAAGTACTAGGAGATATGTGACAGGTGGTGCAGTTAAATGCTGCACTTTCACCTGTGGGCCTTTGTGGGATCTGAGACAGAGTCCGTCAGCAACACAACAGAATTTTACCAAGGCACTTTTGTTATACTTGGTTGGGTTTAGGCAAAAACAGTACTTGGTTAGTGTTAGAAAGAGATCATAGTTAGGGCTAAAATACATTCTTTTTACAATGCAAGTTTCAATGTCATGAACTCAGTTTTGTTGGTTACCTTGATACCACGTAAACACAACACATCACGACGTGACATGGTTAGGGTTTGAAATCAAAACTACCTGGGTAAGGTTACAAAAACATCATTTTTATCCCTCATATACAGTTGCTCTCACAACCAGTAAAGGTCATAAAATTTATCAATGTAAATATTAGTCTTGATCTACGTGCATGCACAAATGCTACATGGGCATTTTGGGAATGACAATCTTGAATGGATTGCTATTCCCAATCCATTATATAGAACCTAAGTTGCAAATGAAAATCACAGAGGTGTAATGTACACAGTCCAATTTGTAAAATGTCATTCAGCCACGTGAAAGGTATTACAAGGAGCAAGTTGCTTTGATTGGGCTGCAAAAAAAATAAAAATAAATGTAGCTGTCTCTTTCCGGAAGTGTTGCTGGTATTTAGTTTGTGACTGTTCATCTTACACTACTGCCCTGAAAATTTAACAAAAATTCACTTAGATTTAATCTACTGTGTGGAAAATTTTTAACATATAGATGTAGAACAGCCTGATATTTTCAGGTTTTCATATATTTGAAATAAATAAAAACTTCTGCCATAGATATAAGGACACAGAAGGATTAATTTTGTATGAATCCAGAAAATGTTTCTAATGTTATTAAAATGCTGGATATCATACCTTCAACCAACAAGTCACTTTTGTGCTGCTTATCAGCAGTCCTAATTATGTTCACAGGTATATTTGCAGTGCTTTGATTTCTAACGGGGTAGAACCTTGCTGCTATGACATAACATTGAGTTCTGAGTGACTGCAAAATAAGGTGAAGAAAAAAATCTGTATGTGGGGTGCTTCAAAAAGTGTTTTAGGGCTTTAGGTAGGGCTTTATCTAGATAGAAAAGAAAGCACTAGTCCTTTTTTGTCATTGATGACATCTGACTGCCACAGTGATGTATTACTCTATAGAGAGGGAATGTTAAAACTTTTGTGTTGATGTTAAGGATAAAGTCTTGAACAATTCAAGGCCAGATGTACATCAAATAGAATAAATTATGTACTGAGCAGATGTATTACTTCAGAGCATCAGAGTCTCAAAAACCTGATTATAAGCTGTATCTTCCTGCCATGTTGCAGAGCCTCTATGTTGTTGCACTGACATTACACAGCCAGTGGTTGTTCTGCTAAACATGTTGGCTATTAACTCATAAGGTAACAGAGCACTTGTATTATACTTTTAGCACTGATTTAGACTCAATCAAATTCAGAATTCAAAACCTTGATTTGCATACATTCTCTTGCACCGTATAGGGGAAAAACTTGAGGGTTTTAATCAGAGTCCTTATGGTCAGACAAGTTATTAGTGAGTTGGTCAGAGAGGTCAGAGAAACAGAGCATCTCTGTGTCTGCCAAAACTGATTATCTTTCTGGATGTTGACTTTTTACCTCTGAGCAGATTACAGATTTTCTGGCGTTTGGCTCACTGTGCCAACTGTATTCTTATGCCATCTGTGATTAGTCCACTATGGACATAGACCTCAAATTCTCTATTATGACCTCATCTCCTAACAAGATATCAACACCCCTAGATTCAAATTCTTGGTCTCCCATGAGCAGTAGTCTGAAAAGGCCATGAGCTATTTCCATATTTATTGTACTGCATCAGTCCCCAATGAATAAATCAAAGGTGTAGCTAATAGCCTTCTACAGATTCCTCAACAAATCTCTACTTTATTGTGCATTATTATGTTCTTGCCTGTGTGTTTAGGTGGATCAAAATGCCACAATTACTTTGTTTTCATTCACTAAAGAGTCATTTCTAATTCAGTGGGTTTCTCTTTCTATCTTTCTCATTCTGCGTTTTGGCCACGTCTTAACTTTCTGGAGGCAGTCACAGGGTCATGTGGTACTCTGTCTGATTAAAACAAGTGTACTGAGCTAATTAGGATGCCCACAGGTGGGCAATTAGGGGAGTGAATGCTCTGCTTTGAGCTGAGATGGGTTAGACAAGGCAACAGGCGGGGGACACATTCCTTTGATTGTGCAATGCTGCCCCAATATCACCTGCAACTTCTCTGCCAGAGTCATTATCAACTTCCCTACTTCCCGCTCTCTTATGAGAAAGACAACAAACATGGAGCTTCAGACTTCATTATTAGTATAATGAAGTTTTTGTAATGAAATCTTGGGTGGTATATACTTATTTTTCTCACACCTTCTGAAAAATCTACAGGCGAAATTAAGAACATTTTAGATTACTGCTGACCTTTATTGTATTTTGTATTTGGGTGTGTCATGTCAAGACTCTGTGGGTTTTGGTGTTAGCTTTATTTCTTCATTTTAGTTTTCACTTGGGCTGTGTTCCAATTGCCCAGTAATTCCCTGTCAAATGGACCAAATCGGAGCAGAAACATACCAAGCACTTCACATTACCTTGATACAGTTGATTACCCATTGGTCACTGCAGTTTGTCAAAGGTCCAAACTAAAAATGTATTAAATAAGTAAGTTTGTAAAGCCTTTTGTTACAATAATTATTGATCTTACTATTTATGTGATTTAAAATGTTTACTTAAAAAAAAAAAACATTTAAAACTCCAGTTTGCAAATTAAGCTAACATTAGTTTGGCTAGCTAGCCTAGCTTTTGAACTGAGGTTGACGTTATCTCCCAGATGAAAAATTTCTGCAGTTGCAGTAACAGATATCTCAGGTTATTGGGTGACCAGTATAATGTATGGAGAGAGTGATATTTACACTGGTGACATTACAGGGTGTTTCAAAAAGAGGAATTTTGCTCAAGGAAATCCCCCAGAAGTAACATTCCAGGGAACAGAGAACAACAAGTATTGATTATGTACTATGAAATGGAACGCAAGTCTTATTTCATGGATTTCTACTCTCTATGTTTTTCTACTGCACATTCTGTTTTATCATTAAAGAATAATTCTTCAGTGAAGTGCATGGATAGCACTGCTGCCTCACAGCAAGAAGGTTCAAATCTTATCTAAGACCTTTCTGTGTTGAGTCTGCACATTCTCCCCATGGTTCTCTCAGAGTATTTCAGCTTCTTCTCACAGCCCAACAACATGCATGTTAGGTGGATTGGTCTTGCTAAATTGACCCTAGCAGTGAATATGAGTGTGTATTGTGGTTTGTGGCTGTGTTGGCCCTGTGATGGACTGGCAACCTGTCCAGGGTGGTCTGTTTAGTTTTCCTTCCTGTTTGCGATTCACATTGTTCTTTTATAAGTTTACAGAGAATCCCATCTCTAGAGACTTAGGTCATCCTCAGCTAAAATGTAAGCAATTTTTCTGTGCACTAGAAAAAAAAGGTTTGTGAATAGTCTTTAAACTGACATTTGGAGGTCTTGGTGTCATACAGGCATCCCTCTATTACCATACTCTTCTCTTGCTCTCTTTTCCACTTCAGCTCTTTCTCCAGCCTCTCCTGACATAATCTTTGCATGGATGAAAATGACACACACACACATACACTTTCCGTGTTTCCATCATCATGTCTGTGTGTAGGTGGCTTGTAATGGAACATCTGCATGAGAAGGGCTTTTTTTTTAAGATAAGCAAGGGAGAAGAGAGCTTCATGAATTTAGTCAAGCTACAGTAAATGGGAGTTCAGCCCGGTGGGGCCAAACTAATCATATTAATACCTGCAACTGTAATTCTAGTGCTAAATTTATTGTGGCTGACAGGAAATAATACACCCAAAGCAGCATCTTCCTCTTCAGCTGCTACCTCCTCCCTCAACTTCAGCTGCAACACTTAGAAGAAAAAAGTTTGAATGCAGAAACAGCTTCAGTTTTTAAATAATTCAAGAACTGGCCTTAAAAAAAAAAGAAGAGAATAGAAAAAAAAAAGTTTGAAGACAGAAACTCCTGGCAACATTTCCTCTCCGTGTCTTCTGTAAGGAGTTGTTGTGAAAGTGGATATTCACAGAGATGACTCTCAAGAGACAGTAGAGAAGAAGAACGGGTTTGAGAAGGGAGGTACTACTACAGCCATCAGCCAGCTGCAAAGATTTATTCAAATAATTCATTCCTCATTCTTGAGAGGATATCACTGTAAACGCAAACTCACTGCCATTCTGTTCAGTGTGTTGAAAGCATTATCTTTCTGGCTGCAAATACCCACTCTGCGCATCTCACGAGTATTTATTCTGATGTGTTCAACTTGATTTAATTAAGCAGAATCCTCCTACCATCCTACCTACTCCCACCATCAAACTCCTCTTCCAGCACTATTCTAAAAAAGTTGTGTTTGTTGAAAATTTGACAGATGCTTACCCTTAATAGGGATTATAACTAAATGAAAATCAGAATGGTCATATCCAGTGACAGTTGGTGGTGATATTGGGCAGGTAAAAAGTTCTATTTCACGCAAAAACACTCCCACAAATAGAACGCATTTCAATATTTTCCCTGCGCACATTAACAGAATATTTTTACAAAAACAGAATACATAGGAAATATTTAGTTGCCGGGCACTTAAAAGAATAAGAATATTCATCATCTTACAATGTGACAAACTGGTCAGGGAAACGTCACAAAAGGTGATCCCAGTAGTGTCACATCTGTTGGTTTTGTTATGTTTTTAGTTCTTGGTTTAGTCATCAGTTTTGTCATGTTTTCCTTTGCCCTGTCATTAAGTTCACTCACTTCACCTGTGCTTTCCCCCTCAGCTGCACTCCATCACTAATCACCTCCCTTCAGTATTTAGTTTCCAGGTTCCCCCATGCACTCTGCCAGATCCTCACTGTCATTCATGTTGTTTAAGGTTGGGCTCTGTTTATGTTAGGTTTTTCCTCGTAGTCACAGTCAGGTTTTGTTTTTGTCATAGTCGAGTTGTTTTCTCATAGTTAGGGTTTTGTTTTCCGGCTCAGCTGCGCCTTGTGGTGTTTTTGTGTTTGAATAAATCCACTTTCACTTGAAAAAATATCTGCATCCGGGTCCTAACTTCCACCACGCATTGCACCCAACCTCACCATTCGTGACAAGTAGGAACCCAACATTTTACAACAAGCTGTGACAACTTTCCACCAAGGCCTGCACTCTGGGATTGAGAACTGTGTGGACTGTCACGACATTTCCAGTTTGACTTGTGCTGCATTTATGTTTCTTAATTTGTCAGAGAAATGTTTCAAAACACAATTCCCTGCTGTGTCTTTCACACACGCACACAAACACATAGGAAACAGACCAGTTACCTTGACCTTTCACTGAACTCATTAAACAGAAATCAAATGTTTATCACATGCTTTGGAGAAAATACTAGTGACCAGCAGTACAACAGCTTTCTTCTCCACCATGTCTTGACACCTCTGTTTATAGCAAACGGTTTTATTTGGAGTGAGCCACTCAAAACCACTTCACCCCTTGCTTTCAATTGTGCAGCTTTGTGGAACCATGCAAACATTAATGTTGACACAAATTACATCTCATAACCACTAAAGCACTTTATTACAGTATTAAAAAGAACACAGTATGTTTGCCTGACTACAACACATCAAACCCACAACTTAACTGGCAATTTCACCCTTAAATAGTAAAATATCCCTTGTCTGCAGTTTTCCCACTGACAGTTGGTACAGATCCTTTTTTAGGCTCAATGTTGTCGTGAGTCATGTGTTGAACAAGCCCAAATGGTTAAAATAAAGGTTATTACACTGCTTAAGATTGGAACTGTGAAGTATTGTAGTCATGTAGTAGACCAGTCAGAAATAATATCAGAAATCCTACAGACTTTATAAACCTTGGGCTTCACTGCCAGTCTATTCCTGTTTGTTTTGTTTAACAAATAAATATTACGTAATATTTCAGCAATCTTTACGTTTATTTTTGTACTGACCAGTTCTGATGGTACATTCTGTCAAAAATTCAGAACTGAGAACTTTCAACTTCTGACTGCAAAAAATCGAAGAAAGTAACAACAAGAAATTCCAAACTCCAACTAGCTACCAAACTGCAAAATCTGTTCTATTTGTTATTATTGATCTAATAAAACACTGGACAAAGTAGAGCACTTTTAGCTAACTACTTTAAGGGAAACTATAAAATTGCTGATTTTATTTAGCCGCTCAAAGCAAGTTATGAAAGCAAAAGCAAACGAGCTCAGACTTCCCTCCCTCTACAGTGAATGCAGCATGCTGAGAAGCTGTGGTGGAGATAAAGATGGGCGAGCTGCATAATGCTGCTCTGAGCTTGGTCTGTGCTACCCTGAAAATCTGAGAGGCTCATTGAACTAAAGATCAATGGAACCCAGTGGTGATGCTACTTAATGCAGTCATCTGAAAAAGAAAACACTCCAATTTTTGGCCATCCCTCAATGCCTCAGTTTCAAGGTGTTGTGCTGCCACTTTAAAAGCTTTAACTTAATTTCAGTGGGATTTAAATCTTGGGCTCTGACTCAGTGATTCCGTAGCCCTCCATGTCTTCTCTTTTAGCCATATCTTTGAGTATTTGCTTGTGTGCTATGGATTTTCCTCCTGACTTTAAAACAGATGGAATTATACTCTTCAAGCTATATTTAACTAATTTACAATGTCTTTGATTAATCCCAATTAATCACACGTTATTCCTAAAGACCTGCGTTTTCGTTTATGTGGACATGGGCCTTGCTTCGAAAATATTCTAAATTCTGTCTTGGGAATAAAATCTGTATTAATCGAACGTACGCATACTGGTCATATACACAAGTATGCAATCAGCTGTTGATGAGTTCAGAAATGCCTTCAATTAACCGTTATTGGTAACAAAACATCCCTTTAAAAACTACATGATGTGTTCTTCCCCAGAAATTCTTCTTCTAAGAGACTGAAGAAAAGAAACTTCACTGAAACAGAAATGAAGTTGCTTGCAGCTGAGGCCAGTCGAAACATGGTGTTTAGTTCAATCAGCCCAGTCAAGTTAAATTCATTCCTATAGCACATTTCATGCATGATGCAGCACTTTGTGGTTGACACAAATGACAAGAAAAAATACATTTGGAGCACATGTAGAAGATAATGGAGAAGCTAATAGTTATTATTCCTCTGTACGCTCATACAGTATACTGAATAAATAACAAAAGAGGAAACGCTGCATCAGAGAAAGTGACATGGGGACAGAAATCTAGAGTAAATAAAAAACAGAAATAGCTCGATGACAACTCATAACTGCAACTGGAGGAGGCGAGGGCATGACAGAACTCATGCCTTACAGCATTACCGGAGAAGGAGAAGAAGCTCTTTCCCGCTTCTGTTCTGCTTGTTGTAGGGCTGCCCCTGACTAAAACTTGGTCTAACAGCGGTTGCAATTCAAGCAAATAGTCGACAATTTGTTGCACTTTTATATAACTACATATAGGGTTCTCGACACAAAAGTTGGCTGCATACATCCCTTTGCTTCAGCTCCCACCCCTTTCACACACAAACAAACATTTTACATGATCCCACACAGAGGAATGATCACTAGATCACACTATTTCCAACTAAATTTACAGACTTTGAGACTTTATTCAGATCTTTTTAGCATATTATTGACCAAAAAGTAGACAATGAAAATGAAAATTGCAGCAAGCTTTTGAAGAAACATTAATTATTTCTATGTTGGACAGTCCCCCTCTGCCCTTCTGCTTCAAGCACAGAGAGCGAGGCTTTGTTTGCGCCTGTGCTGCATATAATGCAATATCACACAGGTGCTGCAGCTGGTTCAGTGAGCAAGGTGCTCGACGACAACTGACCAGGACCTGACGGTGAATGAGAAAGAGGAAAGCTAAAGGTTTTCAATCTAAAAATAACAACCGAAGATATAAGTTCATTGCAAAGTAAATCTTATAGTTGACTATTGGTGGGCAGCTCTTGCTGGTTATTTGTCCAAAGAAACTGAATGTCTGAATGTCAATCTGTGTCTTATCTCATGCAGGTGGCCAAAAACCAATTTGGACATGCACCAAAGTAGTTTTTGTGCGGTTAGTATCTCCCTGCAACACAGGTCCCAAATCGTAGCATAAATCTAACAGGATCTCTTTTAGAGAGCGGTGTTGGTCTCCCTATACCTTCACTGGCAAAGTGTTGTTTTGCTCTGTTTCTTGTGGAAAGTAAAGGCTTTTTCCATGGCACTTCACTCATGCAAGTCAAAACTGTGCACTACGTTTCTATCTGTAAACACATGCCCTTTGACACAAAGAGCTACAGTAGCTAGATGCTTTCATCTTATTCTGTATGTGACTTTCTGCTCTGAATTTGCTGAGTTTATCTGAACTGGATCTCAAAATGTTTCACAGTGAATATTTTTGGCGAGATTTAGAAACTCTTTAACAGGCTATGTCAGTATTAAGCTCCTTTCTCAAGGCCTTTCAGAGCTCCACAGATCTAGGCATGATGATTCCATGTATTTTTGGTATAAAAAAAAACTATGGCATTCTTTTCACCAGATTTATAAAGCTGTTCTTTTTTTTGATGATTCTCATTGCTTTAGAAACTATTTCACAAACCTGATTTCCACTCCCGCTCTTCCCCAATTAGTCATTTTCATGTCAAGACACCGTTTGCAGCAGAGCTAAATAGATATGTCAGCTGAAAGCAACAGCAGAGAAGAAGTGCAAGTTTAGCTAAATGTGAGCCTGGGGCAACCCTCTGAGAAGAAGAGAGAGCTAAATCTGTGTTTTGGGGGGAAAAAACACATGAGAGGAATTGGAGAATAGAGTCAAACATTAAGACTGATGCAGGTCCTAGATGCTGGAAATTCAATGCAGACAGATTTCCCTTATTTCTCAATGTGGAGGTTCTATTCATTGGCACCTGATCGGGAAACCTTGAGTCTTCTAGTCTTTCCACTGTCACCCCCAAAATAATAGTTCATGATTTAAATCCCAGCTGGGGCCTTTCTGTGAGGATTCTTCATGTTCTTCTCTGTGAGGGTTTTTTCCAGGTACTTTCAGGTTTCTTTTATCCAGAAACATTCATTTCAACTTATTTGGTGACTCTAAATTAAATGCAGGTTTGAACTACAAAATCTCAATTTGATATGTGATATGTTTAGCATATTATCTTTATAACGGGGTCTGTTTTAAAAAGATCCAGTGTTGTTTAAATACTTTTAAAAGGTCAGTCATTTCCTTTGCTTTTCCTGCTTCTAGCTGGCTCCGTTGTTCTTTTGTATTCCACAAATATTTAAAACGTTTTTGCTTTAAGTTTTTTTCTTAGTAATATTCTCATCTTCATTGCCATAGATAGAAGTGACTCTGAATGATAGCAATGTCTCACTGCTATTCTATTTTCGCCTGTTTGTGAACAGTTGTTGTCTCACTCTGAACAGCAAACCAGACAAGGTTCATTAGCTTGTATTTAACATCACAGTAGCAGTGTTTATATTAAGTCTTTACCCATCACAGTTCATTTGAACAGCTGCCTCAGAGCTGTATCAACACAAAGCGGACAAACAGCCCACATCACTGCAAATAGCTGTCACCGGCATGACACTAGAAAATTAGCTATGCTTTCTAATGAACTTCACACAGCCAGCCCACAAATGTTGATTTGCACACTGCGGTCATTCAAGGCCCAGTAGTGAATTGAATTTTGTGGTGTCTTATATGAAAAGCATTATTAGTTCTGCCTTTAGCAACATCTGGAATTATAAAGGAAATGTAAAGTGTTGAGGTTGAAATCCAAAGTGCGGAATTGCTTGTCGTTACCATAGGCAACACCCCACGTGGCGGAAAGCACTGGCTTGGTTCTCAGCAGCTGTTTTTTTTTAAACAAATATGTCTTAACTGTTACTTGTTTTTGGAACAATAAAAAAAAAAGTTTTGAAATTCACGTGACTTGGAAACAGGCATCTGTAGCTGGCTTAAATTAGATGAGAGCAACATTCATCTCATCAAAAATACCCAACAGAGGATCTCTTTCCTGTGTCCAGTCAGTGCGTCACAGCTAATTCAATTCTATGGATCGTATTTCCGCCTCATAACACCTTTTGATTCAGCTACCCCACAAAGAGAAGGATGAAGGACATGGTGCCCTCGCAACCATTTCTTATGCCCATCAACAGAATGATTTCATTGTGTCAGCAGTGATTTACTCACACTATAATCACACTGTCTCCAACAAAATGTCTTCTTTTCTACAATTTTTCTTTGTCAAATGCATTATTTAACCAAAGTAAACAGCATTACTGCCTGGATGATGATGCATTTTTTGTCTAATTAAATCTTTTATGCTGAATTAGCCAGAGGATCTCTAATTTGAAACTTCCAGTCTCGAAGTAGTGAAAAATTGATGGTAGTTGGACTTTATTCTCAGCAAGCTGGAAAAGGTTTCTGAACCCCAGTTAGTATAGTTCACATCATTCCCCAGAAAGCTGTAAGACGTAGCCAAAAGTAATTTTGAGGTTCTGTGGGAAATTGAATATTGCAACAGAATTTTGGCACAGGAGGGAACCGTATGCTAGCTTGTTATGCACAAAATAGAAATGAAGCAACACGAGCATTTAAATGGAGCTATGTTTCTAGCAACCCGGCTCCCCTCTTGGATCTTGTTTGGTCTCCAAATCCTGAGAGAAATTTAGTTTCAAACAGGCATTTATTAGAATCTGATGAAGACATTTTGCCTGCCTGTAACTGCCTGCTTTTTTTGACTATAAATCAAAGCAGAAAGAACTCTTCAGAATCACTCAGAAAAGGCCCCAGCTGACATCTGAACAGGGAGGCTTTTTGCTGTGACATGACATTTTTAACCACATCACCATGCACTCTTTGTTCAAACTCATTTAGATTTTAAATTCTTTTACGAAATCATAGTCATCTCATTCTCTGGACTGGCAGACTAAACCAAAGATGGATAATCTGATTTGTCATCAGCACTACTTTGAAGTCAAAATCGTGCATCTCTGATGGTCTATGGAACCAACACCTTGCACATCTGGAAGAGCACCATCCATGCCAAAGGGAAAATACAGGTTTTAGAGCAACGAGATGAGTTCATATTTTTTCATATAACTGTAAAACATCTCATTTTTACAAAGTACAAACTCTGATCTTATTCTTTTTAGTGAGATACAGCAAAGTTTCTAGAGAAGTTCAGGGCTGCAGGACATGGATGAGACCAGCTAATGGATCTGGCCCTATAGCCCCTCTGTGATGCTGTTTCTTTGAAAACTAAAATCTGCACTGTAGCAATAGTTAATTAGCACACAAGGGAATATGACCAGCTAATAACTTAATACTTTTACATGATGACGCCATTGGAAAAGTTAAGAGACTGCAGTGAGGTGATTCATCCTGAGGGGAGCATAAAACACACCAAGGCTCTTTTTCAGTGATGATGTTAAATTAATTCTGATGCAGCATTGGTGCCGAGATAAAACCTGACAGAGTGAAATGAGAGGTTTAATTAATCAAACTGTTTTTGTGACTGAAACCAGTTTTATCATTCCTGCATATTGATTTTCCTTTCATTATGCAGAAATGTTATGTTGTCATAGTAGTTTTTAATTCTCTCTACCCACATACTTCCATTCATTTCTTCCCCATGAATCCACTGATCTCCATCACTGAGACATCCTTTCAGAATTCACCACTAACCTTGCCTATAATTCTTCCCTCTTGTCTGCCTTCTGTTTCTTAGTCCTCGCTTGTTTCTTCCCAACCCTCCCATAACACCGTCAAATCCCTCTATGCTATCCTCTCTCTTCTGTCTCTTTTGTGTTTTTACACTGTAGCTGCGAGCAGTGGCAGCAGGTCACATCAGCCCCGAGCCAAGCTGTGCTGCACCAGACTCTACCATGCTCGGCCAACTGTTCTGCTCTGTTTGGCACACCTGACTGAGCTGGGATCTTTACAGCAACCCCACCTTGAAATCCCCACCGTGGGTGTCCTCCTTCTTCTCCATTCCACAACAATCAGACTCCATGCCAGTTGCTGAGCTCAGTCTCAACTGTCATTAGCCTAATTGTGACACTGGCCAGCTTGTTTCCTTCTTGCTTGGCAAGTGTGAGACTTCAGGACCACCTGAATGCCAAACGCTGGGCTCATCCAAAAGAGCTACACCCCATTAGGCTTGTCTAAGGGGAAGTGTTGTGCCCGGCTAATATATCCCAATTATCCCAACAAAACGGATTTTTCAAAAGGGCTGTAGTACAAAATAGCCTCTTTTTTTTCATTAAGTGATAATTGCCAGCTCAAATGAACCACAGGTTCACTGTGAGCTCCTGTGAATGCACCCGTTAATTTTGTTTTGCACACAAGTGTAAAAAAAAACTGCACTTTACCTGCCCGGCACGAAGTGAGAGCCGTGTGAAACCTGGGTCCCTTATCTAGTCAGCCAGGAGCATTAAAGTGCCAAAAATTCCTGATGTAATGTTACCGTACCATCCCAAACATCCAGTGAAGGATTCTTCTGGAGATGTTGTTTTGAAGTTTTGTTTTTGCAGGTGAGAAAGTCATCAATTTGAAACCATGCCAATACATTTATCTATTAGTATAGACTGTAAATGTGCAGAACTGTGCTGATTGTCATTCAAACCCCATACAAACCACAGTCAGAACATTGTGTAGAAAGTATTTGGGCCCCACGCAGTCCGCCACAGAGAGACCAGGAGGACTGGTGAGGATGATGAAATCTGTGTAACACTGGCCTGGGGGCCGGGACAGTGACTTTCAGGGGGCCTTCTACACCAAGCCAACAATCAGCTGTCGGGCACACCCGGGGTGTCTGTGAACATCTGTCTCTCTGGTATATATCTGGCGTGTGTGCTCTGTTGTCATTGTAAGACTCCGTCAACATCTTTATTCAGCTGATTCATCTTGTAAAATCGCCACCATGCCTGCTGGTGCAAGAGCTTGCTCTGATTGGCTGTTCACCATACGGCTAATTTGTCACATACAATATCTTCTCATTTGTCATCTTCATTTCTTCAAAAACAGCAACACTTTTCACAACAGTGTGACCGTGTGGTATGAAGAAACTGAAGACCAATTAATAAACACGAGTCAAAAGAGGCCAAATCTGTAAGACATCCTGGAAAAGCAGAAAGCAAACGCTGCTATGTTTGTGTGTGTTCTTTCTTTTAATCGAGGTCTTCTGCTTTCCTTCACTGTATAATGAAACGCCTCCTTTTGCACCGCCGAGCTGTCTCCTCTTACACAGAAGTAGATCGTATGTCCTGGCAGGCGGTTGAACGCAACCTTTACTGTCTGTTCATGTGCAGTTTTTTTCTTTAGGCCTCTCCTCGCTACTAGTTCTTCACGTCGGCTTGGAGTGTAAGAGCCCTTAGATGTCCGCATGTGGGAGACACAGCTGATCTGTATCAGCTCTGGGTGAAAGGATCAAAGAAATGCAGTCTGGTCAGGCGGCTAAATATGATTTATTCTATTCAAGTAATGAAATATGTGATATATCTTTTAATGTTAAGTACCACTTCTCATAAATTTCTGACAAACTTGCAGAGAGATACTGATACTGAGAGCTGCTTCGTGGCCTCCAGTCTGATGACCAAACTATGACAAATCCTTAGAAGTTTCAAAACTTTAAAAGAATTATGTATATAATTAGCACAAAAAAAAGAAAGTTAAAGCTACATTGACACTTCCATATGTCAACTAACTCCAACAGTACTCCATTAGCTGTTGTATTTCAGCACATTTTCCTCAATGTTATTCAGTTTGCTTTCTTATTAATCATTCATTCCATCATTCATGTTTTAGTCCATCACGTATTTGAAAAAATCCATCATTTATTACATTATAGCTATTATCTAATCCAGTTACACATTTAACATTTGCAGCTCATTGATGTAGTTCATAAAGCATATTTCACTGTGTCTTGATAAGGTTAGCTGTAATTGTAGCAAAGCCATAAATTACATTGCTAGTGTGTACTATTACTTTATGTATTAGCATTTTGCTTTTGGCTATCGTTGTCAGACAGTGTCAGCAATCAAGGGCAGCAGAGGAGAAGAGAGATGAGGGAGGAGACAGTGGGAGGGCTGGCTTGACAGGTGGAAGGATGGCAGCGATTGCTACCTGTATTCTCGGCTCTTTGATCCACAGCAGACGACTGATTCATCAACAGACAGATGTTATCATCAACGAGAGATACAAGTGACAAATGACTGTCTGGGAAGCTGGAGTGGGTGTGGGTGGAGAGTTAAGATGGATGCTGTATAGTACAGGGAGGGAAGAAAAGTGGCACAAGTAAAACCTAGGTGAGGAGGAAGAAGTTTCAAGGAGAGGAGGGGCTTTTCAGGTGGATCATGGCAGTACACAGATGCTGAGAGATAATCGGTTAAAAAAATTAGTGTTTTCAGTTAAAAACAAAAAGAATACACAGCGAGGGAGGGGAAAGACACAGCTAGAAATGCTATGCTCGGTAAACTGCGATAGCAGGCAGAATAAGAGAGATGTTGTGCCTCCAAATTACTGACTGTGACTTGTAAACATGATGCTCGACAGAACAGAACTGCTGCTGCATTGATCAATGAGAGAAAAAGAAAATCACAAGGTGAAGCCAAGGGAATAACAAAGTGCTTTCACCAGCCAACCATGTAGAGTAATTAGACTTAAGTGTGTCAGTATGTGTAAGTGAGGAATTCATTTACTGTTTTGTGGATAAACATACAATTTCTCTGCTTGTGTGACTTGCGTTTGGATGGTTATTCTGATAATGCGCCACAAACAAAGTGCACCTTGTTAGCACCTGTGCTGCTGTCCTCTGAAGCATGAGGCACAGCTCGGTGGTTGAGAGTATCACAGATGCAACAGGTCGAGCTGGACACACATGCACACACATACACACACACCCACCCAACCCACGTTGCTATGGAAACAGGGCCCTCAAAAGGGGCAAAGAGTTTTGATGTATGCAAAAATGTGCTTTGAGAGGTTTTAACTTGCAGGAGAAGCGCTGCATTAGAAAAGGATAATGAAAGCACTTTATTTTCCGATGCCGTCAACAGGTCATGAATAAGTTTATTTGATTTATCTGTCAGATACAGAGTTTTCTTTGTAACATCTTACAGTACCTATTGGCATGTTCAGCTTTTTACAGTATCACTTGGTATGCATAACAGCGGCTTGGCCCACTTCTTTTTTTCCAGGCATACAAGACATTTGACTGACAAAAGACGTTGGAATAGATGTCTAATCCTTTACTAATTCTAACCATATCCTTTTGTTCATGCCTTGTCACATCATAAGCACTGAGAAAGAGATGTTCAAATACACACAGAGAAAGAGAGAGAGAGAGAAGAAAGAGATATATCTTATTCCAGGCTTACAGACAGACCATTGTTATTTAGTGAGCTCCCACCATCGGCCGAACCACCCACCCACACAAACACACTCCAATCATCCCCCTCCTATCCTTCCGCCCACCCTGCAACCCACATCACCATAAACACAAAATCAGTATATCCGGCAAAAAATTCACTCTCGCCAGAGCGGAAAAGCATCCAAAAGGCTGTTTAGATTCTAGGCAAATTCCTCTGTCCATTTGCTGCTTTTAGAGGATTCGTCATTAACAAAACTGCTCTGTGACAGGGACACTGACTGACACGGGCACATAAACATACCCCTGCCACCCCAATCCCCAATATGACTCTCTGTTTAACACTGGTCAAGGCCGCCTCCTGGTGTCATGCCAGCTGGAGCACCTCTCACTCAAGCAGGCAAACAAATTAGTGAAGAAGACTTGACCCCTGCTCAAAGGGAGGGCATTGCCAGGAAATTGGAATTCGAAACTTGATTAGAGACCCGGTAAGCGCAGTGATCGGGTGCATGTCACCGATACGCTACATCATGCTGCACGTGGCTAGAGTCTATAATTAAAAAAACACCACCGATGCTCATTTATGACGGCCATGATCAAAAGTGTTCAGGTTCATTTCAACCTGGGGCTCAAACCCTGTTTCCAGAACGAAAAAAATGGTGACAACATGACTGAAGATCGCACAAAGACATATATATCCAGTGTTAAAGCTGAGAAATGTGATTGTTGAAACAAGGGCTCGTTGTCACCTCTATAAATAAAACTGTAAGTATATATATGATCTGAGGAGCAGCTTTAAAGGTCACATAACCTTATTTTCAACGTTTTCTGCCTCATCTGTGCTCCTGAAACGATGTATTATCATCTTAAACATCCCCCAAAACTAAAAACTAAGAAAATGTTAATTCGCTACACTTAACGGACGGCAGTTTTATGAACTAGCCCCAGTAGGACGCCGGATTTGCAGGAAAACTGAAGCTGCTAATGAACTCCTTGCTAATGAACATGAAATCTTAATGTTCTCCAGCAAGATTTTCAAAGTGATGTAGTTCAAGGAGGAGTTGAGGTTCATGTGTCCAATACGTTTGTGTGTGTAGCCAAGAAGGTGTAATTCAGCAGCCTGTAATAAAGAATTGATTTTTGTGATTACAGTGGTTGTTTTTTCACAAGCATGACGTTCTTCTAACTTTAACTAAGACCTAAGCCAATTAACTTGTAATGCATTACCTTGACAAAGTTGCTTGTAAAGTGTAAAACAGCACTGACTCAGCGACTGAAATAGCACTGAATTTACATTTTGAAATGAAAATTTGGAGTAAGTTCAGTTCAGAAAACCTGTTCCTTCACAACAGCCCTCCTTCCTGGTGTTTGGACAGTTTATCCTGCTACACTTCATCACCTCCATTTTCACACACTTTCACGCACTTAAAATGACCTCATTTTCAATTCTGTCATTGCTTCTCTGGTCCAACGTATTTTACCTTAGATCAGAGGTAAAATGCATTAAGCCAGTGAGTGAGTCTATCACTATTACTGACTGTTAGTCAGAGCCAATCAGTCAGATCCCAGTTCTTTAAAACTTCCCTCTTTTTAAATATTCTGCTTTGTTGGAACAGGCTAAAAAATCCCTATTTCCTTTGGGCTTGAAAGACAACATTTCCATGCTTTTCAAAAATGTCCCATTTTGAACCATCAGACCCCAGATCATAGATGTTGCAAAAAGCTTTGTTAGCTGATGCATGTTTTCAGATTTCCACCAAAGAATCACCCCTGTTTTCTGATGCAGTGCTGCCTTTTGGGCCTGCAGATGTCAGAATTTCAATATTGCCTTCTGGTCTATTTTTTTTTTTTTTTTCCAGGCAGCATTTTCCAAGCATTCTCTCACTGTTTTAACAATATTATTGAGATATCAGTATTTGAGATATCCCAAATCTTTTAGATTTGTCAGTATTTGCCAACACAGTCTTTCACTGGATGGTGAATACCTCCCCATTTTTACCTCTGAAAGACTTTCTGAAAAATAGTATAAAAATGTATCTAATTAATACTTACAACTCTGAGCTTTGTTAATTGAAGATATAGCAGTGTGATAATGACCGTCTTACCATAGCATGAGCCTTCTGTATACTGTCTGTATACTTTACATTTTCTTCTCGTTGTTAGGCTTGTCCAACCATGCATGCATGTTTGTGTACATGAGCCTCTGTCAGAATGAGCAATGTTCTAGGTTTCCCTCCACTAAATGAACCATTTCTTCAATTAACAATGCATCCACAAAGAAATTAGACCAGAGTCCACAGTAGTCCAAGATAAAATTAAAAAAAAAAAGAGCTATGAGGGCTGTGTGACTCTGACAGGTTGAACTTTCGGTTTTGACTCTATTTGCTTTGAACTGAGTTGCAGCTGCTCAAGTGTGACACCCCATGTTTCAGATCCTGCACCTTTAACTTCACTGTGTAAACAATAGCCATAGAAGTGGTGGAGGATTTGCAATCAGTACTGATCAACGTAGGGTGACCAATGAAATATAATGATGGTATGTAGGGGTGTGCATGTGTTTAAGAAAAAAAAAACAGCTGCGCAGGCATGACCCGCCTTATTTTTTATTCTGCCAATTTGTGCTTGCTTTTATCATTTCAGGCAAAAAAGAAAAAAAGAAAAGAAAATGAGTTAGAGCACACTTGTACGTGAAGCACATTACATAGAATTTAGAAGTGGGAATACTTACAGCTGGTTGAGAGTAAGTGGGTGTACTTCATAAACCTGTATAAACCCTCCACCGCACCACCGGTTGCTGGCATTACATTCAAAATGAGCAGTTTAAACATTTGATGTGTACAATGTTAATTCAAAAACAGGGTTTGAATTTTTTGAAAATAATTACATTCTGTTTTTACATTTTCCACACAGTTCATTTGTATGTATGGCAGTAAATCCTCTCTTTTGTTTTGAAAGCTTCCAAAGAGCATGAATGCTATTGAAAGACAGTCCCATTAATGCCTTGGCACAAAAAAAATGATGCTCTGCTGTGTAGAAAGCAAAACAAAATCCTCTGTTCTATTCAAATTTATCCTCGACACCACTGGGTGTTTACAATCCTCTTTTGTTTACAAGAAAATGCACAATCAAACTCCTTTTCTTAACTTTCCATAATGGTTTTATCAATACTCCTGTTAACAGCATCTTGACATACAGCTCAGTCCCATTAGCCTGTCGCCTTTTGCCCCTTTTCAGGTCATTAAACCTTATTTTGTCAGTCTGCTGCCTATTGTATCAATTTTCCCATCTTTTCTCTTCCAGCAACTTCAGAGTACATAAACACCAGGCGAGGAGTCAGGGA
The DNA here is from genome assembly GCF_036924035.1 of Leuresthes tenuis. Classification (NCBI taxonomy): domain Eukaryota; kingdom Metazoa; phylum Chordata; class Actinopteri; order Atheriniformes; family Atherinopsidae; genus Leuresthes; species Leuresthes tenuis. The sequence continues at coordinate 17,199,010 of NW_027325374.1, read as the reverse complement.
GTATGGGTGTTTCTAAATCTAAACAGACAGATAGATTTGGACTGCTTATTGAATCCATTTGTCTTTGGATTGGCACTAATGAAAGAGCTATTAGGCAGAGAACACATTAGGCTCTGCATACTGTATGTGTGTGTCTGTAAGTGAATGTGTGTGTGTGAGAAAGAGATGGAGCGAGAGCCATGATCGGTTACTTTTCAATTTGGCCACTTAAGGCCACTAGTCTTTGAAAACTTCCCACAACTGCGGGGCTGTTTTTAGCAGTCCTCAGGGTGCTATTAATGACAGACTGCATCATGTTAATGCTTCCTCACACACTCACCATGACTCATCTTCACAGATGGCCAAAGAAAGCGAAGAAGGGTCAGGTCAGCTTGTGGTACCGCACTAATAACAGTCTTTAGATGTTGTAGTATAAGCTGTTTACTCCAGTAAAAGGAAATAGTGAAGCCCAGCTGCTGCGCCATGAGCTCAGTACTGCAGCATCATTCCCCGTTGATATTTAAGCACAGATGAACCAAGAATTTCTCTTTAAAAGGAAAAAAAAAAGGGGGCTCTTCTCTTACGTCCACCTGACACTTCAGCGTCTGCCTGAAGTCTGTTTGCTCCTCTATCTGCTGAAGTATCTCGCTCAATAAACAAACCACTTGAACTGCTCTAATCAGAAACCGTCTCAATGATTGTCTCCGGATGTGTTGCTGTCCTCTTTTCCACAGAAAGTAATTCACTTTAGGTTCAAGCTTGATAAATTTGAACTTTGTATAAAGAATAATAATAAAAAAAGAGTGCCAGCTCAAGAAAAGGCTATCTAAAGGTGTAATTAAGACAACTTTAGACAATCTTGGATAAAGTATTGCGTTGGGTTCAGGTACCAAATAAGGAGGCAGGGAACTGCTTTTCACTCAAAGTAATCAGTCCTAAAATGTCAACACTATTCAGTAAGTCATTTTTCATAAATGCAACTGCTATAAGACAATTAAGCTGTTTATTCAGTGCATCTGGATCAGCATAAAGACCTGAAACACTGACCAACAGCTACTCTGTCTCAAGGGAACAAATATATATATATCATTTTTATGTGATGAACAGAATCACCAAAGCTTTTGTGTAAACTTACACTTAAATATAGTGAGAGGAAGTCATAAAAGATTAAGCTGATATGCTTTTTTTAACTGAATAACTTTAAAATCAATGCTGCAAGTTCTGGACCATCATCCAAGGGAGAACAAGGGAGAAAAGCATCACTTGGTTCTTCCTTCCTTTGCTAGAAGCAGTTTTGCCTCCAGCACTGGGAGGCAATGGAAGCAAGTTGCAAAGTTGGAGCCACAAAAAGTTGGACTATAAAGGGATAATAGTTGGAAACTACTGTAAGCAGCATCAATTCAAACCAAAACAAACACTTTGAATTGTCTTTAAGATGTCAATCATGAGAGGGATCGACAGCAGCCTGGGTCCTAACAGCCTGCAATTTAAGTCTGTGGAACCTGAGAGTTCCAGTTACAAAAAGAAAGAAACTCCTCCATCTGAAAGACCTGCGAGCAAGAGCAAAGCAAGTGCTACTGGAGAAAAGAATTATCCAGGTAAATAACACAAATCCCCCTCCTCCTCTAAAAAAGACAAGACATAGGAACTGGAGCAAATTACAAAGATGTCGCAGTGAACAAAGGAAACGAGGCAGTATATGTGTCGAGGGACCTAACAACAAATGAACAGATGAGTGGCAATCAGCAGAGAAACGCCTGGTGCAACAAGGGCAGGAGTAAAACTAACATCTCAAAAATGGAGAAGGCTGTGAAAGTAAACCTAGCCAAATGAAAAGCCATACGACTAAGTAAACACATAATTGTAATACAAAAGCCATGAAAATGGCAATACCTTTGCAAAGCAAGTCTTTTTTTAAAATCACTCGTCAAACAAAAAAGGTTGCACACTGAGTCTGATGTTAATATGAAGAATCGCTGCTGTCTAAACTTCCTCCATCCTCCAACAAAGCGTTGTGTGACCGTTGTGTGTGAACAGGTGTAGAATAAAAGTCAGCGAACCTTTTGAACAGTTTTTATCAGTTTTTTTTTTTTACATATTTGATATTATCATCTCACTGGATGTTTATTCATAGATATGTTCATTTTTAAATCCCCATTTAGATGTACATGAGTTTTCAGAAGCATATGTTGTTCTGAAGCAGCCAGTTCAGCGCTGCAACGCTGAAAAACTCGATCATGTAGAGACAAGTTGGAAATTGGGCCTCCGCACTTGTCTTTGGAAGGCAAATTAATTTGTTCCTAAAACCTTACCTAATCACCTTATCAAAAAGTCTCTAAAACATTTTCATGTGCCCCTAAAACAAATGCACACAGAAACTTCCTCACTGACAATGCATGCGCACGTTTGATGAACTCTGTTGTTAAGCCATGACACTATTTCCCAACGTCTAACACTTCCCTTTTCACAATCTCTCTTCAGCCGTCTATTACTGCGGGTAACATCATGGATGGGTTTCTGTCTCTCCCCCTTTGCTCTGCTCCTCTTTTCTCCCAAAAAAAGGGCCCCATCAAGGTCTGAGTCAATGTGAATCTGTGAGAAATTAAATTCCCCTAATTAGGCCAGCAGATTTGCCAGCTTTATCCCTCTGCCTCCCAAACCTTCCCTCGTCGAGACAAATCTCTAATTAATCGCCGCATGCTGCAGTTGACTACACTTCAGAGGCTGGGCCTCAGCGAATGGTGGAGGGATTGTCAGGATTCTTCACTGTACATATAAGATTCTTAAAAAAAAAAAAAGGCTATTGCATGTGTGTATGCGTGCATAGTCTCTTGGGGGTTATTCAGTGTTTACTTCAAAGAAAGGGCTGTAATTGAGGGTGGTATGGTTCTGTGAATTAGAGTTACATAAACTCTGCGTTTTCCTGTCTGTATGTTGCGTATAATAGGAAGCAGCAGATTTGTGGACTGAAAAGAGAAAGTTTGAGTTTTTCCTTCCATGCTGAGTGCTATGTAGCTTATTTAGCTAAATTACAAAGCTACTACACAGAGACAGTAAATCTACCCTTACGTCTACAGTTTGAGGTCAGATCACAATCCAGTCCAAACCTACACTGATTCCTACTGAGCTGTGTCAGCAGTGTGGAGCCACACCAAGCAAAGTAGTAGTCATGCCTAACTTTTTATAGGATTAATATTCTATGTTTGGAGTTTAGCATGGGGCGAGGGGGTGTTGTTCCCTATAGCTCAGAAGATTTTGAAAAACACAAACACAGAGTTAGCAAACGTGGAGGTGGAATACCTTTGAAATGAACGGCAAAATATGCAGGCCTATACTGGTACTCAACATCAGTTTAGTCAAACTAATATTTTGTCTGGTCCTCAGACAGTGTTAGATCAACAATGAGTAAACAATGCTTTTTTTTACTTTTTACTTCTTTTTTTTAACAATAATACCTCCTGGGCAATTCATGTCCTCTTTACTTCACTTTTCAACTAATCCTATTTAATGTGAAGCATGGTTTGAGTCAAACCTGTTTTGCTTTGCACATCCATTTAAGCATTTTTTTTTTTTTTTTTACATTTGCTAACCACGGACACACACTCCACCTCCAGTCAGAGTCACTTGGTCTTTACCTCAGTACAGCTCCGGTCCCGCAAAACCTCAGACAGAGAGTAATAGAGAATTCATCTCAGACTCTCAGCTGGTCTAAAGCAATCAGTGTGATGGGATTCCACTTGCTGCTGGCTTTACATATTCAATCTGTCTCCATCCTCTTTAGATAAACATGGCTTCCCGGCGTCCCCAGCTGCAACGGCAATGTGGTTTCACTGTAATGAGTCAAGGAAAGCTGGCATAGACAACGAGGGACCGTTTTCACTTCTGTATGGGTCAAATCATACATAGGCGTAGTTGTCGAGGTGTGTGAGCTATATGGGTGTCTTAATATGTGCATGCAAATGAATACCTGTGTACAAAATATGGGAAAATATGCCACTTTTTGGAGGTCCATTCATCTGTAAAATAATATACATTATTTCTGCAATTCAGAGTGGACTTGCATATACAGGATGCCTTCACAAACACACAGAGTCCGCTTGCAGTCGCCACATCTGGCAGAGCCAGTGCAATCCATGCGAGTGTGGGGTGGTGCATTGGAGGCGGGGCAGGGGAGACAAGAATGCATCTGTACAGTACTGCACACACACACCTGAAACCATACAAATACTTTGAAAATATGGAAATTGATTTTCCCAAGGGGGCATCTCTCTCGGCCTTTCAGCTGCTTGATCATTATGTTCCTGCAGCTAACCGCTCAGTCATGTGTATGTGTGTCATGCTGTGGCACATTGAAGCAGGGATCTAAGAAAAGTCCTCAAAGTACGAGTATAAGCCTGTTTCTGTACCCCTCTCTGTGTCCATGACTTTGCTCGCTGTGCAGGTCCACTGGCAACACAGCAATAAGCAGCCAGTATCTTTAGAGGCTTGCAAGATGAACCCAAGTGTATAGGGGTTAAATTATTTGTTTACTTAAATATAGAATCCATTTTCTCATTTTGTCTTAATATCTACAAACACGGGGTGAAATTTAATGAACATCGGCGTCTCCATGGCGATGTGCAAAGGAACAAAAAGGCCTTGTTGCCATGGGGTTTTAGGCATATATTGAGTTAAAAGCTCTCTAAATACACCGTCAGTACACTCAGCCTTCTCCTGGGATATAACAGGGAGGAACTCACAGACACACACACACACACACACACACACATGCACACTGAAGTTATAAACACATTATAAAACAAGGGCACGTCAGTCACCAGGTAAAAAATACATAAAGTAGTTTTAGATTTCCAAATTTATCTATCTTTATAAGATTTGTTTCCGTCTGTCATCACTTTTTTTGTCACGATTAAGTTGAATATCATTGTGAACGGCACAGAGGATGAGGGGACACAAGTAACCTTTTTCTACCAAAATTAGTGCATAGATGCTGTTTTTTAGTATGTACAGGTACATCCTCAAAAAAATAAGGCAATTAAATCCTTTCCTCTTAACTATACTAGTTGCGTTTACCCTCAGAGCTAATGGCTACATACATACTCCGGGAACTAAAGTTATGTTCAGAAACACCTGCTACTCTAAGTAACACTTAGAGATTATTGGACTAATTTAGTATTTTTATCTGCAAATTCCTGCTATCAGTTACAGAGCCTCTATGTTAGATTTTACAGTTGGTAAAGGTGTTGATAAAAGGACACAATGGCGCCAGTTACCAGGCTAGAATATGAGGTGAAAGCAGCAATTGAGAAGGACCATAAGCCAATAAGACTAAGCTTAGGTAGCTAGTTGGACACCCAGAAATCACATTGCTGGCAAGTATTAGTAACTCTGATATGATTCTGGCAACCATGGGTAGCTGGAGGAGTCAAGTGAGCAGTAGGTACAGCTTGGTACTGTCTGTACTGATGTCCCCGTATAGAGCTGATTTGATGTGATGTGAAGCACTTATTCCTGCTGAGGGATGCGTGCTCCACATCATCACATCGGCTGTGGATGTTTGTCCTTGCCATGACACCAGTGAAGAGTGTGCCAGGTGCCTTTATGGCCTGCTGTCACAACCAGCAGAGCTGTTTTAGAGAGAAATCCCCGAAAATCTGCAGATCCCCTGATCACCGTGGAGAGATACTGTCTCTTTCAGGTCACAGTTTTGGGTTCAGAACGTGCACCTTTCTATTTTTGGTTTACTCCGAATGTCAGTTTTAATTACAGCACAGGAGCTAATCCACAGTCCTCTACCTGCTAAACATCAGAGAGTGGACAGAAGAATAACTACTTGGCATAAAAGGTGCATTTAACAGCTACAAGCCTAATCCGCTGACTATTTAGTCATTATTATGACATTACTATTTTGTCAATAGAGGTCTACATTTTCAAGGCAGTGCACATTTCCTGTCTTAGTTCTCTATAAAGATGCAGATTATGTCTTGACACCTGTTGATGTTCAACATCTCCATACTGATGCAAGACACTGCAAGTGTCAGACCCATCCTGTACAATGTCTGGCACGGCCCTTTCACTTCTCTACCTCCCTCAGGTCCCTCCTAACAGTTAGGGTTAGAAGTTAGAAACGCAGAAAATTTCCCATCAATTCAGCTGGATACTACTCTACAGAAATGGGACACCGGACAAAACTTTCCGTTCAGCAGCCATGATAAAGGAGCTGGGATTTCATGGGTACAGTAAATAAACTTTGGAAACAGAATAGAGGGGTCCTTAATTTAAAGGGTGCATGGAAAGTGTTCAGGTAGCATAGCAACAGCTTCCACTTCTATGGACAGGAGTGACTAGAGACTTATGAGAGGCAGGGGGGCAGCCAGATAAAGACGACAAGCAATCAGTAAGAGCGGATACTCAACAGGGGAGACTTGTTGACAGGAGATGTGAAAGGGTCAGAAATAGACCTTTTTCATAGCAGATACTTTGACTTGTCACAGTGGGAGAAACTCAGGTGGAAAAAAGTGAAGGCTTAGTTACATTTAGTGTCCTTGTAAGTCGTGTCGTGGATCATGCACACAAGCAGGTTCACCCTAATGTGTTCGGAAGCCACCAATGATGCACTTGTGCAACGGTGAAAAGTCAAAATGTTCTGCTTGACTTAGCGCTTCACAGAGGGATTTCAGTAACTGAAAGAAAAGAAAACTAAATGAAATTAAACAATCGTATCATCTTTACCAAAATATACAAATGCAACCTCATCCTTCCTCTTCTTACTAGTCTTTCAAATCTCATCATGAATTCTCCTTTACATGTTTTTTTTCACAGTATATTAATTTCTCAGATGCCTTTGTCCAAAGTCACTTCCGGCAAAAGCACATTTTTCTTGTTTGGGATGTTTCCCAATAAGCCAAAGAAAACAGCACAAAGAAAAGATAAGGTGCTCATTTTTCTGACTCCAGATAACTTGAGATTTTGCAGGGTCTTTTGTTCGATATTTGGTTAAAACATTTCATGAATATATATGAATGAATTAGTCTCTTTTTTGTTGCAGGAAGAGGATGTGGGAACAGTAGTTTCTCTTTTTTTCACATTTTTCAGGTTTGTCATTATGTTCTACTATTTAGAGCTCAGTATCGTAGGATTCTGAGACATTGAGTGCATCGGAGTACTGTAGAATCACCCCGTTTACATCACAGATTGTCAAATCCTGTTACTCTGTTAAAGTTGATATTTTATATTAAAGTATAACATATAAAAAGGCCAACAAGAGGCAAACCGGTATATAACACTGAATAGATGAATCCTCTGCAAAGTCACATGTTTGTTTGTGGCCTGCAATTCAAAGTTTATAGCTATCAGCCGTCATCATTATTGGTTTTTGCGGAGCCACAAGTGATAATTGGGCAAGGAGGTATTATTTATTTTAGAAGAACCACCGACACACAGATAAGAAAGGGGTTAATCCAGCTAATGAGACCATAATGACTTCTAGGAAAAAAGTATTCAATTAGCACTGCATGGGAGGAGAACCAGAGATGTTCTAGAGCCAGCACCTACAAGCCATAGGTGGTATTGTACTTTAAAGCAGTTCTGCATCGGCTTCACATCCGACCTCATCCATTATTAACTCAGTGGTGCAACGGTAGCATGAAAAGGTAGCAAAGACCACATGTGGATCTATTGTTGGAGGGAAGGTTTGTTTCATACGTGACCCTGTCATTTTTTCTATTTGGTTCCTGCTTGGAGACTGTGATTTGAAATGCGTGAGCTGATTTTTCTGTTTCGCTTTCAAAACAGGATAGGTTTAGGCACCAACACTGCCTCTGAAATAATCATGAATAAATGGATTGGCTTAAAATACACCAAAACATTGCACTGTGCTCATAGAATTGGGGGGGAAAGGACCTTGGTGATGTAGAAACTCTGCATGCTTTGACTTCCTCCACAACATGTTCACTTGGGAATAGAGCAAAATGCAAAATACCTTCAACAAACCTGCATCAAACTGCTACAGTGGATATTTCACAACACAATAAATCACTTTCAAATCCCTTTGTTACTTAGAGCCTTGTTTCTGCCCTCAGCCACCAAACCCCACATGGACTGTCATGTCTTCTCTCGAATCCCTTTCTCCAAGTTGAAACAGAGATCCCATCTTCCAGCTGTAGGTGGAGCAATGGCTGTCTTCCAGATCAGACGGAGGTGACACCCTCTGCCCCGGGCCACATGCAGTAATTACTCCCACATTGAAAAAAAAAATTCAAGTGAGTACAGTGGAAGCTGCTCCAAACAGGAGATTTGGCTTCTCTTTTCTTCCCTCATACTGTCTCCCTCAGTTTCTTTCCTTTTTTTAATTATCTAATACATCTACACACACACACATGCAAAAATAATGAACCATAACCACACAAGTTCCCTCAGCTGCACATGACCCAGTTGGTTCACATATACATGCACAACAAGCTTGAGAACAACAACAGCGCCGTTGGAAGTCCCGAAGGTTTCATGGAGCACTATGTTTTATGGCGAGTGTCTGTAATCTGAAAGATCAGCAAATGGGAGCAAGATGGACAATCCCAGTCAGGGCAAAGCCACCTCTGACACAGAGTGGCTGGATAACAGGAGTCACAGCTGTGATCCAAAAACAACACACTTTGGGGATTTACCATGCGCAGGTGGCAATTAAAGGGAGAGAAAAAAAAGAGTCAATTTTGGCCTCTTTAAATAGAGAGATGTTTAACTTTCTGGTCTCCAATCAAGTTTTGAGCACATTCTTTTTTTAAGCAGCTCCCTATTCTCCCAGCATTTCCATTTGCATTTTCATCGGCTTAACAAACAAGGATGACGAGTTGGTATTGCAAGTATTGCCAGCTTGGGATAATAAGTGTCAGCCTGAAATTAAAATTCAGTGTCGCTAGGCTTTGAAATAGAGGGCTCTCAGATATGCACATCAACATTATTAGATATATTAATCGATGCTAGATGTACTGACACCTGCTTGTGCGAAAAGGACACCTGTTTGGCTAAAACAGCCTCAGTTCTGGTAAAAATGGAACAGTTCATTTTCAGCTCTGATAGCATTGTGCAAAAAACAGCACATGGATAACCTGTGAGAAGGAAGCAAGCAACCTGGCCGACCCGTGATGGTGTGCTTGGTGCACACCAGCAGCTACCACTTCTGTGGAGAAATAAAGGTAATTAGCAGAAGCAGCAGAACCATAGGAACACCCTTACACATGCCATCTTTGCAAATGACTGCAGATAATCAATTTTTAACTTACAAGAAATCATGCACACTTAAGTGAAGTACAACACAGAAAAGTGAACATACAGTACACATATGCGCCTTCTTCCAGCAAAGCACCGACACGACACTTGTGAGCATGTGAGGGAAGCCTCATGTAGGCGATGAGGGAATACAGTACTCAGAGTGTGATATTTCACAGCTTTTGAATGTTGTCTCTCATGGCACTAAATCACAAGGATTCCACCTGTGAGTCAGCAGTTAGGAAACTTCTTCCCAAAGGAAAATGTATAACTTCACTGCTTTTTTTTCTTTTAAACATGCAGAGTGAAAACATACAGCAGATGTCAGATGCTTCAGAATTCTCAAGTTCCTTTAGAGACATCAAGATAGTATTGTTTGTACAAACCAATGCTCTCCTGATTATTTAGTGTGTATGGATTTATATTGCTGTGAATCATTGATTCTACAAATTTGTTGGATCTGTGGTTTTGAAGGTGGTGGAAAAGTTCTGTCCACCACATTAGTCCATATCTCCCATAGCTGCTCAGTTGGCTTTAGTGCAAATGAATGCAAAGGCCATAGACCATAATTTTCTCATCAAGATTACATTTTCATAGCAGGATAAACACAATTACGCTGAACAACATTTCATTAGTGTTGACTTTGAGGGATGTTCCTTCAATCTGTCACTAGCTGCCATCTTCAATATGCCCGGCAGCTCATTCCCACTGATGCCCACCACATTTAGCAGAGGATACAGGAGCATACATTCATATAATGGAGACCATGGGTTCCACTACCTTTTAATGGAAGTTATTTAATATGAAAGTGCATTCTTTACTGAGTAATTTAGACATGCCATGAAATATAAGTTCACAACACTATTTTCACAAATATTTTGTGGCATTTACTTTGATTTGTTGTTCTGTAATTTCATCAAATGTTACATTAGTCATGGAGCAGTTCTTCCTGACAAAAGATTGCAACAGGTTGACTCACATCTTTAAGCTTCTGGAGCAAACCATGTAATAAGTAGGGAGGAAGGGATAAAAGACTAATGAATGCAATATTGACTGTTATAGTTTTGTGGAACATGTGTATCACTGAATTATCTTATTATCATTTATAGGAATGTGTGTGCGTAAATATTTCCTCTTCATTTTAAAAGTTGTATGGCTTAGGTTTTCAGTAAATTCTTTGCAATTATTATGTACTGCTCCTACTGCAGTGCGCTCTTCGAGTTAACTGTCCCCAGCAGTAAGCTAGAGAAGGCCATTAGCTCCTCTCAGTTAGTTGCCACCTGCTTTGAAATCTTCTTCAGTCTCATGCCTCGTTATACAAAACGTGAACCACCTGTCAGCTGAACTGGCAGTATAATGCAAGTTCCAATAATCCAATTTCTAGTTGTATTAACGCTTAAAATTGTGTGTTAGCAGCTAAGAAACTTTAAAAGATCTCACACTGCACTTTAATTGCCATATACTCAAAATCTACAGTCATATAATTAGATTTGACTGCATTTTCTGAGAATCTCCTGAAAAAATATGCCAAGTGAAAGCATATTGATGTCAACTAGACTTGCTTTTGCATTTGATGACATGGATGGTAAAAAACTGCCATACAAAAAACCCCAAAAAACTAATGCACTGATATGCTAAGACAAATATTGAGAATAAATGTAGTCGGTTTATCATAGCACCTAATTTCTTTTATAGGCTGCATCTGTATTAATTTACCTTTGTACCGCTTGTGTGTATATACAAATTCTCTATTTTTCATTGGCATTTTCCTTGTATATTTTCCCAAACTTAATTAGTTGCCAAGTTTCAAGATCCAGTAGCCTCATACCGCTCCTGATTAAGAAACCATAATACCTTGGTGCTGACTCAGCTGATTGGAATGCAGATATTAATCAGTGGCATCAGTTACACTTTAACTGTCAGCTGTGAGGAAGAACCATTTGCAAGTTGTTCTTCTCATGATGGAAAGATGCTCAGCCTTCTAAAGTTCTCTCACTTTTGACTTCAAAATGTGCCTCTTTCAGTCTTAAATTGAGAAAATCAGGTCAAAAACTCACCGTCAAACAATGTTTTGATTTTTCTTTTCTTAAAGCAGGAAAGGGCCATCTTTTCATATGCAGAATGTAATTAACAAGCAACCCCATTACACATTCATGAGAAGCATTGTGTTTGACAATCAAATGTATTCCTTCCTGTCAAGTGTTTACGCATCTGCTGGTGAAAAGAGCAGACAGGATGGACTCAACCTTCATTTTCCCCATGTGGACAGTCCCATCTCTCATCCTTTTCACACCGCTCCTCTCTCTCATCACATGAAGGACCCTCTTGTCTCTTCGGAGAACAAATGAGGCTGACCTTTGTTCGAAACACATGAAATGCATCTGTGGCGTTACAGCTTTGAATTCTGTCTCATCTGTTCACGACCATTTCCGTTTCTGAAGATAAAGGTTGGCCGGTAGTCTCTTTCTGTCCGTTCACACCTTTTGTCTCATTCTAGTAATCTCAATGCTCTCCCTTTATTTCCACATGTTCTGCTCTCCACTCATTTCTTCTTTTCTTTTTTGTATCAATAGCTTATCAAAGGGGCCATCATGTTAGGATTCTTATGCAGTGTTTTATAGGCACTTTCAACCATAAAAAAGTGCATTGTGACAATGACAAACAAAGTTAGTTTCTCCAACAGAAAACACTGACCCTGAGTAGCCTGAAAAACAGGTCTTGTTACATGTTACCATGTAGTACGCTGTCTTAAAGGGGAACTCCGATATCTTTTTTTTTTTTTCCCTTGTCCTGTCCAGCATTATGACAGCAGAATTGTAGTCTGAATACCTTTTATGCCAAACAGATTTGCTTTGCCAAGGGAAGTTTTATAAATTTAAAACTCCCCTTGATGCCCATTTATTTATTTTTGTTTACAATATGTAACATGTAATAGAGCTGAACCGGACCGGGGGACAAGGAAAGAAGAAGAGGAAAGAAGAGGAAACAGAACAAAAATAGAAACAAAAACCAGACAACCAGCTGCTACACCTGTAAAAAACAGACAACAATCCATGGTCTCTGTTGCAAGTCCAGCCTTAGAGCCACCAGGAGCACCTGAAAGCAGACAAGCAGAGAAAAAACAAACACACAAAAACAAGCACAAGTAGCAGCAATCGCATACAACACAGCTGTGGATATAGATGACCTGAGACGACATGATAATACATCAACTGCTTAGCGAGCATGCTCCTGGACTAATGAATGTGTGTGTGTGTGTGTGTGTGTGTGTGTGTGTGTGTGTGTGTGTGTGTGTGTGTGTGTGTGTGTGTGTGTGTGTGTGCCTGCAATCAGAAGCAGGCAGAGAGGGCCACAAGACCCAGGCCACCAGCAGCCCCCACGGAGCACAGAACCCAGGAAGCCCACCGCAGGGACAACCACGCATCCACCCAGAAGACTGCAGAGGAAGCCCCCGGACAGAGCCCCCATAAGCATAGGGCAGAGGCCCTCCAGGAGCCAGGGGCAACAGCCCACCGACCCCGCCAGGCCCCAGCCGCCCAGACATGGGCCGTGCACCGGACCCGGGCCCCGGGAGCCCGAGCGCCCCCAAACCCCCCGGCAGAGGCCCCACCCAATACCCAGGAGGGCCAAGCGCCCCAGACAGCCACACAGTGGGTCAGCGCCTGCCCCAGCGCCCCTGGCCAAGTGCCCTGGGAGTCAAGACGTGCCCACAGGTGGGTGAAGTCACGAGCAGCGGGGAGAGGCAACGCCGCCCCCCCATCGGGAGAAGCACAAGCAGGCCAGGCGACAGCAAGTCCCAGACCCAGGCCCAATCAAGATATTTAGATAACTCGCGATCAGCATATATCCATATAACGGAGTGAACAGGGCAGGGACGATGCAGCCTCTAAATACGGCATTTTCTGTCTTTATTTCACCAATACTTTAAGAAGAATGAATGAACGAACGTGTACTATAGCTCTGTTAGCTCACAGGTGCTGTTATGTGGCTACTTGCAGCTGTAGGAGAGCTAACGGAGGGAATTCTACACAAGCACTCTACTGGGACCACTTCATCCAGGCGCTAGCTTCACACGGAGTTTGCTACTGCTAGTTTTGTGCAACATGGAGGCAGGATATTTATCAAATTTTGACAATGTCAATGACGACTTTGAGTAAGAGCCTGCGTCGTCCCTGCCCCGTTCACTCCGTTATATGGATATACGCCGATCGCGAGTTACATAAATAGCTTCCGAAGGAAGCCAAAATGTTCTCGGTGAGTAGATAAACGTATTTCATGCCAGAAATAAGGTCTAGGTTTAAAAATACCGGAGTTCCCCTTTAAAACCAACCAAGATGATTGTGTGGTACATCTTTAAACAAAAAAAATGTACCATTTTTTATTAACTTTAAAAGGATCAGATACCTTTTACAAATTTATAAACCATGCAATAACCCAACACATGACAGGGACACCTCATCTACCGTGTTCAGACATGATTTTTCCCCCTTTTTTGCTCCACATTTTGAGAAATAGTCACAAAATTGCTGTGATAGGCTCTAGCCCCCCAGCAACCCTGAATTGGATTAAGAAAATGTTCGGTTTAGAAAATTAATGAATGGATGGACATTTAAGAGATGACAAAATCTGCGTTTTGGCTAATATTAAGTATGGAGCTCAACATAACATGTCAAGTTAAACTGAGATCAACTCCCATTGCAACCTCTGATGTTTTAAAATAATGTCAATCTTGTCATCTTGTGTAGCCCTTCTGAGGGTATATTGTCTGTTTTTTGATTTTGGTAACTTGAAAAAGAGCAAACGCAGTTTCTGTCAGAAATGGCTGTTTGAAGACGAGGTGTGAGTGCTTTAACTTCCATCACTATTATTTCGTTGTTCCATATCAAACAGAAGGTGACGGGTGCTGTTGTAGTTGCAGTGTGAGAAAAATGGCGTGTTCTTTCAACATAAAAGCATATAAACCTATTCTGTTAGAGCCCAAAATAACATTCCAAATGCCCAAATGATTATATTGTTGGCCTTTTAAGTTCTTCCCCTGTGTTTATTTTTTCCTGTGCTCCACATTTTGATTTTTTTTCTCTCCATTTTCGACGTGCTGTGCTTCTCCTACTTCGCTTTCGCCTCTTTTGCTTTCAATTTGTGTCACCTGACACAAATTTGTGTCAATCTTTTGTGTCAAAAGATTAAGCAGTAATAACAGGGTTCACTCAACAGGAGTCAGCAGTTTGTGTGTAAAGCTAATTATTTAAAATGTAAGCAAGCCACAAAGCAGGATCAGGTGATGAGACAAGGGAGAGGAATTGTGAATATAAGTAAAAGGGGAAAATTAAAGGTGGGAGGGGAAATGGTAGTTTCATTTGAGGAATACCAATTGAACTTATACTATAACACCCAGTACAGACAGTCAAGTTGCATAAAAGTAATCACAGTTTTTTTTTCCTATTTCTTCTTTTGACACATCACCCAACCCTTTTTTCAGCTAGGGGTCATTAGTTCCGGTTGTAAAACACCACTTCCTGTGATTAAGTGTCCTTTGGCTGATTGCATGAAAGTAGATTTCAAATCATGCCATCTGAACAGCTTTCAGCCTCCTCATTGATAAAGTCCACTGAGAAGGAAAATCGCTGCAATTCCTGAAACTGAGTTTATGTCAAGGCGGCTCAGTGGTCTAGGTCAAGAGAGAGCTGCCCTCTGGTTGGATGGGTTCCGCTGGTCTACAGCAGTCATACCACAGATTCTCAGTTGAACTGAAGTCTGGGCTTTAACTAGCCCATTCCAACACATTTAAATGTTTCCCCTTAACCACTCAGGTATTGTTTTAGCAGTATGCTTAGAATCATTGTCCTACTGGAAGGGGAACCTCGTCTCAGTCTCAGGTGTCTGGAAGACTGAAACAGGTTTTCCTCAAGAATTTCCTCTCTTTAGTACCATAGATTATTCCTTCAATTCAGACCAGTTTCCCAGTCACTGCTAATGAAAAACAACCCCACAGCACAATGCTGCCACTACCATGCTTTACTGCAGGAATGATGTTCTTGAGGTCTTGAGAGGTGTTTGCAGCAGACACAGCATTCCTGTTGATGGCCAAAATGTTTGACCAGAGAACCTTCTTCAGTATGTTTGGGGAATCTTCTATATGCCGTGTGGCAAATCTTTTTGTAAGCAGTGGCTTTTTTTCTGGCCCCTCTACCCTAACGCCCAGCTCTGTGGAGTGTACAACTTATAGTGGCCCTATGAACAGATATACTAGTCTCTGCTGTGGGACCTTTCAACTCCTTCAGTGTTACCAGTGTTTGGAGAGCTCCTTGGTCTTCATAGTGTCACTTGCTTGTAGGTGCTTCTTGATTTCAGAACAGGTGTATATATATACAGAATTTTGCACAAAGGTGGACATTAGTTAACCAATTATATGACTTCCAAAGATAAATTGGTTGCATCAGGGTTAACTAGGGGTCCTCATAACAAAGGGATGAAAACAAACTTTTTGTTATTTTTTTATTTATTTATTTCCATTTCACTTCACTACTTTAAACTATTTCTAACTTTTAAGCACAAAATTCATTAAAATTGAAAAACTATGCCAAGGGGGGTGAAGAATTATGTAAGCCATTGTAATGTTGAGAGGGATTCAGGTTTTACTATATTTACTTTTTCTGTTGTCACAACAATTTAGGGCTGTCCGACTGGTACATGGCCTTTATGCCAGCTTTATACTTACATTTACATTTCCAACTGTTATGTCACCAAAAAACTCCCAGAGATCTGACAATTCATCGCTCGCCGGTCAGTTTTGAGCTCATGGTGTGACCCAGATATTTTTTTCAAAGATCATTTTAATTATAGTCAGAGAAAAGAAGAAATGAATCTGCATTTTTACTTTGTCACGTCACAGTATTATAAACCACATCGTCAAGCAAATTATTTAAACAACCACCAAGTATATGAAAATAGGTTTCAGAATCATGTGAAAATGAGGAGTGTTCTCTACTTAAAAATGTCGAGGGTGTGTCCACTGAGGACTCTGACTGACAGATCAC
The DNA here is from genome assembly GCF_036924035.1 of Leuresthes tenuis. NCBI lineage: Eukaryota > Metazoa > Chordata > Actinopteri > Atheriniformes > Atherinopsidae > Leuresthes > Leuresthes tenuis. The sequence goes on along the minus strand of NW_027325374.1, from coordinate 17,182,730 downwards.
AGATCACTGCATCGGTATATCCAATAATCTCAGCTGCGGTACAACTTTGTAAAAATTCCAGGTGAAAAATGACTCAGGCATCGGCTATGATCCTAAACTCGTTATCAGCAGGGTTCTGCACAAAATCCTTCCACTGAGCATCCACTGTACATAGTTCCTAACAACCTTAGTTCCTTTGTTTGTTTTCTGATTAGGAACACAGCCCTCAAACCCCCATAGTACAGTTCTGTATTTTCACAAAATAAACCCCTGGTGTTTTTCCGCCTTCCTACACAACACTGTATGAGACTGTATACTCAACCCTTCAATCCCAAGCAGAAATGTGATTCTCTGTGCTACCTGTAGCCCCTCCAAACATCTGCATTACTGCATTTATAAATTTTCTCTTTTTTTCTTCCCATAATTCTTCATCGGTCTAAAAAAAAAAAAAGCAGCCTAAGTTCCTCAAACTCTGACATTCAGGGAAGATGCATTTCCATGACAAAGCCAGAGTGGTTTGCAAGCAGGTTGTCAGAAGCATTTAGATGGCATGGTTACCTTGTCCTAAGCTAATGCAATGTAGCCGGCCTTCTGACAATATTACCCTATTAGGAGCAAGGTTGGATTTCTGCTTTCCTTAAATACTCACTCTCAGTGCATCATACAGTCCTGATTTCAACCTCTGTGAAAATCTTGAACAGAAAATCTCAGTAACCACTAAACTCCACAATCCAGTAAAATATGGCCCTTGGTTATTCAACTTGTTTCCAAGCTCTAACTCTGAATATGCCATCTGTTTTTAAAGGACTTGAGATTTTTGGTGTTCACATCTTTGGAGGTTAATCTGGCCATGATCCCAAGATAAAAAATAAAAAAAATCACATTATTTGTCTCACTCGGACAATGAGAGCGGTATCCCACTGTGCCGCTGTCTTTCATTTTAACACACAAAGCACACTCCATTGGTAGAAATCTTTCCACTGACCTGAAGAAAGCAATGACACTCGAGCTTAGCCAACATGAGAGTGAAAGACAACAAGAGACAGGGATAATAAAAGTACACAGCAACTTGTTGTTACTCTGTGCACATACAGGAGCTGTCTCCTTCATCTTTAAGAATTTCTTGAGCTGATCTGTGTGGTGATGCTCTTTATGCCAGACAGCTGTGAATGCCGCTGCCTGTCTCGAGTTCTGCACCGGAGCCACCACCTGCAGGATGTTTCATCACCCTCCTCACAACCGATGCTGAGATTTGCCCCCCCCCCATTATAAGCCCATGAAAGGAGAAAGCATGCTGAGAAGCAACTAAATCAAGGTTTGACTCAAAAGCTTCTGGATTCTATATGTCCTTCATGAGCACTGCAAGAATGAGATTTGCGACGTATCGAAGAAGGATTTCATGTAGTATGTGATGTATATGAAAATTACAATTCCCTTTTTCACAGACTGCATTTTGTTTCGGACACTTGTCTTTGGGTGTTTTTATTCATTTGAACAGCACAACAAGCTTTTAACAGAACTGTGTTTACTTGTCCTGCCAACAGTGAGCAACATTAGCTTTATGGGACACTTACTGTTAGTGTATACCTGATAAATGCCCTCTATTCCTCCTCTTTTTACCTCTGTATTGGCTTTTCAACTCCTGTGGGAAATGTCTGGCTCATTAGTAGTTAAACGCTCCTTTTTGCTCACCTGCTAGTTCGCTAGCTCAATTTGGCACGTTGCCTTTTGGTGGGAAGAAAAAACACAGAAACACTGTGTTTTAAAGGTTTTAGATGAAAATAACTACCTTCTGTATTTAGAAACAGTAGATGAAAATAAGAAATAACAGGCTTATTAGGGCTGTAAGAACACTAGCTATCCCAAACATCTGTGGAGAATCACAGAGGAGTTTGCCTCCTCCGTCGACCACTTTTTCATTTTCCCTGCATCTTCCATTCTGATATTGCCAGTCAGCGTTTTTGCAAATAGCAACGGTGGTTCATGAAAGCTGTTTTCATGTTTTCAACATTGCCTGATGTTCTTTGCTGGTGAAAATGAAATATGAGCACCAACTTAGGTGATGGTCCCAATTCAGATGTAGTTGCTTCCAATAAAATTTATTTTTTAAACTTTACTTAAATGTTGTATCATCTCTTCTCTCAGTTTTCAATTAACCGTTCTTTGTACTCAAATGATATCCAACAAAATGAGATTGGACCCATACAGAGTAACAACACGGGGCAAACATGCACAACAAAGCAACAGTGTTGTAGCTGAATATAAAAGACACAAATTGTTATTATCAAAGTCTCACAACCTCATGATACAGATCTCCACTGAAGTCTCACTAAAGCCTGATCTGAAATCTGGTGGGAGGTAAGCTGTTGCAGGTACACAGCAGTAGAAACCTGATTGAGACCAGAGACAGCTGTCAGCATAGAAGTCAAAACTTCCCACTATCTAAAATTATATCTAAAATCCCATCCCTATCAAACACCTCCAGAATTTTCAGCTTTTTTAGGGAGCCATACATCAACACAGAAGGAAGCATTTAGTCTTTAACATACTGGGAAAACTCTGCACATTAGTGCCACTGAGACAAACTGAAATGTCCCTCACTGGATAGGTTTCCAGGCTCCTTCAAAACACCGCTATGATTTTTATGATTCTGTCGTTACCTCACACCTGCGCTCACATTGTGGCGTGGCGAGGTGTTCTGATCTGGCTTCTGGGCTGATCAAAAGGGTGCCTCGTGCTATTGTGAAACTCTGTGATATACGACAGGCTGGAAGAGCGCACTTCAGGAACTTGTTGCATGGTGAAGGGGAGGCAAGCTTTAGGTAGAAAACAGTCAAATCAGAGGACAAGAACAAAGAAAATGTTGGTTTTCTTCAGCAGGCGCTAAATCACAGACGGGAACTTTAACTATGAGTCTTAGTAAACTAGAACAGTCTCTTCTGTTTGTTTACCCATAGATTTATCTTGAAATCAACATACCGTGTCACATTTGCATTTGCTCTCCTGTTTTTATCAGGCCTCAATAGAATCAGCATATCTGTTATCTAATTAACGTGATGTTAACGTCCTGTATGTTGTCTTCATGATGCAAAAGTTTAGAAACAGCTCAGGGATAAAGCGCATGATTTATTTCCCATGGTGCCAGAACTGATCACATATTAATTAGCATAATCCATTACAGCTTGATTTGGGATTTCATTCAGATAAGACACCATAGAAATGCACCTGATGTACACAACCTGAGGCTTTGTTGCTGCATCCCCCCACGCCCTGTAACTGTTGGTTTGTGAACTTTGTTTTATGTAACAGACAGGAGTAGGTGCGCAATTATGGAATAAACTGAAAAGGATGAAAGGGTAAAAAAAAAAGAAAGAAAGAGGAAGAAAAAAACCCCAGAAACAATCAATTTTACAGCCCAGAAATTTAAGATTCAATGACAGGTGGCAGCAGGACAGCCGAGAGGAAAATACTCAGAGGAGCTGGTTCTTTCTGTTTCTCTTGCCTCGTTGCTGAATAGGTAATAAACAGAGGCAGCCAGTGAAAGGCTGAGTAAATACAATGTGCCAAGCAGACTGAGTCTCAGAGGCAACAAGATGTGGAGGGAGAGAGGATGGGGAGGTGATTGGAGGAGAGTGTGAGGGAGAGAGTGAGAAATGGGCACAGAGGGGAAGCAGAGTGGGAAGGATGAAGGTAGTCCAAGGGAGTGAGAGGCTGGTGGTAAGCGGGATGAAAGAGGCAACCTGTTTGAAAAGATGTGAAATGGCACAAAAATGAAAGGTAAAAGAAGGGAAGGAGGGCTGAAAGGATAATATTGGAGAAGAAACGGCAGAAAGAAAAGCAGAGAGAAAACGATAAGGTGTTGTCTGTATTCCCATCTGCAGGGAATAGAGTAAGCCTTCAAACTCTGCCTGTCGGAGAAAAGCGTATTAAAATAACAAAAAAAAAAATCAATACCTGAAAAATGGAGGACAAAAACAGCCATAAGACCCGAAACAAAGACCAAAATGCTATGCTATGCAAAATTGAAGATGAACTAATCTTCAACAGACGTAAAAATGAGGGGTTTTGTTGTTTGTTTTCCTTTTTGTGTGTTTTCAAGTTGACAGTTTTCCCCATTCACGAAATGTAATAAAAAGGGCTGGTGCAATCTGTGAGAGGCTCATAGCTAGAAGAGCATGAAAGCCTCACCAGAGAACTGCTCATAGCATTGACAACTAAGCATATGAAATTTGACTCCAAAACACCTTCAGGAATTTGTAGCAGACTCTGGAGTGGTGGTCCAAAAAAAAGAAAGAAAGATAGAAAAGGGAGAGACCCAAAAAGATGATGATATCTACAACAGAATTGTGTTAGTGAATCTCCCGTTTAATTAAAGGCTCCAATTAAAGGCTTTGTTGTCCTTAAAGTCCCAACTGTGTTAACATGAAGGAAATCAGTTTAAAAAGCAGTGCACTGGACAACATCTGGAATAATCTGACAGAACAACATGTCTTATGCAGGAAGAATATACAAAAAAATCCCCAACTCAAGAAGTGGAGGACTGATACTTAGCAAATTGGGTGTTGCTAAGGAAAACTCAACCTTTTGCTTAGAATTTCTTTTCTCCCTTTTTTTTTTTTGGAAACTGTAAATGTTGGAAATAAATCAATAGTCTTGTATAGAATTTTTTTATTTTTTTTTTTAAAAAGACTCATCTTTACCTTTATGCCTTTTAGATATCAGCTCATCTCTGTCGGCCTTAGCTATTGCTATTGACAGACACTTGTGCTTGGCACTGTAAAGGCTGCTGCATTGATACAGGCCAAAGGATTTGTTCCAGTTTTGATACAGTACAAGCTGCTTTGCAACCCTAAAGCACAAAGAAGGTTGGGGTAATAAATCTCGATAGTGGAAGAGGTGATAAAGTCTAATCATGACAAATGACTCATGCTTAATCATATCAGTGAACTTCCCTATTAAACATTGAACAAAGTTTCTGTTATTGCTCAGCATTCATTTCTGTTTATACCCAACATATTGCAACCCAAACTGGTTATTATCAGCAAACTGTGGTCCTGAAAACTTTCCTCTGGGTAAAATGGCTCAGCAAAGTGGTAAAGGCTAAAGCTATTGTAATTACTGACACAAGCAGTTCAGATGAATGTAGCAGCTTAGCAAAGCTGACTCCAGCCTCCGAGGAGCATCTGCTGTTGTTGCCCTTCTTGCAAGCTTGAGTACCAAGCAAATGCTAATCTCAGTTTCCATTTGGAAGCTCTTTAGTGAAGGGTCTGCTGTCTACAGGGTGCCTGAGACGTTCGCCTGTTTCTTATCATTATAATAAACATGCGGCCTGATGCCAAGTCAGTTTTGTGTGTTGGAAAGATAGGAATATTGCTTATACAGTGACCTTGTTTAAACCAGGGTCCTCGTCTCCTTGATGTTGCTCACGCAAAAGTAATTACAGACAGTCCTGTTAGTATTTTCAAGGAGAGGCAGGGAAGTGGACAGGGATGAGGAGGTGAAACATGGGACATTTATTTACTGACAGAGGACGCTGTCAGATGCATGGTCTTGGTTCAAGAGGAAGACGAATGGGAGGTTTTTGCTCCGCTGACAAACCTCTTGTTCTTTGAACGCCTGAACTGAAAACAATGGTTAAAAGGTCAAATATTCCAAACTAAACTGAAAATCTTTCATTTTCATTCCTTTTTGTCAGTTCAAGACTTTTTCCAGAAGATGCTCATTTACTCCAACAGATCTTTAAAATTTGAGAACACATTCAGTCTACAGGATATATATATATGTATGTGAGTAAGTTTTACTTTCAACTCATTAAAAATCCAAAAGTTCTTTAAAGTAGTTCGATAAGGATGTCTCTTAAATTACAGTAGCATACAGCTTAAGGACAAATTTGCTATTTTCATCACTGACTCACTTTGTTGGATCAGGTTGCACAAACTCCAGCCTTTCGAGTCAATCCATTGTTCTTCTTAGCAAAACAAGCTTAACAGATTTAGCTGTCCTGACTGGAGGCACTTTGTGCAGGTTGAGAAATACGACTTCACTAGTGCAGCTCCAACAAAACATGACCATATGTGGTGCTTGTTTTAAACAATACCTGGATGATGCTTACCTGGATGTTTTATGGAGTTAGCAGATAGCTGATCACTTCCTGCAACTGTTTTAGGTGTATGGGTATATGTGTCCATCAGCTTAAGGCTGAAAGCACATCTGTACGGGAGACTGAGAAACGGATGGTGATGGCGTAATGAGATACAGCGCAGCAGAGATGGGAACAGTGCACTTTCTTATCTTATAGTTTGTCCTTCATGTCTGTCCTTATCATCCGTCCCTCTCCTGCTGAGGTGTCTCTGATAAGCGCAGTACAACATAGTTTAACTTTGCTATACAAGGTGTTATGTGACTAATAACCTACAACATGATTATTGGGCATTATATTTTGTTTTGTGGCCAGTTCAATGCTCCAGTTGTAAACCACCACCTCTGTTTTTTTTTTTGTTAAACTCTGACATGTGATGGCAAACTTTACAGTACCTTCTTAGAAAGCAACATTCACAATCCTGAGCTAATATGCTAATGTTGCTAACTCAGCAGCACGCCAGCTCAGATCTGCACTGGTTCTCCTCATCACTCATTCATTTATCTCTGGATGATATTTCTCCTCATCCTTGTCCTTTTCTGGTCTCAAGCTCATAATTACAAGGTGGCAGTTTGTTGTGCGCTTGTGCATTTACATTTTCAGTCTCCTCAACCTTAAACTCTTAAACTCTCAATTTTGTTTTTGTTAAACTTGTTCCAGCTTTGCTGCTTTTAATAATGCTATGTCAGAGGGTTTTGTTTTGTTTTTAAACTGAAACAGCTTAAAATGTTGCTGTGGGGCAAGTAAGTAGACATTTTGTCAAAAAACAGGTTCTTCCTACTTGTTCCTACACTTTAAGTCACCTATTTACAGCTTGCTAACCTGCAAGTTGCACATCAAAGTGAGAGCACATTATCATTTCTACTTAAAAATGCATGCAGCCCCCCCCCCAAAAAAAGCAACAGAAAGGTTACAGAAGATGTCATGTGTCAGCACGTTGTGTACTTGGCTTGCATGCAGTCAGTTGTGTGAATATGTGTGCAATGTTTGCCAAGAGCAGCCATCCACACCCTTAATGGGATCATTCCCAATTTTCTGGTCAACGCACAACAAGCATTTTGTGTATGCTCGTTCTTTTTTTTTTCACCTCCCTCCACTGACAGAGCAGAGCAAAACTGAGGAACTGCCTATCTAAAACTGATTAAGTTTTTTTTTGTTTTTTTTAATATAAACTACTTAACTACAACTACTTACTGAAGCAATGAGAAATAATTATTCAGCTAGCAAAACAGATGCTCCAAAAACAAAATTCACTAGACTACAAATGATCTGTTTATGCATGCAGCACATATACAGAACATAATGTGCCTGATGCACACGTACGCTCAGTCTATATTTCTTTGATATCATGCTCACCAACTTGGTGTGAACGTACACATGAATGAATGCATAAATGAATGCATGAATGCGCTCTGACAAGCATTCCCACACAAAGCTCATTGTTGCAGCGGAGTCATGTAATGGCCTTTTGAATTAATCCATTAATGGAAGCAACAAGGTTAGGAAAGACAACACTGAAACTGAGGCTTTGGTACTGTAAGTGCACTACACATCAACACTTTTTCTCACACCCTCTTTGCTGTGATACTGATATTGCAGATAAGGCCTGGTTGTCGACTAAGGCAAAAACAGAAAAGAACCTGAACAGACAAGGAATACTGTAAGGAAAACTGTCTGGCTGTGAGTTTTTCCTCACTTCCTTTGCTCGTCTAGTTACTGGCCACAGGGTACAGTCAGAGTAAATTCACCTAGCAGCTTGACGTTTATAATTACATCATAAAAATACTACGAATCCAGCTGCACGTCCAGTAGGAACTTCTGTCTAAAGCCTCTTGCCTCTTTTTTTCCTTCTTCATTTGAATAAACAGCTTGTATTTTAGGTCTCAAGACTACCCAAGATTATTTTTTAAACAATGTGTTCAATTAAAGAAATTCCTGAAGGGCAGCAGTGCTGAAGCTTGAAAGTACTGTGAAGCTGTAGGCGACTGTACAGAGTTGAGAACCAAAAAGGCAAGTATAACAGATGTGTTGAGTCCGTCCATTTTCTATATGCGTTTAGTCCAGTTCTGGGTTGTGGAGGGGGTGGAGCCTATCCCATCTGTCAGTTGCAAACTCTGAGATGTTACCAAAAGCATGTGCCAATAGCCGTGCTTCGCGGGCCACAAAAAAAATGGCTCAAGCTAAAGGGTAAACTGAAAAGGAAAAAAAAAAAAAAACTTGCTTTAGCTTATTATGTAACACCACTGGAGAGCAATCAATTTCAGTCATTTCAAAAGCTTTAAACGAAAGGTGTTTTTTCTTCACAGCACATGCCACGTAGCAGGTCCATTTTCCACATGTACAAAAATTTCAAGTGTCACAATCAGTGGCTGCTGATGGAAATCGCTAACCCCAAATCCCAGAACACGTAGCTGCATGTTGACTTCTTCAACTGTCTCAGCGTGTTTTCTACCATCTAGACCTAACCATGTACTCTTAACTCATTCCATTTTTTTTTTGGTGCGAGCACGGTGGAAAAACAAGGAATCCAGGTTGCGATGAGGAATGACTGTGGAAAATATTGCACCGGACGCAAACTGGAGATCATGCGTATGAAGGCCAATGCATTAACACCTCCAACACCCCCCCACCCAAACATTTGTTACCACATAAAGAGCAGAGAAACAGAAAGACATCATGTATGAATGGAGATAAGGTGCCGACAAATCAAAACTCAACCTGCACCTGTGTGGGGATGAGTAAGGACTGAAAAAGGACTAAATTGTGAAACTGCAATGTTTTGTGCTGCAGACAAACATTCATATACTATTGTGCAATCTGGTCCTTCCTTCTTTGTGTTTGCAGTGCTTTTGTATTTGATGCGCATGTATTTCCAAGTGTGTTTTCTCCGTTTTTCATTGTGTGGCCACAGTTGTATCCCATGGTTTTCAAGCTGATGCTCGAAATTCGCAGAAGAGTCGCGTCTTAGCATTTCTTTTCTTAAAGCAACACTAGAGACGTTTGTGAACCCTCAAACTATCCCCTCCTGACTCGTTTTTAAGTACGTTCCCTTTTGTTGTGCACAGTCCCGGGCCTGAATCTATACTAAGGGGCCTGGTGGCTAGTATATCGCAGTTCACAACCTTGGTTTTTGCTTTTCGCTCGGTTGGCATTTTTGTGGGCTTTTGATGGCGTCAGTGTGGCCTCTTCAACATTCATGTTTGTACCTCAAGTGATATCTCTTGAGTCTCTGACAGTTCGAGCTAAAACTAAAGAGAGAATAAAAAATTAAGAGGGCGCTACTAATCTGTGCTTATGGCTACATAAGCTGCCACAAGCATAACTTATCTAAAGCTCCAACCCTTGGTGATTGATCCTGTGCACAGACAATGTTCTGTACATATCACATATACAGTCATTTGTGTCCTACCCATTAATGACCTCACAGGCAAACCCCAGAGACAAATGTTTATAAAAAGGCTACTTGTTTATTGTTATGATGGCATTACAACAATGTTATTTCCCAGATGTACAGATTATACAGTAATGTGATCCTTTAGGCTGATTTTCTAATGCATATAAGGCATTACTACACCAAAAAATATCACCACTTCCAACAATTCACCATATCACTAAAAAGGATGATTTAAACAAAAAAGAAAAATCATGTTTGTTTCATGTTGTGAACAGGATGCAACAGCATTGGTGAACAGAATTTACCGCCTCGATTCAAGTTTTCCAAATCCCTTCCAATGGAATAACTCCTGGTTTGAACAGTGCACTTCTCCCCAGTAATCCATACATATGCTCGAGCCTCTGTGGCCCTTTCAATGCACCCTAGCGAGCAGGTTTTCTTCAAGTGTTTAGTCATTTTTAAAACATTCATTTGCAACTTAATGTTGCATTAAATCATGCTAAGACACATAAGCTGAGCAATCATTAAACACTGAATTCTGACGGTCCGTTTTTAAAGATTCATGTGATGCAAAACGCCAACACAAATCTTAACACTCTACTGTAATGGCACTGGTTTGGAATTACCCCTTAGTCCTTGTCAAATGCGAGTAGAAATTATGTGAAATAACAGGGTACATCAATCTATTTTCTAAACCTGCTTGATCCAATTCAAGCTTGTGGGATGATGGGATGCGTGAACAGATATTCTGAGAAAACAAGGTCAACTTTGGCCTTTCTCATGAGGGACTGTTAGGCTAATAGGAAATAAGGGGAGACTTCTGTGTCTTAGCATGTACTCAAAGTGTTTATTTTCAATAGATTCAGATATATTAGCGAGTTATGGCTTTTCTGTTACTGCCTCAGGCAATTGTTTGTACCACAGTCAACAGCTAAGGGCAAAACAAATGTTCCTTTAAAAAATGCAAGCGGATCTTTACTGACAAAGAGGATTAAATGTTCAACGTTCTAATGTCGGTTCGGTTACACTAACCAACAAACAACAACAACAAAAAGTAATAGCCAGTCACTGTTTCAGATGAATAAGTTCTGAGTGTTTTTGGTCTTGGGAGGCTACAACAAGACAACATCCTTTAAAGGGGTTAAATGCAGCGATACCGAGGAGTTCTGTTACTACTGCAAGAACTCTGTTTCAGCAAATCACTGTTAAAGGAGGGGGAGTGTAGCAAAAAGCAAAGGGATTTTTATTTAAGTCATACAGAGCTAATTTTCAGCATCCATAATGATATAATGTAATTATGTCATTACTCCTCCCCTCGCCACAGCAAGGCCTAATTTGTGACAGAAAGTATGAAATTATCGTCAGTTCTGCCCTCATGATGTTTAGGTTTCCCATTACATGGGAGGAAATTACTGGAGCCGCGTGACGATAAATCACTGGCCGAGTTGCTGTTTTTTTCCGTCATTTTAGTCCCGAGCTCTAACCAAAAATCCAGAAATACACGAACCATGGCTGAAACTTACCTGCCTCTCCTCCGTTTTTGGTAAATGTCGACATTTTGTCTGCATTTCCGATGCACGCATCAGTTTCATTCATTTTACTTACAAACGGCGACTGAAGTTGTACCAACTCTATTATAATTTCAGCTATTATGAGGCCATTGCTATATTTTTCTAAGACCGGGGAAAAATCCAAAGAAAGTATCAACAATGGAGGAAGGATTCAAACCACCTCCACAGCCTAATCATTTTTTTGTCTCTTTGACATTCTTGCTATATCAATGGAGTTTTAACCTTGAATCGCTGACAGTTGCTTCCTCTGTGGTCATGGTAAGATACGTTACACTTTCTGCACGCTATTTATAAAAGCTATACTGATAGCATAGCAGAAGTAGTAAAAAGGAATGTGTGCTGCATGGTGGTCTTGTGATTGTGAATCTTTGCTGTAATGGCACCAGACCGCTGACACAATAGCTGAAATACAGTGTTCATTCCTCCAAGAGAAGTCTTTTATTTAACCCCCCTCTTCACCTCCCTGCACACCCTTACCTCCCTACCCAAAGCACGAAAGCAGCTACAAAACACTGTAGGCACTGTGACCGTGATACACTTTCACTACAAAACTGAGAAAAGTAATCATTAAAAAAAAGTCCCCATTATCTCAGTGTGTTTGAGATGAGGGAGAGCAGTCAAGGCTTGTCCATGTGCAGTTTGCAGAGAGTCTTTTAGTCTCTCAGTGAGGTAAGAGGTGCTGTATGTTTGGGCCCGCCAACAGGACGCCACAGGGGGAGTCATTTATCCCTTATATAGCCAGCAAACGTTTAGATACTCTCCAAGACAGGCCCACAGTATGAACACAGTCATCTCCATCTTTTAACTGCGTCTTTTTGTCTGTGTCGCCCTCAGGTCCATTTGATGCCACAAATGTCCTCACATTCTGTGAGCCTGCCTGTCGCAGTCCAGAGACACCAGAACCCTGCTGTCCTCACTTTCAGTTCAAAGGCTCAAAGGTCCCCACTCTGGGGTTCAGGTCTGGTTTCCTGGGTACGACTGCGGCCCAGCCTGGGGAATCGGGATGAAGTTCTGGATCGCGGCGTCTTGGCTCCGCCGTCGTTGGCCTGCGGTGTGTCTCTGCATGAGGGGGAAAAGTGGGAAGGAGGAGAGGTAGAAAGCCATAAACATAAAATCAACATCTGCTGAGGTTTCTAACCAAGTTTAATTTGATTCAAAGAAAACTGATGCTGCAGCTGGCGAATGAAGGCAAATATTTAACTTCTGTCCTTGAACTTTAATTTGTTGGGAAGTAAATAAGCAGAATTAGACTTTATACATTTACCAAAGCTTTTAGCAATTTATTTTAACCATGAGGTTTATGATAGTCAATCATCCTTTGAAAAAAAGCAGACTTCTCCTTTCAAAGGATGACTGTACCGAGAAAAGAAAAAGAAGGTTTTGGCTGAACTGACTGCTGTCACCGAAGGATTTTTTCCGCTAGCTTTCTAACTGCACTGTTGTTAACCTCTTGAGTTTGCATACATCTTGACTTTAATTCAATTGTGTATACGTTTAAAAATGAGAATCCTGCACAATCGGTCTGGGCTGTGATGATATTGGTAATATGAGCCAGAAAAAAGTCAACATCCTCTCCAAATATTAGAGATGCACACTGGCACGTCATTGGATATAAGCAATAATGCACTGCAAAGATCACGTTATAGAGAGCAGTACCGAACTACATACACTCACCAACCCGACAGTATCCAAGGCAGACTTAATCTTCTAAAATTGAAGCTCTTTAAGCTGAACCAACACCCAAATAATGCCTTTAAGGTCAAATTACTCCTGCATGTATACACTCAACAAGACTTAAATGGGCCTCGGTGCTCCACACACGCTCCAATGCTCCCATGCAATACACAGAGGAAAAAGCTGGTGACAGCAAAGAATAACCAGAGAGGATAGCTGGCATCTTTTTTGTATAAAGGGTAAAGCAACGGTTTATTTTAACGCAGTCAAAGTCTCAATAAAGCCTCTCTCATTCACATATTTTCTGTTTTTTTTGTAAGACAGTTACACATAGAGACTGAAATTAACTCATTAAGAAAACCTGGCAACTCGCAGTCGTTTAAAGCATTTCCAGACAGTAAAACTGTCTTGAATGCTTAATCACCCACTCCGAAGCGTCATAGCATCGGACATACCTCCCATACATGTACTGGGACAAGGACAGAGATCCAATCAAAAGGCCTGACTCAGCTGCTCATGTAACCAAACCGAGCGCTGGTCAAGACAAGCACTCTGTAGTATTCTGAAAACACACAATGGTTTGGAGCTGGCCTTGTAAGGGTCAGAGGGTCCCCTGATGGTTCTTAAGTTTCCAATCACACTCGGGAAAATAATTTGTCCAGCTGATGACATCATTGCCCTGGTTACCAGGATCATCGTCTTCAAAACACGTGAAGGGCTGATCCTTGAGCCTGATAAGGCTGAGGCTGAAAGACAGGCACTCCTCAACGGAAGGACATGAAAGACAGGGGGGATTAATGCCTGGGATTAAATACTTTCTGTTCCTTTGCTTTCCTCCTAAAGATTTCATCCCAAAACAGCGACTGGTCACCTGCAACTTCTTATGAAGCTGTGACCCTGCAATGGCAGCATTAAGTCCAGGTCCTTCATGAACAAAATGGTGATTTCAATAAATATCAAAAGGTATGAGGAGGCAGAAGGCATCTCCTTCTTAATGTTCAAGTGGCCTGTTTAGTGACGCACCCCAGCTGCTCATGTTATAATTACGATTAGCTGGGACATCTGGGCTGTCCCCATGTCAGGGAGTTTGATTCCCACTTGGACAATGTGTGCTAAAAATAAATGGCACTTTGGCTGAAGGTGTCACTGTCAGCCACATGCTTGCAAGAGAGGCAGCATGGACTGCAAAAGCAGACGAGAGAAGACTTCAGAAGGGTTCTGTCATGTTAAAATAAACTAAAACATCCAAAACATTAGATAGAAAATATACTGCAGAAATGTGACAGCTCGGTGAACGTTATACCTCGAGCTCACAATCATCAATGGCTCAAGTGCCACTTATTCCCATATCTGTGCAGCACCAGGCAGGTTCAGTCACCCACACTTAGAATGTTTGGATTTGCAAAGATTGGCCAAACACAGATGCAATAGGGAGCTATATCAGCAGGAATCATACTAAATTGAGGGCAGCCTGCAGAGCTGAAACTGAAAGCCACCTCATTTATTCATATCAAACTGGGTAAATGTGGCAAATTAATCGGGCTTATAGATTTCGTTATGGCTCTCAGCATGTGTTTGTCCTCCATTTGGACCTGATATTGATTTGTGCAGGATAATCACTTTCCAAGGCACTGCTGGAATATTAATAATTTGAATGCTGAGAAATCTAATTGGAGTAAACAGCTACATAAATGCTGACATACATCAAAATGACTGCCTCACAGCAAAAGTCAGAGAGTACTAAATGGTACAGTCGAACAATAAGCTAACAACTTGACATTGACTCAGACAAGTGCAATAAAAGCAATGTCCATGTATTGACATGGGTAAATTGTTTCAGACCACCACCATAATAGTTTATATCCATATTCTGAGGCCAAATGGCCTCAAACTGCTCTTGACATTGAGAAGAAAATCTACAAAAACCATTTTCTGTCCCCCCTGATGCAGTAGGTCAACAAGGCGAGAGGACAGGCTGAGTGTGTGTACTTTGTGTTCTGAGTAAGCCATAAAAGTGGCGAAGCGGAGCTGTATACTAAGTGGTGGCGAATCTCTAGGGAGAGGTGTGAGCGTGTCGCTGTTACAGAGAAGTGCGGGAAAATGCAGCATATGAGTCCAAAGAAGTGATGAGAAGCACAATGAGTTCTGTACACATCGCAGCCCTGGGCATAAAGCACACACACACACACACACACACACACACAAAGGGCTGCTGGAATAATGGAACTGTCTCTGACCAACATCGTAGTTTCTTTCAGTCACTTCGCACTCTTGGTTTGAATTCTGCCACAACAGGCGTTCTTTCTGCATTGCAAAGAAAAACGCCCACATTTCATTAATTCCTCGGGAGTGTGCTCTAAGGCTCTAAGGCGAGATTCTTCCTCTAAACAGTACACCAATTCCTTGGGTACTGTTGTCCACACACATGCAGATATCCAGCTGTATCTGTCAGTCCCATCCGGTGACCTCCTCACCTCATTACAGATCTCAGCTGGTCTCTAAGAGACTCAGTAGGATAAAGGAACACCACGTATAAACTAAAACTCTCTAAGACAGATCTATTGTTCATCCCAGCACACCAGTCTATCCGACAATATAAAAAAGCCTTTTCAGCCGTTTTCCCAACCAAGGCTGCAAGAAATCTTGTTGACATGCTTGATAAATACTTATCCTCGCTTAGAACAGAGTGACCTATGGCCTGCAGCCAGCTTCTTCTTTAAAATCGGTTTTACAGGCCGATGCTTCTTGTTGGATCAAATCATTGCCAAAATGTGTAAATTCAAACATTAAACTCGGATCCAGATCCAGCATATGACCGTTTCCTCTGGGAGGGGTTGTTTTCCATTTCCTCCACTCAGATCAGCCGGATCAAATAGCA
Source organism: Leuresthes tenuis (assembly GCF_036924035.1). Taxonomy (NCBI): domain Eukaryota; kingdom Metazoa; phylum Chordata; class Actinopteri; order Atheriniformes; family Atherinopsidae; genus Leuresthes; species Leuresthes tenuis. The sequence continues at coordinate 17,167,095 of NW_027325374.1, read as the reverse complement.
CAGCTGATGTCGGTGCTTTTGTCAAACGAATGCGAAAGAAAAATTAGAACAGTGGGAAGCCTCTCAAACAATTCTTTCTTTCAACTCTCACCAGTCTGAGAGACTAATTATGACGAAACCTAAACAACAGTTGATTGGCAGTGTTATTGTTCTTGCATGACTCCACTTCAACCTCTTTTCAAGAATGGGAAAGCAGTAACTGATTTTTTTTCTGCCCCCTATTTCGTATTTCCATTGAGTTTGAGTGCCTCGGCAAGAGATCTCCCTCTCTTTCCATTTTTATATTTTCCTTTCTCCTCCGTCTCGTCTCTCGATCTCAGCTTTCGTTCCCTCCATCCTTTGCTGTTCCACCACAAACCTCCCCTCCTTCCCTCTCTCCACCGGACTTTCATTTTGTCAACCCACCAGGACAACTGTCACCTTGTCTGAATCTCTCCTTATCAAAGTTAGAAAAAACATCTGGCGGCACCATGGAAGTCCAGATGTAAATATATTGATTTTTGCATGTGATCTCGATTTAGCAAACCTGAATCTGTAATAGGACATGTACCTGTCTTAGGTCCCTTTACGGGTTGAAGGTTAGTTGTTTTGGTACTGGACCAAGAAAGAAAGTAAAAAAACATGCCAGCATACAGTATAATGCTGAGTTTGATGGTGAGCTCTGAATTTCAGGCCTCTACCTGGGAAAAATGGGTGAGGAAAGCATTACTACACTGTATTTTGAGGCCAAATTTACACTTTTCACTGCACAACATTGATCGTGTTAAAAAGGTTGAAAGAAAAAAAACAAAACAGAAGTGAACGTGTTAGACCAAAGAATACCATGGCACTGTTTACTTCATTTCTATCTGAGCTTCTGGGAAAACCCCTGTAAGCACACACTAATGTGCATATGAGTTACCATGGTTAGCAATTACTATGTTTATTGCTTCTTAGACAGCTCTCACCTTTTGGATCATTAGCTGTTTAGCCTCTGAATCCATTATAAAAAAATCCCATATCTGTGGTTGACTTCCTTTGCTTTCATGCCAGAAACAAACTGAACTCTTGTTGGAGAAACCCAAACAGCCTCGATTCAGATGTTTAGTCGGACTTTGACGGACAACTTTCACACAAGTCTCAATCAACAGCACAAAATCAGCAAACTGAGTTTGTTTGGCCCAAATGAAGCATGCTGGATGTGACAGGGTCTCTTCCTAAGCCAGGGACACGGGGATAAATGGATTAAAACCAGCACATAGACTGCACCTTTTCTCACAATGCATTAAAATGATTTTTAAAGAAATTGCTGTGATCACACATCCAAAAAAAATGACACACTGGTGATTTCCACAAGACTACAAAGTAAAAAGCCTACATTTACAATAAATATGTTGTTACATTTGGCCAGATGACTCAGACATCCTCCAGAGAGGAAATGACATTCCAGTCGGACAGTGTGACAGATCACGTACGCCGACTGATCGCAGTAAGTGGAAACAGATGCGTATATTGACAGGAAATGACTGGAACATCTCATTTTCAGATGAGAGGCCTGGTCGGTAGGTGGGTAACTGAGGCCTCGTACATTTTCACACACGTAAGGCTGAGTGTGTTGTGAATGTGTGTAAGAGCTTTTATGCAAAAGGCAGAAGTTTGTTTGCAAGGGATTTGGCATTTTCAGTGACATTAATCCTTCCTGTTTTTATCCTGTAACAGCAACCACAACAGTCGTGACAGCTAATTCTTTGTGAGAATGTTGTAGATTAAACTGGTGCTATGAACACAAACTGATGCAGAGGCAGTTTTTCCTTATTAAATATTGTGTCAGTAAACAGTGGCATTTCTGCACAGGTGAATGAATCGACATTTTTAAAAAGGGGTAAACATTGTGGACTCCATTCTATTTCAGTTTACCACAGAAAAGAAAACTTCCACTTAAATCTACCATTAAAGTAATGAAGGTGAAAAGTAGACTACAAAAACAATCATGTTTCTCTCTGTTAACGTTACAGCTCACTGATCCAGTTTGGATTCGACCACAGAATATTTATCAAGCATGGCTGAAAGCTTTCATGTGCAAACACACACTGGCATCCTATTCCTGTCTCTATCTCACCTCAGCACACGCTCAAATAAAAGCTGTCACTCTGTGTCAAACATGCCAGTGTGTGTCCACTTACTGACAGAAAGGCAACAGAGACAGCAGGGTCTCTTTGGTGGGGCGAGCTGTGAACTCCGGCAGCGTCTGGATCAGTTTGTTCATCACCATGCGAATGTAGCCCTGCAGCTGCTTTCTCCTTTCCTCCACAAACTTGGCATCCTGCAAGCAGAGAGGGTCAAACATAGAAGGAGAAAGGAGGACGAGTCGGTTAGAAATATAGGCACAGGTTAGAGTGGCAACATGCAACATTCAAATGACAAAGCAACTGTTAGGTAAACGGTGGTGGAACAGTTAAGCAGCGAGAGAGCTGAGAAATTACAACAGTATATGAAGGGCATAAATTTGTCCAACAAACCTGTATGTACTGTCTGATCATGTATCTTGTTGTCCCAGATGCATAAAACTAATGTAAATTCAAAACAACTGTGGTTCCAACCAAACAGAAATGTGGATATGCATCGTTCTTGCCAGATTAAAAAAAAAAAACAAGTTCCCAAGGTCCTTTTTAACGAATCTCTATCATCTGACTTTCTGCATCCATGCGGACCCAAACTTTATTTGTACCCTCATCTTTAGCCACGAATGGACACTGACATATAGAAATGCTCTTTGCACCTCAAGCTCCTTCTCAGAACAGTTTCAGGGAAGTTTTCTGAAATGCAACAAAAACGTCAGTAATTCATTTATTCAACTGAACCTTTATTCAACAGACACGTCCAAAGAAATGACTGTCAATGTCTTCCCTGTGTGGGTGTCAGGGATGGGTATGAAAGGAGAATCCCTCAAAGCTCAGTTTTTCCAAGCGAGGATGGGTCGTGGCTCACTTCGTGCCAAAATGTGTCAGAGACTCGTCAGTCAGTTCATAAAAATATTTGTAAATGCAAACTGACAAAGAACTGTGGTCTTTCAGTATCTACAGAGCATAATATAGTAAAAATATTCAAGGAGGATCAGGTAATGTCAGTGTTCGATGTATGTGACCACTGAGCCCTCAGGCAGCATCAGCTATAACAGCTGAGAAAAGCACAATTTCACGGAGTTTGAGATCTAAGAGCTCTCTGGAGTTTTATTAGGTGGTCTCAGTTCTTGAACTACCAATGGAGAGAGAGAGAAAAAACTTGAGTACAAAACTTAATTTTACAGATTTAAAGAACACAAATAATTAATGGAGGCTTTAAACTCTGTGCTTTTAGATCATAGGGGCCTGGAGGAGATATGAAAGAACTGTTTGTGCTGCACATCTGCAAAGTCCTCCAGTAAAAGTTATCAATAGAACCCCGATTAACAACAAAATTATATTGACAAATGGCTCTGTAAATAAGAAAATCATGATGATATAAGATGTAAGCTCTAGTAAATTTATGGTATTTTTTTTTCATTGAATTATTTTTCAGTCTATATAATCATGAAAACGTATGATTTCCAAAAGCTGAAAAAAGTCTCAGTTGTTGTTCTTTAACTATTTAGCGTGTTCATACTCGGTATACATTTATCAGAGACTTCATCAAGAGAGAAAGAATCCCTTTAATCCTTTTTCACATATCAGTTGTTACTGAAACTGGCAAAAAATACTAATTAATCCACAGTTGTTTCTCTGCTAATTCACACATGCCAAACATCGAAAACTCAGCCCTGCATAGATGAGTGATGACAGCATCTTTGGCTGGAGCGGCTGGAGCGGCTGGAGCAGCTAGTTCAGCGTTGCCGGCTTGCCTTACACTGTTTCACCTCTTTTGTAGACTCAGAGGTGGATCAGCGACAGATCAACATCAAACCCCATGCTGTCTCTGTAGTTTCACAAGGACAACGATGCGCAACGAAGGAGCATCAATAAAACTGTGTACGAAAGCAGTTTGTGCCCAAAACAAACAGCCCAAGAGCCATCAAATACTTCTAAATATCTTAAGACAAGTGATGCATATATAGAAAATATACATCTATTAAGAATGAACACTTTTTGGGGGGCAGTTTTTTCTCTTGTTTGATGAAGCATATTCATCAGACCCATTTTAACCGAGCCACTCTGGAGGCCAAGGCGCAGAGGCGCAGAGCCATATGGCCAGTGTTAGGATGGCTAATCAGCATCCACCAAGGCTCAGAACAAAGCCTGGCAGCGCCGTGTTTAACTCTCTGCTGCTTGGGATTGGAACCAATAGCCATCGTGGCAAGCCAACATTCTGCTTTAAAATACTGCTTCGCTTTCAATGTGAAATCCAAGGTGAATTGCATTAAAATACACATTTGTTGTTGCTGCACAAGAAGAAATTTAGTGTTTACACTGTAATACACTTTACCTTAAAAAATCCCCTAATAATAAGCTAACATCTAAGGCTCAAAGGGGATAACGATTCAAGCCAAGCTTTCATAACTGCTTGAAAGTAGATTTAAAAAAAAAAAAAACAGTACATTACTGTCTCTGTCTCTGCAGTGACGGGATACTACCCTACTTTGTTTTTATGTGTCATCATTATTGCACAGAAGCACGCACCGGTTTGGGCACCCCTCTAAAAGCTTCTGCTCATAGTTAAGTGAGCATGACACTAACTCTATTTAAAAGGCACAATGTTACAGATGAAACATTCTTTTCAAACACTGTTGTATTATTTTCAGATTAACCTCAGATACGATCTCAAATCTGCGATAACTCGTTCAATCTGTTTTCTGTGACTTACTGTGCAGCATGTAACTAGCTGACCCAAACACATGGTTGTTTAATTGGACCACCATCCTTGTCTCCAGATACGTACGCGGGAGCAAAATAGTTATTGTAAGTATGTGCAATGCTGCAACTTTGTGCACTGTGGGAGTAAACGTTCAAGGCATTCTGCTGCTTCTAACTTTCTCTGTGGGAGATCATTGAACATGAAAGTATAGAAGAACACCTCTCCATCTGTCAAGCACGCGAGATGATCTATCATGCTTTGGGCTTGTGTTGCATTCAGAGACTTTGGGAGAGACGAACAGATGAAATAAAACAGTATTAGGTTTAAAAATCTTGAGATAACACTGACCGCTTCATTGATCTAATAAGGTGATGACATTCAGTCCTTCTCAAATGCGTCGCATTGTCCCGTTAATGTCCCTCATTAACGGGAAAGTGGCAGAAGAAGCCACGGCCTGAAACAGTCCTATAGTCATTCACAGTTCTCTAACAACAGCATACAGTGTGTAGCCTCGACAGGTCATGTCCGTGTACAAAGTGCAGAGCTGTTGTGTAAAATGTAGCGGCCGTGGATGGAAGCAGCTGTAAATATCACTCTTCTACATCTTTAACCGTGATGAGCTGTCAGGGTGATACTCATGAGAGTTTAAGTGCAACACAGTGTTTTCAGCTTGACGAAAACATGATATTTATTTTTCAGGAGGACGTCTTCTTCTCACCCTTTCAGTAGGTTGTGTGACACAATCGTCACGCAAAACTCTGTACGTCATTCTAGAATTACACTTTTACGTTTGCAACAAGAATTCATCTAGAGCTAACAAACAGTTGAAATATTTTTCTCTTATTCGTGTATCTCAGATGCTGAGAAACAACAACTCCGTGCTACCACTTATTATCATCTAAAAAAGCTAATAACTGGGGAAAGTTTGAATAGTGTTGTTATTTATTCATTCAATAAAGCAGCTTGTCGGATTCCTCTAAACAGCTGATCATTTGTGAAGTTAACCCGCAGCCTCTGTGCGCAATTCACACTTGTGTTACAGGTGAAATGTACATGCTGCTAATTCTGGCCTTGTCATATTCAGTATCAAAATGTGACGGAAAAGCACCTGTGGGGTCTTTGACAGAACACCGACAGGTTCAGATGTCCACTTCTTTATTTTCTGTGTTACAAAAGCTGAAAATTAAAAAATAACCATAAGTTTGCTTAAAATACCACAGCAATGTTTCATCAACTCTTTAAACTTGGTGACGAACAGTGAAAGAAATTTGGACCAAGCCCTTGTATGCCACTAGTTATTTTGAGTGTAATTCAATTACCAAAAATAGAGAGGGGATTTTAAAAAAAAAACAGTAAGAGGTCTTTGGTGTATCCTGACTGCTCTCGTCTGAAACACCTACATGTTGTGACAAAACCTAACATTTTACAAGAACAAATCCACAGTTTACTGAAAGTCACTGACACATGCAACGTCATTCCTCACTTAAAATGAATCAAAGTCCACCATCTGCAATGAGGCTGATGTATCCCCCTACTGAGTCAGTGTGTGAATCACTGTGTCCAAACAAAGCTGTGTGCAACAACAAGTGAAAATTTGGTGACAAGAATTTCCACAAATGCATATTTCTATTACAGAGGTCTCTTAGCCGTGTTTGTCCTTGTATTTAAGACACAGTATTTTCACATTTTGCCCTGTGTTGGTAGTTCACATGCAGCACGGTGGCCAGGGAGATCCTCCTGTGTAAAATAAGGGAGATTAGAAAGGAGGAGGATAAGAGTTCTCTGTACAGTAGCCCCAAGTGGTGCATAAGTATGTAAGTTTAAGAGGGTAGGAGTTGATAACTACGCTCAGCTGCATGCAGGGTGAAGAGATGGGTTACGAGTGGGTAAATCTGATGTGTCAGATTAGGCCGTGCATGCCAACGTGGGTTTCATGCTACGTCAACACAATAAGGGACACAGCGGCTGCTTTCACAGACGTCAGGGCAGTAATAACACTAATGGACATCATGACAGATTCATCCTGTTGTGGAGACCGAGTGGAGGACTGCGGAGGTCAGGTGTTGTCAGGAAAGAAACTACCGTGGCACACTGATGCGAACGCAAGACTGATTCTGTCTTTCTACATCTGTCTGTTTACATCCAGCCATCCACACCCTGCTCACTCAACTTATGTTCCATGGAGCATAAACAAGTCTATTAGTTATCACACATATACGATGCAAACAATAAATTTAAAAAAGCATGTTAAATAACTTCCAATTTTGGGATTAATAAAGTATTATTCAATTGAATAAACATAAACGTGTGTCAAGTTTATTCGAGTGTATTTTACAGGAGCCAACGTTCCTCCTTCCCAGGAGGAACGAGAAGCCAATTAGTGAACACCTGCTAGATGTCGAGTCAAACTTAAAACATCTGACTCTCTGTTTGACATCTGTGATCCATCTTCAGGAATCTGCTTTTGTTTATCATGTGGGTGTCGAAGCTGCTGTCGTCTATCTGCTGCAGCGAGCTCATTCTAACTCGGATAATAGCACTCTGAGGATCGTGCTTTTTAATTTCTCCTGTGTCTTTACTACCATACAAACCAATCTAGTGACTGAGAAACTATTGAGGATGCATCTCAGCGCCTCAAATGTCTCTTTGTTTGCTGACTTTGTGAGAGATCGGCAGCAGTTTGATTAGCTGGGTGGGGTTTGACTTTCAGAGTCAAAAATTAAATTAATATGGGAATACAACCAGTTCTTTCTTCAATTAGGGCCGGCGTTTTGTCACATGTACAGTGATCCAAGGAAGAAGGAGCAGAAACAGCCTCATTTAATATGCACAAATAGCAGCGCTCACATCATCCAGCAAAGTCCAAATGACATAAGTTTTTTGTTTCACCTCAAGACCAAGCAGTGTGGCAATAGCTCTTCTGTCCAAAAATATAAAGGTAAGAGCTGAAAAAGCCTTTCTTTAAACCTCTGATTTTCCTGAAGAAGAACAGCTTGACATCGATGCCAAAGTAACTGCATATACTGGAGGATCTGAAGTCTCAAACACATTTTTAAGAAGGATACATGTGTAAGTTTAGCTTACAATTCAAGAATCGCCTTCAACTGAATTGAATCCACCTTTATTGCTAAGGATGGATATCAACTGACAATATTCTGAGAATAAAAGGGTACTTCAGGGTATCATAATCTGTTTATATAAACCTTTTGAAAAAATAACTTCCACAGCTCTTATCGGTCTTACCTCTGCTCTTTCTGCACACACTGACTTGTCTCTTGTATGCATGGAGGACTGGATGAAAGCAGTGATCATTTGAACAGGTAAGTACAAACACCCTAAGGTATCGAACCCTTGGAGAAAATCTGTTTTTCTGACCAAGATTTGGATTCTGCCAGAAATGTTCTAATTACGGTGTCTACGGTGAATTCTACTTCTGTTTCTTTTTTCTTCTTCTCTCATGTGGATAGAGAAAGGTAAATCCTCTGGACTTTATGTGTAGAGAGACTCAAACTAAGCTTGCAGTTGGCATGATAAACAGCTGCTTTAGCTATATCGATACTTGTTATACACATAGTGTAAGTAAACCGTAACCAGAAACACTGCCACAATTCAAATCTATTTCCTTTCTAAGAATCTCTCGACACTAAATAGGACTGTGAAATTTAAGTCCTCTTGGATTAAATCAGGGCTGGCCGCATTGGTAAACGCTGACCACAAAACAGGGTCATCGCTTTTTTCCAAGTCAGCCCACTCCGGATCACAGCAGGGCTCAAAATGCTGCTCTCCAGGTGCCTTATTTAAACAGTCACCAAGCCATGAATAAAACATCACAGGCAATTCAGTAATTCTCCTACAATACCACCACCATGTCTCCTTGTCATAATTAAAAGCATAAACATGTATATTTCATTATATGTGAACGCAACATACTAAGCTTGGTTAATAATTCACTTTGTGGTTTCTGATTAATTAATCAGGGCGGCCTCGGTACTCCTTGGTTCTCCCTCTCTCAGTATATACAGATGGGGCAACTGCCATAAGCAAATGGTACTTGTGTAAGTGCCATAATTCTGCTATGATTACCTTTCAGGACCCTTGCATAATGTGACACTGTAATCAACATAATTAAAGCCAACAAATCCCATCGTCACTGTTGTAAATTCAATTGAGGCGAATTTCTTGCATCAAAGACGACATTAACCAATGATTGCAATCATAGTTCTCATCTCGTCTTTACTCCCTTGGGTTGTTAGCCTGTTTAAGGAAGCATTTCCCTGTCACTTTACATGTTGGTATGCGTGATGGGGTGAAGGTAAATCTCCTGTTTGGTTGACATCTTTCTCCACCGACGTTTTTCTGTCTGTAAGCAGGACGAGACTTGATAGAGAGGTGGAACATGGGCAGAGGAATTACCAGTTCAATTCTGATGCAACTGAGTGAAAACACAGGTATTAAGGTGCTTGGTTAAAGATTTACTAATCCTAAAAGACTTGGCAGACAGAAGCATCTTCCTCAGTGCTGCATGAAATTTTCTGTGACCCGAACTGCTCATTTTCTGCTGTGTCCTGCTGAATTGTGCGTGTAGACAACACAATTTGTGATCACATGTGCACCAAACTACAGCTGTAACTACAAAACGTGCAACAGCAAATTTATGTGACTTGGTGTCACATATTTGATGTTTATTTTGCTCTAAAAAAATAAGTATACATCATATACATTACTATATATATACGTTATTTTACCCTTTTTGAAAATACAAGCACACAATTCGGTGACTCGTTGATGCTGTAACTATATATTAGGTTTTAAATAGGTTCATAGAGGATTTGAAGTTTGAAATTGAGAGTGCCATTCCCACAACAACAGAAAGTGAATAACCTTGGCGTACTGGCACAAAAGTTGGTTTCAGACGAAAGCTATCAATGAAATAGAAAAGGAGAGAGGGCAAAGCAATGGTCTACCAGCTTTATCTGAGGGATAAGATAAATGCAAACTGATTCAGAGCCGTTAATGTCCTATATGACGTGACAGAGGCAGAATTGCTGGAATAAGAAAAGTATGATGAATGTGACTTCTACGGGCAAAGTTGCGGTCTTTAAACCTGCAAAGATGACTGTCCAAATCCTCACTATCAAATAAGGAGATGTATGCATGTGTGCTACGAGGAGGATAATTCAGGTCTTAAAAAAGTTAGAAATGGACACAAACGAGTTCATTTGGGACTGTGAATGGCCAACGATGAACACAAACTAGTTCATTTCAATCTGTGACGAGAACTCTGACCTAGTCTCTGGAACGTGAACTTGTGTAACACTTTCCTTCCCAGTACTGTCAAGTATGCTAAATAATTTAAATCTGTAGCAGGCGAGTGAGACAATCCCAAAACCCAGCAGCAACAAAGACCGACAACAACAGTATAAACTGAATGTTAGAACTTTAGAGTTTGTTAGTGTTGCTAAGGGGTAACAACATGCTGGTGCTCTCTGTCGGAGCGCGGCTATAATTTTCAAGATTCAGTTTATCCTTTATTACAGAGCACAAGATCGTGTAATGAAATAACAAGATTTTATCTCTCCGTCACAAAAATAACCACCGCTGGAAAATAGAATTTGATAGAGAGTTCTGTAGTTGGCAGGCATGTCCAGGGGATTTCATCCTCTTCTGGGGATTAGGTAAAACAGTTATAAGGTCTGTTTGTTAAAAAAAAAAAACACCCTTGATAAAAATCCAGTCGGTTATTTTTGTCCTCTGACTGCCAACAACTGAGGATACAATCCCTCTAGTGAATATTTTCTGAATTTGCATTTGTAGGATTGTAAAGAAGCAAGAAACACACTGTGTGATTGACTTAAAAAAAGAATAGGGCCCCAAATAGCAAATAAAATAAAAAAAAAAAAACATCTGTTGCGATAAATGTTGAAAAACACAAGAAAGCCACCTGCTGCAGGATCTGCGAGCTGTCACCTCGTCCAATTTTGACCAATCAATCTATAAAACACACTCAGCAGTGATGTGCCACAGTGCCGACACACTGTGGCGTGCACTTCTACCCTTTATTCCTGAAACAAAGCGAGAGTTTAGATTAGCGCACATCAGAAACTTGACGGGGATGTTGAAAAAAATTTGCGTTTCATGAAAAAAAATTCAAATTGACAAGTGGTCCCACACTCACTTTTATCCTGACTGGTTCTACAAACACACACACACACACACACACACACACTTACAAACGGGTGGTGGGCAGACGGAGGCAGACGGAAAATGAAGATTTTTTAAGTTTGGCTTAGCTTGGTTCGTCGGTCTCAGCAGCTCTCAGTTCTGGTCTCTCCGTAGGTTTGTCAGAAACAGCTGAACTACTGTAAACAGCTACTTTGAGATGGCCAACCTCTGGGCAGCATCTTTATTTCCATCTCTGTAGCACCCGAAGGCGGAGGCCTTGGCAGTCTGATCCTCGGCTAATGAAGCTGGCTCTTGGGACGTGGAATGTCACCGCTCTGTTGGGGAAGGAGCCTGAGCTGGTGCGAGAGGCTGAGAGGTTCCAGCAGGATATAGTCGGACTCACCTCAACGCACGGCTTGGTTTCCGGAAGCAGTCTCCTTGAGAGGGGTTGGACTCTCTTTCACTCTGGAGTTGCCCGTGGTGAGAGGCGCAGAGCAGGATACAAGCGGCCGAAATGGGCTTCCTCTGCAGGGTGTCCTCCGCATTGAGAGGAGTCAGATGAGGTGGCTCAGGCTTCTCGTTAGGATGCCTCCTGGACGCCTCCCTGGTGACGCCTCCGACCCCCGGAGAAGCCAATGGATGGATGGATGGATATATCTAAGGGTGCACTGATTGATCAGCCGGCCTGATTTCCTTCATTTTGGGTGATTGGCCGATACTTGCATGTGAAACTGATCTTATCCACCGATCTTTTTTCATTTATTTTTCTTCCTCCACCGATCTTATCAACCTCCGCAATGGTCTGAAAATAAGCCACTGTCCCTTTTTATCTGCCGTGAGAGAGGGCTGACTCATGTGCAGTTAAAACAAGTTTGCATTGTTTCACAGGTATTGTTCAATGTTCTTCAATAAAATAAGGTTGGGACATTGAAGTTGTATGCTGTCAGACTGACCTTATAACACCCTTGTGTGTCACAAGCAAGATTAGCCTAATATTAATGCCAGACGGCTGGCATGGCCCCTGACAAATCAGCTGGTCAGGAGCTGTCAGTGGCAATGGGTGTGCAGCTGCATCTGAGTGTGACATCATCTGCATCGAGCTACGCAGCTGGCCGGTGTCACCCACAGCATTAGCAGATGCAGAGAGGGAGAGACTCATTAGCTCTTTAGAAGGACTGAAATGACACAGAAATGACACAGAACTGACACGCTGACATGTGGAGCTAACAGCTACTACTGTCTGAGGTCCACACTGCCACTGGCTGTTGTGACATGAGTCAGCTTTCATCTTCTTAGATGAAAATGAACGTGCATCGTGCAGTCAGCAGTGTTCACATTTAAATAAACACCACAAAGGCATAGATAGATGTTTTCAAATCAAATCAGTTTTTTAATGAGCAATTTTGCAGCTGCACCACATCAATTCTCAATACTTAATGAGTATAATGTCTTTCAGTTGTTAACCACACAGTTTCAAACTCACCAGCTCAGACTCATCCCCCGGATTGTCATTATGGTTTTTACACTACTTTGCTTCACTGATCAAAGTGAACTCAAGGTGATATAAATCATGAAATTCAGCATTTCTTTGTGACCTCATTAAAGTGGAGATATAAGGTGACGGCGTGAACTCCAGTACAACACTTAGTAATGCTTAAAGGAGCCAACTTTGGTGTAATGAATCAATTCTCTGCAAATGCATGAATTCAAGGACACCTCTTCCATTTATGGTGAATCCTTAAGTGATTGCGTGAATAGTTAAGAGAAAAATAACTCATCTGCAGCTAGGAAGCTCACAGTGTGGATTTGATTTCAAGGAAAAATCAACAGCAACCGGGGAAAATTGTTTGAAATGACGTGAGAGGGCAAATTCACACGGCATCGAAACAAACATGGACAGCGAGAGGTAAATAGTTCATTTTTTGTTGCAAAAAAAAATCAAATACAAAATTATTAATAAGCAGTTTGATAAGGCCACAAATTGAGTGAGAAGTTGGGACATTTTGCTGTAGACTTCCATGCAAGCTGCTAGCTTGATGTGAGGTTAAATGACTAAACTGTGAGTAAAACATAGAAAAACTGTCTGATCACGAGACACTGGCATGAAAATTGCCTGATAAGTCTGTCAAATCAAGCCGAACACATAACTAAAGAGCATGTGTATAGGTTAGTGGTCACATGTGAAGGGCAGGTGTGAAACGTTCTTCCAGAGGTTTCCGTGCTATAAATCCAAAGCTCTATGGCAACTTCAGCTGTTTCTCCAAGTTGTCAATCACTTCTGAAAGTGGCTGCGAGTGTGCGAGCACATAAACAAGCATGAAAGGGAGGTGTGTGCACATTTTCCCTGCTACCTGATCACCACTGACGGCGTGTTTCATCTTTTCCAGGACAATCACAGCGGAGCAGATGTATCCGTACTGCAGCCTCTCCCTCATACAGAACATCAAGTAGCGCATTCCTATCATTAACAATTCTTTATCATTAGCCGCCTAGTGAGATGCGCGTGTGTGTGTGTGTGAGTCAAAGTCAGCTTTGGGTTTAAAAAGTGTCTGTAATGGATGAAAGCATGACAGAGACTAAAAGAAAGATAGAAGCAAAAGCAAAGATAAAGAAACAGATGGACTGGGAGGGAGATTCTGTACAGCCACAGCTTTTATCTACACCGGTTGTCACTCAAGCTTTGGCGCTGTACAGAATATATGTGTAACAATACCTTTCTGCTGACAGACACGGTGCTTTTTGTTGTTTTAAATGATTAGTTAATTGTTTTACTCGGACAATTACTCAGAGAAGGGAACAAATTGTACATTATCTCCATAAACAATCTCTGACACAATTATGTACTTACACCAGCTATTTTGAGTATGTAAAGGCATTTTTACTGAAAAGTCAGCTACATACCTTGTACAATGACTACCTGGATAGTGTACTCATAAAATGAAGAAATTAATAGTGGAATGCTGCACTGGTCTCACCTTCAGTGGTTTCTATCGTGGCTCCAAATCACCAAGAAACGCTTCATCAACATTGTGAATGCTGATAGTGACGTTAACGCTAGCTGGCTGACAAGAACAGATTTTTATCAAGCACAAACATATTATTATCATATGTTGTGTTGTTATTGTTTAATCAGGCTTGTTTAATTGCTATCATCACTGTAAAAGCACTGAGCATTGGACGTGTGCACTAAAAAGTTTAATATTTGCATAATGCAGCAGCTAACGAGAGCGTGACATTCAAATGTTTGCTAATGTTGTTTCTGCTGTCTGTACAACTCTAGCTGGATTTGAAATAACGCAAATTGTCAAAATTCATATGATATATGGTTAAGTACTGCACACAGTAAGTGCTGTACAACATACAGTTACACTACCCTGAATTTTACTATGAAAGTTTTTATTTAGTAATAAAAGTAATATTTATTAAAAGCTGGCTAGCTAGATAACTGCACCTTCCAAGCAGTGAGGAATTGTTTCCAAACCTTTTTTAAACAATGCAGACAGTGAAGTTTCAGTATGACTAAGTAGCATGTTTTATACATAGAGCATATAACCCCCTAAATTTTAGGACAATGAAGAAGGAGAGAAACCAATAATATACAAAACATCCAAATCTGTGGTAAAACACAGATTTTGACTATGCTAGTCACTCAAAATCAAATCAAAAGTATAGTATGTAAACAAGTAGAATAACATGCTATTTAATAATAACTTATTTCCCTTTTATACATATCAAAACCACTTATTATAGTTCAATTTGGACCTATTTAAAATGCCAGTTCCCTTTTGATGTTTATACTTTCTTGTTTTCATCAGCAGCACTGCTCTCTGCCTCACCTTAAAGAGAAGGTCTTCACCACTGCCAACACTACAAAGTGCTCCTAGAGAGCCAGAAACAAACACTAGCTGAACTGAAATAACAGGGATGCTCAACACGGCAAGCCTGCTGATTACTAAAGAACCACAGTCTCACACACACATACACACAAAAAATACACTCAAGTACAAAAGTACTCAGTCCATGCTGCAGAAACCCACTTCTGGGGTATAAAAACACGGTTCAGCTCACACAGAGAAATGCATACCATTTCAAAGAGAACAACGGTGTCTTTTGCACACAGACACACGATAAAACATATCCTGTTTTCTACCCCCCTACACACACACAAAACAACTGCTGTTTTGTGCTCAGGTTTCAATCAGATTTCAGAGACACACTTGTGCTTCGATGTGCATGCACTTGGAACACAGAGAAATGGCCCAAACTTGACCAATCTGGTATTTTTAAGCCGTAAAGCCCTCCACCTGCTTCCTGATTTTATTTCAGTCTGAGCATAAGGCCTTGAGTTCTGTTTTTGTTGCTGCAGAAGCTTTTTTTAAGCTTTTTTTTTTAGGAAACTGAACCAATGAGTTGAATTCAATTTATATTTTTATTTCATAATCCCCATTAATTCGTGGTGGGTGGAAGATTCTTCTCAGCGGCACCTTAACTTTGTTGAAAGATGCAAAATACACATCATGCAGTCATGTTCATGTTAAATGTTATGGAACAGCAGTATTAGTAAGAGAGTAAAATAAATTATGTTTATGTGCTTTAGATGTAGAAGGGATATAACTTAATGAATTAGATTTTACAAATCACAAGACAATGAAGACATCAGAAAACTAATAAGGAGAGAAATAGATATCAAGCAAAGTGTAGTTAAATACAAGGAGCAGTTCTGTAGAATGGCAAAAGATATTTTTTTTGCACGACAGATCCAGTACTATGTGCACAACAAAACTTCTTATCCAAATCAAAGTATGTGCGTGCATGAATCCGAAAGACGTGCATATTCATCCTAAATG
Source organism: Leuresthes tenuis (assembly GCF_036924035.1). Taxonomy (NCBI): domain Eukaryota; kingdom Metazoa; phylum Chordata; class Actinopteri; order Atheriniformes; family Atherinopsidae; genus Leuresthes; species Leuresthes tenuis. Next base: position 17,151,280 of record NW_027325374.1, on the reverse strand, counting down.
ACTAAGAAACAGTCTTGCATGGAAAATAACACTAACTATCTGCAATCAACTGCTTATGACAAGGATAGATAAAATGCATGACATGAAACATATCATAGATGGAAACAAAACAATAAAAGAAAGAAATGTTGACAAAAGAAAGTGATTTAAATAAAACTAGTTCAGACAGGAAAATGAATGATGCCACATGACTCATTATTTGTTGTGATCTCTGTCACTCAAAATAATTGCGTTACACCCTTAACATCACTGTACAGTAGTGAACTGTATCTTTCACTTTTACAGTTTTTTGACATAACTTCTGATAAATAAGTGCACCTCTAGTGGGGAGAACCACAGGAGTTGGTGCTAAGAGTTGAGAGACAGTGAAAACCAATAATTCACACAAGCCTGTAATGTAATAAGCTTTCTGAGAGCTTTCCAGAACAAGACTACACCAACTGTCTAAGCCTTTGATAGACACGTGCCCTGCCACATGATCCCAAATGGTCATGCAGACCGAAACACACACGCAGACTTCACCTCGAGTCACGGCCAGGAACACGGCACTTGGTCCAGTTTTGGACCGTGAAAGCGCTGTGTCTTTGAAGGTGGGAAGTCAGACTACAGCTTTTGGCTGCGAGACTGATAAATCCAACCAGCCAGAGAATCGAGGTCAGAGCCAAATTATGTTCCAAAGGTTGGAGGGAAACAGAGGAGAACAGGATGAAAACGAGGTTTGAGAGGAAAGTGAAGGGAGGAGGAAGCTTGAGAGGAATGCAAGCTGCTGGAAATATGGACAGCAAATGATCATCAATTGAAGCTTGAACTCAGAAAGAGATGGTGGACGCAATGTTGGTAAATCCCAGCTGATCAGCACCTATTCTTTCTACAGTTTACAACCGATGAAGGCTGTTAAGAGTTTGATAGAAATTTAATTTGAGCTGTATGCCAATACCAGCTAAATATAAAATGTGATATGCATTTTTATGGCACCTGTGAATACTGTCTGCTGTGCTGGTTATTATTTCTAATGTCACAGTGGGCTGAAGTGGGCTTCTTTAGCAAGTTGTGCCACAACCAGATTTCACCGAACTTGGTTGTTTGATGATTAAAACGACTATGATGCAAATTAGCTTTATTTGCATTGTTCATTTACTCCAGTAAAACTTGCTTTACCTGTTGACAACACTACAGTTTCAATGTGTACAACATTGGACAATGTAGAAGGCAATCAGTCAGAAGATGTTTGTTCCGTGGTATAATTCACAATTACATGATTTAAAGCAGACCGCAAGAAAGTTGGTTATTTAGAAGAGTCTCAATTAGAAAGATGTAGGAAAGGTCTTTGTAAAGCTAGAACTGCTTAATATTCATCATTGATAGACGAGAATAAGAATAATCCCAGGTTTCTTTTCAGCACTGTAGTCAGACTGATGAAGAGTCCGAGCTCTGTTGAGCCATTTATTCTTTTCACTGGAGATGATTTCAGGACCTTCTTTACCAATGAGATTGTTTCTATCAGAGAGAAGATCCATGGAATCATTCCCACTATTATCACTAATGTAACATCAAGCATAGCAGCTTTAGAAGTATCCTTAGAACCTGATTTGTGCCAGAATGTTGTTTCTGTCTTGAGCTTCACTCTAACATCATTGATTCACAGTTTCCACAGCCATAGAGCCCTTGAGCCTGCAGTAGAGCGACCCTCCTGCAGAGCGTATCCTTTGTGTTATAAAATTATTCCATAGCTTTAGTTTAAATCACGACCCTGCATCTGTGTCCTGTGTGCTTGAGGACCTGACACTATTGGTACAAGTTATGTGATATATAAACTATTGACCAATCTAAAATACATCTTATTTTTGTTTTTTACATAACCATGTGGTTTCATCTGGCAGTGCCCCCAAATTACCACATTTTAAATTCCCTGGAATCACAGATTTGTTCATTTGTCTACTGTTTGTTTTTGATGTACACAAGGAAAGTCAACCCAGGGGTCAACAAGCTCTCCTACTGACTAGCATTTTAGATGTGTTGCTGCAGAGGGATAAAGATGTTCTCTACACAAGCAGAGATGCTCCTCAGGAGTATAAACACTTTCAAAAGGCTAACTACCACAAACACCAGGAGCTCACCTTGTTGCCTATGGCTTTCTTGGGTGGGAAGTTGAAGGCGTCCACTTGTGGAAACTGGGCTCTCAGGTGGTTGTGGAGCTCTCTAAACTCAGTGTAACGCCTGTACACATTCCACTCGTTGTCCAGGATACGGATGTACACCTGAGGATAGGCAGATAAATCATCATCATTGCCATAATCATCATCTCAGTGATGGTTAGCGCCATGTCTTCATTTTAACAAGTCTGTCCAAATCAGAACACATTATACTTCAACACCAAGTATCCATATTCTATTAGAGATAATCCATCACAGCGAATAGAAAGGAATAATGAAAAACAGCCTAAGAGAGCACTGATGAGTAACAGCCTTTCTGATGCTGTTCACATATTCATCATCAAGCTCTTACAGTGCTTTACAATAAATGAATGAGACTGGTGAAAGAACGAGTTCCTCTTATCTTTGTGTATTTTGGCTTACATATTGTAACACATAACTGAAAGAGTCTACAGTCGTGACTGTGTCGCCACCATTTCCATGCACCATTTGCTGCTTTATTCAGACTCATGAAAGATGGAGGGAGAAGAGAGAGAAGGAAAGATGAGCCCATTACAAGAAAAAAAAAAAGCGAGCCGAAGATGGGGAGTCGGGTTCTATTCTCACAGCAGAAAAGAGGCAGTGCAGGCAGATAAAAGAGAGAGCAGAACTGCTTTTGAGGATTCGTTTTTAAAATGAACAAACACAAAAAAAATAAAGGCTTGATTCAAATCAATAAAAACAATCTAAAAATCAGGCAAATGTACACAGGGTTACGACCAGGAGTATTAAAAAGTAAGCAAGCATAAAAACGTGTCATAAAACCTATGTAGTTTGTAGGGAAGTTTGATATAATTTCATCCATAGAGAAAGACTCACATCAACACACCCTTTGCAGAAACGATCAACTAAATATTCTTTACAGGTTGCCTTGTTTTAAAGGCTCGCCTTACGCTTATGATCAGACAAATTTAAATCGGCATCAGTGTCTTTTCTTTTAGGGACTCTCATGCAGATTCCTGCCAAGTTGAGCCACATTTTGTTTGAGTAGCAGGTACCGAAGCGCGTCATCCCGACACTTACGAACAGCAGCGGCCGAAAAAATTCAGGATCCTAAACTAGCAGCGTATTCCATCAGGAGTGCTTCACAGTGGTCGAAGAGTGTGAACTACCCTCCATCGTTACCTTTCCACCATCAAACACTGGTGTTTGCTGTTTCCTGCAGTTCACTCAAACTGATAATCTGCCATTCACACCCACTTCAGACAGTGACGAGCCAGGAGCGCGGGGGTGAGAAAGTGAGCAGGGACTGGACTCTCCTGTCTAACGCATTCTTCACACAACTATTTCTGTCACTTTTCATGTGTACAAATGAGCACAACACAACTGAGTGCTTCCAGGAGAGACTGCGAAAGTGTGCGCTTTCCTCCCCTTAATGAAACAATTATTGTATCTCGTCCCTCCCACTGACAGCCTGCCTAGTTTTGGCTTACCGAGCGATCAGATGGAATGTCACAGGCGCAAGCTCTTTTAGATATACAGAAGCCCAGCAGTCATGACATTCAAAGCACCTGCCAAATATTGCTTAATGTTTATCTTTATGCATTTGGCAGACACTTTTATCCAAAGCCACTTGCAGGTAGGCAGATAGGGTAAGGGGGTGTTGCCTAAGGACCCCTACTGGAGGTAATACCTTTCATGCAGGGGATTTGAACTCAGGTCACCCACACGGAAGGTGGCAATCATGCTTAAGCCACTTTTGTGCCGCTAAACACAGCTCCGACCCATGGGGGCACAGACGCTGAGCATCTGGAGGTGTCCTTTGGCATCCAGATGCTTGAAACTAATACTTTGGGTGCGGAGGGTTAGAAGATAGGGCTTCCCTGGATTGAGATTGCTGTAGAGAGTCCCACGGATGGATTAGATTGGGATCTGAGAGGTTTGGAGGTCTGGCTCTCTGTCATGTTCCTTGTGGGGGGGGGGGTTGGTCTTGTGTATATCCCAGAATCCACGGAGAACATTGGGTTGTAACACAGTGATCAGTGTTACTTCACCCGTCAGGGCTTTTAGTGCTGTGTCAAATCTGTGAACTCCTTACCCCACACAAAAGGTTTGCCAGTTAGCACTAGTCTTAAAGACACAGCTGGAAAACTCCTTCAGGGTTTCTGCAGGTTAATGCAAGTTAGATTTAAGACTTTTTGGAACTTTTTTCGTGCCACTCGGGAGTAAATTTGACATCAAAGTAGCTCAAAAGGCGCCCAGTGACACCAATTATCCAAATTAACCTCTATTTTATAAAAATGAAATATAGAGGCCGACAAAAGGTGTAAAAGAAAAAATCTACAATCACTGTTTTTACTTTATTATACAGACTTCATCAGCAAGATATAATTGCTTATACAATTCAGTGTCTTCATGTGATTACAGCTCCCTTCTTGCTCAGACTGCAGCCTCACACTAATGAGGAAATGGAAATTTGGGGTTTTTCCAGTCATTTTTAATCAAATCTACACTTCGTCATCACTTATTTGAAACACTGTAGTCACTGCTAACCCTAACCGGTGACAGCTGCTAACAAGAGGGCATTCATTACACAAATGAGCTGTGATGAAAGTCCCCCCAAAACAGAAAAGAAGTGTTGTCAGTTACACTTACTAAAATAAATGAATAAATAGAGATCATACTTTTTTTTTTGTCACTGTCCGTAGTATTTTCAACACTTTCAAGACAAATTGAGCTTGATTTTTGTCTTTTAGAAAATATTCATTCAAGACTGAGATCTTGCACAGACTCGTTAATGTCTGAATAAACTTTTACTTGCAACCCAGGAGTTAGTCAGGCCTGGACCGCGGGACTGAAACAGATTACACTGACATCCCTACAGCTATACCATCCAGTCCATGTTCTGCTGCTATAGTCAGTATGAGATAACGCTGTCATTATTTGTCTTATAGAGTCTTGAACTCCACATCCGAAAATATGTTTGATATAATTCGTGCCTTTTTCAGAGGCGTAGACAGTGACAAGAACTATGCACTTTGTTCACGTCGGCCACAGAAAGGCTTCGACACTGGAGCGAGTAGTTAATGACCACATCAAGTTTTGAGGGGAAAGTTGCTTTATTTTCTCATATGCTGACAGCATAGATGCTGCTGTGCAGTCTCGACAACCCAGCAAACATTAAAAAATGTGGACTTTTTGACGGGTATTAAAAGGAAAGCAGCAGCTGAGGCTTTGTTAGTTCTCCAAAATGTGTCACTAATAAGATTTCAGCAGCACTGACAGACATTTTTCTGCTGCTTAAGGTGCATAAAGACATCAGAAAATGAAACCTCACTGTACAAGTCAAATGAATGATGGGACTCACAGAGCATTATTCATATGGAACTCAACTGAGTACGTGCGAGAAGAATAACAAGATTGTCTTGGACCTTTTCCACAGCTGACATTTCCACAGCAGACAGGAAAAACAGGTGTAATTAGTAGCATCAAAACAACTATATTCCATTTCAGACACTTCCAGGGAACACTTGGAAAAAAAAGTTGCAGGTTTTTATTTATTCATTTTATTATTCATTCAAATGATATCTGCGCCGGCTCTGTCGTGGCATTCACTCCAGGCAGCAAAAATACCTGTTAATCAATTTTCAGAACACGGCCTGAATCACAATGCCTGCTGCAGAGGATCTAAGCCATCTCTAATTCATTAATGCCGTGTTAACTTGTTGCACTGATCTCTCTTAACAACATCTGTCTTTTTAGAAGCCAACTGTATTAAATTGGCTTTGATTCTGCAGATTATTGACAGGCAAGCGGCCTCCTCTGTGTGTTCCTGTCACAGTGTGACAGACAGGGGGGAGGAGACTGGACTTTATCACAGCCTACTAAACGCACAGCTTTTGAAAATGATTGATAACTTGGAATTCTGCCTTTCCAAATCTCTAACCCTATCTGCTAAATTTTCTTTGAAAGTCAGTCTGATTATGGGATTATGGGTCAGTCTGGTTATGGGTTAAATGACTATTTCCTTTAAATGATTTAGACACAGTAGTCGGCTACACTCTAAAAACTCAGAGAAATATACTGTACTGTCATGGTAACATGTCACTGTTGACTCTAAATGAATTTCAGACAAAGCAGATAGTTTGGCCAGAAGTGACTGGGGAAAAATACCCCCCCCCCCCCCTCGACTTGGAATTTGATCCCAGTGTAGACAATGTGAGGCTAAAGGAGCAAATAAAGTGTAACAGGCAAAAATGCAGCTACTGTTCAGTAGTTCTCAAACACTAAGTGTTGTTAAAAGGGGAGGTGGTACAATCTAGTAGTAGAAATGAACCTGTAACAATTTACGTGTTGCTGGGATAAAATACAAAATGATAATATATCTTTAAAAGATTCTCTTTCAACACTCTTTCTGCTATTTTGATTGAAATTCAGTTCAACCACCCCATCACTGCAACAAAAACAAAGGCCCATCAAAACGTAAGTCGAGGTTGGACTTGGCAACTACTGTAGCGTTAACTTAAGGGGATGACGTCTCATAATACAGTCCAAATATTGTTGAAAGGGGCAAAGCAAGGTCTGTACTTAGAAATATTCTCTACAGTCTGCTGAAATGACTCCCTGAACTGAAATACTGGCGAACACATCAAGCAACTCGTAACACTGTGATCAACTTCCACTTTTATTTTCCGAATACTGCGTTTATGTGGTAATTCCTGGCGTGAAGTGTACCTGTTTCTAATGATGAACTCAACATCTTGCTCATAATCCGACATCATCCCTACAAATCATAGTGTTCAGTCTGGACCGAACACCTACCATTGTGCGTGAAAATGTATTCATGGAATTCATGTTACTGTATGTAGCCTCATATAGTCAACTGGGTTTGAATGACAGAGCTCCGTTAGTAAAGATAAGATTAGGGTCAGTCCCTCAGTAAGCAGATTTAAATGAGGATAGAGAAAAATGGAATATTGTCAGTCCAACCAAAAAACGCACTTTTGAATGCATGTAACCACGATTAACACGCCCAGATAATACTACTGTGGGTCGATTCGTTCTGCATGTATACACTCGACTCAAATGGGCCAAATGGTGCTCTGCATCTTTTTGTTAAATCAGTATAGTATAAGAAAATATTAAAGCTGCTTTCACTCACATAATTTCTGTTTGTAGAAATTGTGAATAAAAATCAGCTCGTAAGGTCTGGTACAGCATGTTCAGACTGCCACTCTGCTCTGATGAAATCCTGATTTTAAACCTCAGCATCATCTGACAAAATCAGCATTCAAGTAACTTAAATAAACTACGTGACTACAGAGAAAGTTAGACGTGTTAGAATGTTAAACCACTGATCACACTCTCCGTAGTGTCGTGGCATCAGACATGCAGTCTTATACTGGGACAAGGGCAAATTGAGAGGCTTTTCACATATGGCAGTGTTAGCACAAGCTTAATCTATTTTACACCATTAGCCACATCGGCTTACAACTCCCTCCCCATTACTAATCATAAATAGTCATCATTATCTCTGTCAAAAATCTTGGCAACATCCAAACTGCATTGGTAATATCTGAGCTCCAGGGCTTTGTTATCTCAAACAGCATCCATTCTGGAACAGTGATAGGGCCTTTAATAATAGTTCAGAGGGACGTGGTAACGTGTGATGGGAATGGGTTTTGTCTGATGTTGAAAGTTCAACTGTGATGGACACAGTCCTATTATCCGTCATTAAATGGCTTATGAGGATACTTTTGAAAGCATGATGATTTAATGAAAAATGACCTCAGAAAGTCAGCGTAGAAAGGAGATTCCAACCGTGGCTGCTGAAGTATAAGCAAGAGGATTTCTGCTGGAGTACTACGATTTCCTACATTTCCACGTCAACCGTGACGGTTCAGTCAGCCGCACCTCACTGCTCAACGCCTCCCGTCACATTGGAGCAAAGTGAAATGTAGAGGAAATCTAATTTCTTAATAATTCTTATTATGAAGGACCTGTGCTACATATTCATCCGTAGAGACTGATGTACGCAGATACAGAAAGTTATTTCTGCCTTCACAACTGATTTATCACTCTATGATACATAGCATTAACTGCACAGACTGGTTGCAAACTTCTCATTTCAATGCTAATGAAGATCACCTGTTCACCAGGAGGAGCACTTTCATGCATATTTAACGTCCGTCCTCTGCCATATACTTTCTTGTCCCATTTAAGGCAAAGTGACATTCACTAAAGGGCAGCCGTGGCTCATCTGGAAGGATGAGTAGAGGGACATTAGATAATCAAATGTGAGAGGCTGAGACCATTTCTCATGCCAAATTATGCAAATTTGATTTAAAACCAAAGACCCTAAGTAAAGTGACAACTGGTAGTGTGATAAACAAAATATTGAATCTATACTCAGTTGCATTTATGCCGACATCTTTTCTCTTCCCCCAGATTATTTCTAATAACAAAAAATAAATAGGGGGGGGAAACTCCTCAATCATTATATATGGAAAAATTTAATTTCTATAAATTAAACAACTACACAAATAAAAAATAACAAAAAGTCATAAATATTCATTATGTAAGGTGATTGCTGTTGGCAAGAATGATCTCCTATACTGGTTGTTACTGCAGCAGAGCTGAGGAAGCCTCTGGCTGAAGACACTGTTGTTTCATCATTATGTTGTGCAGAGTTGTTCAATATTTTTGGCAACCTGTGAAATATAATTTTCATTCATATAAAACAAATAAATGTTGGCATAATGCTGTAACCATATTTATATTTTCATTAAACAGCTGAATTAAGCACCAGCAGCAGTTACTGTCTGGTTGACAGTCCAACACAATAGATGGCCAAGATGTTTTCTATCTACTGCAAATTATAAAATGAGGAGAGGAAAATGACGCAGTAACGCTGCATTGCATTGACCCCGCTCTCTAATGAAAGCAATCTCTAGTCTAGTCATCTCTAATTACTAGATGAACACATTATACTGTACCTTCTGCAAACAAACTCAGTTGAGACATGTCCGCAGACTGAAGGTGTATTTGACTGATGATGTTGGAATAAAGGCCTTACAGCGGTTACTGGTTTAATGGCACATGTTTTAAAGGTCTTGTGGACCTTTTGCTCAATATTAACAAGTGTCTTGTCAATATTCATTCAGTGACATAAGTAAATACCTGCTGTTTGTTCTTTTTTGTTACAGGGTTTATCGGGAAACTCCCTTTAAATCATTGATCTAAATGGATCTAAAGGATATACACAGTAGAGACAGATAAAAATCCAAAGAAATATGCACAGAGGAACTACATCGTTTCAAAGCATCTGAACAAAAGTAGAAATCTAGTTTTTGTCCAGTGTGAAAGGGGGTTCAGATGTTGAAGAGCTTGCAGGTATTTCATTCATTCATTCATTCATATAGGATCATGTTAGCAGACACCTGCAACCTGGTCGGAGGTCCAAGATTCAAAGTTTCTAACTGCACGCCTTAAACTGTTGAAGATTCAGCGCCTGAAACGCACAAACTGCAGAGAGCCGAACCTCCTGTGCATCTCTGCGGCTTTAAGCAGGGTAACAGACACAGTAAAACAGCTCAATCGAGGATACAAGTCCTCGCATAGCCATGAAATAACTTTTGAAAAAGATTTGAAAGAGAAAGTCCCTGAACACGTAATTGCTGCTATTTCTTTGCTTGACATTTAACTGGCTTTTTAGCCTGAGGATATTCCAATAAGCAGGTGGAAATAAGATTAGTCGTGAGCCACAGCTGAGAAATGCAGAAAGTGAAGATGATAATGGAGTCTTTCTCCCTGCTGTACCTCGTAGAGAAGACCCTGGACTGTTGTTCCTCAATCTGTCAGGCAGCACGGACTGCAGGAGCCCGTGTGAACACCCATTTCCAGCACCACAGGAAGCCCATAAAGAGATTCCTCTTGCAGAGATCTCACTTACTCTCTTCACAGTTGTAACAATTAGCAAAAGCCAGGTGCAGTCTCACAATGACTATCCCTGAATTTGACCACCAAAAGGACGGGTGATAGAAGGTAATATTAAAAAAAATGTATTCTTTACTGAAATCTGTTTGGTTCTGACCAGCACAGACATGTCGAGTGAAACACCATTTGTAAGTTCTGAGCGGAGAATCAAGTTACAAAAGCAAGCAATAAGGAAAAAAAATACAGCAGCTCAATCAAGAAAGAAAGGTGCATGTACCAAAGTCAATGTCCTATTTAAACACAACCCCTGAGAGACAAAACATTCAACATGGCTGCCACTGCTACAAGTGGGACTGGGTGTGAAAATCAACTTAAACCAAAGCCGGTTAGTCTCTACTGGAATCGATGCCACCAACCACAGATTTCATGGACTACGGACAAAAAAAACATGGCTAGAAATCCGGTTTCTTAACATTTATATTGACCTTATTTGGAAATTTCACCAAGCCAAGCCAGAAAGCACGTCAAAGTCTAGTAGTCTGGTCAAGAAGAAATTTGTCTACGAAAATAAAATGACGAAGATCCCAATTAATAACCTGGTTGTATGTGCTGTGTAGAGTTTTTTCATTCAAACATTTCATTCAAACTTTGGTAATGAAACCTGTAAACATGGATGAAATCATAGCGTTTTTTTTTTTTTCAGGGTTTATAATAAGCCTTTTTCAAGTTTACCCCCTAATTGATATCATTAGTAGAACATTTGACATGTGGACCAGGATTACAAAGGCAGGTGAGGGGTGTAATTGAGCTGTCAATCAAAACAACAATGACAACCTTAAACTGTAGATATCTGGGACAAACTTTGAATGTTAGGTCACTTTTTGCATCCGTTTTATTTATACAGCTCTTTCTTTTCTGAATTTTCATCCTAGTCGAACAGTCGCGCTTCACTGAGCCTGTTGCTTTTTTGACGTCATGCGCACTATTAGTAACTGCAAAGTACAAGGTTATGATCACAAATCACAAATGAACCCATAAAAAGCAACAGGTACCACGCAGTCTGCAAAAGTGGGTGTACATGGCCTATATCTAGTGAGAATGAGTGAGCAAAAGAAGGGAGTGAACCAACTCAAACCAAGGCAAGAGCAGCAGAGCGTCGCGTCATGTCATCATCGCCACCTCTTCACAGATCATTGTTAGCCAAACCATTTGCCTAATTAGGCAGAAAATAGAACCCATTCCGAGGATTTGAGAGGGAGCGCAGTAACAGCAAAGGGCAGGAGATGAAAAGCACCACTGTGTCCTTGCACCATTCAGGCAAGCAACATATATTTTCACCAAGCTTATGACATTGTAGGTGTCAGTTTGTCAGCCACTATCTTCCAGGCTGAAGCCACATTTACACTGTCTGTTCGAGACAGGTCTGTTGTGCTGACTCTGATGCCGTTGCCTCACTTCTGATTCTACAATACTTATGTGCTATTTTAATGCACATGCTGGGACAGCAGTACACTTCTCCTGTAGTGTGAGCAGAATATGTGGAGGCAAATTTATTTGGGACGTTGAGAATCAAAATGAAGTTAACTCAGAAAAAAGCAGTGATACCAATCCCTAATGATCACGAGGAGCGCGTTAGCATGCCGACGTTAGCAATTAACTTAAAGCGCTACATCAGAAATAGAAGCAAAATGTACAGACTAAGCAGAATTTTTAACACTAAAGTATTAGTAACTAAAGTCAGTGTCACATCTGTATGTGAGGGGGATCTTGCAAATTTTCAGGGCTCCTGCAAAGTCATTCGACAAACGCCCACCACACTTCACCCAACAGTGCCTCTGCAATTCCCATAAGAGTGCAGCTGCCCCTCCAACTCGGAGCTCATTTGGCAAAACCTTTTCAGTGCATTAAACACCAATTTTCCTAACCGAAGTGTTGATCAGAATGCCTCTTAAGTCTTCAGAAATAAAAACTCACAGGGAGCAAAAGAGAGGCCCACAGTGGCTTTAAAATGTGTATCATTAAAGGGGAACTCCAGTATTTTTAAACCTAGACCTTATTTCTGGCATGAAATATGTTCAACTACTCACGAGAGCAGTTTGGTGAAAGTCAGCGTCCTTCGGAAAAGATATTTAGATTCCTTGAGATCCATATAACGGAGTGAACCGGGCTTAGACGATGCAGCCTCTAAATAAGGCATTATCTGTCTTTATTTCACCAATACTTTAAGACGAATGAATGAATGAACGTGTACTATTGCACTGTTAGTTCATAGCTGCTGTGTTGTTGCTATTGGCGGCTATCAGGGGGCTTATAGAGGGCTTTCTACACACTTGTCTACTGGGATGACGTCATCGACGCCCACCGCTGCAGCACAGCTCAATGAATCATCAAATGTGGAAATAAAGGTGTGATTTAAAGCAGAGAGAAGTTTGTGAACCTTAAAAACTAAACTGCTTCGGACCCGTTTTGAAGTATGTTGACATTTGTTATCCACATTCTCAGGTCTGAAATTGCTCGAGAGCACCCAGGGGCCGAGAAACCGCAGTTCACTGCTTTGGTTCCAGCTCTGCATCACTTAACTTTGCGGGTACTTGACATGTTTGTGGGCTTATGATAGCGTCTTTGTAGCCTCTTCAATGTGACAACAAGTCCATGTCTGTTGCTGCACATTTGCAGAGCTCACACAGATATGTTTTTAGGAAAGTGGTGTTACGTCCCACAACTGTAGGGGGAGCCAAAGGGCAAAAAAATCCCAAATCCTTTGGTGTTGCTTTAATGACTGATGGAGGGCTAAAACAGTCTGCAAAGACTCAACTTCTTGCTCCAATGTAGCAGTGTGATGAAGCAGAGACTTGTACTAAAATAAGCCAAATTCCACTGTTGTGGGAACAAAAATACAAGCTCATGCACCAAAAGCCAGCAAACTGCTTTTGAGGATCTTTATTCACAGATTTAGTGGTGCTGATGGCACATTCACCTCTGGATGAATGTGTAGGATACACATTTTATATATATATATATGAAAGAGGATGGTGGAGTTTTGTAAGATCGAGGTGAGCTTGAAGCACAGAACACCAAAAAAACCCACCGTCCTCTTACTTTCTACTTCACCAGGAAATAACTTGGAAAATTAGAAATTACATTTACAGTCAATCACATTCATATGTTGAAACTATTCCTGCAATGCGCAGTGCATGCGTAAAGAGATTTCATTAGCCTGTACAATGTGACCAAAGAAGCAGCTGGTGTTTCAACTTCATATCTCCTTATTAAAATGTAATCTGTGAAAGGAAAGAGAAAAAAGCGGACACATTTTACCATCTAAATGTAAAAAGGGGCTCACTCTGTTTTCCGTTTCACTGGCTGAACTGAAGAAAATGTCACATCACTGTGCGAATCAAAGCAAAAAGGACTCCATCTGCTACTGACCCTTAAATGCATGTCGACACATTGAAAAGGGAGAATTTCATAGAGCAGTGCCAGCTAGCAGACAGAATGTCCATCTGCAACATAATCAGAATGCAGATGTGTTATGTAAAATGCATGAATTAGAAACTGCAGACAACAGTAGGCTGAATGTATACATTGGAGAATTTCTGAGGTATAAGAGCAGTGAAGCAGTTAGTGTCTACGAATGGGGAAAAAAATTAGCTAAAAATGACAAAGTGATGGTGTCGATTCGTTTTTATCTGGATGTAAATCCCATTTTCTCCAGCTGCTTTCCTACACAAACATTCTCTCCTGTTTCTGTCCATTTGTTGGCGCATTTTCCACCTTCAAGACATATTGTTGCCAGTTTTTTTGTTTTGTTTTTATCATCTTGACCCACCTGTATGTTTCTAAACATAATTTTTTCGCAGAGTTTTAGAATCATTGTTTCCACTGACAGCTCTCTTGTTGCGGCCGTGTTTCCTGTTAATCAGCCGGGTGCAACAGCTACTCAAGCTCTACGAGTTCTTTCGCCTTTAACTGCAGACTCATTTGCATATTTTGCCCTGTGCACGCATTTGTTTTAGAAATGCAAATTAAAAGATGAATCTATAATTCTTCTCTTGAGATTGACCGATTAAATTTTTTTTTTCCAACAGATCTGAAAAAACAGCTCTTCTGCCTCGTTGTTATGATTATTAGTATTTTACAAAGCCTTAAGGTGCTTAATGTAATTCTTTTCCCTTATTTTAATACAAATAAAACAACCAGAATGAACATCCTCCAAAAGTAGTGACTTCATCATTTTTACTAGCGTCCGATGTAAATACCAGAGTTACAGTTTCATTTATGGGCCTTTGATTCAGTCATTTACACCAAATCTATATAAAAGCAGCTTTAGTATTTAGCATGAGCAAAACAACCCCAGTGCGAACCCAAACATTTTTGAGCTTAGAAGCATTCATGGGTTTATCACAGATGAAACTGCACGGGTAGAAGATAAACAGCAATCACAGGCTGAAACTACTGATGAGGAAACAAAGATGGAAGGTAAAGGGAAGCAGACACAGCCCACAGAAAGGTGGACGCGTGCGAGTCTGAACACTGACGATGAGGGCGCACTGGGCCACAGAGCCACAGTCAGAAGGTTAACTGCTCGTTCGAGATGCTGGACAGAGACTGAATCCCTCTCAGTGTAAAATAAGGCAATGAGGCGCCTTTCTTTAGCTTGTAGAGGACAGACGGTGATACGCCAGAAACTGTAAGCTTTTTAATCACTTCAAAATTCTACACTTGTTCTTTAAAGTCAGAGGGCGGTAACCAGATACGAGTGCTCATCCTCGAAGTTGGAGACTACCTTGAAAAAGCTGTCTGCAGCTGCAGCAGAAACAGGACAAACCACAACTCTTATCTCGGTCTTTTATCACGACTGATTCCCCGGCTCTGTTGCTTTAATCCATCACTCCCCTCTACAGCCAGCTCCTTTTTGTCATTTTTCCTTTGTAAGACACTTGACTAACACCTCAGTCACAGCAGGATACTCTTTCTCTCTCCCCTCTTTAACGTGAACCGGTGAGTCACTGACAGGCTCTGTGAAAGGGCTGAGCGCTTGGTAGGGCAGTCAGTGAGCAAATGATTGAGAGGCGAGAATATGGAACAGAGGATGTAGAGCACAGCAGTGCTGAATGGGAAAGAGTGCAAAAGCACTACTAAGAAGGAGAGCAAGGCAAACACAGTGACAAAGACAATGGGTAACTATAAATTATGAGTACCGACGGAAAGGGAACCTAGTCAGAAGAGCTCAGAAGAGAAGAAGGTTACTGACAAACAATGTTCCAGCTCCAAGATCAAATCAGACGTTTGAAGGTTTAGACAGAGATTATCACACTTCCCGTGATTTCCCCCAAAGTGACTACGTCAACAACCCAGTCCTGATTCCATCCTCCCTGAAGGGAGAGAGCCTCCCATTCCCCTCACTTCACATTTCCACCCGCTGGAGTGTGCACCTTTTGAAGTTTTACAGGAGGGCACTGCACTGAGGGAGCACCACAGCAGGAACTCTGCTGTGACTGAAGGGCATCTTCGGCCAGAGGGAAAAAAAGATCAGATATGGACAAAAATAGAAGAAAAAGTTTGTGGTAAGTAGGGATGGAAATGTCTAAGAACCCTGTGATCCCATTATGATTCAAAGAGCTGAGACATCTTGATTCATATTTTTTCTAAACTTCTTTTTTTCCCTCACTGCAGGACTATTTGGTACTTTTATACAAAGTATTTATAAGACTACATCTAATATATTTTTTGAATAAAACGCACAGAAGAGAGTGATTGCAGAGATGTTGCGGATCAGGGTGGACCACTCTCCAAAGGTACTTTTGTTCATAGGTTGTGAAATGATTCCAAAAATGAAAAGATTTCTTTTTGCCCAGGAAGGTTCCCAACTGAATGAAATGACAGGGAACTATATAAGCGTCAGCCATCAAAAGGGCTGGTTGGATTCTATAAATACTAAGGAAAGGAGCGTCAATACTGCATTTAGTTTTCGTTTAGACCGTCCCGTAGGAAAGGAAAAGGGAGAAATTCTGCCCACAATACCTTGGGACCGCAATATATGAGGGTAAGCAGCTTAGGTGAGAATGTTGGGACAACTTTTTTTTTTACTTTTGTGGCTTTCATTTAGTTTTTCTTATTTGCAAACCTTGCCAATGAAGCAATATTTTATACACACGTATATAAATATAAAGTATGACTGATAGAATTTATCCTGGTTTTTTTTGGTAATTCTAAATTGATCCTATTGAGTGTCAGTGTGCATGGCTGTTTGTCTCTGAGTTAGCTCTGTGATGGGCTGGCAGCCTGTTCTGGGTGAAGAAAATGGATGGACGTATTTTCATTTCACTGTGGGCCATTTCACACCATAGTGTCACTGTGGTCGGATTTTTCTTGAGTGTGGTCGTGTCCCTGTGAAGTTTTCTTGCGAAGACATTTCACTTTATCTTTTATTCATATTTTCTTTATGTAAAAAAACCCCAAAACATATATGTTTTAAATTGAAACTCCAATAATATGACCTTCTCTAAAATGTAGCTGTAATTAAGAATTATATGAAAAATGATTTGTGCTATAATATTCTTAACCATTTCTACAAAAACAGTCTTAAATATTTTCACATGAGGATATGTGTGGAGTGTCTCTTTGAGTGGTGTATTCATCACTGATGTTTTGCGTTATAATGCATTAGAGAGGTCTTTCAGTTTTCTGTCTCATCGCTCTTTTCAGACGGCCATAGCTTTAGGCCCTGCTACTGCAAACACACGTCCATCAACAGCGGTGCCTTTTCAAGTGCCATTTAAAAAGACACTGAACCTCAACCTCCCCATTGTGAATCGCTCTGGATAAGAGCACTGACTAGAGTGCCTAAAATGGAAATGTAATGTCAATTACGCTGATGGTGAAGTTGATGAGATGCCAGTGCTGCAGAGAGTGGCAGCAAAAGCAGCCTCTGCGCCTTCCTGAGGGTGTTTAATCTACGACTGATGGATGTACGACCAAGACAGCGATTGTAATTATCATCATCATCTTTGTAAAACATTCATCATTACCATCATCAACGTAATAGTTATCTCCCTACATCAACAGACGGCCATTACTGCAACCATGATCACGACTGTGCACATCCACGTGCACAGATTTCAGTACTACCTACAGGCCAGCTTTAACTACATTCAAAACCAGAATATTCATATGGTTCTAATGTAACACCACCGCGCACACGAACATATATGGATGGATCATCTCGTCTGCATAGCTAAAGCAGCCCAGTACCATGTGGTTTCAGCCTCTGGCTAATCAGGGCGACTCACACTGAGACGGTCTGGATGTTTCTCCCATGTTAACCCAGCCATGTCCCATGGCTCACACAGAAATTAAAGGTGCTAACACATTTCACACACTGCATTTCTCTGGGGGATGACAGTCCATCGATGGCAGCTTTGCACGCATCTAAAATTAACTCTGTCAACGAGCACATTTATTATTAATCAATTAATGAATTAATTAATCATTCAATTATTCATTGCGTGGCTGGTTTATGTGGTCTCATATGTTGCATATTAAAGGCTATGGGTGGCCACGGGACAGCACAGACAGTTGATGTAACGGTTCCAAACTCTCTTTCTCAGAGTGACTCTGCCACAGTGGAAGGTGCCTGTGCTACACATGAACACAAGCACACGCCGGGCGGACTGCACATACGCGGCTCAAAACAAATGCTGTGGACACATGCGACCACGTTGTTTACTCGATCACTTCAAATCTGACGGAAATTCTGTGGAACCGGAACAAAAGTGTGAAGGACGGAGGGAGAAAACAAATTGAAAAGGAAGTTGCAGTAGAAATGACTCAGTCTCATTAGAATAATCAAAACAGTGAGAAGTTTGCACTGAGCCCTTGACTTTGTGCCGAAATCACAGGCTCAGCTTTTTGCCGATCAAAGAGAATAGCTCATTTGAAATATATGCACATATATATATTAAATGTATATGTAAATCAGCCACTGTTGTGAACCAGAGGTGCCAGCTCACTGACAGGCTCCTAATTATGTAATATAATGTACATAGATCCAATTCACACTGTTACTGCTACAGCAGCTCTTGGATGGTGTATGCGTTTTGTCTTCAAGCACAGATGGATGAGCTGGTGCTGCCTGAAGCAAAGTCATTTGTTTAGTTTTTTTCGATTCCAATTACTTTTTTGTGTGTGTTTGTGCGTAGCGGGGAAGTGGTGTGAGGTTAAACTGGGGATTGAGCATGCTGTGGAAGTGGAAGGATCCCCTCAGTTTTGTCCTGGAACTAATCAAGAGCAAAACCACCCTCTGTTTTTTTGTTTTTTTTAAAAAGGAAGAAAAAGAGTGAGGGAGAAGCCAAAAAAAATTTCAAAAGATGAAAGAGTAAATGAAAGAAGAAAAAGGGAGCAAAACAAAGATATTTAGTAGAGTGGAGTCAAAAAATGTTGAGGAGAGAAGCAGAGACATGGATGATGATGAAGAGCTAAATCCACAAAAATGGCACGCTGTCAGTTGCTGTGAATCGTTAGAAGTGTTAGGTATTTGATAAACTGGCCTTTTAAAAGCACCTTGTGTGCCAGGGTTTCCATTTTTAGTGTAAACTGAGATAGGATGTGATGCTTCGGGGGTTTTGGTTAGGAATATCTCACTTTGGCGTTTGCATTTATCAGCACGGAGAGTATATTCCTCCTATTGTTCCGTTCAGGCATGGGGTATGTTTCCAATTTCTAGTCATGCCACGATTTTCAAATGCTTTCAATGGCAGAAGATGGTTAACCCCTGAACTATTTCCCCGAGAAAAAAAAAGACAAAGTAAGCTGAGAATACTATGGATGCAGAAAAAACAACCATGCTTGCAAAGAGTAGCTGCCAGCAGAGGCAATACTTCAAACAGGGTTGTATATCCCAACACTCTTTCCCAGTTATTATTAATATATTCTTGAATTTTCCACTGTGTCTGCTTAAGGTTATTTAGTCAGAATTTTATAATGGGCCAGGCCTTGTTCCACATTGCATTTATGTCGTCAAACAATCTAAAACCTGGGAGTTTCCATCAAATCGCATCAGAGCTTTGAGTGAACAGCTAAACAGTTTCACTCCGAAGACACTGTCACGTAGAACCAAGCTGGGAAACATACACCTAATAGTATGTGGCATCATGCTCCATTAGTCTGTGACAATCAGCGACTCTATATGTGATGAATTTGCGATTTTTCAGAAGCATCTATGAGGCATCTTCTGAAAAGTCAACCCACGATGACGGCTGTGTCAATGAACCACACTGAAAACTGGGAGAGAAAAAAAACGAGTGTCAGCAACTCTATGCTCACAGTGAATGGTTTAAAATGTGCAGTGAGCGTTTGAATTACGTGGATCCTGATATTTAGGTAGCATGACGGGTATCACGCACAGGGCAGAGCTTAGGGACAGTGGGATACTTCAGGAAATGTCCTGTCCGCTATCGGTATGACTTTCAGGTCTGTCATTTACATATTACGTCAAGCAGAGAGTTCTGGCTTTGCTCGCATTTTGACCAGATGCCCAACCCACCTCAACTGGTTCCTTTGGCTATGGAGGAGTTGCAACTCTACTCTTACCCTTTCCCAGGTGACTGAGCTATCCCTTAAGGGTGAGCCCAGACACACTCCGTGGGAAGCTTATTAGAGCCACCTGTGTTTGTGATCTCATCCTTTCTGTCTCTACCCCACAGCTCATGAACAAAGCTGAGGGTTGGACCGTAGATCAACTGGTAAATTGTCACCTATCCCTTTCAGCTAAGCTCTCTGTTCCCCACCACAAACTGGTACAATCCTGCATAACTGCAGAAGCTGCCCTAATCTGTCTGTCAGCCTCCTGCTATTTGCCAAACTATTTGGCACTTGTTTGGACTGGATTATGAAGCTAAAATAACAAAAAGTCAGGGAATCCCAAATATCTCCTTGGTCCATCTTGAGGAGAGCATACAGTAAATTCAGAGTCACTGTTGAATAAAAGCTTAATAAAAGCTCAACTTACAGCTGTTGAAATATTTATATTTGGACTGAAGTGGTGAACCAGCTGGCTAACTGATACAATGTTACTGAACCAAATACCTTCTCTTTTGTTCTTAGTTGCCATTCCCAAATCCTGATTCCCTTGTACATATAAGTTTTTTGCAGAATTTCTAACACAGCTACAAAAAAAAAAAAAAAAAAATGCCAGCACATAATTTCTTTGGAAAAGAATACATCCTCATTCTGACCGATATGATTCATTACACAATTTCAGTAGGTAATGAAAATACAGACACCCATGCAAACAGCAAATGACTCTCTCTGTTCACTGACTATGTGCAAATGATGATTCCTCCCATAATTGCCTCAGCACTGTTGGTACTGTGCAGAAGGGAGACACTGATTTGTCAACGGTGGTATTATTCTCTCATTTTGGGATCAGAGGGGAACAAGAGGAAGAGGGAAGGATGGAGTGATACAGAAATGAAGGCCCAGAGGCACAGTGCACCACAAAAAGCAGAACCCAACTTATAATGGAACAAATGCATCAGTCTCTGTCTCTCCATCGCTGTCTGTCTCCTATCATCCATCCACAGGCCTTACTGCACTTTGGATGAAAGTCATTTCAGAAAGCTCTTAGAAAAAAAGTGGCTCTGGAGGAAAAAAAAAATGCAAAGACAGAAAATGGAGTACACGCAGTCTTACCCCTGCCATGATGCCATGAAATCTAGCAAGAGAAGGGAGACCGATAGGGAGACTGAGCTGAGAGAGAGAGAGTGACGAAGAAGGGGAAAAAAAAAACAGAGGGCCATGAGAGGTAGACAATTAGAGAAGCATGGTTTGAGAAGTGGTGGTTAGAGCAGCCTTTCCTCCTCTTTGGTGGATTGCAGCAGCAGGACGGAGCTGTTAGTACGCTTATTTTCAACCACAAGGTTGCTGTGACCCAACTTAGGTTCTCGTCTCTAAAATCCCACGCACTCTCAGAGCTTCCCAAAAGCCCCTCTAGCTTCGACTATGGCTCATTGCTCTCATCATTGGTTCAATTGTGCAGGCATATGCGCGTGTGTGCAAGTGTGCAAGAGAAAGAGACTGTGTATTCACTAGAGGGCATTTTAAAGAGACCCCTGCCCTCTCCTCACAATTCTCTCAGGTGTTTAAGAATGTTGGCTCAGTGTTCAATCACCACAACAACCTCACCTGAACAACAGTGACTCCGGTAACCTTGGCCATCCATTAGCCTGTCTAAGAACAAAAGCTGTTTCCACGGGGAGCCATTAGACAAATATAGCTCTGGGAAGGGAAGTATCCAATACACCAGATGGGCTGTGCTTTATACCAGCTCCAGGGCTGGACAGTAGTCTCTTAGAGACCATTATTGAGAGGAAGAAATCAGGCTTTATCAGCACAACACACGGAAAATGCTCAGCTTCAATGCTGGAGTCGATCCACAAATCCCTACTGCAGGTGGACACGATTATTGCTGAAAGCCCAGTGGATATCCGCACCTCATCAAAGAGCTTTACACTTTAACCAACTATTATCATCTTTAAAAGTATGGGATTACCCCAATTGAAAACATTTATCAACCCTAGAGATGACTCAGGAGGAATATTCCATTTTTAATGGGTTATTTGATTAGTATAGTCATATACGAGGGGCTCAAACTAAGCACAGTTGGCAATACACAGTGAAAGTGTAACATCAGTTTGCAATGAGTTCTCCAAAAGGACAACAAAAGCAGCCATCTGGCTATAAAAGTTGCCACTTTCTTAACAGCATGCAGAAATTTAAACATGAGCTGCTTTCCCTTAAGCATTTAACACCACCATTAGCAGAAAATGAAAATCCTAAATTGTTTTCAACGTGTCTTGAGATATACTCAGGTACAGATAACATTGAATGGTAAACACTGGGCCAGACACCTGTGCAAACGGGTTTGAAGCTGTAAGTGTCAGGAATTTAAACAATTCCTCTTGCCGTAGCTATACTTCCTTCCCGTCAGGAGAAAGGAGATCATTTCACTCAAAAAAGCCTCCAACAGCTCTGAGCTCCAGTCCTGAGCAGTGAATTTACATGTATTATGCATAAGTTGAGCAGAGCTGAGCTTGGTTGCCAGTCTGACCATCAGTTATAGCTGAGGATGTGCCAGCTGTCTGCTCCTGTCCCATAAGGTTCCCACTGACTAGCACAGCTGTACCTCCTGGTTATGGAGCAGATAACACTCTGTGTGTGCGCTCATATTTCTGTCTGTAAATTGCTCCTGTAAAGCATGAAGAAGACCGACTAACCCGCTATGACGTATCAGAGCATGTATGAGTGACAGCATGTAACTGTGTGCATCTGTATGGATTTATTCCACGCAGTGAATATCATATTTGTACTGCTGTATGCGTGTTTGCTTACATGTGTGTCTGCCTGTCTCATGAGGCTGAGCCAGGGGACTGAATATCTGAGTGAGTGTGTGTGTGCGATTCAGTCTTACATTGCTGTGGTGAGAGAGCTGAGGTGTAACACCTTGTTAATGTGACAGACACAGTAAAACAGTCACCTGGGGAATGAGCTGCTGTTGACTACTTTGCTCGATAACTTGACAGATAAAAGGAGAAGCAGCAGTTCGGTTTGTTAAGCCGCTCTCAAGTCCAGTTCCCAGTGCTCGCTGCTTACATAAGTGCCTGGCAAAAAGCTCAGGAACCACCACTTATTTAAGTGGAGGCCTGCTATTATCAATTTTGTGCACAGCCAACGCTCTGATGAGACTTCAGTTCAAACTGAGGTGTCATGGATTGTAGTGGGAGGTGCAGTCATGACTTTGGGACAGATTTGGCTCCAGAAAAGTTCTGCAGAGACACGACGGGTGTTCAGCATCAGGGACTAAGCAGGTAACTAAAGGTTTTATTTTTCAAATTTTGTTAAACTGACATTTGAACATGGCATTATGCATGATAGGGAAGTGCTGCACAAGTAGGGACTCGAATCTGGGCCAGCTGCAATGAGGACCGAGTCCCTAAATACAGAGCAAATGCCAAACGTCCCTCCAAATAGTTCCCACACATTGCCACACACTTCACAAAAATGATATAGTCAAAGAAAGTATTAAATCAGTTATTATACTGGAGATCAAACTGTCTGCAGCAGTGATTTGCACTGGATTGAAAGTCAGGAAATCCATAGTTATTATTATTCGTATTCTGAACCAAGTCTCACAGCAAACCATTGGATCACTGATCTTTGTTCTTAGAGCCGGAGATTAAATGCACATACAAAAAAAAAAAGAAAGAGAAGAAGAAATATACATATATCAGTGTAAACTTCAGTGGTGGACAAGCCATCGGGCACACACTGCCAAATTAAAGTGTTCTGCTTGACCACTTCAGCAGAGCCGAGTGACTAAAAAGCTCTGAACACAACACTGCTAATGAACACTGATGATGAGCTTTTGATGCCCATGTGTATCTCTGTCAAAGCTTTCTTATTTGATCTGTCACTCTTTGCTTTCATAAACTTTTAACTTCTCATGCTGCATCTCTACTGCTCTGTTCAGATTTCTTATTAAACATTATGACACTATATACTCATCACTGCTGTGCCCTCTGCTCAGTGTTTCTCACAATGAATAGAGGATGATGTGTACCAATTATCAAGGACAGTAAACAGTTGCATTTATGTCAGAGCGGTGTCCTCTTTCTACCTGATAGACGTGGTAGGCGTTGGCAGCTCTGCCCTGCAGGAACACAGAGGGGATCCACACGTTGATGAGAGCGCGATGAGCCCTGAGTGACACAAACAACAAGCCGTCCTTATTGCTGTCGTCATCATCACTGTCATCATCATTATCCCTGGCAGCAGCAACATCAACAGTGCTTGACAGCATTATGCTTTCAAAGAGAAAAAGTGAAAGAGAAAGATATCCTTACGTCTCAAAGTCTGACAAGCTGGGATCATCTGATGTCTGGCTTAAATCACCTGGGAGCTGGAACAATAAGTCAGAGGTGGAGAATGAATTGCACATACAGTAAAAACTAATACTAAAATAGCATGTACATACAAACACAAAAGATCTCCAAAATATTAGGTAGGTGGTTTTATTGTTGTGGCTGATCACGTTTCTCTGTACCAGTCGTAGCAGGCTAATTTCAGTGCACACAACTTCCTCTTTTTTGAAACCTGTGTTTGAAAAGTTGGGTAAAGCATTGAGAAATCTATTGAATTAACAAGCCGAGGTGGTCCGTTGAAAGTAGATGTCTTTATTTTGAAATGTTTACATGAAAGCTTTCTTCTAAAGTTCACATAGTTTGATGAGAATAAAGACTTAAAAAAACAACAACGTATTGTTATTTCAAATTTATAGCATTCAGATTGTCGCTATATCTAAAGTTTGTGTAAACAGTTAACTCTCAAGCAGTTGACAAAAGAAAAAAGCTCAAAATCAAAAGTGAGCGCAAACATTAACCCAACCCAAATATTAACAGTTTAGCTGCATCAACTGGAAGTGTTCCTGGTGCTTAGGTGGTAAATTAAATTTTAAACTAATTCAATTCAGTCTCAAACATAACAGGTGGCCGTTGAAGATGTACCTGAGTTCATCTGACTGACCTGAGGGCATTAGGAAAAGAGTGGGAACCACAACAATAAGACGTATGTAAGCCAAATACAGTGGATTGCACAGCTGGATGGCCTCCAAAATGGGTACCTGTGTTTGGCGAGTGATTTTGCCGTTAATCATGAGTGATATACACAGCAAAACTGCCGGAAAGCAGCACTTTTCCTCATCTGTCGGCCTCTAAAACCTTGTGTTGAGTGTTTCAATGAAAGTGTGTTAGTTTATCAAGCTTCCAGGTCCTTTGAGAAAGAACATGACCAGGTCCAGATGTTGGGGAGAATTTGCACCTCTCCCTTCTATAGCCGGCCTGTTCGTTCTCTGTCCTCCCCAAGAGGCTAAATCAGGCCCAAACAGAGTCACAGATAGTAATAGGAGGGTGAGATGAAGAAAGATGGTGGCGCAAGAGTTCTGAAGCAGCTCTTAGAAGTTGGATGCCTGCAGCAAACAGCAGGCAGAGAAGGACACACATATAAACTCATTCATACAGACAGAGCGAGTGGTCCAGCAAAGCAGGGCTGAGGTTGAGGGATAAGAGGTCCTATCTTCAGCCTGAGGCTCACTTCATAGCAACTGTCTCAACTCACACTGTGTGTGTGTGTGTGTGTGTGTGTGTGTGTGTGTGTGTGTGTGTGTGTGTGTCCACACTGCTTCAAGCTCTCCTGAGCATGACCAGATGTTGGCACTCTGTGGCTTTCTATCATTCTAGAGAACAACTTTGAAAGTATCGAGGAGAAAAACAGTTCCATTGAAATACCCTGTAATAAAGTGCATTGTTTGGATTTTTAAAATTCTCATATCAACAGGATTAAAACTGTACACTCAAAAAGATTCTGCCATTTCAACAGCATTTCCTGATGGCTAACACAAACGATGTCATGTCAGGACTTAGTTATAATCAAGTTATGCTACATATGGTGTTTGCAATCTAAAATCTCTTTATGAAGACATTAATACATCTTAATCACTTTACTGAGTCCTAACAGACTTGCTGAGTCGTCACAACGTATGCCCTCTTGCGGCATTTAGTGTTCTCAGAGGTGAGCAGCTGTAACTCGGAATTACAGAATTTTCCACCTGCTTGCATTTGATACAATAGACTAAAAACCCTAAGGGTCCTAAGATTCTAAGACCCCTGGAGTTGTCTTCTTGGTTCTTAAAGATGAGCCCATTAAATTGACATGTTGGCCACATGATCAAAGGTGTGGATGGATGTGAAACTGCCAGGGAAGGAGAGTTAAAGCTGAACTGTGAACGCTGGAGTTTTTTTTTCATTTTGCAAAATTCAACTGCCAATCAAATCGGCTGTCTGCTCAAATGCCTGATCAAATAGTTCCAACTGTCCTTCCGCCTACAGTCGATTGTTAAAGCGTCACATCTGTGTGAATCCTTTAGCAAAGCTTAAAAAAAAAAATCAAATGTTAGACAAAAAAAAGTTAAACTAAAATAACCACCTAAAAATGATACAATCTGGTGTATGAACAATTAAAACAGTAATCATGCAGAAATGTTTAGAAACCTAAATTAGTGATATAGCGTAGAAAAAGGTATTGCCCTATGCATCGATAAACATTTACTTCAGGGGACAGACACAGCAAAAGGTAAATAGCTTAACAGATTCGTCAATGATGCTTTCACAACTGATTACTCATTTAAAACAATTATTCATCTCATTAAGATCTCGTTTAGTGTTCCAAAGCCAAAAGGAAACTCTAAAGCTCAAAGCTATAGCCGGCATGCATGAGAAATGTTTGCTTTCGCCTGTGATATTTAGCTTTATGGCAAACTTTTATCCATAAAAACTGATTAATCCATTCTTGGCCGAGGCAAAATATGACACCAAGGAGAAGGAGCACCCCAAGAACAATCATGGGGTAAGCAGAGATGCAAATGAATTCAAATAGCTGGGAGTAGAGTGGCAGAGAAGAGATGGGAGAAGGAAAGAAAGAAAGAACCTGCAGAGACATCAGATGAGAGGGGGAGGCAGTGGTGAGCATGTGTGTGTGTGTGGGGGTGTGTGTCACTCACCGGTCCTCTGAGGTCAATGAGTTCCTGTCTCATCTGGACAATGAGGTGGTCTTTGGCCATGAGAGAACGGTACAGGCGCTCATTAAACTCTATCAACTCACCGTGCATCTCAGCCACCTGCAGCACAAAAGGTACAAAACACACAGCAGGACGCTTAAAATAATCGCACTGTGGACCACTGCCGTAAGACAAGATTATGTACACACACACACACACACACACACAAAAAAAACAACTAAGAAAAGGACATTATGATACCACAAAACTTTGAAAACGTGCACACTTTTAAAACACGTGTTCGTTAAACGCGCAAAAAGGAAAAAGCAGTCCAGGCGAGACATAATAGATGGTGACAGCAGGACAGATTTGTGGAAACCCTCAAACATAGACGGGTGGGATGGAGTGAAGGGGTGAGCCCAGTTCATTTCCAATGCATTCCAAATCCTTCCAGCCCGCTATTCAATTGTCATCAGCTCTAACTAACCTTGACATGAAGTTATTCACATATGTGTGTGTGTGTTTGTGTATTCATGCAAATATGGCAGAGCTATTCGGCGTTGTGTGTTGGTTTGTTCCCCGATGCGTCCGCCTAAGCAGGCGGGACAGCGTGGACAGGTCTCTGTCTGGAGACTGACAGCTGTGACACACACTGTGCTGTATGGAGGACACCTGCTGTCACAGCCACTTTGGTAGAGCGGTGATGCCGACTGACAGGTGAGCTGAGCGCCGCCGCTGCTCCAACACCAACAGTCATACATTAAGTAACTCGTGTCCTGTTTAGGAGCCAACACACTACTATGAAGAGGAGGGGAGGTCCCCCCCCCCCCCCCCTGTGTAAAAAACAAGAGTGCTGATGAGCACAATGACTTGAGTTCTTTAAATATTCCAAATTAATTTCTGCTGTGTTAGAATGGATGGTCAAACATTGAGAATGCCTATGAGAACTATGGTGGTAAACTTTGTGTTCAGCCCTGTGGAGACAGTTTAACTGGAAAAGTTTGAGGTTTTTTTTTATTACTTTGTTCATAGTGTGGGTTTTTCTGAGGTTTATATTCCGGTCATGTCCTTTTCCATTACCGTTTTGGCAGGAAGTTTGCAAGTTTTTGCAAAAAAAAAAAAATCATTCCAAATGGACTTTCCATTTAAATGAAAATGCATACATTTATGGAGCTGTGCAAGCACAAAAATGTTACTTCAAATTTGGATTATTGCTTTGGGATTGTAAGTGCTGCCAGAGGGGAAGTGGTTAGAAAAGAGTGATTAAAAACCAGAAGCCCCCACATTTGACAACTGCGCTAACATGATTTCTAATATATGTATGATGGAGAAAATTGCTTTTTTAAATTTTTTTAGATTCAGACTGCAACTTGACCATCATCTCAACCAGAAGAATTTAGTCCTTTTAGGTGTTTTGTTGTTTCTTCTCTTTTACTACTCTGATGTGGTTTGTCTGGTCTGATGTGTCTGGTATATTCTTATTGGATATGACAGTCTTTGTTATTGCAGACACTCCAAAATATGTTGTATGGATTGTCGTGTGTCTGTATACGTTATTTGTTGAGGCTTGAAGGGCGTGGAAATTTCTCGGCTAAAAAGAAATTTAAAAAGGGGGGGGGGGGGGCACCAGAAACATTCTTGTAATTGAGTTTCTTTATTCCTTGACTGAGTATGAGTAACACCATAACATTTCAATTAAAGGTGGTCTGTCATTTTTATTTTACATTTTTATTTTACACGAGAGAAGAAAAATCAAAATGATCGAACTGTTTCTTAGACAAGTGCATTTCCTGGCTGACAACGTTATGACATGAAAAAAATACTGCCTGACAAGAAGTAGTCCTTCCTGCCCCAAAACTACAATGAACCCACAATCTAATGTTACTTTTTTTTATTAGATTAAACAAAGAATCCAAACATTTTCTGATTTTTAACCCATGTTAATTCATTCATCACTGTTATGAAATTCCTATTGGGAAGAGCTTTGGAATATCATCCTTACTTGCACAGCTCCGGGGTTTTTTCACGCTGGGATCACATCAGCAGGGAATCTCTTTAAAGTTACTAAACAATGAGAGCATTCAAATCTTGTACCAAGCCTATGTCCAATACCTGACTGGATGAGCAAGGTGGACTCAGCAGGAGAGGCAGCTCTGCTGTGAATGGCGGTCAGGGCAGGTTGGATTAAATAGCAGAGCTGATTTCATCAAACAGAATATGTTCAGCGTGGACATGTGAGCGGGAACCTCTCCTCTAAGGTGGGTTACAGTCAGGCTGCTGCTCTGTCAAAGTACGATGCCCTCTAGAGGTAATGCAACAACAAAGTTTCATGAGAACTGTTCAGTCGCCATGGCAACCGCATCACTGAAAACACAAAGGGGGCCTGTCGCACAGTAGATTCGTTCTGCCTCTCGGACAAATAATAGAGAATCTCTCTCTCTCTTGATCTTCAAATTAGAATGCCGTTTTCTTTTTCCTAAAGAAATGCAATAAAAGAAATGAGTGCAAAAACTGGCAAAAGACTAAATGAGATTCATAAACTAAAGTAATGTGATTCCAGACGATTGTGATTCCCAGAGCAACACAAAGCAACATGGGCCGTGGCTGTAAAACAGTACGCAGACTGGCCGTGATTATCGGCCGCAGCACTCATCAGCGCACAGCCTTGGGACGCACATCACATTCAGTCAGGAGCTCCGTGGAATCAGAAAAATCCTGAAACCACTTTAACACAGCAGTGCTACAGTAACTAAAGACTATTTTAACGTATCCTTCTATGTTACACTGCCATAGATCGTAGACCTAGGAAAAAAATATGCTTGATATTCTGGAAATAGTCACAACAAACTGTGACTATTTTTCTTTCTAACAATTTCTGTCAAATGTTAGCCTTCAGCTCAAAGAAATATGCGTCATACCTGGTTTCAACTGGCTATACTTCCAGCATACGTGCAGTGGCTTGTGTGAGTAAAAGGGAAAAAACGGAAAAATCACAGCTTTCTTTATGTGTTGTAAAGATTTTCACCCAGATTGTGCTTTATAGTAGGAACTTATGAAGTTATCATCTAAAAATTACAGTAGATCATGTGAGGCGGCGAGGGTCCCTGAACACCGGGCCACGGACCAGAAACGGGTCGAGAAACTTTTGCTACTGGCTGCAAAGCTGTACCAAACTGCTCCACAGTGTAGTCTTGGCTTGTGTCTCCTACTTTAATGAAGCATGCAGCTGTTTTACCGTCTCCCACTATCCCTCAATGGGAAAGTCTCACATGGATTCTATGATAGGAGCAGTTTTATTTGTGTGTGTATCATCACTCAGAGGGCCTGCGGATGGAAGGGATAGATTTACAGACAAACCGCTATCAGGTGGAGAAACCCATGCTAAGGTTATTTTATGGGTTTTGTTTGTCAAAACCTGACCCTTTTAACTATAAATAAAAAACGGAATGCTGGCCGAATTTTGCAACTACAATAAAAAATAAAAAAAGTTGGGATGCGGCGTCAGTAAAAAACAGAATGCAATGATTTGCAAATCTCACAACCCATGATATGATGAATATGAGCTCATCTTGAATTTGATGGCAGTGACACATCTCAAAAAAGTTGTGACGGGGTCGACAAAAGCCTGGAAGAGTAAGCGGTAACAAAAAGGAACAGATGGAGGAACATATTGCAGCTAAACAGGTTCATTGGCAACAGATCAGTGATGTGATCAGCGGGGGAATTGGCTTTAAATTTGATCAGAAAACGCTTAATAAAATTAGCAAGACACGCAGTTACAATTAACTGCCGAACTATCGCAGACAAACCACCCCCAATGAAAAGAAGTAATCAAAGCATGCTTTGCTTTTGTCTGCTTGACAAAACATGCAGATTCATAATCCTGAAATCAGTGCTCTTTGTGATTCATCGCCTCCACAACATCTGAGCATCTGCTCTAATTTATATGTTTGTTTCTTGATATCACTTTTAAAGTTTAGCTAAAAGTTATGAAGTGAATACAAATGTGTGTGTCCTCAGGTAGGCTGTAAAACTGTCTAGAAACTGATTAAAGCGATAATCCTTTTTAACACCAATGTACTCAGCCAACACATGAACGTGTCTAAACAACTGAGACACTAGAAATCACAGGATCAGACAGGGCTGCGAAGCAATAAAACAAAGCTGCTGGGAATCGTTGAACATAAAACACAAGTGAGTCCGGCTCAAGAAAATAATCCCAAGCTGTCAAAGTCTCCCTGTATCAATGTTTGTCGAAAGAAGTGAAAGAGAACGAGGCGAAGACGCGAAACGGTGCAATACATCACAAGTGAAAGGATGTAAATCAGGATCTGTGAAGTCCAGCTCCAACAAAAACACACGTCAAGGTGTCCTCTCGTCTTTTTCCCCACTCAGGAAAGGACACAAGGACACCTCCTCCGACTGTCATGCCGGCCATTCATCACCTCTATTTATTCAACCACCACAGTTCTTAACTAGGACATTATAAAAGATGGAATTAATTTTAAGCGTGAAGAAACCCAATTAATTCTCAGCGAGAGGAAGCTAATAAGTTTGTGTGCATGTGTGTACAGTATCGTGTATGCAGTAGCAACAGTGTATGTGTGCGTGTTCATTTTTCGAACCAAACGCTGGCCTATATTGAGTTACTGCTGTGTGGCTGCGTGCTAACCCGGCCAATTTGTTTAAACAGGCAGGCTCATCTTCTGGCTGTTATTAACACAGCCTTGGCTTTACTAACTTATGCAATGGGCATTAGTAATTAGGCATTTTCCCACTCTCTGGCTGACCCTTCACAAGACAAGGCCACCCCAAAGGCTCCCTTCAGGCCTGCATCAGCCGGTATGTATCTGCATGACAAAGGCTTAATTAATAGCTTCCAAAGTCTCCAAATACATTCTTTTTTTTAAATCAGAAGAACATCAAGGGGTTATGGAGATGTCAAAAGCAAAAAGGTTCTGTAAGAATGCATAGTAGTGCACTGCATGACATATATTCATACAGCGTGTGTCTGTGTGTGCCAGTTTTCCCTCTGACGCCAACAACCCGAACAGTAACTTGTTCGTTTCGAAGCTGACGGACTAGCTGACAATTTCCTTCAAGCCGGTGAAGTTTCACGCTGAAAAAGTCTCCGAGTGGATTCAAAAAACATCACAAAAACCTGACAGCTCAACAAGTCAGCAAAGTAGAATCCCGACGTGCAGTTGTTGTGAGCTGTAGGCTGCAGCCTCTCCACAGCCTTGATCCGCGGATATGTGGCTCAGGCAGGGAGCTCCCGCGGCTATTCGATGATCAAACCAGAGGTGACCAAAATGAGCCCCAACGAGGAGCCTGAGGAGCTGAGGCAAGCTGGAACAGCAACATGCTTCCAAATCACTGTAACCAGGAAACTGTGCACATCACAGTATATGTATGCTATGGAAGGTGTAAAGGCAGACGGTCAAGTTTTTGATCAGCAGTATTGCTATAGAGGAACAGGTGTGCTTTAATAAGACAAAAACTGCAGCATTGTAGCAGCAATTCATAGGAGTACCCTTTGCAGAGCTCTCTTTTTAACCTGTGACATGTTGAAGGTGCCAGGATATCTAATAACCACATGAACTGAATTAAAAAGCAAATATATACTATTCAATTAAGTCAATTAGTAGATTTTACATTTACAGTTTACAAAATACAGCATCATGCCGTAAGTAAACAATAGTCAGAATGTTAAAATGGACTGAATTAATGTAGTGCTTTTTCTAGTCTTGACCACTTTTATACTGCAAGCCACATTTACCCGTCACACAAATACACGCAAGCACACATACACACACACACACATTTATACAGGCCTACTTAATCTGCTAGTACAGTTTATAGCCCAGGGGCACTCTGACATGTAGACAGGGGAAGCGGGGAATCAAACCACCGACCCTCCAGTTGGAAAACGAGCGCCCTTCCTCCAGACCTGCAGCTTTAAATGATGCACAACTTTTATTGATAATTTTGCATAAATTTAATTACAGTGCAAGTAATTGGATTTTTTTTTTTTTTTTTTATGTAGGCACAGACAGGTCCGTGATTCATTGCTTTTACCGGAAAATATGGAAATCAAATTAGAAAAACGATAAAATGCTGCAAAACTCTATTTTCAAGATACAACTAATGAGAGAGTTTTGAATAAATAAGGAGAACAAGTTCCCATCTTGTAGTAGTTTAATTTTCTATGAATTTAATCAATTGGTATTGTTGGCCGCATACTAAGTAAAAGCTGATGCTTTGCCACTTCAGTACGATGCCATTGTCGGTGCTTCTACAGTTATTACCATGCGTTTCACTGCTTCCCGAGAGACGCTGACCCTACAAGCACTATCTTCAACACTGTTCAAAGACACACAGACAGAAAAACTAGAGTAACGCCTTGTCCTCCCTCCTCCCATGCTCTTCTCTTCCATCTTCACAGAAGCACTCTTTCCTCTCCCTCAGTGTATGATCTGATCTGAGCAGCGCCAAGCTGAACTGGTTTCAATAAGAAAGCCAAGAAACCCCTGGCTGAGCTGAATAAAGACACCGAAAAGGAGAAGAAAAAAAATAGAGCAAAGGCAGCTGTAGCATAGCTGACCCAAAGCCTAATAACCTTAATTTGATGGGACATGTACGATGAATGGGACGAAGCAAAAATGAGGTCAAGAGGAAGGAGAGAATATGAGTAATAATCAGCAAAAGAGGACAGGATGGGGGGAAACTGATGTCAGAGGTCACAAACAGTACAGCCTCCAGTTTATATGCATGATATCTTTATGCAAAACAGCCAAGCAGTAATTTTCTCATTTTTACACAATAATCAAGGTATACTCATAACAGCTCATGTGCTCATATGTTTTGGTTATTGAGCTGAATGGAATGTGTGAGAATTTTTTTGTTTTTTATACAAAATGCTTACAGTTGTTCCCAACTAGGCCAGTATATGGAAATGTGTTCAAGCAACAAATTCTCAAAACCAACCTGCAGTTCCATGGATGGCCACTAGAGGCTGATCCCAAAAGCAAGTCAATGACTTAAGACTCCCGTGTCAAGATGCTTAACCAGTTATAACACAATTCCAAATCCTGTATATGGTTCAGGGGCAATGCTTGGTACCTTTGGGTACCCTCATTTTCCACCTCACCATGGTACTGACTTTTTGCTCCTTATAGAATAATAGATTGTCTCACTTTCAACATTTTACAGGTTTTCCATTTTCTACGATGAATAAAATCTTGGTTTAAGATGTTTGCATATTAGAGCATTCTGTTTTCATTGACATTTTAGAGAGCATTCAGCCTTTTTTGGACATATGACAACTTCCTGACAACTGCAGCGAAGAAGAATTCTCATAGAACTCCACTGTTCAGTCTTTATTAAGACCTTAAGTTATGCATTATTATGGGAGGGGTCGCTTTGAGTGACACGAGAGTTATCCAATAGACATGCGTAGTGTCTACAAGTACCTCAGTTTGATCCAAGCCATGCACATCACATCTGGCTGGGAAATCCCAGATGCCGAAGGCTAAATGGTGCACTCGCATTCCACAAACCACTGATTTATGTCACAGTGGCTATGTCCGTCTTTTATACAAAGTCTATGGTTTTAATGACTAAATCAGGGTCCATTGCTATTGGTGGTAAACCATGGACCTCCAACAAGTGCAAGGTTTTCTGTTCTCACACAGGGCACACAGCAGTTAAGTACAACACAATATCTCCATTCTGTTTATACTTGATTTTAAGTGGGGCTCTGGTGAAGAAGAGGCTTGTATAGCTGAGAGGCAGCATGACACGAACGCAGTGATTTCAAAAGAGGATACGAAACTCAGGTGGTGCCATGGAAAGTTGACTTGCCGTCTTTCAGCACGGATGATATTCAGTTTCACTTCACGCATTCTACCACTTCATTTATTCAGTGTTTACAACATGCTCATCAACATGTTTTATCATCTAAGTTCAAAGTCAAAGCTGCACGCTTCCCTTGTGGCAAAATTAGGAGACTTCTAGAGGCCTAAAACATTCCTATTAACAATAATTTTGCTTACATATTCGCTTTTATGTGAAAGATGGACATACATCTTTGAAAAATATATAATGGCATACTTCCACAAATTAAATAGTCATTTTTTAGCCACAATTTCAGGAAATATCATCACAGGAACGTTATATAAAGCCTAATGGCAGGCAACACTAAGTGCTCCTGCATCTAGGGCGATTTCACAGTGAGCAGTGCAATATAACCTGAGAGGAAAACTCTTTTTGCCGTTTCATTGGACATTTGAGACCCAATCATAGAGCATCGAGGCTTCACAACCTTTGTAAATGTAAACGCTGCTTATATCTCCGTCTGCATCTGTGAGTCACTGCAACGTAGTTGTTCTTTAACAGAAACAGACATGGCTGAGAGATGTGTGAGAGAGGACCAATATAGACATCACAAGCTGTGCTGTCCATTCTGTGTATGTTTTTTTCCTACCTCTCCTCAGACAGACAGGGAGATGAGACGCGAAAAATGAGCACACGAGAGCAGCAGATGGACTAATAGAAAAGACAGAAATGGGGGTTTTTAGAAAAGGCTAAAATTGGAACATGGTGCAGACGTCCGTCTCTGTCACTGCCACATCACACAGTGAGCTTCAGGAGCACTTGGATCACACATTTATGCTCCCGTAGTATAATTACTTTGAGATGCTACAGTGACGACTAAGTTAAAGTGCAGTCTGCCAGTTTTAATTTCAGGGTGTTTTCATCACATGCGGATGAACACTCTGGGCACTAAAGCCTTCTCTTAGTGAATGTTCTCAGACAGATTAAGATTAGGTTTCCATTCATAAAGTTGTCACTTCCGCTATCAAAAGCCAACATTTTAATATACACTGACAGGAATTTGTCAGGATAGAGATAGAGGATTAAACAACACTGGTAGTTGTGGATTATTGCAGCACATGACAAATGTTTTCACTTACTTACTCGAAAACGACTATTTCATGTTGTTCTTTTCCTCCATTTTTGGTGGACAAACACCTCATTTATTTGAAGGAGGATTGTAAATACGCTGCAACTAGACGGCCATAGACCTTAAAACACATTGCGAACACATCAGTCAGTGCTCAACCTATCAACACTTTGCTGTGTAATGGATCTGTGAGGACAGGTCCGGGTGAGCTGATCCATCACCTGCAACTCGTATGGGCCAACTTTCATTCTGATTAGTCTGATCAGCCGCCTCTGTATCAGAAGAGCGACTCAAAGTTTGTTTCTTACGGGAGGAGAAACTGTGTGTGTACTTGTTAATCTCAGCCTGTAGATTATGACAATAAACAGCAGATCAATGTTAATAATGAAGCAAACAACGCAGATAAGGGATTCAGTCCCTGAAGGATAGAGTTCTGTGCAGAGAAGGGTAAAAAGGAGACAAGTGAATGAATTCCCAATATTACTTTATGTGCAAGAGAAGCTTCAGTATGATTTACTCTTCTAACTTGGACATCTGTGCACAATCATCCTTTACTCTCATCCTTATCCAGGACATTTTTCTTGGTTTTGTTACACTGGAAAGTTAGACCGTGCATGAATATCCCTCACATGTTGTCTTTGCATAAATAAAAGATGCTAATACATGACGATGATCTAATAAGTTTAATACTTAATATGCAATGTTGTTAGGTGTAATTGACTACGTAATTGACCTCAAATGGAGTGCTTCCAGCAACCTAAAAGATGCTGATTGTAGCATCTCGATTCAGTTCAGAATTCAGGCAATAACGTGACGGTTGTGGGCTAGAAACGACACCGGATGTTTGCCCATTGCTGACATGATCCCTTGTTTAAGAAATTGCAAAGAAGTTCAAATAACACATTTGCTACTGTTTTTGCAAAAGTATAAGCTATTTATGGGACATGTGAGAATGGAGCTTCACAGGTTCAGTGACAGTAACTGAGAGGAAGCTGCTTTTAGCAAACAGATTAAAATTAAGGCTGGAAGAAAAAAAAAAAGAGGAGTTTTAGTCAAGTAAGTACTTTTAACATAATTTCAAACCAGCTGCAAGGCTTCACCGGCAAAACACATTCATTTCCCCACTGAACTCTGTAATTAAGGTAGCAGAGAAGCTACCTTAATTACCCTGTGACTTTAATATACATGCCCATATTCAAGCTCAACAGCAGGAACATTAAGTTTTAATACTGGTGTGGTGGTTTTACTGTGGTGTGGCTCTTCAATCATTCATCTAAAGATAAATGATAAAGCCCCGAAATTGTTACTGGGAAAAAAAAACGGACTGGTTTATTAGGCATTATGGTTTTAAATTCAAGGCCAGGAGAACGTTTACTATCCCAATACAAACGTAGACGTCTTTACAACCAATCTTATAAAAAAGAAAAAAAGAAGGTAATGCTAAGGAAGGCTTTGGTACTCAGAGCCTGTGTGATCACTTCAAAGTAGATTCACCTGCATTATGTGTGGAAGAATTGTCTGCATTATGCAGAGTTTTGGCTTTTCAGGGGTCACGTTCGCTTGCGTAATGCAGCAAAGAGCCCAGGCATTATGCAAGCATACCGGCTCATATTCCTCCACTCGTAACCGTCTCTTTTCTGAGTCAGTAGCTTGTAATTGTTGCTCTTGTTCTCGATGTTGTTTATGGTTAATTAATGAGCTGGTGGATCAAAGGGAGAATCCCTGATCCCAATGGAAGATTCGACCTATATGTCTTTTTCTATCCACCAACAGCCCTCTCTGACACTACAAGACAAGCGGTAGGAAAACACAGCATGGAAAAACGAATCAGCAACAAAAAAAAATACCTGCTTTGAGTTAACAAGACTTCAGCTGGGTTTTTTTGTTGTTTTTTTTAAGTGTGTTTTCTTTTGGATGCGAGTCTGCTGAACAATTTGGGATAGGCTGATCCAGCGTTTACACCTCAGACAACGGGGCGAACGGCAGAGCGGTCTGATGCCATTTGAGGACCAGAACTCAAAATCTAAATTGCGCAAATTCTCAAAGCACTTCATTTCTAAATACAAGCGTCTTTGGTTTTGGAGTATACTTTTCCATTTCAACAACTGACCACAACATACTTCCAAAACAGTATTTTAGAATAGGTGCTCCCTGTCTTCTGCAGACTCAGCTCTCAGCCTGTGCTCTGCTTAACCTTTTTCAAGCATTAACACACATTTGAATTCCAAATTATCGTTTTGTCCGTAACTTCGAGCAAGTTACTGTCACAGTTTAGTCATCCAACCATCAGTAATTTTCCATTGATCCTGCTTTCTGCCCCACTCAGCCTGTCAGTCACACACCTCATCAGTTCACTCCACTCACCTGTGCACACAGCTGCCTCTCATCACATGCAATCAGCCCAGCATATAGTCACCAGCTCCACACTCTATCCTTTGCCAGATTGTTCTTTGCCATGCATGTCTTTCCAGCGTTCTCCTGCCAGCTTTACCGGTACCGACCTCGCCTGTCCCTGATTCCCTGCTTCGTCTGCCTCATGGTAATTCCACCCAGCCTTCTGTCCCTGACCAAGAACTTTGCCTCTCCTCTCCTGATTCCTGTTTGCCGGTTTATAAACCGTTTGTTTGTCTGCCAGAGTCTCAGTAAAGCCTTGAACTTTTTACCACTGTCTTCTGACTCCTTTGTACTGCAATTGGGTCCATACACCACCCGTTACAGTTACACACACACAAATCAAGTGCTACGCACGCACAGATGTTTTGAGTCGATTTTCTCTCCATAGTCCAGTGTCTTTATCTTTAACCATGGGATTTCAAACACTTAACAATTGTGACTGGCTTTTCATGCTTTTCTATACCTTTCTGGGAAGAAATGAATGAAATGAAACATCTTCGTGTCTTGATCAGCAGAGCACTTGTCCCTTTAACCCTAACCCTAACCCTGAGGATGCAGCGGCTGCTGCTGATTAGCACAGGGTTCTTGGTGAACGCTTGAATTAGTTTTTAATTTTCCATAGCCATTTTTCATTCAGACTTAGAAAATAGAATGGAGAAAAATAAAAACTGTAGGCTCTCTTCAGACTTGATGTGCATTAGGCGGATTTAAAAACATCAACTAACAGATATGATATAATAATACACATATTCTCAGAGATTATAGTGAAAAAAAGGAATTCAATTCTTCTAACTAACAGTGACTGACCGTTGTTTATTCCGTCTTGTGGTTTGTTTCAGGTTAGAGAAGCTACTTCTTGCCAATATAACCTATACCGACACCCTCTGAAGACACTGGGAAAACATTTTTACACTTAAAACCAGTCCATGGAAGCCTCTGATTCACATTTTGTTTTTGTGGCTTTTCAGAAGTTGCCTTTGGATTTACTTCACCGCTGAAAAGAAACCCAGTTTGACATCAATTCCTCCAGGGCAACGTGAGAAACGGATAGTGTATTTCTTTGCCATCGAAAACACATTTTGTCAAGCCATATGGTTGGTGCTGTCACAACTTCAGTACAGAAACAAAAAGAAAAAAGAAAAGCTATCTTAGCTGTAGCATTGTAGCATGTTCACCTGGTTTAGCAAACCTGCTGTAGTTCTCCTTTTTTATTCACTTTGACTCAACACGGGACGTAACACAAGATTCAAAGATAGTTGTAAACCTAATTTCACTGCATAGCAGTACCCACGACATCTGTTTCACAGCAGCTACAACGTTGCAGATGCCTGAGGGGAGGCAGTCTTTCCCCTTTTGGTTTTACCTCAAAACACAACTGAAATAAAACTCCTCTCTACGACTCTTTCATTGTCATTTTCATAAAATTATAACTGAAATCCATTAAGTAATGACAAACAACATGCTTCCAAAGTCCATGCAGTGCTCGCTTTAGTTTCCCAGTTGATAACAAAATGTAACTAAACACGAACAGTCGCATCTTAGCGAGTGTGTGTGATTTGCTGGCTGATAAGTTGATCGAGGTTGTTCTGTGCTGTAAAAATTCAGCCTAACAACGGCAGTCTGCATGCTCTGATAAGAGGTGTTACATCAGCTCCTGCTCACCCTTTCCATATCACCTGAGAGCTGTAGATCAATGTCATGCTGTCTGGCTGTTTCTCAGAAATCTCAGTGGACTCGTTCACAGCATTTTCCAATTTGTCCTTATTACTCAGAGATGATGAAAAGTACCATGAAGTAAATAGGAAAATCTTAATCACGTTGATTTTATCTCTTTTCGCATCCATCTGTAAATCCCACATTTTTTTTTTTCACCTCTGCTCTAATTTCAGACAAACATCATTTCAGACAAGGTGCTCTCAAAAAGCACTTAAATACTCGTGCAGATCAGATGTTTGAGAAAAGCCTTTCATCTGTAAAATCAATTTACATATCTGGTGAATGCATGCAAGAGTAGAGCAGCCTTCATAAATGATTTCATATATAGCTGAGGAGTCAAGTAAACACATTAAGGAGGGGAAGGAGAGGGGTGACAAACTGAGAATAATGATGAGTAAAAACTAGATGAGTCCAACCCAAGTTCTTCGGAGAGGCATAATAGGAAAGCCCAGGTGGCAAATGAGGCCAAACACATGAGCAGATAACTGTCTTTGAAAGAAAAGACACACAGACAGATAAATCATCCACAATTACAAGCATTTTGTAAATTACCCAGAAAACATTCCAGCACTTTCCATGCTTTCATTCTTGTTCAGCAGACGATGACATCATGGAGGTGTCAAGTCAGCTTACACTGGATGGAAAGAGTCATGGGAGAGAGGGACAGCTTGTGCAGAGTCCCTGTGCCCCAATATGTCAGGATGTGTGACGGCAAATGCACTTAAAGGTAGATTTTGTCATTGTTTTGGTCTTCAAAAATGATAACCCCAAGGGACAGAGTTTAAAAATCTGCTTGTGAAGTTGACATCTGGTCAGCAAGATTTTTTCATAATTTATTTCTGTGTGTGTGTGTGTGTGTGTGTGTGTGTGTGTGTGTGTGAGATCTAACCTGGATACAAAGCCTCAAAATAAAAAGTAACTTCACTTAATTTGGTGACGCTTTACTGAGACGGTGATCTGCCTTTTCAGGAACGATTTACAACATTATTTAGCATAAACATTTGCCAATAATGATCATTGCCCGATCATTGGAGCACCCTTGGTTAAAACCGAACCGATCAAGCTTTGTTTGTTGGCAATGGATAAGATGTATTTTAGACTTTTTGCTAATTTCTTTTCTTTAGCTTGTTTCAAGACCGTGTAAATCATGCACATTTTCATTAAAAAAGGATTAATATGTTAATGCTTTGCGTGTGTTCTGTTGCACCCAAACACAAGCACAAAGATACCTTATAAACAGAATTTTACAGCAACAGGCGGATGGAGATGTGGGAGGATGGTCAGCAGCAATCACAGAACCCAAATATGCTTGTTCCCCCCTTTAAATGAGCTAGTAAATACTTAACAAATACTTAAATCATTAGCATCCAAAGTGTTGCATTAGATGCTGTGAACGCCGTAACAAGTAACATCATGAAAAAAGTTCATATGGCGATTCTTTCAATTATATATTCTGCCTGCCGAATGTCCTGCAAAGCATAAACCTCACATGAACTGTCTGAGTGAACCCCCCCCTCAAATCCCCCAAACCCAAATTCACCAGCTGATGGGATAACATTTTTAAAAATGCCCTTAAACGACACTCATTTGAAAGATTTATTTTGCGATAGAGCACAGAGAGCCCAGAGATTTCTCTCAAACATGAGCCGAGTCGAAGTCAATACAGGGCTTTCACAGCATTAAATTAAAACTCAAATCTGTCTCAAACACAGGTGTTTCCCAGGTTAACACAGGCTGAGCGCCAACCAA
This sequence comes from Leuresthes tenuis, assembly GCF_036924035.1. Lineage (NCBI taxonomy): Eukaryota > Metazoa > Chordata > Actinopteri > Atheriniformes > Atherinopsidae > Leuresthes > Leuresthes tenuis. The sequence continues at coordinate 17,109,780 of NW_027325374.1, read as the reverse complement.
TATTTGTCTCCGGCAGTCCTGTATGAATCTAACAAGGCTCGATGTGACATTTCCTAAAATCAATAAGTTGGCTGGTCAGATTGTGTCTGAGACACTGAGGTGAGACAGTTGATGCAGGAGTGCTGACAGCTACTCATGTAAATCACAGACTGTCTGAGTCATCGTCACCTCCACCTCTGTGAAGTAAGTGTTTATACGCTATAGAAATAACAAACCCTGCATCTGCTTTTTCCACCTCGATTTCAACACTGAGCCTCTACTGTACCTAACTCTTATTAAAACAAATTTGTTGACAGCACTGGTGCTGAACAATAATGAGAACATCCTGAATCAGCTGTTAGAGCCACATGTCATTGTTCCCTCTCCCCAGTGGTTAGCTGATGCAGTACCATTAGCCAAACAAAGAGAGCGCAGCGCAGACCTCGCCGCCACAGCATCTTTCAAATTTCGCATTATTTCCACAAGACAACAAATTAGCAAACAGGGGACAAGTGCCCAAGACCTGGCTTGCCCAGAGCCGGGCGAGGGCCCAAACTCCTCCTACTGGCTGGCTGCGAAAGCTTGATCACGACTGACAGCCGAGCAAATGAACCAATAAATAAGTAAACACTGTTAAAAATGCACCATACATGCATGTGCATAAATAAGTTAGAAAGTAGTTTGGGCAAACACAGATGGAATTATTTCTTATTAAAGAAATATAAAACCATAAATCAATTATTGATGCAGCTGCTTCATCCAGCACATAGACACGCACACACACAAATACGCGTATCACTACCCGTCAGAATGCACACTTAAAGGGAGCAGTGCCTCATTTGTCAATCTAACAGGAAACTGGACACAACTTACACAATTACTCACCCAGCAGGCAGCATTAAAGCTCATGTCCAATTATTAGACGTCTTTCCCATCCCCTGCTATTGATATTTCTGCGAAGAACCAGCTCAGGGAATTTCTCTTGGTACTGTTATGGATTTTAGATCAATGAAACTGTGGCCAGTTCAGTTCTCTTGTTTTTTTTTGTTTTTTTTTTTTATATATACAAAGTAAAAAAGGGAGAACTTTCCCCTGCACAGATCTCCGCAAGCTAAGAAACTTAAAAGAAAAAGCTTGCTTATCTCATTCTTTCTCCATCTACGTATCAAAGCAAAGCATCGTCTCGCTGGCTTTGATGTGATACATAGTGAACACACGTCATTGTGCGGCAGGAGCAGGGTCTTGGTCTGTAATCTGGTAGATTGTCTTGTTTTGTTTGAGCAAACAGGAGCAATCTGAGATTCTGGCACTGCCAGATGATTCAAAGAGAGAAGTACAGATGGAAAGATCATGTTTATCCTCGGGGAAAACAAACGGGATAAATCGTACACCGAACAACCCGACATTCTATTTGAAGAAAGAAGCAACAGAGTTTACGTGGCTGGAAAAAAGCAATAATAATAATCAGACGTGTTAAGGCGTAAACAAGCAGGGGGCGAGACGTTTTCTCTCGTCAAACTTTCTTACCCCGAGTTGAAGTTAAAATGTATGAAATAACATCACATATTAACACAAATAAGACTTATCTTCATATAAGGTCTTTTTTATGATATACCTCATTATTTCCTGATGTGTTCGTATGTGTGGTTCTTTATATACAAGCATGGTCAACATTTTAGCCACACGAAGCAACAATAAAAGAATATTAAGTGACATGAAATGACCCGCCGCAGAACCGTAGTGACGCCTCACCGATCTTTTCTTTTTTTTCCCTACAACCTAAAACCAAAGTGTTTTTCTGCCACTTTCAGTTAGAAGGGCTTTCACATATTAGAACATGTTAAGAAAAGGATACTAGATCTTAATAGGATGTAAGTAAACAACCTCAGCAAGTCCATCCTTACTGCTTCCGTGAGCATTAAGAGGCAAAGAAGTGGCCAGGTGATACACACTGGATCGATTGTTCATCAGCACACTGTGCGCTAACACAATGCCGAGGAGGTAAGACATTAACAGTAATCTCAGAGAAGCAATTGTTGCTATCCATCAGTCTGAGAGGGGTTATAAGGCCATTTCCTAACCATTCGGGGTTCATCATTTTACAGTGAAAAAAGTTATTTTGTGGAAAACATTTAACAGAGTTGACGATCTTCACAGGAGTGAACGTTCCAGCAAATTCACCCCAAGGTCAGACGATGCTCAGAGAAACTGCAAGAAAACCCAAGAGCTCATTCTCAGACTCCATTTGTATCCGTTAGCATGTTGAATGTTCCGGTTTACGACAGCACAGCTTAGGTCTGCAAACACACCACAATACTTCTGGAACAATGTCAACACACACACACCTCATACCAACTGTCAAGCACGGTGGTGAGGGGCTGATGATTTGGCTTGTTTTGCAGCCACAGGACCCGGACACCTTGCAGTCATTGAGTCAAACTCCTCTTTTAACCAAAAGTATTTAAGAGTCAGCAATGTAATGAGGTTGTATGAACATCATTTTAAGACCTTTTTTAATCATTTTGTCCTGATTCATCAAAGTGAAAGAGGACGTACTTTATTCTTTACATGACTGTATTTAATTTGTTGTCATATTACTAAAACAAATAGCCCAAAACTCATTTTCTCATTCTCAAATCATTCTTATCATTGATCACAAATTGCCTAATTAATCAACCTACTGGTTCCACCTAAACTAATGAGAATGAGAATATTCAGCGATACACATCAAAGCGGAAATAGAGCAGACATTTACCTCGATGAGTTTGCGTTCATAGCTGGCAGCCAGTTCCTCGATGTCTCCCATGAACTTATTCTGCGGGACAGGGGCCTGTTCTTCACTTGAATGCATCACGGACAAGGCTGCAGCAGGTTGAAGACAGAGAGGAACAACATTACACACATGTAAATATACCGTGACGTGGCCAAAGAAGTCTCTGTGTGGGAAAACGCTTTCTGCAACCAGTGAGAAACAGCAGGATTCCACCAGTCGTGCCCAAGGAGTCATCCTCTGACAGTGAAGGCTGTTTGATGCTTTTGTTTTAACAGCAGGACGATAATGCACCGGGAGCAGCAGATCTATACAATATACACATTATTACTCTGACTTTCTGCTCAGATAGAGATTATTGTTTCTTTGCACCACCGTTGAAGTCATCACGTCGCAGCCCGAAGCACCGCTTCTAAGCCTATAAACATCAGCTAATCCAGTTGCCTCTGCAAACAGCAGCAGAACTTTGCAAAGTCAGAGCTGTTTTCTTCTTCTTCTTCTTCTTTTTTCCCTTAAGAAGGTGGGTGTGAGATGGATTGTTTTTCGCCTCAGCAAAAGCAAATTAACACAGTTATTTCACTGCCACCACACAAAGCTAACACTTAGACAAACACACCGAGGCTTTGGGGAGGGGGGAGACGGGGAGAGCAGGAAATAAACTCAGCATGTGCGAAAGCTCCGTGGGGCTCAAATAAACTGATAGCTCTTCGGGGAGACGTTTTAGAAAATATACAGCTAGACCGTGATTAGAAGGAGTGAAGCCCCAGTATGCGTCTAAACGTCTAGACGGAGCGAGGCAGGTATTGATGATGGAGGGCAGCTTGTTGGAGTTCAAAACAGAGAAAAACGGCAGGGAGGAAAGCAGCGGAGAATCACAAGTAGGTGCACAATCGCATATGCATAAATGTATGCAATATGTTTTTAAGTGGCACCTTATCAATTTCTGAAGCAATGCTTGCATCTCAACTGAATAAAGGAAGGCGGTACTAAAAGAAAGAAGAGCAGGGCTGGATGAAATTAGAGTAAATCTTTAATAAAAAATAGAATCCACTAGAAATATCCATTCACAAAGGGGCCATTCTGATTCTTAATCAGCTTTTGGCATAAGTGTGAGCGTTCACAGCAATCAATCTCTATTGTTAACTCACCTTTATGCTGCAACCCACCAAAGGATAAAGCAGCTATGTTTGTATGCATGCACAGATGGATGGATTCATTTATTAACTAAAAAGAAAGCTCTGTGAGGTAACAACTTTTAAGTAAAGTAAGCAAATTATTCCTAAAATCCCTTTTAAACATGTCATATGAGCCAATAGATGTGTGGCGGTGTGTTTCTGAGCAGAAGATCAAAACAGCTTTTGCTCCTTCCACCCGCTAACCGAGCCATGGAAGAGGGCCAAAGTGTGACTGTTGAGTTTGCAAACAGTTAATAGAAAAATTGTAGATAAAAGTCTTTAAGGAGAAATAATGCAAAGTTCAGCCTGAGCAATCAAAGAAAACCACATCTTCCACTCTCACAACTGCAATACTAGGAGTACTTTTTCTATATCAAATTTAAATGTATTATACGACAAAATGTTTTTTGAAACATTTAGACATAGGGTAAAAAATTCTATAAAACAAGGAAAAGGAGGAAAGAAATTGGAAAGAAAGCAGATTTTCTGTAAATCCTGCTTCTGCTAGGATCAATCCACTCAAAAACTCGGCCTATTCAATAATTCTGCTTTTATAGAGGCATTTTCTAACTTAATTTCTCTTTTAAAGTCAAAATATACCTGATCTAAATTAATCAAATAACATTTTTAAAAAAGAAAGAAAGTTAAAAACCAAGAAAATTTGGTCAAACTAATGCAATAATGTCATAATAATGTCATTTAAAACTGCTTCATGTATTATCTAGTCTAAAAAAATAACTAAAAATAAAGCTTGCCTTTTTTTTCTTTATATAATAAAGTTGTAAATATACAGCATTAACTTAATCATACGCTGGCAGACGGGGATACAGTATCGTCGCTCCTGAAAAGAGCCGGCGACATAGCGATTCCCGAGCTAATCTCTGGGCCACCAGTGCCACTGAGCTCTGTGGGACAGTTCGTGGCCTGATAGCCTAGAAAAGCACTGCATGCAACTTACATGCATGCACACAAACACACAGAGGATGGCATGATAAATAACTGAAAGACACACTTCCCCAGTGAGAGAGGAATCCCAATGGACACGTACACACAAATGGGAGCAGCGTCATCAAAACTGCAGACACACACACACACACACACACACACACACACGAAGAGGACTGCTGATGCTCACTCTCCGCTCCGATTGAAATTTTTCTGGTCTTTCAGTTGGATTTTTATCTGTTGCATTTATGTACTTTGGATAATAAAAACAGACAAGTTGCCCGAGCAAACGAGAAAGTGAGAAAAAGAGTGATGGGTTGGTGTAAACTGAAGAGGGACAGGACAACACAGATGTTCCTGGCGCTGGGAAATATGGCGGACAGCTGGTCTGAAATAACAATAACGAACTGAGGCTCAAACCCAGCAGCTGTATGCATGCGCGCATGTGTGTCCGGCAGAAAACCTCAGGAGGGTTGAGATGAATATACTTCTGCAAAAAGAGTATTGGACACTTTGAAAAAGGCTGTTTACTGGTGTGTGTTGTACCGCTCTTTCCCATTTCCCGGAGTGTGCATCCCATGGGTGCTCACCTGAGTTTGTGCGTCTCAGGAGGCACCTCCAGAGTGCGGGCAATAACGAACCACTTTAACGGGAAGTGGCCTACATTCGGGGGAGTGGGAAAATTCCCCAGAAAGTGGACCAAATGTTCAAATGAGCCACATTCACTAACACGGTACAGTGAAGTTTCAGTTTTGCCTCAGTGGCCGTTAGCAAAGTTGTCCGCTTTCAATCCACTTGTGGTGATATTGCTGTCAGGTAGGTAAAGCAGTCCATGTTTACTGGGAACAAACAGGCAACTGGAAAGTACACAAGGGACTGACGGCACAGAACTTTGCTAAATAACCAGTGTAACATGTCTCTTACTCAAGCCATATTTATTTTATACTGCATAGAACGAAAAAGAATGTGTGTCTTGGGCAGGCAAGAAGTATAACACACACATCCCTCCCGTTTGTTTGCTTCTGTTCCTCAGATCGGTTGGTGGCCGTATAGAAACACGGTAATGTGCAGAAGCTGTGAGCTCGCAGCAGACATGTATGTAAACAACGCAGGACTTAAAGTATTCACTAAAGTAAACTACTGGATTCTGCATGTTTAATGGGGCTCCATGCAATGAATATTTACTGAATTCCTCGGGGATGATTTTAACAAGGAGGAAGAAGCATTTTAAGACTTAGGCACAGCTTATACAGCAGTTAATTGGAACATAAGGGGATATAGCTAATCCTTTACGTTTCTGTTCATGTGACAAACTCTTAACAACAATATATAATATAAAACTGTCCACGTGGGGAACAAAACTTTGGAAACACCTTTTCCAATTAATTTAAAGTAAAGCCTTTGAGGGAGGATCTGGCTCTACTTGTGCTGCACTTTGGTCGTTCTTCATTTGTGCTTCCAGTTTGGTGGTGGTGGTGGTGGTGTTGTTGCTTCCTAATTCATGTGAGTCTGAGCAATGGACAAGATGGACCACGGGTATTACTGTCTGGAGCAGTGCATCTCATTCATCTTTCTTGCAATGTCAAAGACAAGTTGCTAGAAACTTCCCAGTGTCTGCAGGTCGAGAGGTTGAGAACATTCCGTACAGAGTGAAACATGGATGAGCCTAGACTTTTCATATCTTATATATATATATATACACAGTCTTGGAAAATGGAACGAACACACACTCTTGCAGTTATAAGGTGTAACACATGAAGAAAGAATAAACAAATGATCTGGCCTCTACCAGGTTTTAAAATGAGGAAAATACAACCTCAGACGAACAACTAAACATTACATTTTACACCTAGTCTTATCCACTGAACTCAACACGCAGAAGCAGTGTGTGAAAAACTAAGCACACCCCAGCCAGGCGCTAATACCATTTACACTAGATTAGCTAATCATCATCATCAAGTCTGAGCACCTCTATAAAAGCATATGTTTTGGCAGTTTGCTGGTCTGGAGCATTCGGGTGTGTGTTAACACAATCCAAAGAAGGAAAGACATCAGCAATGGTCTTAGAGGAGCAATTATTGTCCTGAGGTTTTTCTAGAGGCAACTGTGAGGTCAAGAACCAAGAATCAAGGTGTTCAAAATGGTCCACTAAAACTGAAAATGCAGCGGTGGGACCTTAAGAGAGCTGTGCATAAAGAAATGTCTGCAAAACTCAATGAACCGAAGCAATGATTTAGAGCAAAGTGGGCCAAAATTTTAAAAAAATTATAACATCATACAGAGAACATTTACTGTTGCAAAAGGTGCTTCAACATGCTTTTGAACCATTGGGTGGACTTAGATTTTCGCGCACTGCTTAAGCATTCAGGCTGAGTCTTTCTTAAATGAATAAAGACACAGTGGTGTGTATTATTCATTTTAGGCATGTACTGCTGTTTAAGTTTAAGACCTAATAAAGACCAGATGACAACTGGAATCTAATTGGTTTGTTAGTAGCGAGAACATAACCAGTCCTAACATTGTTTTAGTTTTGTGGAGATTTGTAGAAACTAAAGTCCCTTTGTAAGTAAATAGTGATGTGCAGGCAGATATTTCAAAAGGCAGTAAAACCAACAACTACTACCAACTACAATCATACACTGCAATCCAATACGCAGTAACAAATTAGTGAACTTGTTCCAGTGAAAGCTAAAGAAAGCCCTGAAATATCCTCTCTTAAAGTGGGACCTTTGACGGCCGATGATAACACCAGTGCCAGCAGTTGAGAAAGCAGGACAGAGGCTGACACACTTGACTAAAGCTGCTCCGTCCATTAGCAGAAGTGTAACGGAGACGTGGCTCCGCATCTGCGACCCCGAGCACACAGCGGGCTGAAGAACAAACAAACGTCCGTCCTGCTGCGGCCGAGCCGGAGCAGAGCTGCTAAATAAAACATGTTCGGAGCTCCCACCACAATAGGGCTAATGTGCAATCAAGTGAAGCGCTCCTTGTGATGCCGTCGCAGCACAAACCCGCGGCACTCACACCACTGTGAAATTGGGACTCTTCTGAAACACGTCCTCCTTATCTTATCTTTGTACGAAATCCCTTTATTTCTTCCAGCTCTTGTTTCCCATCCTTTGTTCTTTCCATTTAGGTGCATTTAACTTTCTTTCATCTCTTTCTACTTAAAAACCCTGTTTTAGCTGAATCTAACGCTCTACAGTATAAAGCATTGATTCGGTCGCTCTTTCTTGTCTTTGTTATGTCTCTCATTTCTTTGATTAATCCACCTTTATTCATCCTTTCTCTTCTCACCTACCTTTCCCCTTTCTTGCTCTCCTCCTCATTGCCTCGCTAAACTCCTTTTCTTCATTTGCTGCTGTCCGGTGTCACTTGTCATGCATGTTTCAAAGGCCACACGTTCCAATTTGAGTGTGTGTGATTCTCAACCATTATATGATCAATTGCACACGCCTGCGCAGCCACACAAAAGACAAACGTCAGGGCAAAATGACGTTCCGTTGCTATCGTCTTGTTCCGGCAACGATAGCAAGCACTTCCTCTGACTCATACAAATCACACACACAAAAGTTGAGTTAAACACACAGTTAGTCCATATGTAGTCAATGGGCTGGTTAGCAGGCACGCCGCTGACTGAGTTAATTAATGAGTGCTAATCAAAAGCAATCTTCTTTCATTTTCTAATCGTTCATAGTTCATTTCTCACGTTCTCCTCCTTCAGATAACACAACCCTTTGTGTATCCAGTCATTTCTGTGTGCTGTGAAAGAGAAGGCAGACTGCTCCTGTTATGCAGGACAAATGGCACAAGATTTTCACGCACACACACACACGGAGGGCACAAGGTGTGGAAATCCCTATCATCCTCGCTCTAATGGCTCCAATCAGAGGGGCTCTGAGGCGGCCCACCTCAGTCAGGGTTTTGCTAGTGATGAGCGGAGAACCAACTGATTCTTGATCACACTCGTATGCACAAAAACACACCCTCGCTCTTCTCCACTCAGATTTCTTGACTTGTGTGAAATCACTTGAAAGTAGCTCCTCCAATTTTGATGAGCTGGGGAAATACAGAAAGGGGGGCGCTTTAGTTTTTGAGCTTTATAAGAAAAGGATGAAATAAGAATAGATGTTCTGACCCAGGCTGAATCAAGTCAGCAGATCTCCTTATGAGTACACTATCAAACGAGTTAAACGCACAGGAGTCTTCAGAGAGTAAAGGTGAAATTCCCGACAACATGCTTACGTCATATCATCTAAACGTAGGGGGTGGGTGGTACATAAAGCTATACAAACAACACACGCTCGGAGCAATCATTTCCAACAACCATATGGCTGTTTGTGTGCATGCTGTACTTACATTTCAAGTGTGCTCTTTCAGCTTTTAATTTATTTTTTTCTTTGCACTGCTCTTGGAATAGTCCAGAGTAGCTTCAATAGCAGCAAATACACCACAACCAGACCACAGCCAGCTCCCAGCCTTGTATCACCCAAATGGTATAAAGCAGGTGAAAGCACTTTTCTTCCACCCCTCGGAACGTTTTTTCAAACAACCCACACACAGACAACCAATGTCAGAGCCCTCTGAATAGTTTTTTAGGCTCTGTGAAAATGTAGCGAAGCACCAGAATTAAATTTTTTCGTCTTTTTTTTCCTTACCGACCTGCTCCCATAACACACAGCTCTCCCTGCCTTACGCCGCTCTTAAAAAAGCGTGCATTTGACTATTTTCATGGAAATATTCAAAGACGAAACTATCTGGATGTCACTCGTAGGAATTAATTCTAACCTTCTGCTATCTGAAGCTCATTGTTTCGGTTCACTGTCACCACTCTCAAAAGAGCCATTTCAAGCCTCAGCAGGCTGCTGATTTCATTGAAAAAGAGCAAATAACTGAACACTACCTGTTCTGCACCATAAAGCAGACAGATAAAGCTGGAGGACAAAGTGGTGCATTTGGCAGCTAAAGAGCCACAAATTCCACATTACAAACCAAAAGTAATCTTACTCCGTCTGCCGGATGAATAAAAATATTAACCGGATATCATAACAACAGGTCTATGTCAATATTTTTATTAATTCTTCATACACTCTAGTTAAATGGCCAATATGCTGCTTTCAGGATGGGAAAGTAAGACATTTCTGTCAAATTCTCTAAAAAGGAATGATATCAATCACAGACATCTCCAATCCTTATAAGCAAAGTATTCAACCATTTACCCATCATTCACTCAACGGTTTTGATACATACCTGACCCTATGTCATTTCAAACAAGCAATGGGTTTACACAGAAAAAGGAAAAAAAAAAAAAAAAAAACACATTTAGAGATCAAGAAGCCACTGGTAAAAAAAAAAAAAAAACGGTAATAAAAAGGGACATCATACTGAGCTTTTTGGATTTTGTTTTATGTTTATGTGCTATATAACTTGGTCATTCATGCAAATGTGTGCAAAATTACAAAGCCAAAAGTCATACACAAAGGGAGTTATGTTTCAATCATAACTATCTGCAAACACTGTGGGGGTTCCTTCTGTTGACCCTCTGAGACTGAACAAAGTACCATAACAGCCCTGGTTGGGAAGCGACACTTTTAAAATTCCCTTTTACTGAGATGAGGATTCCAGCACTGACTGTTTCCGACTGATCGATATCTCCCACCATATTAATTACATCTTCCTGTCTCAGTTATCCTTCAGTCAATGTTTAAGGTGTAACAGTGAAGCTCGTAATTTGGATCAATCGGAGGGAGGGGGGCGAACACAATGCAGAACAAGCTCTGTGGTGACCGTTTAGTAATTTCATCACAATGGTTGCATTCTAAAACACAAAACAAATACACCCACACCTCAGCATGTCCCTGTAGGAAGGTGCAACATTGCCTGAATCTGAGCGATTGCAACTGAAGCACAGTTTCCTGCCTTCCACTGTGGCTGTCAGTTAACTGCAGACAGCCAGGCACCTCCACATCTGCTGGATTTTCAAAAGACTAGTCGGTAGTGGAACTGCAGAAAATGGCGGTCTGAAGGAACCTTTTAGTTCTTAGTAAACTGCCTCTGGCACTTAAGGTTCCGGGTACTTTTAGTTGAAATACAGCTTCATTCTCTCCCACAGAAAACGCTGCTCCAGAGCTGCTCAATTGTGGTCCAGACCTTTTCCCTCTTTTGTTGACATTACCACAAACACAACTGCATAATTCCTGCTGAGTAGCTTATTTGGCCAAACCATGCAACTTCTTCTAGTAGACCTCCCAAAATAAAATCAGTAATGAGCAAATTATGGGCTCTTTAAAACAAAAGGGAGCACATCACTATATGGTATACAGCTCACAGCAAGTACAAGGTAGGATTAGCACAGCAGCATGGCTTTAGGGAAGCTTTCCCCCTCCCTTTATACATGCAGAGGGTAGTCATGAATTAAGGGCCACACATGAATCTCTCTTGCATCAATCATCAGAAAATGTGCAAATGTATTTTCTGTCAGAAAAACAAACGCCTTCAAACCACCACAACTGCAATGACCCAATTACGCTGCCAGGATCAATAGAGTTCATCTGATGCTTGTACGAGGTGATTAAATCTGATTCCATTTCACGGAAGTTATAACAAGAGCTCCAGTCTGCACTCATACTGTGCTCTGTCTACTGCAATATTGATCAAATCAGCAAGGTGATTGTTGGGAAAAGCACAGCATCAAAGTGAGCCTGTCAGTGTGGCCTCCACCAGCTGCTGCCTGCTGTTTGCATACAACACTTGTCCATTTACTGACGAGATGATCACTTGGCATTTCAGCATTTTTAGACGATGGAGTTATACATGTGCCACAACAAACCTGTTAATGTGATGAGAAGGATGAATTCCATCCTTGAACATATGTTTTGAACATATGTTCTGAGCACATGAGCACATCATGTTTCAAACCTTCTGCTGCATCTCTAACTATACTAGTTAGTTATACTAATTATAACAAAGTTATACCGTTCTTGTTTTGTAATTATTTGCATTATTCTTAGCTCTCCATGTGCTCTCTTCTTGTCTTTTAGTTTTTGCTCCTGCAAGAGACCCAATTTCAACTCCAGGACAAAAAGTTTAATTCTATAATCCATCATAATATCAGGCGCTCGTCTTTGTTTAGCCACGACACCTCTCAGTGTTCCACAAGCTCTCAGTGAGGTAACAGACTACACCTGCATGTACCCAGCATGCAACACTGTGTGATTAAGCATGATGGGACACGTAGAGGGAGGGAAATGGCAACAATCGGTATTTGGATTATGCAAATTGTAGAACTCAATAAATATTCATAGGAAATTTAGAGCCAGGCGTGTGACTTCATCATCTATTTTCATAGACTAACTGAAAAAAAAAAAAAAGAACTGGAATGTGCAGGTGTCAAAATCATGAATGCACAAAGAGATCCGCAACACATATTTTCTGCACAGGCATACAAACTCTATGGAGAGGTGAGTCACACACATGTGCACGGAATCCAAAACAGCTCAGCTCACTTCTCCAACTCTGCTGTGAAAAATCTAAACTAACTAAATTAAACCTGTGGAAGAACTTTCTGGAGTTGGAGCCTATGTGGTGCCTGGGTGGCTTCTGTTTCCACAGAGAACAGTCCTAGGCCAAAACAGTCCAAAATCAGTTTGTTATGGTGGTCAGAACTTATTTAAACTCATATTTGTATTACAGGCATGTCCTTTTTCTCAATACTATTGATTCAGCTCACGGGAACATGCATTTTGCTGTCTGCCAAAACGGGAAATGATTAATAAACTTAAAAATATGCTTGCTAAAACATGCTCGAGTTGGTGTTATGCAGTATAACTACACGTCTAAGATAAAAAGACTCAGGAGAAAAGAAGCACCTCAGCAGGGGGTGCCTAATTCAATTTTAGGTTTCACAAGTCTCCACCTTTAACACAGTATGCCCAGGTCTATTCCACAAATAGGTAGCAGTTAGTACGGAAGCTTAAAAAGAGCGATTACTGCTTCTGATCCAGGCAAGGTAAAGTAAGGATTCTGTTTAAAATTCCCATTATCTTGACTGAGTGCATTTGGAAGACAGAGTTTCCAGTAAATCTGTGATCTGACAGCACTTCAATCGTTTAGTTGCCTGTTCCAAAACGTTTCTATCTTCCGTAAGTGTTTGTTAAATACATGTGACTGAAAAATAGAAGGATATGGAGAAAAGTGTGTGTGAGCAGGTGCTCGAGTATGCTAATGTGTGTGTTATAAGCAGGGGGAAGAAGAAAACCTAATTATTCCTGTGATCAAAGCAATTATTACGGAGAGAGAAAAAAGAAAAAAAAACACTCTGACCCAAAAATGTCTCAGCTGGAAACCATCACAGCTCAATCTGCTGCAACCTATTAAAAGAGTTATTAAGCTTTCACAGAGCACTCAGAAGACTCTAACACTCACGCAATGACAAAATTTGCACATTTGCAGAACCAAATGCATGCAAAATGTGTACTGGTTTATTTAAAAAAAATACTCACACACACACACACAGTGTTTACCTCATCATATTGCTTGCAAAAAGACACGTGCAAACTGCAGCGATTTACAAATCCACTCTCATCCCACAGCACAAAGGAATCTATGACTGGTGGGGTGTAAAACATCGCACATGGCATTCTGTGGCTCCTACGTTAAAACAAATCGGATAGAAGTAAATTTATCTCCTTGCTAAACCAAAAGCATTAGGCATGAGTGCGAGCCCGTCTGACGTTGAGGAATGTGGTAACAATCAGTCATGCATTTTGACTAGCTGCCGCTTGAGAAGTTGAACTTTTCTCAACAGTAAATGAGAAGAGACTGTTGAAGCCTGAAATACGTATCTTTGAGTGAGCTTTCACAGCAACAGGTTCAGTAAATAATGTCTTAATCATGCAGAAAGCATATTTGGAGATGCGAGTATGTGATTTTTCATAATGCATAATACAGTCTGTAACCTGTAATGCTTCAGGCTGATTTACAAAGGGAATATAGTAAAAACCACTGCATTGCCAAATCATAAATACAAATAATGTTCTGAGCTATAGTTAAAGTTGGGTTGATTAACCACACCTCTATTCTGGAAACATGCATATATTGAGGTTTCTCAGCACAGTAGCAATTTTTTTGTAAGAAGAAACCCACAATTTCTTTATTTAAGGTTTAACACCAGTGAAATTGCCCTTTCACCATTTTATTCTTTTTAACAACATTTTAACAACAGCGAGGAACAAGTCTTTTTTTTTAAATTCTGAGTAAAGCAATTTCAGAGATTATGTTAGATCGTGCTATATGTGTCAGTCAAAGGTTGTGTGGTGCAGGTGTGTTACACAGTTTTTTATAGATTTTTAGGACTGCAATACACAAGCCTCAGATGAGCCATTCGAATCATCGAGCTTTGTATCGGAAAACTAGCCAACTAGTAAACCGTTTTGTCTTCATTAGGGTAAAACATTTTCCCTGAATGCCAGAATTTACTTTGTATGCCCACTTAAACAGATAAGTAATAAGAAGAACAGGATTAATTTTGTCAAGAGCCAAGTTGAATTGAATTGAATTGGTGGGCTGAAAGGGCAAGATAACTATCTCGTGCTGTGGTTGTCATGGGATTGCATGTGCACTAGAGTGACGACACACCATTAATTTGTGAAGAGCCAGAACCAATCCAACAGAGGTCAAACTTCTGTGTACCAACTCAAATAACTTGTGTTTCAGGAATAACTATAATAAGTGCATTGATGTTGTGCTGACCTACATCAAAGAGCTGAGGATCACCATCAACACCTGCCACATTTTATGCCACATCAACTGGTGGTTTTTAAAGATTTTACCAGAGATAGCTGGTATTTAAAGCAGACATTAATATAGTGCTGAGATGGCCAGTTTAAGTCTATTACCCCTACTGGTATGCTCACATAGCAGCAATATCCTTGCTAGATTCTCAGCAGCTAGTACATGTCCATGAAAAGTTGCACAATTTAACAACTTAGTGTCGAGAACTTAGATCCCGTACACACGAACGCAGATATTTTGATAATCAAAGATTATTTTAAAAACTTTTTTATCCACATGCAAACGTGGTTTTGGGTACTGAAACCAGATTGAACTGCATTATCTCATTATTATCTCATTATTAAAATTAAGCCCTGCTGACATGGAAGCAAAATATTTTTCACTTTTTACATGTGTGTACCAATACATTTACATTACAACTGTATTGATGAATGCACTAAGGTATTGGAATGAGCTACGAACTTCCCTGCTACATAATGCAACACAGAACCAGCCATCAACATCCCCAGTTTTGGATGAGACTCGATCAGATTTCTAGTTGTCGGAACAACTTTGAGAATAAAGTGGCTGTAGTGAACTGTTTTGCCTACACACTGAAAGAGGAAACCTCTGAGCAGAACACCTGTCGGTGCAGTCAGAAAAGCGCCACAATTAACTATCTATCAGGCAAGAAGAGGTAACCTACAGCAGAGAACACCTTCGGAAAGATTTGAGTTGGACAACAATAAGGCAAGTATTACCACTTTTACCCTTTGTGTATGCAGTTAGATGTCACAGTGCAAAGAGTTGTTTTTGTTGTGTTTTGCATTTCCATATAGATGAAACTTTTTTGAGAAAAGTGTTGTGTGGACTTTTTTGGGGAATGGGGGAGGAAAATAAATCATCTTTTAAAAATAGCCATGTTTGTGTGTACAGCTGGAAGGTTGCAGAAATATGAAATATCTGCTCTGTGTGTTCTGGAATCCACATCTAATGCTTGCGTCAGTTAAAGCAAGCTCGGCTCGGTTTGGCCCACAGTGCTGTTCATTTGAGCTAATCTGAAATCTGTCAATCAGGGTCTTCAGTGGACATGCCCATCCAGCCTCTCAGAGCAGAGAACACCCTTTACTTCTTCCTGATTTTGAGACCTAAATTCATTATTTGGTGATTGTTTTAAGCCTTCATGCGTGGCCATGTGGTTAATAAAACATTATTTGTGATGTGACGAATACAGAATGCATATTTCTTTCTGCTTTATTTGGATTTTAAACGTGATGATCTCCCAACCTGAGCTGAGTTTGGGTTATCTAAGAACAAAGAAACAAAATAACTCAACACACTTTTATCTTTTTATGGACTTGTGTAAGAGTTCGGTGACAAACAGTGTAACAGAACATGAAAATTTCCCTGCCAACTGAGTCTTACACTACTATTACTATGAACTGTCTGCCAACCTTTAAAACACCAGTCTGCCTTTGTTGCCTGCAGGACCGAGGCCACCATTAATTATCTTGTCTATTCCCATGACAACAGGACTTTATTCCTCCTTGCTTCGACGTAGCAGAAGACTGCAAACTATGGGACTTACTTTACATGTACTAAAGCAGGCAATCACACCATATGATGCCCTGATGTAATTTACTTTTCATTCATGAACACAGCCTGAGCTCTGCTCTTACTTCCAAACAGAACACAACCAAAACATCTAAGAGTAACTACCTCTAATTTGCATGGCAAGAATCTTTTTCTTTGTTTGCCACTTTTCTCAGTGAGTGTACCTCCCTCCTGAATAACAAACAGACTTCGTAGACACGCAGGATGGTGTTCTTTAGGGGCAAAACATATTCGGTAAGATAAACTTGTGACCTCAACTGAGATTTTAAGGATTATAATCAGATCCGTTCTTACCTGACAAACTGGTCCTCCCTTTGTTCTGACATTAAACATGGGATATATCAGATGTCTACACAACAAAGACAATTTGAAGAAGAAAAAATAGATCAACAGAGAAATCCTGAAACTTGTGTTTGTGCATCAGCTCAAAAAGGTTGTCCTGTATAGAGCTTCTGATTTGTGAGTGCAACAAGAATCCAAAAGGTGTGGACCAAAACAAAACATACATCAAAGAAAAAGGCTGTAAAAGTTGGTGAAATCATGCTAAAGTGGGATTTAGGAATTTAACGGGTGAAAGTACATTTGCAAATATCCTCCAGCTAAATTTAAAAATACCACTTACTGCCAGCCTGATACTTCAGCAAAAAAAAATCAATACTATCCTCACTGCCTCTGTGGTATGAAGTTTTTAATACCCATTTCAGCTGTCTTCTACTTACTTACATTGTGAAAATTCTGCTGGAAGTACTGACCTGCTTTGCTTTAAGATCAACCAGGAAAAATTGATCAATGGAAGAATTAGTTAAAAATATAGATTTACTTAGACTGTCTGGTGACACCACAGGTTAGTAGTGCATGGTAACATGATAACTAAACTGTGGTCACATCTTAAGGATGTGTTGCCACTAAAAGGGTCATTTCATCTGTAGGTCAAGATCAGAGTAGCTTCCAGCTTTAGAAAACCCATCAGGAAAGCTTCTGATTCTTCAAACTAAGAGCCGCCTGGCTGCTGTCTATTGAAGGTAGATACTAACTACTCATAGGGACTTCATGCAACCTTCAGAAAAAACTAAATATCACTTTAAATATAACTACGACATCATCACAGCTGGATTCCTGACACTGCCAGTACCCGCAAAGTGTGATGTCCTTTTTTCAGCAGTCAAACTGACAGCAGGCAGCAGCACTTCCAAGCATCTCTTTCACCTCAAGAGCACAGCAGTTTTGTTAATTGGCTGCCATTTCAGAAAGTCACTCTAACCGCTTTTTGGTCACTGCGTTAATAAAGAATTAATAAAGAAGAACTGTTAAAGAGCACCTGCACTGCTGACATCCAACTTAACCATACAAGCCATTTGCCATTTGCTTTGCAGACGCTCTTGCAGTCTCCCACTGATTAACCCTCATTTAACGCTGTATCATACAAGTTTAGCCCTGGCTTATACATACACAAGCATAATTTCACCAAAGGTTAGCATTAACAAAAAGGTTTCTTGTGGCTGGAAATCATACTAACAAGTAAATAAAAGGAGGGAGACATCACCTTTGAGGCGTTAATGATAGATTTAAAAAAAATATATATCATAATCAAAGAAAAAAAGACAGCCATGTCTCAAATTAGACTATAAATAAGTTCTGAGTGGAGAAAGCAAGTGATAAACCTTTAAGATAATTGGGAGATAGCTAGCATAGCTTCCATTTGAAATAAAAAAAGAAACTTGGGCGAATAATTTCAGCAACGGACATTTTTTCTCTCAACACTGCACTGAAGGTGCCTTTGGTCTAAGATAACAGACATCTGTGGTGAAGACCACTTGTATTGTGAAGAGATGCTTTGAAGGGAACCTCGTGAAAAAAATCAATTTAAAAAAATCAGTCATCAGAATTCCAGTCAGAGCAGTTATTTTGCTCTCATAATGACAGCATGACTAATTAGCCACGTCTCAGACTAGCTCTGATTAAAACAGATACTGAGTCGACGATGAAAAGATATGTGGTTCTGACATGCAATGAGGAAAGTACCAGCCACGAACATTTGTTACTGTGCAACCAGAAAGCATCTAGCCCTGACATTTACAGGTGTAAAACGGCCGAGTTCCTTGTGTATTCAAAAGGCAATGGGAAGTCATAGTAACAGATCAGGATGTCGAGTCATCCCGTCTGCCATGGATCGCTGCTCAAACAGTGGGGTAACAGCCTCTAAGTAAATTCCATCAACTCCACAACAGTTCCAGAGAGAAGACAAAGAAAGAGAGCCGAGAATGTGGTCGGAATATCGAAAATACTGCCGTATAGGAAAGACTGACTAAAAAACTGTTATAACAGTTTCACTGTGATAAACAAACGCCATTACAGCAGAAATTAGCTTCCGTCCAGATTCATCTCTCAGGTCCTGTGTCAGGTCTTCGCTGGATTCCTTTCCCATTTCTATTAAAGCCATCGATGTCAGATTCTGTTCATCTGCTGTAGATAGTTTTGAGGCATGGTTCTTATTCTTTTATCCTCCACTTGTTCAGCTTCCCCAAACCTTTTAAGAACACAATGCATCCCATGCTGGGATGTGCCAAGCTAAAAAAAAAAATGTTTCATTGCGTAAAATACTATATTATGTCTTTCAAAGTTTTATCTCTGACCTTTTTCATAGATGTGGCTAAAGAAATGTCTGCAGATATATTCTAATATGTGTTCTCTGGCAAGTCTGTTATGTGTAGACACAACACTGGTTCATCCCTTGAGTTAGGTACCTTTTTATGCTTGAATGGTTAATAGATCAGTGTTAAATAGCTAATTTAAAAAAAAAACTGATTTCCTCAGGTACAAGGCCAGGACTGGAAAAAGAGTGAAGAAATATTTAAAATATTACAAAAACGTCTGGCACCAAAAATATGAAGAAATGAAAGTTGGCTTAAGAGCTTTGAACAAAACTAAAAATAAAGTTCAGTTTCACAAGAAATCATTCATTGGAGCGTTAATTTTGTGTCTGCAAGAGGTACTAAATGAAGACCTTCAATTCTTTGGTGTTGCATGTCAAAATTAATTTCAAACTGTATATCTTAATTTCAGTGTCAATCTTTCTCTCTGCCCTAAAGTAATGAAGTCAAGTTCCAACAAAGTCAGACCCATCAGCACACGATGCAGAATCCAGAGCAGAGGCCCAAGGAGGCTGCCAATCATCTCAGTGTTTGCTGCGTTTGCTGACAGCAGTTATTCGAAAGTCTCGAAATGAATATGATAATGATCTGTTGATGCGCATGAAGTACTTGTAATTAGAATTTGGCTCAGGTGTCTGAGAAAGGATTATTGAGAAGAAAAAAAAAGGAGAAGAATAAATCTTCTTG
Source organism: Leuresthes tenuis (assembly GCF_036924035.1). Taxonomy (NCBI): domain Eukaryota; kingdom Metazoa; phylum Chordata; class Actinopteri; order Atheriniformes; family Atherinopsidae; genus Leuresthes; species Leuresthes tenuis. The sequence goes on along the minus strand of NW_027325374.1, from coordinate 17,090,188 downwards.
TAGGTGTTTCAGGCGGACAGTGAGCTGTTGCCCTGAGCTCTGGTTATGTGCTTGTAGGTGAGGGCATTAACAATTGATGTCTGGGAGAGGAGGATGCTTTTCCTATCTGTTTAAGAATAATCCTTTCCTTACATGTCAAATAGATTCTGTTTTGGAGGGAGAGAGGGGAAACACAGGGCTACAGCTACCTATTATTATTAAGTGTATTTTCAACATTTCCTATTTTAAAGCTGAGGGAAAACAAAGACGATGGTGACAGAGAGATACTACAGAGACTGACGACGAGGAAGAGGCAGACAAGAGAGAAAAACTGATCATGGCACAAAAAGTGAGATGCAGCGAGAGGAACCAGCAGTTGTTATCAGGATCAGCAGAGGTATCAGATTCCGGTGCTATTAAAGGGCTATTTTGAGTGTAAATAGGAGGGGGAGTGTCAATAAACTGTATCACACCCTGACGTGAGAAAAGTTTGCCTGAGTCACTGCAGATGCACAGTTAAACACATCCAGTAGGCAACACATTTAGATTCCCTCCAGTCAGCAACAGCCCACCAAAACAGCGAGAGACACAAGACTTGTGTCCTCCAAAAAATCCACAACTTTTTAAAATGCGAAGGATTAACAAAAAGGGATCCAATGGTACAGATGGACAGACATATCTTTTAACAGACTTTTACAAGCACATACTCTTGCATAAGAAAAATCTAATTCCTCAACAAATAAGAGCCTAAACTAAAACTGAATCCTACTTACTCTTCATACCGTTACTCTTCATAAGCCGTCATTGCATGTGGTTTTTGCTGCTGCCAGCCTCTGACTGAACACACTCCATTGTTTCAACACTTTGTAATGCAAAGTGTGGGCAGTATTGCACATTATTTTCTGCAACTTCTGCAGCATTCTTCCTTAGAATCAGCTCCAGCACAGAGCTGGCCTTCTTTATCAGTTTGTCGCCCCAACAGATGTGGTTGTGAAAGCATCCACCTACAATTTCTGGAGATTCCCACATAACAGAGCAGGCTGAATTGTATTGAAAGTAATGGAGAAATCAAAAAACATGATCCTCACTGTTCTGCCTGCTGGTTCAGATGAGGATGGTCTTGCTGAAGCAAGTATATTTGTTGTATTCAAATTGTACTTAAAGTGTTATCCTGTAGGGTTACTGAATGTGGAAATGTATGACTATTGTATCATTGTAATCAATGCCATCTGATCACATCCACACAGAGAAACAACTACTACCTATCAAGTACACCAGCACCAGAAGCTGACACAGGACTGTGACACCTCTCTATTAAAGCACCTACAAGGCTGCTCCAACTCCTCTTGGTTCGTATCCATTATGGATGAGCAGAATGACACAGACCACTGGTTCCATATGAGCCTAAGTGCCAAAAGACAGTCTTATTGGAGCGACCCCAGCAAAAGGAGAAAAGAGAAGGTAGTGGAGGGAGAATTGAGGTGACTCATTCACACCAGACATGATGAGAGCATATGAGCATGTGTCAGCACTGCTTGTTGATACACAACCCCTCTTCTACTGTGACCTTATCAATAGGGTCAGATCACGTCATCCTACGGCTTGACAAGGGAGCAGAAAATAAAGAAGAGAGAGTTTTTCATTGTCCTTTCTTCCCAATCCTTAACTAGTATCATTAGTCAAAGCCTTTGGTAAATCAATGATCTTGTCTGCAGTTTTGCTTGCTCACAGAGTGAGGTCAGGCCACAGCAGAGCAGAGCAAAAATGTCTTTCGAAACTATTTAACAGTGTACATCTCATTTCCTTGTAAGCCATTACAGTAAATCTACATTAAAGGGAGAGGTCAGTGTCTGTCAGCCTCTCTTCACACCATTACGGCCCGGCAGACACACAGGAGTTGTGCTAGAAACCCATGGACACACTGCCATCTACGGGCAAAAGATATGAGCCTTGATAGAGCAAAGATGAGTTTGGCTCTTATAAAAGTGTCCAAGAGTAAAATCTAAGTATGTGTTCAGCGTATACAGAGAGATAGTGTGTTCCTTCAGCTCGTGAAAGTTATACAAATAACTTACAACACAAATCCATCAAAAGGGAACTACATTGCATTATGAAAATATTAAGTGCAGTGAATTTTCACCTGGACTTTTTAAGACGAGCTCGGGTTGAGACAGAGCAGATACATGACTGTCAGCAGTTCTTCTCCAACAATTTATGTCTAAAACTTACTGACCTATATCGTACGGTGAGTGGTCCCTTGTTCCCAACATGGTCATGGTCTAGATTGTCTTCCTTTTCTTGAGCATCTTGATGCAAACTGACGCTGTCCATGGTTCTGATTCGGGAAGGTTGTCCCTTAATATTTACACCGTTATAATAGCAGGGACAGATGCTAAGCAGCTTACTTAACTTATATCACAATAGACAGAAAGGAAATCTTTTTTAACACTTTCTAAAACTTTCTCCTCTTGGCCCTACCAGTCAGTCCCACCTCTCTGTTTTGGAGAGTTAGGGTGCCCCTATTCTAGTAGCAGTCATCTAGGCATCCAAATGTTCCCCAAAGCTCCAGCTGAAGGGTGAGAAGACCATTATTCCTTGGTCCCTAGAAGTAAAGGGGCACCTTACTTCTGCTGAACACAGAAATAGGGACAAGTGGTAAGACCGAGGGGAGAAATTGAGATGGGCCTGTGTCTTTTTAATTGAAACACTAAAGGCTTCAAACTATTTTTTCCATATGGTTTTTCTGAATTCCTGTATCTGTAGAAACCTTTGCTTAGAAGACTGAGATAACACTTACTCTGTCTGCACTGACTCCTAGGCCTAACAAATTATGCAATTTTGAACCAAATGTGGAACTACAGAGTGTATCACAGAATATTTTGCAACAGGGCTCATTGATAGATGATATTCTATCATCATTTCATCATTCATAAGGACTAAAAATAAATGCATACCATGATGTATCTTACCTACAGGTTTTGGTCGGTCTCATGCACAGCAGTGAAACAGAATCAATTACTTTGATTGGAGTATAGCAAAAGATGTAAGCATATGCATCTTCACTTTAATCATACAGCTGGTATTCAAAGTGAACCCCAGTATACAAGGACATTCAACTCATCCATACAAGTTCAAGAACTTCCTGCATACGTTATTTAATCAATATGGAAGCCAATTATGCTGGAGATGAGAGTGCTATTACACGCTGAAGTTAAGCTAATCACTGGAGATGACGGCAAGTTTCAAACAGCACCACCTGCTCCTCTCTCATACAGTACAGTAGCTCTTGATAATGACTGCGCTATGGTACATTTTGTTTTTGTAAATTCTTCCAATTCACCTTGTTAGTGTCAAGATCCTGACTCATTCATAACCACAAACAGGCTCAGTGTGCTGTTACTGATGAAGCCTGACACCAAAACTTGTCAAAGTTTATTCGATGGCCTTTAATCACCACAACTTCCCTGAAGAGATGTAGGTTTATTTCCTCAGTCAGCAGTGTAAGTCCTGCAGGAACCAAGCCTGTGAGCTGCTCAAACAGTGAAATAACGACCCCCACTGCTGTGGCGATGCAAAAGGTCTGCATCAGGCTGAACATTTACGAAAGGCAGAGGCACATCAGATTACCTGTCTGGTCCCTGACATATGCAAAACACACACACAAACAAACACACACACACACACAGCAATTATTAGGCAGTGAACTTCCAGGAAGAAGGGTGCAACTTCTCTGATGTAAACTGCTTCCCCCAAAACACCCTCGTCTTTCTTTCCATATTCATATTTACACAAAGAGGGAAAACCTTTAGAAAAAAAAAAAAAGAAGTACTTCAGAACCTTTTCACACGTGAAAAAGATGAAAGGGAGCCAGAGTGCAGCAAAAAAATAGAAAAAAAACAAAGTGTACTTTTGTGTTTCTACCTCTATTCTTTCCTCAAAGGCCACAGATCCATCATGCCAGCGGCTCCACAATATCGGCCGCAACGGCTGCTTTCAAAGAACGGTCAACGGTTTTAAGATGATCAAATATACATACAGGGTCCTATTCATTTTTCCACAACCACTGTACATTTGCGCGGATTAATAATGCAAAAGAAAAAAAAGAGATGGCTAGTGGATGGGAAATAACGTGAGGGATGAGAGCAAACCAGAAAACAGGGAATAAAATGTACCAGGAAGGAAATGAGATTGAGGGAAGAAAGCAGCATTACATGAGGCTTGGTGCCAGTATTAAACATTTCAATCACACACTGAGCTGCTATGAAAATGCTTTTGATCCAGACTCCAAAGGGCTTTTACAAAACAAGCATTACTTTGAGTTGGCTGCAGCACAGTGGGATTCACAGAGGGAGTCCAAAAATGCTCTGAAGGGAAAAAAAAAAAAACTTTTCTTAAGAAATGGAATCTTTCCAGCTGAGTTGTCTTAATCATATTGTAGAATTCTCCATCTTCATTCCAAGATAAAACATTCCATGGGGTTTGCACGTATGTGAAATGTTGAAACATGGTCATTATGAGGACTCAGTTTAATCAGAGCAACAATGTTTCCAAACTGAAGCGGAACTGCGAGGTGGCAGGGGACAGCGAGGTGGTTCACATTCATGAACCCAAACAGTGAACATTTACTGTACTAATAACATCCAGAGAATGTTTTTAAAGCATTTGCTTTGACTTTCTAACCTCCAGTCATTATGCCAAGCAATCCCAGCATGAGAAGGCATGTGTGAAAGAGGCTGGTGACTCCAGTCCAAACCAAGCTGCGGTTAAGTCATTTCGACACAAAAAGCTTAATTTAATGTCTCTGCTTTTTGTTTTTATATGCTTATTTCAAGTTATTTTAATGTTTGTAGACCACTGCACTAAAAGATTAAAAAATTACAAAGAAATACACATGCAAGCCTACAGAAACACAAGTGTTGATGGTTAAGGTGGCTGATTACCATCTTTAGCTCAGAGTAACTTGCAGGAACATATTCCACCATTAAATCTGTCACAAGCTGTTGCACCGACAGTATTTTAGTGGCTTAATTAATATAGGCAGAAGCGATGGACCTCAATTGTAATCATGCCTTTGTTGATATTTTAATAGTCAGTGTATGTCACGTTTGACCAGAAGACAGCTGCTAGTTTTGGTAATTTTTCATTTTCTTTAAAACAAGGAATTGCAACATTTCTTCAAGCCGGCTGCATTACTTACTGAAGACAACTTCATGCTTAAATGGAACAAAGAGCGATGTGTGGGGCGAGGATATCCTTCCCACAGAAACGGGCATATCAAAGAGTGGCCTATACGCAGAATGCAGCCATTGGCCACCTGAAAGATTTCCTGATAAACGTGTGGGGAACTGAAGAGTCATGTTGAATCTTACATCCCATAACTGTGTGGCCATCAGGAGCCGATAGATATATGAAAACTTGCCACCGCAGACACAGTGGTTACCTTAGGCAAAGTGCTATGTGAAGATGCACAAATACATTACGGCGCTTTAACAAATAGCACTGACTCTCACCTACGGTTCCTGAGCGGTGTCCCATCAAGAGGAGGCCTCAGGGTGGACCCCAGGACTCACTGGAGAAACTATATCTCTCAGCGGTCCTGCAAACACATCAGCGTCCCCCTGGAAGATCTGGAAGAGGAGGCTGGGGAGAGAAAGGTCTCCACTCAGACTATTACCCCAACAACCTGGTCCCAGACAGGCGGCAGAAAATGGATGGGAAGGAATGCGTGGATGTATGGTCAAAGAAGCTAAGCTGGCTGCAGGATGCACAGTGAGTTCCTCAGATTGTAGAGCTGCAAGCCTGCTTGTTTTTTTGTTTCTACGCGTGTTCAGTACAAAGATGTGATGTGTGTGTGGGGGTGAGTCTGCGCTGACCAATGAGTAATACTAAGCAGCATAGTAAAAGGTAACACTCTGTATTTTCTATGTGAAGCAAGCAGTGTGTAATGAATAATTGATTATAGATTATTTGAATATGCTTATATCACCCAGTTGCTCATCTATATTTTGCTGTTGACGATTCAATGTAATGCAGTTATGAAAATGAGAACGATTTAGATTCATATGAACGCCACTACAGAGGATGATAATGATGACAACAAAGACTGTAATTCCATTCTAATTAAAGACCAAAAATTATATGGACTTAATAGTCATGCTAATATCAAACAGTGGATTAAGTCAAAAGCTGCTCCTCTCAACTAAGATCACCATCAGACACCAGACAACTATGTTTATCTCCATCACATTCACATGCAGAATCTATTTAGATCCGTGGACTGATCACAGCTGCTGAGATAAATCACATACGAGTGGCTGCCCAGAACCAAGACTTATTTTTTTCCTGAAGGTGGCATAGATAATCTGATCCTCAGCACATACTGGGATCTAATTCATTCCTTAGCTTGCACATTAAAATCTGATAATCCCTGATATGGTGCACAGCGCACAAACCACTTCAACTCTTCATCAGTATTCTCAGTGTGAGCTTTGGTAGCTGCCTGGGTACACAGGTAAAGTCCATGTGCCATCCCCAAAGGAGAAAAAAAGAAATCAGGAAGAAGCACAGCGAAGGCCAACGAAGACCTCCCCCTATTCTTTGCAGCTGTGTTTGTCCAATGCAAAAGAACCTTGTGGGTAGGAGCAGGACAACAGAAAGCTCTGCAGCATCCTTCATCACCACCTCACCTGGTCAGCTCTCCCTCTCAGCTCCACTCTCTCTACCATGCACCCTCCTGTCTGCAGTCATCAATAAATCTGCCATCCTAATACATCTTTGATGCTGCTGCGAAAAGACTGATTTCAATATTTAATTCAACACACCTTTGATTTACTTTTTTTTTTCTCTCTCAATGTTTTCTGAAAACCTGAAATTCTACTGCAGCATCAGTATTGGATTGGATTTTAGGACGTGCTGGAATCATTTTTTAAAAAGGACAGCACGGCTGCAGTACTTGTATCATACTAAAATATTAGTTTAGGGACCGAGGACGTGTCAGGTCCCCATAGTCATATACAAGAAATCTCCTCTCAGAGAGCGCCCCTCCAGCTCAAAAACTGCTCCTCTCAACTAAGATCACCATCAGACACAAGCCGAAAGACAAACTATGTTCACCTCCATCACATTCACATGGAGAATCTATTTAGATCTGTGGACTGATCACAGCAGCTTGGATGAATCTCATATGAGTGGCTGCCCAGAACCAAAATGCAGCTTTTCCTGCAGGCGGCACAGAAAACCTGATCTTCCGCACATACTGGGATCTAATTCATTCATTCACCTATCCCAGCTATCATCAAGTGAGATTTAAGGGACACTTTGGACAGGTCACCAGTCCAACACAGGGCCAACACAGAGACAAACAAGTATGAGGAACCCGGAGAGAACCCACGCATGCAAACGGCCCCAGCCGAGTTTCGCCCAGGAACCCTCCTGCTGTGAGGCGACAGCTCGAACATCACACCACCGTTCAGCCCTCGACCAAGATGGGACGAAAAAGAAAAAGGCACAGAAATGATGCGGGTAGATCAGAGACCCAATATGATGTAGGAACAATATGTCTGAGCCAAAAGGCTTGTGGCTTTATAATCCACTCAAGCCAGAAATCCTTGATAACATCAGAGTTTTCAACTGACTTCCACTGAACAAACTGGTTGGTAAAACTGTCAAAGTTAGCATCAGTAGCGCGACTCCTTTGTTGCTTTATGGTGACGCTGCATTTAAAATCAAACTGAAACGTAAATTTAGCTTTTTCGGGTGAGGCAACATGCAGCACTGTGACTGCTGTCTGATCCTGTGTTTCAGTTAAAACAGAGAACAGCATTTCAAACCAACTTTTTAAACAACATTTTCACCCCAGAGACATTCAACTGCCCGAATGGCCTTTAAAACTGGCTGCCAGAGATGCAACGATTAAAAAAAAAAAAAAAACATTTCCAGCAGACCAAAAGTGGAGTTAGAATCCACTTTCAAATGTACAATACCAACTAAAAAGTAAAAGCAAACACAATGAAATATTATTTCTCAGCAAACTGGGATTAGCACGCTGTCAAAAAATAATCTACTAGAACTTCATGGATACTTTCTTTTTTCTAATACATGCAACCCTCAGCCACTTTCCTTTCCTTTCTCTATTCCACAAATCATTCACACATAAATACAATAAACCACCACCTCTCCTCTTAAGCCTGGAGGCCTTTGAAAGAGCAGAGAGTGGTGCTCTTTAGCATATAAGAAGCAGGATTAAGTTGTTTATAGAGCTAGGCTGTTATCACATAGCACATTAACAAGCTCAACTCTCGACAAACACACGCACACAACTTGTGATTCGGCGCGAGGGGAGGGAGTGAAATGTGCTATGAGGCAGCGATGAAGTGATAGAGATTTGCTGGTTTGCTGGTGGCACATATTCAGCAGAGAGTTGTTGCGGCTTCTCAAAGGCTCCATGGGGTTTCGAATGAAAAGGCTCCCAACAAGCATGGATAGTTATCTGTGTAAGCCTCTAAATATTCATATCCACATCCCAGCAGTGCTCCAAAAAAGGAAAATAAAACTCATCATCGAGTCGAGACATATCACTCAAAACAGATCACTCCCACATATTTGGAGACCCAATTTGAAACTCGAGAAGGAAAATGATTTTGTGCCTAATCCTCGGGTTCCTTGAAAGGCACTCCAAACTAAATCATTATTGCCATTATCATTATTACAGATGTGCTGGTGAGCAGAATAATTTGGACCCCTGCAGTTATTTTGTGCCACCTTTCGCTGCATTTACTCTACAACTCCTCTCCAGCAACATAAGGCTCCGGTTGCAGTGATTTGTCGAGGCACAACGGCGCTGACCTTTTGCAGTCCTTGTACTGCTTGCTTGTAATCACACTGATCAAAGAACAGAAGCTCATCCCTCAGCACACACTGAAAATTACACTGGATGAGACCAGGAAGATTATTAAGATATTAGTTTTCATTTTTTGGCATTACAGTCCTTCCTCCTGACATTATGCAAACTAATTCCAACAGTTTATGAAGCCTTTTGTACAATTATCCCCCCTTCAGTTTGCGGGGACTGTTGCTCTCGAATAGGCTTGATCTGAACCGGCCCCAAAAGCACTAAAAAAAAAAAAATCATCAATTTTTAATATCAGAGAACAAGATTTTTCAGATTACAAGATGACTCACCATTCAATCATAAACTCATGAAGAGCATGCACAGTGGAGGTTCTTACAGGCCGGGCGAACAGACTTCCATCACATGTGAATGGGCTTAAATAAAAGACAAAACATGCAGCTTTTCTTCTTCCCACTGAAGAGAGCTTATCAAATTCTTGCTGGTGCTTGTAGCTTTGCTCAGTGGTTAGCAATATCTGTCAGCTGCAATTTTTTTTATCCAAAATGTCTTTCGAAGCAAGTCCGAGGGCTTTTCTAAGTCTTTAGAGCGGCACAGTTTTAAACAAGGACAGAAAGTTACAGCGGGATTTGACTTTGTTCAGTGGCCATCAACGCTGCAGGAGTTGCAACAACATCCAAAACCCTGAAAGACAAATTATCAGACACACATGTGCTTTATCCAACTTCATAAGTGGGTTTGATTCTGTGTATTCATAGAGCACCAACCCACAACAATAACCTACATAAAACAATTTTACAAGGACCAGCATCGTGCAGGAATGAGTTCAAATGAGCATGTCTATGAATGGCATTCGTATTTTCCATGAATGCTGAAGTGAACCAAGCAGTTTTTACCTCAGGAACAGGAGGTGAGTGCTGCCCTTCCTTATTGTGTTCAATGACATTTTTGCCAAGAGTGAACATGTCACAATGAATAGTGCCTGCTCACTCCCTGAGGGTCCAAGCTGCGGTGGAAGCCACCGTTTGCAGTGATTTCTGCACCAGTCACAGACAGAAATATTACGTAATATTTTATATATATATATAAAACTAGGTAACTCGGTATAAAACTGAGTCACTTTTAGTGTGTTGTTCATTTTGACAATGAAGAGTTTCTCACTTCTGCTGGCTAATAGGCTTTCATGGGTGTGCAAAAGTGACCAAACAAAATAGGCTATGCACTAAAACCATGTCATGTTTAGTCTTTTTTTGTTTGTTTTTTCTTAAATAAGTTTGATTTGAGAATCCTTATAGTTGTTAGGATAAGTTTAGAGATGTGCATGCATCTGCTAAGATGTCTGCAGGGTTACAGAATAAATGAGAAATTAACAAACTACTTCTTTGTGAACTGTGAATATGAACTCGTTCACTTTTAACGACGGTGAACTGAACTTTCATCTTCTTTCATGACAATGATAGATATCGGTTATTGATTCTTTATACTGCAAAATAATTTCCCTCTTTGGGATCAATAAAGCATCACTGAATCAAATTCAAACACAATCTGAGGGTACTTTACTGAGAAAGCAAACAATTATAACACTAGTCCAACTAGATGCTGTCCGATTCAATCCAATTCATTGTAATATTCGTGATGGATGACTTAGTCTGAAAGATCCTCTTTAAGAGCGCTGCCCAATTCCTGGAAGGCTCACTTCTCTGTTCTGCCTGCATTAAAGCACCATGGGCCAACCACTTTCTCAAGGCCCTCCACGCCACCACCACTGGGAATACATACTTATAATACATAAAATAATGCTTCAAGAATCACTGCAGTATAACTTAACTGTAACAAAACATGCTTTTAATGTCAAAGACATTTACTTAGCTCAACATATCTCTATACAGAAATTGAATTCCATGCATTAATACGGGCTTGCTTGTACTGGGTACTATATTTATGGGTCAAACATCAGCAGGGAGCATTTGACTACAGCCTGATGGAGACCATTTCAGATGTGAGGAACATACATTGTAGAGGAATATATTTACTGAGAATACTGGACTCCGAAGTAAATTTGCATTTCCACAGTGCTCTTCTAGTTATGGTGGGTAAGCTCATGTGAAATAAGGAGCACGTCTGCGAGATTAAGAGGACACAGGATGATTGGCATTGAGGAAGCACAAGCAGATGTAGTACATCGCACAGCAAAAGCCATTTATCTAAGAAGTGAGACAATTGCTTTGACAGCCCAGTAATTACATTGATCAGGCGATAAAATGTGACACAATCTGCCAAAGTGACAGTGAGGGATTGATCCCACTGTACAGTCACTTTGTGCATATCATTCAGAGCAGAGTTAATCCCGAGGCAGTACTGAATGCTCTTCCATGGCCGTTAAGCATGTTTTGATATTTTCCATCTGCCATCATAAAATGAGGAAAACAAACTGAACATTTAATATGAGAGAAACACACTGAGGTCAGTCATCTGAAGTGATAAAAATCACAAATACCAACAGTAACGCAAACAAATGTATTCAGACCTGACTCCTGAAAACTGAGCAGTGCATTTTTCAGATTCCGCACGGCGAACATTTTCAGCTAAATCATTCTGCTTCTTCTGAAACGGAGCGCCTCAGGAAGAAACTTGTGTCAAACATGTCATACAAGACAACTTCAGTGTAAATGCTGCACAAGAGCACGAGAACACAAAAGGAACAGGGGAGAGCACCAGATGCCACAAGTTCATTATCAGCTCAGAGTGTGGGACACCACAGGGGTTGACTATCTCAAGATACTAATCAACTCTGATTAAAAATCCCCCTCTGTTGGGCCGAGCCACTGATATTATTGTCCCTAAAGTATGCTTTTATGCCACCACCTCCCACCTGAAGTGCACTGCAACAAGTGTGAGATAAGGTGTGGAAATCGGTGGAACAGCCACAGCTTTGAAATTAAAAATCTCCTCCTTTAAACAGGTTCATAGCCAACCAAGCTCAAACTCCCTTTCCTGCCACTTCACTGCCTGACCACACGTCGTCGAGGCAGAAAATGCGTTGGAATACAACAACATCCGGAACAACGAGCAGACATCTTGTCACCTCTTTGTGCCGAACATCCACCCACCGAAACCCGGGCGGTTTATCCCTAACCGCCAGGCAGCGTGCCAAAGTGAGTCCGTGCCGTCTTATCAGCATGGGCGGTCATGCAGTAAATGACTGGTTAGCCTGGCCTCTGCTAACACAATACCAGGTCCTGCACTGGCCAGAGGGCAGCCAGGCGAGCCGGGACCACATAGAAATCACTCATAAGGTAGAGGTGGATGGAAGAGAGCAAGAGGGAATGCAGTGGCGGATGTGTTACATGTTTGCTTGGTTCAGAAGCATATTCAACACAAAACACACAAACCCATGTGGTCGAGAAGATACTTAAGGTGGAGAGTACCAGAGCACATCAATGGCCTGGGGGCATGTGTGCATTAATGTGTCTGAATCTAAAAACACCCTTAAGGCAAGAGGAGAGGTGAATCTCCAGATGCATCACCTGAGCGCTTCCGGCTCTTTCCGGACTCTTGTCAGACTCACAGCCTCTCTCTCTGTTCTTAATCCAGCTCCAGAAACAGATGCCTCACTCCATTGCAAAGCTTCAAGAGGATTGAAGCAGCACAAATATTAGAACCGTCATCCTTAAATTGAGTTGCTCTCAGTCGCCTGGAAGCTTGAAAATGTCTCTGTAAGATCACAGATTAAACAAGTAAATTATCTCTTCTTTTTTTTACCAAAATGTACAGATAAGGACTATTTTAGGCTACATTTAAAAGATTTTACAGCACAGCAAATACATTAATTATTTCTAAAGTAACCTGGACTTGCAAACAGACAGTGATACAGTCCCCTGACGCCTCCCCGAGATGACTCAAAAAGGTGACGAAACAGGTCTGTCGACCCCCTTTCTGCACGTTAAATGAACGTCGGAATGCCAAAGACTGAATTATGTCTACAGAATGACAATCAGCCGTCCACTTCTCCTGAAGAAATTAAAGGGGGTTAAAACCTGCAACTTGTTATCATGTGAACAGAGTTTCCCCATTTAATTTCACACTCAACTGAGCCATCGTCGTAACAAAAGGGCAAACTACCTGCATTACAGCGGGCTAAATGCTGTCTGATAATGCAGGTTAATAAAAGCTTTTTCTGTTGATCTCCTCGAGTGTACTTGTGTGTTTTTTTCTTAGGATCTACTTTAACATTTTTCCAGAAGAAAGATAAATAATAGAAAATAATTTTCAATATTACACTAACCAAAGTATATATATGAATCCAATACTGCATTCTAATGAATTAAATACAAATAAATGTTACCCACTGGAACTAGCACTATTACCATTACATGTCATGTCGTCTCCCCAGGTATTAAGTGCAGTGATTCCCAAAGTGGGTGTTGTAATAAAGTGCCAAATACACTTTGGGATTAATTCAACACATTTCCATTCATTTTCACATTAATGACAAGTTCACATTTACATTACATTTAACCCCCTTAAATTGGTAGCGTGGCAGCTCACAGGGAAGGAAGCTATGGCTCAGAAGTTCAAGCGGGTCACTCACTAATCACCATCCAGGCTGGTGGCTTGATCCCCGTTTCCTCTTGTGCATTACAGGCACTAAGCCCGTTTACATGAGACAAAACAAAAAAAAAATGCTAATTGTTGTTAATTTGACCAAAACAGGACTTTTAAAATGCCCGTATTGTACAAAATCACGCTTCCTAAAGCCGGACAAACGCATATGAATCCGTTTTCTCACACAGTCCAGAGCACAGCCACACTTCATTGAACAACATTCCCCTCGAGCTGTACATGGAAGCATACTGTCAGAGCCTGAACTTGCTCCGCATGTACAGGCCAGCTCCTTGTTGTGTGTGTGAAAGCAGCAACAACACAATCTTTCCAATAGTCAAAGAAAGACTAAAGACCACAAAAGAAAGCAAGGCAGATATCTGCCAAGCCTCAACATATCTCCATCCTCAACAATGTCTGAGATGCAGAATTAACATATACTGTAAGTCCAATGAATGATTAAGAGGAGGTTTAGAACCAGAGATTTACTAGCAGAGTGTATTCATGATGAAGCTGTGAAGTGAAAATCGTGTTTATTTACTTTTTTCCCTAACAGCTCACAGGAAACAACCAAACTGTATTTGGGTTATCCAATACTGCTGCAAAAATGCAGGAAAGCTTAAAGAAATGTTGTGATTTGGTATCCCGGAAGCCAAAAGGTGCATCACGTGGGATTGTGTCCCCTACAGGGGTGCTCTCATTCCTCAGCCGCGCTTTTCCATATTTATCTCCAGGAAAGGCGGATGATGACACCCAGCAGGCTCTGGCTCTGGGCGAGGTGATTAAAATGTTCATTAACACCAATCCGTCCAGGTGATGAAATCTGTCACACACCCCTGCTGCGCCCACATGGAATCGCCTGCAAGATATGACGAGATAAGAAATCCACACACACACACACACACACACACACACACACACACCATGCGGCGGCACCGACCACCTGGCCCCACCTGTAACAAACAATATGTGATGTCACCCCTTTGTGCCAGGTAAATAAATAGTGTCTGTGGGATTAATTGTCACGTACACCCACAAACAGACCACCCTCTGCTGAATAAATGAAAGTCCCTCACACCTTTGGGCTGGTAAACATGCCCAATCTGTTGGATTAAGATCTGAAAGGCAAAACAATGGGAGCTGCTGCCTGGCTTCTCTTCATATGAACTGAGGCCGCAGCTGAACGTGTGGGCTCAATTAAGCTCAATTCACAAAGACAATGACTCATTATTTGCTCTTTTACAGTTGGCCAACTGGGATGTAAACAATTTCCCAACATAAAGCAGCTACACACCAGTCACAATAGTTTTCCTAAACACCCACAGACGCAAATGCACTTTTTAATTTGGGCGTCGCACATGCGTCCGCACGCACTGCGCCTCACTTACACTCACTCAAGGGGACATGACACTCAAACAGAGATCCTGCATATTAGTAAATGTGCGCACGCATGCACATTTGTTCCAAAATACACATACCTACACACATTTCTTTAGTTATGACTCCCTTCTGTCAAACGCGGCCGCCTTTTCTCATATTAACCCCCAAACACACTCAGCCACTCATTTGTTAAGGAGTAATGAAAATCCTCCTCCATGTTGACACATTAAGACGCACGCAACAGTTTTTATCAGCATGAAAACACGCCCTCACACTTTTGAGCGCACACGAGTCAGGCTCACGCACACACACAAACGCGCACAGCCGACAGCTCATATCCCCAACCACCCGGAGGCCAAGGGCAAAATGGAGCACACGGCGTGGCGATAAATGCAGATCTATGTGTGTAATGAATAAGTTACACACTCCTATTAGGGCAGGCTGCAGTGACAAATGCCTCTCATTCACTCATTAGGCCACTAGCTGTCAGGGGAAGCAGGAGAGACCAAGGCTCAGCAAGGGAAGCTTATTGGGTTTTAAACGTCCATGTAATCCATTTCCTTATTGCAGATGAATAAGCTGCTGTCCGCGGAGGGTTTATTTATGGTCGAATTAAACACGTACATGGAGGAAAAATGTAGGATGAGTCAAAGTGTAGGTCTGCTGATGTTCACGTCTAATTCTAGGGAAGAAAACACAGAAAAGAGTGAAAAATAAAAGTCAAAGTCAGAAATTGGCCAGTGTCAGATTAAATCCGCAGATTGAATTATTATTTTTTTTTTAAATCAAATTGCCTTTTTTCGCTCTCTTCACAAAAAGTGAAAGAGCATTAGGGTAATGAAATAACAGATTGAGAAGATAAAAATGAAAGGAAATGAAAAAAGTAAACATCACAAAGCTCTCAACTAGAAAATGAAGAAGAGCGAATTTCATCTCACTAGTCTAACAGCCCCCTGACCCTTTATTGATCTCCTCAGGTGTGCTCTGCCTGCCCAGCCAGCACTCAACAGGTTAATAACTCCTGATCCCTATCCGCCACTGGCAGGCCAATCTTTTTTATATACAGCACCGCAGGCCAATTTCAGCCAGATGAGAGGAGAAATCAGCCATCCCAGAGGAGGAGTTGAGAGCTATTTTCCTAGATTTGGTGATCATCACCCTTGGGGAGAAAATCCTCCAGGTAGAGCCATCAGTCAATCCCCAGTTGGTCAGCAAGCCATTAAGCATGCCCCTGAGAGAATGAAACACTTCTCAAAATTAACACCTGACGGACAAAGAGCTCCTCGTTAGAGTGAGGCACAAGTTCTCTGGTAAAAAATGATTTTTTCAATCCACTCAGTGGCCTCATTTCCAACCACTGCTTTATATCATTGCACCAGCTGACTTCTCACCTCAGCTAAGGCAACATACTGCCACCAGCAGAACGCTCTCTATTGCCAGTGAGCATGTTCACATGACACAAGAAAAAGACTAATTATTGTTTTAGCCCACCAAAGCCAGACTTTTAAAATGCACATAAATAAGTTAGTTTAACCAAAAGGAAGGGGTGACGAGCTGCACAGGCAGGCAGCATCCGTTTCTTTTCTCCCTCAGTGAAGAATTTTAATTCAAACGTAAAATTCAAATTTAAAAGCAGAAGTAAAAGTTGGAGAGGTAATAAAGATGCCAGAAGTAACCCTGAAGCTCCACAGCAGAGATGTGAGTGTCTGTCCAAAAAACAAAAACAGCTCGGTTTTATGGAAGAGTGGCCAGAAAAGCTTTGCCATAAGGCATCTGGGAAACTCCCTAAACCTGTGGAAATAATACTCCGATCATATTAGATTACAACTTCATTTAAGCCTATCAAGAAAAATACCTTTCATCACCTAAAGAACATCCTCTCCACTAGGGCTCAGCCATTTTGTAGACACTGCGAAATATTCCCGACTTTTCAGCCGTGAGTATCGTTTTTTTTTTTAGCAAACTTTGTTGAAAAGTCAGACGTTACAATTAGTGAAAACATCGAACATTAACATAATACAAAATAATGACGTGGGGGTCACATTATACAAAACAGTGATAAATTAGTTCATAAAAATGTTATATAAAGTGCATAGCTCAGCGGTTTTGATGGCTTTTCTGCTTATAGAATGTAGGGTTGTTGTAATGTATTGTTGACCTCCTTCACAAAAATTACAAAAGACGGTTTGTGATTAGAGAATTTGGATTTGTGTATATGGTATCTAGCAAGTAAAACAAGCAGGTTGATGATGTAATATTCACACATACGCTGAAGACCCATTTGTTTGTTTCCATTTGTCTGGCTGTGTTGTCCTTCCGGTTCAAAGAACGGACCACCAGTCCAATCAGTGACGATTCATGTCAAATCACACTGTCCCTTTAAAATCTTTTAGAAAATGATGTGTATTAAATCGTATAGAATCATTGGCTGAATGCCGTGTATCGTATCGTATCGTGAGATTAGTGTATCTATATCTATAGCCCTTCTCTCCACAGTGAAGCATGGTGGTAGCAGCATTGTGCTGTAGGGGTGTTTACATATGGAAAGGCCTGGGAAATTGGTCAGCATTGGAGGAATGATGGATTGTGCTGAAAGCAGTCACATTCTTGAGGAAAACCTATTTCAGTCTTCAAGAGACCTGAGAGTTGGATAGAAAGAAACCTGCCAAACCAACGCAAGAGTGGTTCAAAGAGATATATTCAAATTCGTTGTCAAAACCCAGATCAGAGTCTAAATCAGATTATGTGGTATGTCTTAAAGATGCTATAAGAACTGCTGTCCAGCCCATTGAGCTTGAGAATGGTAACGTTTTTGAATGAGCAAAAACATCTGGGCAAGATGAGCTAAACTTAGAAAGAAAACCCCCGCTCAATTCTACGTTGTAAGGCGACAGAAAAGGAAAAATGCCAAAGGGGGTGAAGACACAAGCAGGTTAATCCAACACATCTCCCTTTGCTTCTCCTATGAAGTCTTTCCGTCTTTGAAAAGAAAGTCTTGCAGGTCGGGTTCAGGTACCTTTCCAGAGGTTGGTTCTGTATCAGATCCAAGCCAGTCAAAGAGGCATAGTCTAGATGATGAAACCTTGTGCAAATCTACAGCTCAGAGTAAAAGAATTAAGATTTGCGTGTCTCACATGAAAAAAAGACCTTAAAACCAAAGCACAAACTAGCTTTCATTGTCAAAAGCTGAGTGCACTGGGGACAGCTTATGTGAACACTATTGCAAGAGATTTCCCCCTGTATCCTCTGTGCAAGTCAAGTCCGTATTCTAAGTTTTTTGTGGATTTATGCTAGAAAAACCTGTACAGATTCTTTAAGTCTACACAAACCTTCAAAGATGCTCAAGATCTTCAGCAACTGTGTAAAAGTGGGCCTGTGTATATGGTATTATAACATGCAAATCATTATCAGTATCCCCAGGAGATATCTCTCTATTTCAGGCTGATTTACAGTAAACATGAATGTCACTGTTACTTTAAAAGTCTTCAGGGGTTCAGCTAATTGCTTCCCATAATGGCACACATACAAATGTACAGCAACGCGCACGTGTGTCAAGTCCTTATTAAAACACTTGTGCACGTGCAAACTCTAAAAGGAAACAAACAAGCTATGCTAATGTGACATGTTAAGTACATGTACATCCTGTTTTCCACTTAAACAGCGTATGCACATGTGTGAAATGCATGTGCATATGATTTGCAGTGCACACTCATAAAAACAACCCGCACTGCTGCCTCTTATGCAAGTGTAAGTAGAGAGGGGGGCATCCCCTACATGAACAGGGATAGACGTTTTCATACATGGAAACAATAATTATCACTGCTCAAAAACAGTGGGGAAAGAAACCCATCTTTTGTGGGATGTCAGTAGTTCTGACAGTGCCTGAGGAGCATTCGAGAGATCACATCTGCAGCACTATCATTAGACAGGAGGGGAGCGCGCAGATCGTGGGGAAAGTATGCTGACAGCACATGAAAAAGGGGTGCTTGTGTATCAAATCAACCCCCCATTTGATTTTTGCTCACCCGAAACAACTCACACATTACTCTTCCGTCTCCACTCCCAACACACACACACACACACACACACATACAGTGGGAGTCAACATCAAAGTATGATGGAACGAGGCACATCATTAGCAGAGGAAGACAGGGGCAAGGGAGGATGAAATCATTTAGACGCCGCCAAGAAGAGGGAATTACTATGCCTGTCGGGACGAGGGGAGCACGGCTGGAAAGAGAGGGAAAGACAAGAGGGGCGAGAAGGAGGGGTGAAAAAGTGACAGAAAAGGTACAAATGACGAGAGAATGAAAAGTCTACACATGCAAGTAGGATAATGACTGCGGTGAAACAAAACGCACAAGAAAAACAAACTGGAGTAAACACCAAACTCAAGAGAAGAGCCAGATGACAAACTTAAAAACTGATTTGTCAAAGAGCGTCTGTGGAATTGAGCTCGGAGACAGCAATTTTCCTGATAACACATGTACGTTCTCATTTGTGAGGGAATCACCATTTCCCTCTCCAGTTACTTCCTTTCCTCGTCGCTCCTCCCTGCCGTGCTCTCCCGTGTCAGGGGGCCAAGCAGCCCCTGTTTGACAGTCTGAACACAGTAATTGCCAGAAGCCAGAGAGATGAAATGTGAAGCCGTTGTGATATTTTAAACATGGTGCTGCTGAGGGTCCAACTTGCACAGGGTGTGCTCGCTTGATAATTGGACCTGACAACACTCCTGATATCATCTAATTCTTTGAACTTTTCTGAATAATTGATTTTATTTATTTTTGTTACAAGCATGACAATACGTCTAATATGTGAAATATGATATACATTTATATTAACATATACACCCCTGAGGAGTACAAGTGCTAGTAAAGAACATATAAATAATAGTTTTGATGATTATGAAAATCTAAATTTGTGTATATAGTAGGTAATGCTTAAATACCACTACTTAGTTTATGTTTAATAAATACAGTACATACGCACGTGTCACACATAGTTCAGCTGGAGTACAACCTGAGGCCGATTTATACTTCTACGTGAGACCGCTTAACTGCCTGCCGCCATTTATTCTTCTACGTTGTGTCCCGATGTCAGTTACACAACTACAACACTAGGTGGCAGTAAAGTTCATATGTCACATTGCAGGCTCTAAAATGAGGGAATTTGCTGTCTTTGGGCATTTCCTGTTGTCAACAGCGATGGCAATCTGCGAGTGCACTCTGGTGGGATTGGAACGTGTTGACACTGAGGAGCAAATGCTTCCGTTACAATATCTGAAACACCATAAAAGTAGAAAGTGTCAGAGAATGTGGAAAGAAGGCACACGTCAAGCCACAGTGTAAACTGGGGGAATGGTATGTTCCTTATGGCGGGATCGGCCTAAGGGCTGGACGCAGAAGTATAAATCGGCCTGCCTGTAGCCAACCTAAACCTGCACTGTATCTGACAGCCAGGAGGGGGCGACTCCTCCTGTTGCAAAATTAGATATAGTTGTATGAAAGTAAATAGTAAAATTACTCTTTACACATAATGGAAAATTTAGATTGAAATGAAAGGATAAGGCAGGGAATGAATTACGTTGTAATTGCCAAGCGGCTGCCCAATGGGAGCACATGGTTTCAGCTGTTCTCAGTCAAATTCACCGCTCAGTGGAAACTTCCAAAACCTATGTGTGTGTCATGGAGGTTAAATCTACAGTGCTTGGTTGTCTAGTGTAATAGAGAAAGGTATGACAGATTTCCTCAAGCATATATCACTGTTTGAAAGGGAGCTCCTCTGTCTTTGTAGCAGGTCACGGTGAGAGTGGGATGAATCGTCTGTGATGGAGAGAGGCTTGTTTGGTGAGTCACATGTCTCCAGGTTCTGGCCAGTGATGTTACCAGCTTTGTAAATGAGTGCTTTGGTACCAAACTGTTTTTGGGGATCTCTGAGGGTTACGAAATCTCGAGAGACACTCCATAACACTCCTTTGCAGACTTTGTGCTTGCATCCACACAGCAGATTGGAGAAGATATTAACAGCCAACAGTTGTTAGATGAGTCCAGTTTATGTTGTAAGTCCTCCATTGGATTTAGGCTCATCAAACCCTTACCCTCACTCACTGTTCATTCCCTCCCCTGCTTTCTTTGACATTTTAGAGACTTCACAGAAGGTTTTTGTAACGGGAGATTCCAGTGATGCAATATTGTGATTAATCAGTTACTGTAGAGTTATGTCATAGAAGGTCCCCGTCATGCTGGAAAAGCTCCTACAAGAGAAGCTCAATCCACTACAGTTATCTGTAGTATTAGCACAAAAAAATACATAAATAAATACATTTCCTCGAATAGTGCTCTATAAGAACCTAATGTATTCACTGATCCTTGTGGTATCTCTGGCATTGATGCTGCCCCTTCAGCAAACCACAGCAAAGCCAACAGCAATTGCCAAAATAGGCCAATAGAAGACCACAAGCAAAGTGTTGCACACATTTTAAGATTTTAGCCTCAGGGCTGTTACTCCAGTCCATCGTGTCCTTTCAATCGACACCCAAATCTTACATTTACTCCGACTGTCTGTCGGCTCCATCACTGTTGCGTGGAAACTGCTGTGTTATTATCAAAAAACAGAAATTCTTTGATGTTTTTTGCTAAAATGTGTCTTTGAAAATAATTGTCAGACGCTAGCAGTTTTGCATTATTGGAAGAATTTACAGACTCAAAAATAATCATTATAAACGCATTAATATGACAAAGGTCTACAAATCTCATTACCTCTCCGTCTCGCAAAAACACACAAAAACCTCACAAACACATAAACCCTTCAAGCGTCAACCATAATCGCTCTCCCCTCTATCCCCCAAAATGAAATTAACTATTATGTGGCCCTCTGTAATCTGCCGTGTTCATTTTATTTTCCCTTTAAAACAGCGGGGGCTTATCTTGCACGTTTGTACACAGAGCACCGCTTACATCCTCTGGCAAAGGGAAACCAAAGTCAAAGTCGTCAAATCTTCTAAAAAAAACCACTGAAATAAAGGATGTGTCAAAGCAGAGAGAGAAAGGAAATAAATAGGCTGCGTCTGTTTGACACATCCTCACACTAAAAAGTGAAGTTACTCATCGGATCCCCTGAGAAACAAATCAGAACCGATCTGGAGGGTGGAGAAAAAGTTCAGATAGGATTTTCAGATTGAGACCGTGTCTTACCGTCATTGCCCTGGCTTCCCTCTCTCTTCAGCATCTGCACCGCACCCACATACTTCTTCAACTGGACCTTCAGGACCTCATTCTCCCTGCACAAATAGACACACCCAGCTTAAAATCACTGGCAGCTTTAGATACAATGCATTTTTTCCAAGCCTTTTTTTCCCCTCTGTCAGTTTCTTATCCTTTTAATTCACTGCAGACTAAATTAAACTACAAATAAAACCACTTGGTTACAATAAAGACAATTTGCAAAGGGCACATTTTCTGCGTAACAACTGGAGACTCTTGGGGGGGGGGGGGGTCTTGTGACTTGAGGAGTGATGAAAATAAAAAAACATTTGGAACCTAATCCAGATGGTCAGACTGATATAAATATATATATTCACAGAAGTGTGACTTGGTGATCACACTGAAATCTAATGCTGAGATCATCAACAGCAGCTGTGTGGACGAACTGAGAGCCTGGAATATTCAAAACAATGTGGAAAAACATCGATAACTTCTACATGTGAGTCCAAGCAGGAAGCAAACAGGTGGTGGGGCTCGGTCCAGGATGCTTATGGAGGGGGGAATCTGGAATAGCTGAAAAGCATTCTTTAAATGCCTCTGGAGCGTTCCTCTGCAAAGCTGAGCCAGCGGCTTCACTCCAGGCTTTACTCTTTTTCCCAAAACAGAAATGAGCTCCATGTAACGATCAGGAATTCTATTTCTGCCCAGATGTTGATCTAAATGATCCCAGAGTTCTTCAGCAAGCATCCCTGTTGAGACCAGCCTTCAATTTATATGATATTAACTCATTATTCTCCCAATCCCTTGACGAGCAGCAGAAGCCATACGGGATGTTTTGCCACTCGTATGTCACCCTAGAATGACAAAGGTACATGACATAAGCATAGGTGAAGTCACTTCCCTGTCTTTGTTTGATCTATGATCCTGTCCAGTAATCTCTAAACTGCTGGTCAACAGTCCTGCATAAAATTCCCATCATCTTGGGAAGTGAGCTTAGCTTGGCTCCGGTCTCCCCTCTGTATCCCTACCATACACCTCATTGATGTACGTCACAGAAAGGTTGCCTAATGTCCTGAAAAATTGTGTCAGGAAAAGATTTCATGTTCGACGTCCACAGAGTCTGGTGGATGCAGGATGATAATGAAGCATAATCTGCTGGACCTGAACCAACACTAAAGGCGTAACCGAAATGTCAATTAGCCATGTTTCTGCTATCTTAGATAGATAGATAGATGACTTTATTAATCCCTTTGGGGGGTTCCCACTGGGAAATTTTCAATTTCCTTACCATCTCGCTCGGCTTTGATACATGTGAGTGAAAGAAATAGGTTTTCTATTATTTTGCTGAGCTGAATGTGCGTTTTAACACGTTAGGCTTTCTATAATGTATCGTTCTTTTTATTCCATCTTCCTTTGTTGAAAACAATATCATAAAAAATAAAAAGAAATTAATATATAAATGAACAAACATGTTTGTTTTTTTAAAAACCCACAGACTGAAAGGAGCTTTGTGTGGGCACAGAATAAAGAAAAATCTATGCGACGAAAGTCTGTTTTAAAGTTTCTTTCATGACAAACAGCAGGTGCATTTGAACCTCAAAAAAAAAAAATGATGTTCAATATCTCTCAGATACATTTGGAGAGCACTTGTAAGTGTAAATGTAAATGTGTGCACTGGACAGTGGATGAGGACGCGGACACAAAGACACTGATAAAGAACCAGAGCGAGAGACAGAGGCGGTCTCTTTACAAAGGCAAAACCAGTTGAACATCATCGACTTTGTGAAGGAAATCAATCACAGTTGCAGTGTGGTTTTATGCCCTTGGCAGTTAAATTTAACAGTCTTTGTCTTGCTCTGCTGTCGCTCCCCCACGCTCCCACCCAACCCCTCACTCTCCATGGTTGATTTTTTTTTTGGTGCCCTGCTTATCAAACCCCTTTCACAAGCAACAAAAGAGGCGCCTGGCAGGAGACCTCCTGAATCCACATGACAAGCTCTCAGCGGAGCCGTCCACACCGTTATCACAACCACCTGCAGCCCAGGCGCTTTCTCAGCCTGATTGAATTATAGCTAATACGTGTGTGCTGCGTGTGCATTTGTGTGAAGGCTTAGGGAGATACGCAGGTATTCAAAACCGTCTCATTTTACAAACAATGAGTGTTTTGTGTACATCATACCTGCAGGTAGATGACAGGCAAAATGAAAGTCAACTGACCTTGACAGCTGTAGCTCAGGTTAAATTGTTTCTTTTTCTTTTCTTTGATAATACTCCAGGAAATATAGTTTTGTGTGTACCACACAGGGATACACACACAACTATGCATGCGTTAAGAACAGAAAGTTTTTAAACCTTTAAACTCTGCTCTTATCCTAATTTTCAAGGAGATTTTTTTGCTCACTGTTTTGGTTCTCGGTTTTCATACTCTGCTTAAGGTCATGTGAAACACACATCTGATGCTTAGCATGTAGTAAAACTGGAGTAATACAAGCCGAACCCGAAATTCAAAGTCCACCCTTACTGCTTCCAAAGAAGTGAAGGGGTCAGCGGCAACCAGGTAGTGCTAAGAAAATATATCAGATTAACTAATCTTTCAGTGTGAATATTTAAGTGAAAACACCTCTAGAAAAGCAGTTTTGCCAGTTTGCTGGTCTGTGCTGTTAATGCTATAAAGTCAAATTGCCAACTGTCGGAAAGTCAGTCATGTGCTCTCATACGATATACAATTACCTAACGCACAGTGTTTACGATTACTCAAATGATTTATTTTTTTCTTTTGGTATATTTGTAGCATTACAACATGATCGAATCAATTCTCCAGAAGTTTACATTGATCCGCAAATGTTCCTCTTCAGCAGGTATGGAACACTGGGTAAAGACTTTGTATAACCTCCCAGGATCCATCTTTTTCAACCCGTTTCATCTCTCAGGATTTTGAGACTACTCCCATACCACAGCGCGCTTCCAATTTTGACACGTATTAATGGCCCGACAAAGTTCAGAGTGCTGCCTGGAGATAGTTCAATTACTTAAGAACTCCTCTGCTTTTTCTTGAATAAATCTTCTGTGAATCCACAGCAGAGTAAATTGGCTGCATGATTCTCTAAGCAAACAGTACATAATGTGCCTGCGCTTGAGAGCTTCGTTTTTTCAGGTTGCAAAAGCCTGATAATGAACACATTTTATTGAATTATTGATCACTTTGATACAACTGAAGTGCTTTTCAGCTGATGTAATGTGCTTGCTTTTTCCATTATTTAAGACAGAAAGCACAGCCTCGGCTGGAAGAACAAACCAAATGTTTTCCAAAAAAAAATATATATATATATATACATATATTGCCTTCAGCATGTCAAGCTGTGATTCCAGCTCAAAGGTATGTTTGAGGCAGTGTGAGAAAATGTTTGAGGCATTGCTGCTGCTTCTCATTTTTTCTGGGGGAGATCATGGTGTATGTAAGTATAGCTGAATTCACAGCACGGGTGTTGCCTTTAAGTTACTTGAATGCTGATTTTGTCAGATGATACAGTTATATAAGCTGAATTTTATTAGAGCAGAGCGACAGTCTGAAAATGTTTTAAGCGACCGGTGAGCTGGCACATTCATAATGGGCTGATTTTCAATCATTCACTATTTCTGGTACATATAGCCATATGATAAAAAAAATAATTAAAAATAGATCAAGTCTGGCTGAGCGTACATGTTATTTGATCCCCAACCACATTACCTGGGCTTGTTAGTCCAGCTTTAGTGGCTCAATTTTTTGGTCAAACTAAAACAAATTTTCCCTTGCTTGGTATACTGTGTCATTCTCAGTCACGCGCTCCTCTGATAAGGGAATTATTGGTAATCAAGCACATCAGCCTAGATTGTAATTAATGGCTCGAGTTTTTGGAGCCATTCCAATTGCGGTTTAATCAGCCTTGAATAAATTAGACAATTTGCAGTGGATGAAAATTTGATCTGATATGCGTGTGACTTTACCTGGAAAGATCTTTGCACATATTAAACAGTCACTGGTATCAAAATCAGTATCAGTACAGTAAAAACAGGATAATATTCTTAACATGGTATCGTTTTATACAGAAATATAACCCTAACAATATAAACCCTTCAGAGGGAAGTGCACACAGGCATCTGGTAAGTCAGCAGCCATCTGTGGGATAGGCTGAATTAGTTGTCCTGCAGGTTGAGGCAGCAGCTCTCCGACAGCATAGCACATTTTCAAATCCAATTTTCAGAACCAAACCTCGAGGAGTGATACATCCTCTGCGTTCTGCATTGGGCAGGTTCCCTCAGGTCATACAGCAGTTCAGGCTGCGGCATGCAAAATCAAAGCACAGTATTTCTCATCTTTTCCCACAAATGTCCAATAAACCTGCACAAAACTGACTGGAGAGCTCTCTACCCCATGCTTCCATATCAGCAAATAATCAGTTTGTCCCCTTTCCACTCATCCCTGTCATGACGTTTCTATTTTTCCATTCCCTATGTGGTAAAAGAGATTTCCTTTGTGAAACTCTTCTTTTATTCTGCACCA
This sequence comes from Leuresthes tenuis, assembly GCF_036924035.1. NCBI lineage: Eukaryota > Metazoa > Chordata > Actinopteri > Atheriniformes > Atherinopsidae > Leuresthes > Leuresthes tenuis. The sequence goes on along the minus strand of NW_027325374.1, from coordinate 17,063,637 downwards.
GTCCCTGTTGAGTTGTACGTTATGGACTGGCCTTCATGGCCCAATTTTAAGCTACCAGCCAAAGGTTTCATCCAAACATTTCAGTAGTCGTTCACTAAGACTGAAATCCTTGATGTCTGAGCAGCATTTAGGGTTGGGACCATTTCAATTTCTACCAGTGCCAAAACCCAGCTGAACCTTTTTGGTTCTTCAGTGTCTCTGCAGCAACAAATGTACATTTCAGATGCAAAAACCTTTAGCCCAAACTTCTAGATTTCAGCATTGACTTGATGTATGATTATGTGAAAATAACTGTTTGTAGTGAAAAAAAAACAAGAGTGAAGACAAATCTTTTCTTTTTAAACAGAGGATAATTAGATTGAAACTAATCTTTCCTGTTTTGATAGATCTTCATGGCTGTTTGTGTTCAGATTATTGAGTTTATGAGGTTCACTTCAATGGTAAATTGACAGCATTTCTATAGTGCTTTTCTGGTCTTGCTGACCATTCAAAGTACTTTTAAGCTACAAGCTTACAAGCCATATTCACCCATTCACACACGCAAACACATGCAGCACTTCTTAGACGGTACAGTAGAAGGATTTTCCAGCCCATGTGATTAATGTGGGGGTTCAGCATATACCCCAATGACACTTTAAAATGTGGATTGGAAAAGCCAGAGATGGAACCACCGACCTTCTGATTGGCAGTCACTCCACACTGCACCAGAAAGCCTGCCGTGCTAGTCTGTGCAAAGCACTATGGATTTCATGCACCTGTATTTTCACAGCCTGTGGTCTGAGAATTTCAAAGCGATGTCAGCAGACAATCTATGTTTAAATGTTCACGGGGAGATAACACCACTGCGTCTTTCAAGTGTAGCTATAATGACGAGACTGGCAAGATGAAAACTCAGAAGGATGCTTGTGTGCACGGGGTAAAGGTCGCAGTACAGTTGTGTCTATGTGGGAGTGTATCGGAAAGCGAGCAGAAAGGGAGGCCGAGGTGGATAGCTCTGAAAACAAATCAAAATGTTGCCAGCAAAACCACTGCATTGCTCTGAATGAGTTGAAGTGAAAATGTAATGCCAACTCTCCCTGACGCGTTGTCGGAAATCAAAATGTGGCACTGAATCGGCGCTTGGTGATAACTACAAAATGATACAGAGTTTGAGATTCAAATCTTCGGTTCATGAACGAGTCCATCATACAGAATCAGTTCCGTGGTCCAGCATTATTCAGACTCAAAGGTCAAAAATGGATAGAAACACTAAACACACTGAGTCATCATGTTTTCTCAAACGTGTTGAATGAGAACAATCTGCAACCGTGATTATAAGATGCAACTAAATCCCACACGATCCCTTTAATTGCTAGATCGTCGCAAATACGATGCATCCAAACTGGTCTAAAACTCTGCGTCTTCTCTGTTTTGGGGACATAGAACTGCAGCCTTCATCGTCCTGATAGTGTCTGGAACTAGCCACATACTGCTTTGTCATTAAGGGCAACAGCAGTCGCATTCTCTTTCACTAGCAAAGCAAATCTGAAGCGTCTTTTGAAAAGCAGCAAACAATAGTGTGAATAAGACACATTTCTATTAGCTTGTTTGAAGTGAATAAGCTAGTAGTGTCATCAGAGGGTGGTGGTGTAGGCTTAGTTGCTAGTGATTGTAAATCACTACAAGAAGTACAGATAGTTGTTTTCTAACTAGAAACTAACCTTGAGGAAGTAAAAAATAAATAAATAACAACAACTGCAGAGGACATCCACTGGAATAACATGGACAGTGCTCTACTTCCGGAATTATTTTCAGCTCAGGGAATACCTGGGGTTTTGTATCAGTATCTGGAAAAACAACCGTAAGTTTTCACACCCAAACGGCAGGAATTTTCAGGACAAAGTCAGGACGACTTGGTCCAGTCTTTTTCTGCAGTTCTCACAAGCAGATCACAATGAGAGGCTTTCTGTCGGAGATGCACCCCCCCACCCTCCAGATGGAAATGCGATGGGAGGTGGTGCGGGGGAATGAGTGCGCAGGAGGGAGGACATGATGCAGAAATTAGGCTGTGGAAAATCTCCGCTTCAGGAATGCGTCAGGATTCTGGTGCATGTGTGAAAGTAGCTTTTATCGGGTCAGATACTAATTTCCAAATGCTTCTTGTTCAAAACAGGCCAAAAAAAAAAAAACACTCAATTATACCTGCAAATATGCTCTTTTTAAAAAAAATTATTAAAAAAACTTAGTGGAAGTTGCTTTTTTTTCCTTATTTGTTTTTACAGTTTCCATTCACCTTTTATTATGCTCATCTTCTAAACGCAAATCCAAAACCGCGATGGAAACTGGGCCAGTATGACTTAGGAATACTGTTGGTGTAAAGGATAGCTCAGGGGATAAGCCCTTTCAAACCATTCGGGCTGATAAAATTCTTCAAGTCATCTCATCTTCAAATAGGAGACAAGTGAGAAAGACGAATAGTGTGCACACGATTCATGAAAGATGCACGCGTGCGTGAAAGAAACAGCGAGACAAAGAAAAGCTCCGCGCCTTAGAAACAGATATAAAGAAGCTGCTACTGTTTTGTGTGCAAATGAAGGGGATGGTGAAAGAACACGAAACTGTGTGTTTGAGAGATAAAGAAAACTGCAAATGTTTTGTTTGAAACGGAGAGTTGGTGACGAATGGAAAGTATGAGAATTTTTTTGTATAAAGCAAATACTGTGACTATTAGGAAAAGGGTAAAAAAAAAATATATATATATATATATATATATAAATATGGAATGCAAAAAAAAAAGTGAAAGTGAAAAGCTGAAGCTAAAGCTACACAGAGTAATTACTGAAGTTGAATTGAGGCCCCGGAGTTATTATCATTTTTTTCTCCCTTTGGAGCCTTCCACCACTTCCCTTAACTATCCCTGTGCTCTGAAGTCGTCTTAACCTGCAGTAAACAGAGATAAATTGGCTGTTCTTCAGGTAAGGTCTGCTTTTTTTGTGGCTGTAAATGAGAGGTGCAAAGATGCCTTTGGGGACAGACTGCTCAGTGACTGGGTGATGTTCATGAGTGCAATTTACTGCTCGACCTCTCTGAAAGAAAAACAAATCTCTTCACGCACGCATGCATGCATGCACAGCAACATTATTGGGTGCAGGCCGGCATTGTTAAAACTTGAAGCTAGATGGGCCCCCCCTTAGGCCAAGTGACATAACAGACTTCTCAAAGGAAGAAAAGTGAGCCTAAACGCCCCTAACAAATGAACAAAACTTCACAGCCACTCTTCTCTGCTACTTTTAGAGCAGCCATGCCAGACTGCCTGGAGAAAGGCAGCTTTGCCAGTTAAGAAAAAGGCATCTGCTCCCGTTTCTTTTGTGTGTGCGAGTGCCTGTGTGAGTGTGTGTGTGGGTGCCTATGTGTCCGCCTGTCCTAACGCCCCCTCTCCCCGTGACGAGAGACCACTTCCTGGCTCGAGCCCACTCAACTGGCCGTCATCCTGCTGCGAGAGGCCTTCTGTCCGCTCTGCCAACCGATGTCTAAAAAGGGGAACATGAAATGGCTGAGCGAGTTTGTGTGTGTTTCACCCACTACCCACGAAGGAATGATTTTTTGGGGGTTAGACAGTCTGAGGAGGGTTTGGACATTTATTTTTAAAGCGACCTCATTTCTCTGACTGAATGACCGTTACCATTAGCAGTCACAGTACTGTAACTAAATGAAAAGCAGTGTGGACGGATGTTTTCAGCAGCCTGTATGGATATGCAGCCTTGTGCAAATGATGCAATGCTAAACAGGGTCCTTCCGAGTTATTCGAAGGTGACATATTATTCCCTTTTCATTTTTGAGAATTTGACCATTTTCTGAGGTCTTATTGAGAATACAAAAGAGTTAAAATACCTGTTGGTTAAAACATAGTGGCCTTTGAAAAACATTTTGGAAACAACAGCATCAAGCGCTGCTCCTACTTTCAGTTGTGACCAATGGTGCTGCAGGTGAAAAAAGGGAGAAAGTTAATCTTGAGTTGTTTATCAGAACGTTCCGTGCCTCCAAATTGTTTTATTTTTCTCTCCATGGTATTGAAAATGGTACTGATCATCAAGATTTTTTCTTTGGTATCAGCATCCAGTTTAAAATGCTCGTTCTGTGACAACCTCATTCCAGATGTTGAACTATGAATATGATCCACTGAGCCCTCTTCTTCCCCGTGTAAACTGGGCCCACCAATAAACGATCATCACAGAATTCAAAGCATGAATCAATGGCATTGAAATTTTTCTGTAATATCCTCCATTTTTGCGTGTGAAGTTGAAGCAGTCACCTCAGCAAGAACATTTTCAGCACCTGCACATACCGACTTCTAAAGTCTGTAATTAAAGCGGTTCTCAGTTCTCACGCGATCATTAAGTCCCAAGTCATAATCTTTCAAAAAAAAGACTTAGATGTGCTGATCCACCTCTGTTTGGTGCATGCGGTCTACCACAGAGCAACAGCTCTAGGTTAACAAAGACATCTTTTTTTGCACCAGTAAGACAGAATGTCTGGTCAAAAGAACTGTGTTTTATTTGCTGCTGGGCCTAAACATACCTCCATTTATTTGCCGCTTGGATTTACAAATTTAAAGAGAAGTCTTCAGTCTTGGGTAAATGCTAGAACATCCATCTTGTCTGTTATTAAAGCTGCCGTGTAGCTTCTGAACAGGCCTCATACCTACTGAAGCTGTGCCACTGTTTTACATATAATCACAGTAATTACTGCTACACCACCTAAAGACAGCAGCAGCTTTGCTCAGGCAGAAAACTCAGCTTTATTTGTGCTAATATCATGTGCATCATGTGTGTCAAATCTGCACATCCAGTTTAATCCACCCATGGGTTGAAGAATTGGAGGATACGTGTCGAACGGCACAGGAAACTTTCTCCTCATTCATGCTTGTTGCTTTTCATTTCCTTGCACACACCATAAATACTTGGTTTTATCTCAGTAATTAACCACCTGCAGTTTCCCTGAAAGTGGACTGCGTCACCTCAGCTTTGACAGCATACTGGCCGTGTGCCCTGAGTCCTCAGTCAATCCCTGAGCCCTTTGGATGGGTGATCAGTCATTCCCTCAGCAGCCTAAACAGAAAACCCCAGCAAGTCTGTGTTCACATAGCAGCCTCCTACGGGAAGTCAAGCAACCATCTAGGATTGATCAGTGACTCACGTTAAGTGTGTAGAGAACGCCAAGGCTGATTGTCATTTGGAGAGGACAGTGCAGCAGCTGTTGGATCTTCAAAATAATGGCTTAATAGTGGTTTTCTTAAAAATGTGGATTCTAGTGACCATGTGCACTTTTGCACAACCAAACACGCATTTTCTATTCTAAATCTCAAGTGCTGCTTTGCCTTCTTAGCCAAAGCTGTCTCAATCAATAGCGGCTATAAATACTCCTGAAGGAGCAGCAAGCCACTGAATGAGAGCTGAAAGCTGTCAGCATCATTCAGTGAAAGAGGCTACTGGCAGCCATGTCCCAATTCTTTGTGGTTTCTTTTTTCAGTACTGGTGAAGCGGATGCCAGTTACCAGCACCTGGGTGGACCGCTGGTTTATTCGTTAACTGACAACTAGTCAAAGAACTTATCAGCTGTAGAGTTCATCAAGACACATGTGCTCCGGCTCTGACAGGAATCCCTTTTGCTGCCAGCAGCAAGGCTCGAGTTTAATGTTTATCTCCAGCACCAGATGGTCCTGTAGTTAGAGCAAGATGCCACCAGTCATCTGCTTATTTTAGAGCTTCTCCTTGCGATTGTACTTTTATAGTGGAGCAGCAGCTAAATCCAAGGAAGTGGCATGCATATACAAGGCGAGTGTGTGTCTTGAGCCTGATTGTGTATGGGGGTGGCAGAGGATGAGCGAGCCTCCATAGATAGATTCCGGCTGACGCAGGCACCGGCAGACGGGAGCGGGCTAAAATGAGCCGATGCTCACTTACCGACTTACTCACACGCGAAACTCTGATATACAGCAAGACCCCCACCCACCCACCCATCCAAATATAACGTTAAAATGTAAGGCCCTTACTCAGAGATTGACATGAAACAGCCCTCAAATTTCCCAAAAGACTAATGTAAGAATCATTATATGTTGTCATATGTGGATTTACATCCCACTATAGACAAAAAAGGAAAAAGGTCATCACCCGCTGGTTTGTGAACTACTGTTTTAAAGCCTTGGTTTTGGCATTAGGTTGCTAACTTGTTGGTCTTTTTGGCAGGAATTGGCCATTTTTGGGCAGTTCTGTAGATTGGAAAAGAAAAAAAGAAAAAACACCTCATATCTATTCATTAATGAACAAATTTCCAGGACTGATGAGCGTGAATAAGTCAGTCATCAATAATATGGCAATGTCTATTCAGGCAGAACCGTTCAATACGGTGCTGGGATCAGAAAGTTTCAGAAGAAAAGTAACTTTGTCTTTTTCATCTTTCACCAGCCTCAGCCGTGGTTAATGCTGTGAAGAGAGAAAACCTAAATCAATGCAGTATTTGTGTGATCACCATATGCCTTCAAGGCAGCCATGTAATCCCAGCCTAACTCTGTGATTCTGAACATGGGGCTCTGTGGGGGACACACCATCTGTTGCAAGGCTCCTTGCTCTTCTGTTGCCGAAGATGGTTTTTTTGTGGTTCTGGCTGCATGTTCGAGCTCATTTTCAATCAGCAGAAAGAATTTTGGAACCAATCATATTCCTCCCTTATGGCATTGTGTGATGGATAAGAAGATGGACGTTATTTGTTCAGTGTTTTTTGTCACCTACTGGATCAAGATTTACTTAAATCAGATGAGATGGATTCAAACTGAACCAAGACAAAACAACAATGAGGTGCAGAAGCCAGCAAGCTCAGAAATGAGACATTTCACATTTGTGCCGTGGAGTTGCTGAAGGTGTAAAAGAATGCTGATGCTACAGATAAATAAGTCAACAATTAGGAAGAATAGAATTCAGATAAATATCACCAAATTCAGAGAGCAAACATCAGACCATCTGTAAAAACTCCTAAGATGAAAAAAGATGAAGAATAGACAAAAAAAAGTCCAGATCTAGAAGTCCATCCATTATCTTCAACTGAACTCAGAGGTTAGGTCACAGAGGCAACAGATCCAGGAGGGAAACCCAGACATACTTCCCCCTCCAGCCCCTCGTGTGAGGATTCCAAGGCTTTCCCAGGCCAGAAGGGATATATAATCCCTCCAGTGAGTTCTGGGTCTGCCCGGGGCCTCCTCCTAGAAGTAAGTGGCCCAAAACCCGCGACCACATCCTTTCAGTCACTACCCGGATCTCGTGACCATGGCTGAGGGTTGGAACAAAGACGGACCAGTACACTAAAAGGGTCACCTTCTGGCTCCACTCCCTCTTCATCACAGCAGACGGGCAACCAATCAGGAAGTGAAGAATTTAGAACAGACTACAAAAGGTTTTCACAAGCTGTGATCCTCGCCAGAAGGGGTGCGACTGAGTATTGAACATGCATGTTCCCCAAAACCTTGCTTTGGGCTGCTTAAAATATTCAGAAAACGTGTCGGTTTTTTTTTTAAACTTCCCACCTTTATGAAATCAGGTCATCTTGCACTCACCTAAACATTCACAGTGACAGACATTTTGATCCCCCACGGGGTGCTAAAACTTTGTAATCCCTCTGCAGTGCATACAGTTGTCAAAATCCCCTTTTATCAAAGCAGAGCAAGAATGTCGAATCTGAACTTTATCGAGGCTTTATTGAGGATCTACTTTGTTCCGCCTCTACTCGGCACTGAGATCCAACAGATCAGGTCAGTTTTTAATTAAAAAAACAAAAATCATGGCAAATGCAGCTTCAGTCTTCAAATTTACAAGCAGAATTGCATTATATATGGATGGAAAGTAGATCCCAGCTGTATCGTACCTGGCCAACGCCTGGACTTTGGCTGCATGTCTCTCCTCCAGCTCAGCCAGCTTCTTCTTCAGCAAATCGGTTTCCTGCCTCAGGCCTGCCGAGTGCTCCATCTCTCCATCCAAAAGACTGCGAAGAGACCTATGGATCATGTGCACGAGAGTTAATAAAGCAACACCGGTTTCCATCACATCGTATTCAAGTGTAAAACTCCTATCCTTTAGACAGATTCCTCGACTGAGTGTTGGCATTCTGGTGATGTTATTTTGATAAACAACAGATTAGATAAATGCCACTTTAATAGGAGCCCTGACTGAGAAGCTGAATCACATTTAGCTCTGATATAAAACACTTAATCAACACAAATCTGTGACTGTATCTGTTTTAATACCCCTAAGTGCAAATCATCAAGATCTAAATACTGCTTGGCAGAGTCACATAAATGAGTCACAATAATTCTGATTAACTGTATAGGTGCATTAACACTTTATTCTTTTCTCATTCTAACAGGAATGTAATTAAACTGATTTTCAAATTGTCAATTTCCAGCCTAAGTTAGTGTGGGTGCGTTTGTAGGACCGTACGTGTTTTGTTCCTCCAGCTCATCCTTCCTGTTCATCATGGCTACGATGGCCTGGCGCAGCTCCACTGAAGGGGGCAGAGGACACACAGTAACACAGAGTGAGATGCAGAAACCTATAACGCATTGACTGCTATTCACTGCAGACGATATGAGCCCAAGATATTCCATTTTTTTTGCTCAGACTAGGTTTCAAGAAATAGACGCTTGCGCAATGCGCCTGTGATGGTTTTGGGGTCATATCAGTGTCTTAGCTCATTCACACTTCCATGATCAATGAAAAAATAAAGGATTACTGAGATTTGAGAGCAACAAATGCCGCCCGCCTTCAAAATGTGTGCCCCGAATGTGTGGAGAATTCTGCAAGACAAAATGCAAACCCAAGCAGGTGTTTGCAGGAAGAACAGGACGATATAACACCTGGATCGTTTCATAACATGATAACTTAAATGCCAGAACGCCTTTTACGTGTCAGGGGGAGGAATGGCAGCATCACAAAGTGGTAAAAACTTTACTGCCCCGACTCTTCTGGGATGCAAAACTGGATTAATACGCACACATGAAATGAAGTATTATGGGTTCAAACAGTCAGCAATCCCTTCTCTGCCTCTCTTTGGGGTTTTGTAACTTTAATTAATAATTACAACTCTCATCAGAATAAGAAAACCTGCACCTTTATGTTGCACGTACCCCAGAACTAACACCAGTTACATCGACAGTGATAGGAGTCAGAAAAGTGGCCGGGATAAGGCAAGCCGAGTTCTCACAAACCCACTCATACACTGAATTGATGTTTGTTTATAAAATATGTATGTATGGAGACTTTTTTTTTTGCATGATATGTTATTATATGTTTGCTTTCCCACACTGACAAGGATGAAATGCTGAGTACTTCAGATTTTGCAATGAGGTCCATGCACAGCATTTATTTAGTTCTCTACTTCTCTTAACAAGACATCAGCAGTTTGATTCCAAATTAAACTTTTGACCTGACGCTCGACAAACTGTTCGGGGACCACCGAAGCTATTACATTATTTTCCTGAGGTGGGGGACGTGTGCGCCACATGTCATAGCGATACAAGCAGCAGCTGTGGAGATATTTCATGTCATGTGGCACCAGGAAAGAAAAAAAAAATGCAGCGGGATTACCAAAGTCATCGCAACCCATGACAAGACAAAAGAATGTTTTAAATAACTCCAGATTTACAGATTTCTGGCATTTCATAGACTAAGCAATCAGTTCACAGGAGCAATAAGTGACAGATTAAATGGATGTGTCTTCAGCTGCAGACGCTGAGGATCTTTTTCAGGCTTGGAAGCATCCATGTGGAAGCAGTGGAAAAGATGCTGGGTGATGTTAATCTCCATCCTGATATATAAAGGACAGATTTGGGCCGAGTTGTGTGGCGGCGCTGTGACTCAGCTCCACGGATACAGTACGCCCGGAGGTTCACGTGAGGGCTTCAAAGCCGCTCGCTGGGCTGCTACCAGGAGGACTTCCCAAAATAACAACCGTGAGACAAGGAGTTTATCCTTTCAAATGAGTTTTTTATGTTTAAAACTTCTGTCACTTTTGGATGGAGAGATGCAGACAACACAACTCCTAGATGCAAGTAGGTCTCCTCCAGCCCCGAGCAAAAGGGCCCGTTTTGGGGGGAGGAGGACTGTGATGAAGAGAGCAGCAGAGAGGACAAAAGAGGAAGTCTATTATCTCCGCCGCTCCATTCTCCACACCAGCAGGCCAGAAATAAATGTGACCTTTAGTCCGACCACGCGTTCACAGCGGGTGCCACAGACGAGCCATTAGGGACTTCAGTGGAACCAGACGCCCCTCCGTCCTCGCAGGGAGACGTGAGCGAGTTACAGCTCAAGTGTGACGACATGTGTGTGTGTGGGACCACGTGTGCATGCAACTTTGTGGTCATATGTTGAAGAGCCACCGTTCACAGAAGAAAAGGCTGCGTCTGTGCGATGCTGACAGTGCGCATGTGCCGCACCAGAACACAGACGCTCGCGCTCAAGAGTTCCAATAATAGGTGCAGAAAGCAGAATTAGCAGAAAGCTGGGTCATGTAATCAGTGCCTTGTGAATCACAGACTCCATACCCTCCAATCAATGGGCTGCTTGGCCTCACATGCTGTCAAATGCAAAAGGAAATCACTAAAGTGAGAGCTCCTGCTGCACACTTCTTCTTCTCTCACGCCATTTTAACCCCACGCAACTTCAAAAATCCAACCTGGGTGTGGGAATGGAAGTCAAGGCAATTTCCTGTAAATGATAGCTGGGCGAGCGGGTTTGTCTGCAGTCTCGAAAGCATGAAAGGGGCAAACACTGCCAGAAGCTCTTCCTGCTGAGGCACAGAACGTACACGGATTGCAACTCTTACTTTTCCAGATAATTTCAACAAGCGTGTGTCACAGCTTCAGTCAATCAGCTGTTTTCTTTTTCTTAAACTGCAGACTTAATCTGTGAAGTCTGAAAGTTTTAGGCGCCAATAATTTTAGGTAAAATGGCGCCGCCGGTGCTCCTCTGAAGAAGCAGACTGTATTAATCTTTACCCTTACGAAGATAAAAGTGGCGAGCATTAGCGAGAAATGGTGTTTATGCTGCAGGTAACAACAGTGACAAAGGCGTTCGACTTGCATGAGGGGAGAATCTACAATGAAATATCCCTGCAAAATCACTGCATTATCAAGCTGTCATTTTCAGCGCACCGCAGGTATTTTTCCTTCGAGTCAGATTATCTTTTCTTCTTTCTCTGTGATTTCCAGCATTTCCCAGAAGAACTGTACGCAAATCCCCGGAGAACCACCGCTTTGGGTTAGGTGAGCAGGCAGTAGGGAGCAAAAGCAACAGAGCTGGCGATAGGAAAGCGGGGGAAAAAGTGAGAAAAATCAAGGTCGTTCAGCTCAAAATGTAAAATGTGTTTCAGGTATGCTGCATGCTGGTCTACTGAACCAAGCAGGCATGGGTGATGCTATCTCTGCCTCCGTCAGGTGGATTTCGCGTTGGGAATAAAATGTTTTCTCTTGCTCTTTAGCGCAGAGACCTCGAAATGTGAGGTCACTGTGTTTCAAGCAGGTTTTTTTCCTCAATCAAAACCTTGTTGTTTACCATGTTTTCCCATCTGACAACAGCCTCACAGAGTCCTGTACCAGTTCTGCCACGACAGCAGCCATTTTCAGATCTCCGTTTCTCTCGCTCTCTGCCCCTTTGACCTGCTCTTATCGAGGCGTAATAGACTGGACGACGGCGCCTACGAGCAGCTCCACTCACCGTTCGTCCCTGGCTCTCCGGCTCTTTTCCCCCAGCTTACAGACAAAAAAAAACGGGTTTTAAGCTCTGATTATCTCTGGAGCTCCAAACTACACGGCGGACAAGAGCAATGGCGGGTCAAGCTCAAAAATCTGACGTTACAGATCTGATGTAAAGTGAAGACATTCACAGAAAATTATTTTTTCTTTCGTATTTTCACAAGCAAAATATGCTTGAAAAGGAGCAAAAGAGAGTCCATACATACAGGCAGTAGATGCAACCATGTGTCCTACACTGGACCAACAGTGCCACCTGCTGGATCATGTGACACACTGGAAATATCATCGAAAAGCAATGAACAAGTTCTTGGCACAGGACTTCACTCACAGCAGTTAGATCACTAGATCTGCAAAGGAAAACAATGGAGTATGGAAACAATAATCAAGTCTGATATGATTCACTGCAGGAAACAGACAAGGTGGAATTTCCAAACAAAGACATGTCAGGACCTCAAAGTGATTCATGACCATCACAACCCTTACACTTGCTGTTTTTGTTTGGAAATTTCACCACATTCACGGTTTCACTGCAAGGACTAAAACCCTGTGAAAAAACAACAACATTCAGCTGTTTGGATACTGGCTCGCATTCAGCGGGATGATTCATGCCACTGAGCAGGTTTGAAAAACACACCGAACGAGAAGAGCGACAGACAGACGGAAAAACACACACACACACACACACACACTCACCGACTGTCATGGACTCCGGCAGACCAGATGTTGGCAGCACGCTGGAGAGTGGAGCAGACTGCGCTGGTGGACTGGACTCCATACTGGAGCAAATGAAGGGAAGAGCAGAGAACTTTGAATTATTCCATCTTCCACTTTGCACACATAGCGAAGGCTGCAGAACGACATGCGTCTGAGCAGGCTCTCCCGTTCAGTCTGTAACCGACGAACATTGTGCCCCCCTCACCCCAAATATTGCACAGTTCCTGAACGTAACAACGGCTTACTTGAACGTCAGCTGTAGTCTGCTGCTCTCGCAGTTTTCCACCGATTCTGTCGAATCACCCTGGACGGGAAACGCAGCCCTGTCCTCCACGGAGCTCACTGAAACAAAATGCAAGTGAAAGTGAAGGCTGACAGAGAAAGCACCTACATTTCATTTGACGGCCACCTGATTCCCTCACTGGAGCTGTAAAGCAGCAGTGTGGAACAAAAGTGCTCCAGAGGTTAAATAGTGGTGTGTCACAGAATGAATATATCAGGAAGTGGTTTTACTACTCCCTGCGTGGGTGCCGTTGCATTGTCTGTGGGGCTGCTTTAGTACCTGGCTGAGGGTCTGCAGGGTTCAGGGGGATCAGGATGTCTGAGCTGCTCTGGTCAGCCATCGCCTGCACAGGACTCCATGTGGACACACTGGACAGACTGCCCACCACCAGCCTGGCACAAGACAACGTCACTCTCAGTCACTTTAATCAAGAGAAATCAGACCATTTCAGCCCAGTTCTGCCCCACAGATCACTTACAGATATTCAGGATCTAGTTCTTTCACACTGACACTTGATTTCTAAGCAGATTGCATGATATGCGTTTGCATTGCATCTTCGGGGTGGTGATATCGTCAGAAAGTGAAAGAATCTAAACGTGTGTTGACATGATAAAGCTTTCACTTTATTCACCTCATCCCATTAAGATGTATTTCACTGTTTGTGGACTTGGCCCACACTTTAAAAAAAAAATACAGTTAGTTAAATGTACTCTGAAGCTTGTCAGCTTTTCTCTATTTTTATATTCTTTGACATGACTTTTCACGATTTTAGTAATTTCTGAGGAATAATCTCATTTGACTTGAAAACTGAAAAGTGCAACTTGACAGCAGAAAAATAAAGCCAACATTAATGACCCGTGAGGCGATTTCATTATGGAAATCGTTCCCTTGTTATCACGTGCAAGACATTTCTCAACTAATTCTAAAATGAGTCTGAAAGTAAAACATGGCTTTGCCTTGTAACTGCAGCAGCACTTCTCAGGACTTCATTTTAAAAGCTCCCTCTGCCTGAAACCAGTACCAGCTACTCTCATAAGTCAGAGCAGCTTCTTTTCATGACATTTCTGCAACGGATGCTTCTGAACTTACTGATCAGCAGGGATCTTCTCCTCCTCCTGGGTTTGTGTTCTGGGTTTGTACATCTCTTCCTCTTCCTCCTCTTCCTCATTGTCTATACTCTTACTGTCAGGCAAAGGAGGTGTAGCTATGGGACTTGTGCGGCAAGGGTGGGGGGACCCCACCCAGCTGACGATGCCTGGCTCCGCGAGGCCGTTCTGGGCGGGAAACTCGGAGAAGGTCGACTCCAAAGGGTCTACCCCTTCCTCCACGCTGCTCTGGGCTGGAGCAGTCCAGCTCTTCCTCATCATGCTCCCCTTCTGGGAGTCTTCTTCTCCCTCCTCCTCATCCTCAGCCCCTCCGTCCAAATCATCATCAAAGGAAATGATGTTAGTGATCTTCTTTTTTCTCCGACGCTCTTTCCTCAGCCCTGAGTCTGAAGGGAGGAGGGTGGGAAAGGGCCGATCAAAAACCTCAATCACAGCCTTGATTTTAGAGAAGCTAATCAATTCAACACCTTTCATATGTGGGGACTGGCTTCTTCCAAATATTAATTCAACAGAGCTGGACAAGTCCCATCAGCACCTTAATCTTATTACACTTTTGATTCACCAGCTGCCTGGAACCACAAAGAAAAATCTGGTCCCTCTACACATTCTTTTGCACAAAAGAAACAACAAATCAAGGCTGTTCTTTGTCTTTGGAATTGCCTCCACAACAAATGACCAAATTATTCATGCATTTGGAGCATTTCCTGGCTAGAAAAAAAAAAAAAGGGTAAAAACAGATCTTCCATCTTACTAACAGCCACACGGCCTCTCAAAGATCAAAAAATCAATTCTAAGCTCATATGGCGGCAGGTATGGGTCTCGAGGTATTATGTTATCATTGAGGGACATGAAAAATGTAATCAAAAAGATAAATAGCATGCTGGAAATTGTACATGCTGCAGTATCCAAGGAACGGTTTTCCTCTCCCGGTCTCTCCCCTCTTGGAGCCAGCTTTGAATTTAAATGAATGAATGAATTTAAAAGTTTTAGAACCACACGGTAAGGATTTAAAAACCCTGTTAGTCCCATTGAGTACAACAAAAGGTTGGGAAAATGGTTTTTTTTTGTTTGTTTTTTTAAAGGACGGAGCAGGGCGGCAAGTTGAGGTCAAACGGGGATGTTTTGCTGGTTCTGTCATGGTTTGCTGACACTCTTAAACCCCTTCCACCACATTTTTCAGTAATATTATCTGTAGTAATTTGCAAAAATATATAAAATATATAATATAATATAAAATATAATTATAAAATATATAATATAATATATATATAATATATTTAAAACTAAAATATATAATCTAGCCAAGGCATAAAAGCTAAGAAAATCACGACAGACCATACAGAAACATGAGTGACGAGTGGAAACGGCGCTGCCTCCTACCAGCAGAGGTGCTGCGTGGCAGGACGGGGAGCGGGTCAGAGGCTCCGTCTGCTCGGGGGGTGAAGCCGGGAACCACCGCTGTGGCCGTGCTGATTTCTCGCAGCAGGCTGCTAACTCCCTGAGTGGACTCCTTCCACAGGCTGCCGATGCCCTGCGTGGACTCCTTGAGGAGGTGGGACACCGAGGAGCCTCCTCGTGTTAGCCCACCGTTCAGGTCGCTGTTGTCAATGTTGATGGCAAACAGGATCGAATTCAAACCTGAGGAAGAGAGGCGACTACAGGTCATAACAGATCGGGCCAGCTGAAGCTTTAGAACCTCAGCAAAGTGCTTAGTAAGCCTTTCTGGCACACGCGGCGAAACTGAGATGGGCTTGATTGGGCTGAGATGACTCAGACTAACTGCCTGCAGATGAAAGGCGAAAAAGCATCAGATCAGTGGGATATATTTTTAATATTTAAGAGACTGTGTACATCTGAGTTGCGCTCATCAATACTTAAATAGTGAGAGCACAACCATTAACACAAACGCAGCTTCAAGTCTCAGTAAATCCTACCAGGATTAACAAGTAAATTGGAAAGTAGGGTAGAATTCCAGCTTTTTTTTGTTTGTTTTTTTTAAATCAGCTCTGTTTTCATGAGGCAACTTCAGCCAGATTGAAACTGGAACAGGGATGCTTTTAACACAACATAATGCAATACTTTAAGATTTAAAAAAAAATAGAGTCACAATTATGTTGTTTTAGATCTTTAACACTAATGGAGCGAAGGAAAAGCAGCCTCTATTCCTCGTGTATTTAACATAATTAAGCTTACTGACCCTGAATTGGATCAAGCGGGTATAGAAAAGGGATGGATGGGCAGATCATGGTAACTGCACATACCATTTTCTTCTTCTATGTTCATACCAACAGTATTCCAACAGTTTTCCACATTTGGTGATATGTCAGGTTAATCTTATAACCAATTCAATTCATCAATCTACACACTATTCTTCACAATGGCAAAGCAAAATCGGACATTCAGGGTGTTTGTCGCTGTATCAAATGATGCGTTGTTACCAAAGGTGCTGGTTGGTCTAGTTTCTCCCATTCTACTTAGCGACAACATTCACGTTTGACCCGAGGCCCTTCGCTTTTTGTTTTGCCATTGTGGGGATCTGCTAAAGTTTTGGTAAAACAGTCTCACCTGCAGCCATGGTGGGAAGCATACTTGCTCTCTCCTCGTCGAGAACAAAAGCCCAGTCTTCATAGTAAGTCCTAGACGTGGGGAGAAGTTGCAAAGTGTTTCTGAGAACGTAGCCGAGGAGATTCCAGCCGAGCTTAACTGTAAAGGTTAAAAGAGCACCCCCTGCAGGCGCAGACTGAAATGCAAAAAAAAAAAAAAGCACTAACCCCAGACGTGGCCGGTCAGCCAGCAGCGTGTGCAGGTAGCGCTCCAGCGAGTGTTCGTTGAGGGCGCAGCGCAGCCAGGCCCGACCCCGGCCGAGTTCCGAGGAGATGTTGCGCAGGGAGTAGAAGCGCTGGAGCTCGTGGCGGTTCAGATGCTCCTTCACATGGAACCAAAAAGTCAACTCTGTCGAGGAGAAATGAGAGCGAGAAAGGGGGGTGAGGAAAAAAAAGGAAGGGCCCAAAGATGGGAAAACAGATGCGGAAGAGGAAAAGAGATAATCAGCTTTATTTCATTTACTGAAAACAACTGATCCTGGGTCACACAAACAGGTTTAAAGGTTTGAAGTAGATGCAGCAGTCACTCTGCTCATCTTCCCTCCCACATTAACAAATATCTACTCCTCCTATCAGCTCTCCACATTTAGCTTCCACCTCACAACTCACACAACTTCTCCCTTTTTCAAGCCAGCAACTGAAAGACAAAAGAAATGTAATACCCTTCCTGCTTTTAATGTAAAGTTTTCCGAGGTGTGGCAGTTAGGAGGAGGCGCTGTGCTCCTCGTTTACATACAATCACAGGGTGACTTCGTAATGGTGTGTTAAAAATATAGCTGCTATTTCTGGCTTTGTCAGAAGGCTTGGCATCATTAGGGAACTGCAAATCCATGAGTTCAGCCACAATCCTTTCTTCTAATTGACTGTGAAACACGAGAGAACGGCAGATACGCCAGTGGTTAAAGTCCCGCATTGCTCCTCCATTCGGACTCAACAGCCATGACGGTCTTAAATATGACACGGTTGAAACGGTTCAGTGTAATGCGTAGCTAATGTCCCTCAACAAGCAGACAGAGCCTTGCATGTTCTCCTGGCTGCAGCTACAGCCACGTGAAAAAGAAAAGGCACACTCTTTCAACTCTTTCAAGGTTTAATGTATCAGGACATAATAAAAAGATATTTAAAAATCTATCATCGAGCTCTTATCAGGTCGTGCAGTTATGTAAATACAACCTCAGACGAACACCGGCACGTTACACTGTGTCATTATTCGTCTAACAAGAACTAAGCCAAAATGCAGAAGCAGTGTGTGGAAAACTAAGTACACCCCAGAATTCTGTAGCTTGTACAATCACTTTTACGTCACTGTCTCCATAAAAGTTTGATGTCATGTGTACATTTAGAGCTCTCTTAAGGTCCCACCACATCATTTCAATCAGGTTTAAGTCTGGATCCTTTGATACTTTGATCCTTTTCTTTTTCATGCTTTCTCTTGTAATTTGCAGCTGACGTTTGGCTCAATGTTTTTTTGTGTGTGTGCACGTGCACAGACACATTTGCATCAAACCCTCCACAGCTTCCAAAATAACAAGTCAATCTATCAATCTACCCAGCAGGGAGTTTAGCGCGGCCTTTTCCGAGGTAACGGTCTCAGGCTGAAGTTAAGCCCTCCTCTGATTCTCCACTACAGAGCACAGATTAAACACATTTGCACCTGCTTCCGTCTTGCTGCTGAAGCCTGCGGCCTGCTTGAGGGCAGCAGCAGTGAGGGCCAGACCTCTGCTCTTCCTCAGGCCGTGCTGCAGCACCGCTTCAAACTGGGCACACAAGCAGATGACCCTGCAGGGACAAAGACGGGTTACTGGAACAAGAAGGCTGTTATCGCTCAGTAAATGTGAACAGTCCTCGCACAGCTAGAAGTAGCTTTATAACAAAAGTAATGAACAATCCACCCTTTGCTTAGTTTTTTTTCTTTTCTTTCTTTTTTAAATATGAATTTATGCTGCACAGTATCATCACTTTAAAGGCCACCACAAGCTCCTTCATTAACCTACGACACAGAGGTGATAACTGATGTCACTGCTAAAAGGTCAAAATGAGGTCTGAGCAGCACAGGATATGAAATTTTCATCAAATAGTGCTCTTTGCATAAAGCTCTGATGAAACAAAGCTGATACCATTTTTTTTCATACATTTCCCCATCATTCTTTTTGGCACAGCATTAGCATCGTAAAGACAGCACTTATGACTGCTTAGATATGATGGAATTTTGCTTTTTTTTCTTTAAGTTACTCAGCAGTAAGGAAAGAGACCCTTAAAATGCAAGACAACCGCATCATGAAGCTTAAGAAACCAAAAAAAACTTTCTTTCGTGCAAATTAGTACACAGATTTTGTGGTGAGCTTGTTTTACCTGCTGTCTGAGTCCGTGGCAATCTCCTTCCTTCCTCCAAAGCGGATTTGACACTGGGGAGATATGAGAGGAATGATGATAGTTGCATATGACTGTTTGCCTGCCAGATTGGAAAAAAACTTTCTTACACACATTTCTAACATTTCCAGGCTCGATTTACTGAGGTATCCATGGAACAGACAGGGGAGGCTATCTGTCAACACGACACAACTGCTTTCACCTGGCCTGTGGCTAAAGTTTTAGACTCCTGACTGTGGCCAGATAAAATGGATTGAAACCAAACCAAAGGCCTTGAAGTGACAGAAATGATTACAGTGGCATGGGTCCAGTTACACTTAACTAGCTTTAAACTCACTCAGAGCTTCCTGTTTGCATTCTATCAATGCATAACAATGCAGCACATGATGTCCAACTGTAGAGTCCCATTTCAGAGGTCTGTAAAGCCCATTCAGTGTTTATTGGATTTTTTTTTTTTTTTTAAAGGAAACACTTGGCTTTGGTCTTTTTTTTGGGGGGGGGGGTTAACAAAATAGTCCAACTTGCTGAACTAATTTCAGTTTCAGTAAGCAGAACCAGCCGAGACACTGTGAATGCAGCTTTCGCTTAGTGGTGAAATCATGCTCACATAGAACTCTTCGTCTTCACTCTTCACATCCACCCAACATGTTTACACCAAATTCCACAGAGGATCTACTCATACAGAGAGCTGAGAGCAGTACTCAGTTTTACTTCCTCTGGCTTTCATTAGTTTACAGGAACCAAAAGATGTTTGGGCACCACAAACTCTGGCCAGAGCTTAAAAACAAATAAAGTTGTCCTGTTCCAGAGAAAGACATCTGTCCAAACACTTCCAACCACATGTGCGTCAAAATATCAAAATGACTTGCTGCTATTTTTTTTTTTTTGGGGGGGGGGCTATTCACTGCTCAACCCAGCTGAAACCTGAAATTTAGAACTGACAGGAACTGACGCAATCTTCCACTTTGAGAAGGCCCAAATAACAAGTAACTCACCTGTTTGACAGCATCCAACAGCCTCTCCAAGAGGTGCTGCCTCTTTGTATCGTTCTGTTGAGTGCCTGCAGGGGGGGGGGGGGGGGGGGGGACACAATCCCTACTGATGAGCGAGCGGGCAAATGAATATTCACACTCAATTTCCCCATCATGGCTTTTCACATGATCAATTATTCATAACCAAGACAAGAGGGAGGAAATTAACTGGTTAATGGGTAATGGAAATGGACCTTGACTTGAATTAATAGATGTGTGAGAAATGCTGGCCTCCAGTTACTACATCAACCGCTTGGGTGAACCTTCACAACATTCGACAAAATGTTGATTTCGAGAAAAATATAATCAAAGGTACCGTGAGGTTTTTGACCAGTAGCAGCATGGGGAACAATGTTTGGTTATATCCTCTACACACAAAATGATGCATTCACTAACTCATTGACTTGTAGCACTCTTTGTTGCAGCGGAGCTGAGGAAGTCTCTGACTGAACACACCTTGTTGTTTGGTCACTGTGTTGTGTAAAAAGTGTGCAGTGCTGCTAACTCAACAGATCGTCTTTGTCTTGTTTACACTCAAGGTGAAGTGACTGCTCCAACACCATGACACCAAGTGGTTGACGACCTCCCTACATTCAGCCTCTTGTCCATCACTGATACACCCAACAACTCCAGAGTCATCTGAGTATTTCTGGAGCTGATGGGACCCCGAGTTGTACTGGAAGTCTGAGGTGTAAAGAGTCACCTGTGGATCTATTGTGCTGCCAACCATCCGGCCTCACAAATAGCGGTCTGTTTGTCTGGTAATCTATAACCCTTTTGGTTGTGAAGGCACCACCTGTATTTTCTGGCGCTTCTCACATAGCAGTACAGGCTGAATTGAAAGCACTTGAAAAACAAAATCAAAGAACGTGATCCTCACTGTGCCGCCCGCTTTGTCTGTATGAGAATGAACTCACTGAAGAAGGTATAGTAGATATAGAACATCTTTCCAAACCAACCCCAGGATGATGAGCAAACTGAAATGGGTCTTGATCGATGTTCACCTTCTTCGTCAGTAGAGCCAATAATAGGACTTTCACAAAGTGGGATGTTAGAGCAACTGGTCTACGGTCACTGAGGGCAGATGGGTGAGGTTTTTTTTTCTTCTCCTGACTAAGGCTGAGGTTGAGGTTGAGGGGGTGCGGTAAAACCCCACATAAAAGTTCCACTAAATAAAAGTATTAAGTTAGAGTGGAGCTAAGCAGCATGTGGTTTGGTGATGGTGGTCACTGACTGACTATGTTTACATATAGAGCATTGGTCCAGGTAACCTCTTACTACCAAAGAAAGTGCATTTAAACTTATATTTTCTCTAAAGGAAAACCCTTAAATTCATTATTTCACTCAGTTTAGAACCAGAAGAGCCGGTAACCGGAAGTAGCTGCAGGTGCACCAACCTACTGTTATAAACTGTTAGTAAGTTGCTGATCCTAGTATGGTTGAGTGTCACACATAAATGCAGGCGAACTGAAAAACTCACCGTTCATTCTGACAGCCAAACTCCACTGCTAGACTGCTCACCGCCGATATGATTCATCGCTTTCTGTAGCTTTTTATCGCAAAGAGCAGAAGGCTAGCGATGCACCGGGCCCCTGCTGCCTCTGCAGCCGAGCTGGTCCCACCCAACCGCGGCGTGAGGACTGATGCTCACTCGGTGAACAGCGAGGCCTGCCGGGGAGCCGCCGGGGCTTCCACAGTCTGACATGAAGGAGTTGTACACAGTCCAGTAAAGAGTCAAACTCCAATGAGCACAAATCTGCGTGTAATTTGAGAGCATTTACATCACCTGTGTGTAACGTAGTGAGCCGTCAGGCAAAGAAACGAAACGTTAGCGGTTTCTACGGTTTGGAGCGTGTGACACTGCGAAAAAGAGAAACCGAGCACAGACATAGCAGTAACAAGGTCACATGACATAACATAGAGCGGTCATATGACAACGAAGCGCTACTGGGAATTGTAGTCTTGAAAAGTGCTAAGGAAAGTCAAATAATAGACATACACTACTACTACAATTACCACCGTTTATTTTTAGTTATATTGGTGAAAGTCGCTCCAAAATGAGCTAAAACGGCCTCTCTCTTTGTATTTGTAAAATGATAAAAACAAGAAAATGATGATAAAATACAGGCATATCTGGACATTTTCACTCCTTCTACAGCGGTTTGCTGGTGCTGTTTTGACTGTTTTTAGCTGTGCTTTTTGTGGCCCACACCAGTGTTTTGGCACACTGAGCTTACAAAATACGAGTTAATTTGCTTCAGCTCATCACATTTAAAGGAAATACACCTGTTTGTTATCACTTTAATCAGATACATTTTGGGGGAAAATATTAAGTGAAAGGAAAACGTGTTAATTTCTTATATAATTCTACCCCTGATGTTTGGAATGGTTTTAAATTGTCCACAAAAGGCCCAAAATTCCCACCCACCAATGCCTTGACTTAAAATAGTTATTTATTCCAATTATGAGTTGTTTCAAAGAGATTTCGCTATCAAGTCATTGTGTTTTAATAGTTAAGTATAGTAATGCTACTAATGAACTGTTTAAAGCTGGACTTTTCTGCTATGTACATTATTTTTATTTGTCTAGATATGTCTGCACTATTCTCATTATATACAAGCAGCACATTGGCCAACTCCCTACTTTTCAGCAGTAATAGTGAGGTCACCGTGATGTCTTTGTGGTCTTTGCTACACTTACTGTAGCAGGAGCTACAACAAAGGTTATGTAAGGGACTTTGGCAGTTGTTTGCATGTCTGTTTGTCATTAAAAGGTTTACCAAGGCATTAATAGTGCAACTGTGTGACTGGGCACAGTCACAAAACTTATCAGGGGGTTGTTGTAGAAAAGAAACGACAAAAAAGTGAGACTGGAAATCCAACACTTGGCTTTTGCGAGTGCATTTGAGCCTAAACCTCACGAGGAAGTGTTCTCACACTGTCGAGGCTCGTCAAGGACAAGTGCTAACGAAATTAAAAACAGTGTTATTTATGCAGTCTGTGACACAGTGCCGATGGAGTGCTCACCAAGGTTACAACAGTGCATGATTGAAAACAAGAAGATAAGTCTGGAGCCAAGAAGCCAGCTGAAACAAGCAAGATCAGAAATATTGTCCGATCCGGGCCTAAACATCAACGATGGGGTGAACAAATGTTGGGGAGGGGTATCTTTGTCCAATTAAATACACAGGCTGTACATTTTTTCATTCTACTATGCTTAAGTTAATTTGGAACATATTGAAAGAAAAATGAAGAGTATAAATACTATTCTTCAGTTTGACTTAGTGAGCAAGCCAGCCAGCACGCACATTAATGACTGAAAAAGCTAAAACGTGTTTCAATTATCTGAGTTTACCGAATGAATAATGCTTAAAGTGCTATCTCCTATCTTCTTTTACATTAATTTTTTATATATTCGTTGGTTTATTTCAACTTCTATCAATCTGTTACTGTTGCTGCTGCATTCACAGATATGTTTAGGCTATTATTATTTGTCTTTGATGTGTTATCTTCATGCTGACAAATCTGTATATTCTGGATTTTATACTGGAAATAATTCTTTGTACTCCCACAAGTGTGAGTTTTAGGGACACACGCCGGGCAAGATCTATGGCATCAAAGCTTTAAAGTTCAACGTGTACAGCTTCCTGAGTGTGTTGGGAAGCTTTGAGGTTGCACCGCACACGCACTGAAAAGTCGTGTAGCACACATCTTGTACAGCTGGAAATGCGAAATACTTGCACAGCAACAATTTCTGGATTTATGAATGAAGGACGAGGCGATAATGGCATTTAAACTTTCCAACCTTCATTTTAGGCCCATTTATTAACAGATTATTTACATATCTTCTCGACAGGATCAGAAGGGATCTTTTAGCTGATAACACACCATATATTATATCTATCTTATATCTTACAAATGATAAAAGGCGAATATCCTCGGTGCTGAAGGAAAAAGTACATCAAACAAACATTTCAGCAGCTGCCGGTCAGACCCATTTGATGTTGAAGAGGAATTTTGGATGGAGAAACTCATCCAGAGTCTTAGGACATTCTGCACCATCTCTGTTGGTCCTGAAGTGTGCTTGAGACTCTCCAGAAGGTGTCCTTTTTTGTGTGATTTCAAGTCCTTTGGTACTAGTGTTCAGGCTCGTTGTCCTGCATCACAGCCACAACCTCGCACTGGGACTGAAAATAAAAGCAGCTATGACTGTCCTTGTTACAGATCATCCCAATAAAGAAAATGTCTTAATTGCACAGTCGTACATCATTATAACCTTCTCCTTCGAACTCTGGTGAGAAAGCTGTGGATAGAGTTGTCAGCAAAACATTATTATTGTGGGCAAAGTTTAGATCTTATCAGCACCATACAAGCATGTGAATCTTATCTGGAAAAGACTTCAATGTCGTCTAATCATTACCGGAGCAGCGCAAACACTACATCCCTCAAGTTTAAGGTCTCTTGGTGCCGTTTGTAGTCCGTTTTGTATTAATTTATATCGACAATGTCTCTCTTTGAAGTTCTTTCGATAAGGAGGCATTGTTGCCGTCATATATAGTGGAGAGTGACACTTCTGTAAAAGTGCTTGAAGGTCTGTTGTCACCTGCAGGGCTCTCCCTGACAGGCTGGCCTTTCCTTCTGAAAGAGTTCCTGATCCCGCTGGAGAGGCGGCCAGACACCCGCCTCACAACCTTCCCGAGTCCGCGTTTCTTCAGCTTGATCATGCCCACGTCATCCTCCAGCTCCTCCGTTGGCACATCAATGTTGCCCGAGTACCAGAACACCCACCAGATCAGGCTGAGGAAGATGATGATGGCACCGCCGTAGATCAACAAATCGTGGATAACAAGCCCTCCGAACACCCCCACCATTATGATGAAGACACCGAGAATGTCGTGGGCCACAGCGAACCAGAACGAGCACTTGCAGCGGCCAACTCCTCCGTACCTCCTCTCCATGACTGGCTCTATCTGTACAGATGCTGACATGATGGCACTGGAGATCCTCTGAACCAGAACCAGAACCAGAAGCAATCCCAAAGCGCCAGGTGCTGCAGTACAGTCAAGTGGACACCTCGCATGAAGCAGCCTGCTGTCACGCAGATCAAAGTACAACGCACACAAGCTGTTATCAGCAAGAGCCACACCAGCTTGACTCCATTGGATGATTCAGTTGCTTTGTCACACACAAAAATAAAGACCTCCCTCATACACATTACAGTCATTTTCCAATTTCTGTTCAAGCCTCCCGAGTGAATAATTTCCGCCTGTGCTTGTCTTTAAGAACTGGGATCCACACCAGCCCAACCACCACAAACATCAGCCCTATAGACAGGCAGGCTGAGGCGACAGAGCGGGACGCGTCCGTCACCCCCAAGGACCGGAGCAGGAAGAGAAGCGCGCCTGCAGCAGACACCAGAGACCCCAGCACCATTGCAATGATGGGTTTGTGGAGATAGGCCCAGCCTGGAGACAGTACAGCAGCAGACTGAGGGTCAGGACACAGGCTTTGACTCTCATCTGGCAGTGAAGTTTCAACAATTGTCTCCATAGCTGAAACGGTGCCCGTTAACTCTTTGTTTCCACCTTCTGAGAAACTTTATCAATAATAGAAACACCGGATATTAACAGCCCTCCACTCACCCAAGTTGTGAAACGAGTCTGTGTGGAATGGATTGTGAAAGCAGCCGATCTCCCAACAAGTCACATGAAGGAGCTGCATCATCTGTATGATGCATCCCTTATACTCCTGCCCTGTAACCCGGGACCAAACTGTAATTCCAGATGACCCACACAGCAGAGGGAGGGCTTGGCTGAACAGACAGACCCGGCCCACCTGTTGACAACAAAACCATCATACTCTGAACATGTTAGAACCGCCCACCAGCCAAAAAGATAAATAAATGAGTGAAATACTGTTTACTGAAATGAAGATAAAAAAAAAAACATTATGGTTTGTGCTTGGCATCCTCAGATAGAAATATTATGAAGATCCAAAGTCTCATGTACTGGATACACTTGTGTCCACTTAGAATTATTAGATGCAGGTAGCAGCTGCACAAGCTGCAGCCTAATCCCATTAACAAAAGACCCGTCACCTGATACAGCTGACAGCTCCACAAGCACGGCTGCATTCACTCAGTGCAAACAGTTTTCAAGGCTAACAAATGTCAGAGCACAGAGGAGTTGTACAGGCAGTTCATATTTAATGGCTGTAAGGTTGGTTTATGCTGCTTTTTTCTTTAAAAAAAAATTATCTAGAAAATAGGCCAGAAGGGATTTTGAAGGACAATTTTAATTCCAAACATTCCAAAATTACATGTTTAATTCTTCCACATACAGTTGAATTTACTGCCACCTGAGAAAGTTGCAGGTTGAAATCCTGAAATGGAATATTGAACCACATATTAGCCAAGGACACGAAGAATTAAGTTGGGCAAAATTATTCACCGTGAACGAAACCCTCGAACTAAACGGCCTTCTTTCTGGGAAGAGCGTCAGAGCCACAATGAGTCGGTTCCAATGTTTAATTCAAGTCCCGAAAAGCTCTTTTTAAAGTTGTGCACTTGTCACAAAAGAAAAAGGTTGAAAAGTTTAGAAAAATGTTTTGCCAAGTCCTTAACTTAAGCACATACATCAGCACAACGAGCACGAGATCGACGAGGCACACTGGACAGGATCGACACTCCCTGACCGCAAACCTTTTTCAAAGCCGACTCCATCTTCAAAACAGTATTTAACGACTGTATTCCCTCATCTTCACCAGCTTCAGGGCGCCAACTCTGCATGATGGCTCACTTTCAAGGCTTGCCGATACACATTCTAAACAATATTTCCACTTCTGACAACAAGGAGAACTGTTACAAACCATTCAGATAACACAGCACAACCAACGAGTTCATTTCAGATGAGGTTTTATAATAATGATCATGATGAAAGAAAAAAAAAAGGACAAAACAGCCCGTTCCATGACCAAGCTGGTCCATGTGAACTGAGTCAAATGTTCATGTTGAGACAAGTTCCAAAGAAGATCATTTCACTTTAGTTCCTTTTCTTTTCATTTTGGACTCAGTCTTTGCAGCCTTGTTGGTGAGTTTGCTCTGAGCTTTTGTTCCTTTCTTCACCACAGCAGGTCTGGGTGCCTTCTGCAGCTTCTTCTTTTTGGGTGGTTTCTACAACAAAGAGATAACAATCCAATCATTACAAATAACCAAAAAAACCAAACAAACACCTAAATTGTTCCAAATGGTCTGCTGAAACACGTCTAAGTCGTGAGAGCTCTTAAATTGTAGCAGCTGTGAATAATACTGACCTCCAGTTTAGGCTTTTTGCTTGGCGTTTCTATGGGAACCAGCTGTGGGATTTCTTCCTCCTCTTCCTCCTTCGCCTTCTTCTTCTTCTTCAGCCCTTTCTTCCCCTTTGCTGTAGTATCTGGTGACTTTTTGCTCTCCTTCTTGCTCTTCTTTGCCTGCTTTTTAGTTGGAGTTCCCTGAAATTGACAAACACGCGAGCCGTTTAGTTCACAGACCGCGTCAAGAAATGACTTTATGAACAAGACCATCAGTTGAGTCGTCACCTTCTCTTTGGCAGTGCCCAACACACTGAGGTCGCTCAGGGCTGAGGTGTAGATGGGCAGGGCCACTGAAGTCTGGCTCTTTAAATGGATCAGCTTAATCACTGGACCTTTCTGTAAGCAAATCAGAGGGACACCAATCAGTTTATGAATGGAGAACGCTCACTTTGGCTGAGCTGAACCAAAGAAATCTGCATGTCACGGTTTCCTTCATCCTGATTAGCAACAGTTAGCCACACATCACCTTCGGAAACACGGAAATGAAGAAAATCGCACTACAGATGAGAACTAATTTCTCATATTTTCTATCAGTGTGTCTCATAGATCTTGTTTTAGTTTGAGTTTGAAATATCCGTAAGCACATGATGACTGTAAAGACTTTACACAAGTAAATAAACGGTGCCTGTGAGCAAATAAGGTGGCAACACAGGATAAAGATGACACAAAGATGCTAAAAAAAACTAGAGCAGGGTCCTCATCGCTGGCCTCACCATTCGTAGTTTGGCCACCACCGTTTGGACTGCAGCCTCGATGTTTTCCGTCACCTCGTCTGTGGTCATCCCGGCATGGGCGACACGAGCCATACTGCAACACAGTTAGTGGGTGAAACTCAAAGCTGAAGCGGCACCAGTCCAACAGGTTTAAAAAAAAAAAAGGAGGTGGTATTCATTCATCTCATGAGAACCTGACAAAATATATGTTTAGTGTATCAAAGTTGTAGAGACAGGCTCCACAGGGAGAGGAGGTCCATCTGGATTTACTTTGAGTCTCTCTGGCACCTACGATACCCACGCCAAACAAGAGGAATTGACGGGGGTTGTACTGAGGTGCTATTTATTCTCCGAATTTTTTTTAAACTCAAACATTCTACACAGTGTAGTTCCTTATTTTGTTTTCCTCCCAACATTTGAGGGGAAAAAAAATCATCTTCTGCAGCTGAAAAGCACAGAACTTAAGTCGATTCTGGTTTAAGTCTAGCGTAAGTCTCACCAGCAGCAGCCTTTGTTGGTAACCTTCAGGTTGGTGCCCTGGATGACTCTCCCAATGTCTCTGGCCAGATTTTTACTCTGCAGGTTCACAGACAGCGGCTCTCTGGCAAAGACAGAAAACAGGGTGACGTTATGGAGAGAAATTCGTCTCACATATCAGCTTTAGGCACCATTATTCTCTGGTTGAATAAAGAGGAATAAGTTGCATTCAGACCCAGCTCCTTGCATTTTCCCCTCATATAGAATGCACTTTTAGCAGTAGCCTCGTCAAAGACGAGAAGCATGAATACACAAATGTTGAACAAAATGTCCAAAAAAAATTAATCAACAGTTCTAAAGAAACCTGTCTCCTCATCCTTATCTTCACCCCCGACTCTGCTCTAGAAGTGCCCACTTCTTCACGGTTCTAAAAAGCCCTCTAGCGCTATGACCACATTCACAAAAATCGGGCTAGTTCTTACTTCTTTCTCTCATAGAAGTGCTTTCCGATGTGAGACGGCAACAAGCGGCGGACGCGGTCGTCAGAAAGGAACAGGTCGAAGTTCCCCAGAAGACGACGCTTGGCTTCGAATGGCTTGTACTCTGTCTTCAGTACTTTGTAGGGTATAATCTGCAAATGTAAAACAAAGTAATGTAGAACTAAACATCTTATCAAAGGTTTCTAGGAGTTAGAACACACAAATCAATGTTGTTACTAATAAAACATTGTTGTAATAACGGTACTTTATTATTATTTGACTGCTAGGAATTTGCTCAAAGCAGCTGTTCATACAAACGTAAACGAAGTGACTGTAAATACTCAGATATACTTTGTAAGGTACCTCAGATATGTTTTTGACACCCCTCTCCTCCAGCAGCTTCTTGTAAAACCGCTGGGTTTGCTCCGAGGTCATTTTGGGCTCATCTCTGGTGAAAAGGCAAATCTCCTCTGTGTCAGGACGCTGGCCGTGGGGCAAAGGACTGAGAAAGGAGGACAGATATGCAAGTATCAATTATTTTTGCTCCGATTACAAAATACTACCACAAAGAAAATACAGCACAAAAAAAAAAAAAAAAAAGAAAGGGGGGTGCCTATGTGTCGCTTTGAGGTGGACTCACATGCGGATGCTCTGTGCTGCTTTGGGTATTTTCCAAAGGGTGAAGAGCAGGCTAAAATGCTGGGTGTCGTTCAGGGACAGTAAGTCGCTCGTAGCCTTGGTTTTCAGGAAAGCCTGCAAGGCTTGGACGGCCCTCTTCACCTGTAAGCCCAATTCATTTCACTTACAAAAGACGGAAGAAAAACTAAAACCAATTCACACGCCGTCGAGCCGCTATGGGCTAACTAGCTTCGTGGCTAAACTCATTAGCAGCAAACAAACCAGCCATTGTTATTGCTTAGCTAGCTAACAGCAGACGTCAATACAAATCAAAAGTCGTGTTATTGAGTACTAATATCATAAATAACATCTCACATCAAAGTTCAAATAAAACAGCGAGAGAGAAGAAACTTTTACCTGCGCTTGGTCTAACTTCACTTCTGACTTCTCTGCCATGCTGTCGGCTTCACGTGTGTAGTGGGGCTACGCATGTGCACAGGGCAGTTCTGGGAAGTGACGTCGACAAATACAAATTTGTCAACTTTATTTGTGTGAGGAATCTGACAAAACTAAACATTTGTCGCAAAGACGCTCCCAAATTCAAAATAAACCCAATGTTAGAGTGAATTCATTCGTTATCATTCGATTTTAACTTAAAGAAGATATTTAAGAGTAAGATTGACATCACTATGGGATTATTTCTCACACGTTGTATAGCTTCGTTTTGGGTGAGAAGAAAACTTCAATGTCTATGGGAAGCTTGGAATTCAGAAAATGTTATATTTGTGCAAGAAGTTCATCCTGGTTGTGAATATGCGCGAATAATAAGACAGAACAAGTACAACTTTTTGTCATCTTGATCATTTATTTTCAGTTGAGATTATGTAACAGCTGCGTGTGTCCGTGTGTGTCTAGACTGGATCATGAGAGTATTACCGTGTGTGAGCTCAGTCCAGTTAAACCATCTCACGTGAAGAGAGACCAAATTGAAAATCTCGGTACAGCAATCCTTAAAACCAAATCTGCTGGATTCCTAACCCCACTCTTAAAAAGGGAGAAGCACTTTAATAGTACAACTACAAGCTAACTCAGCGATTTCGCAGTATGCTGAAATCATTCTTAATTTTATTTGATTTTTTTCACCATCTTCTTCTTCTTCTCAAAAGTCTTCAACACTGCATCCAACTCCATTCTAAAAACAAATGGTGTGGCCAGCCGACAGCACAGTTGGCCCTGGGAGTAAAGAGAAGGGGGGCATGTGGCTACATTAGTGGCATAGCTGAGCTCTCAATATGAGAAAGCTGACACACTGGACTTGGTCTCTCATTTTATATAGTTCATCGTAAAAACTGATTCAGTCTTGTTTTCTTCAATTTACATGATTTTATTCTCCTTCCTCCCTCCTTGTTGTCGTTGTTCTTCTCTTCATCGAAGTTGTGTGTAAAGAGAGTCGGTGTTTGGGTCGGCCCGGGCAGCGTTTCTCCTCTGCGGACAAGTGGAAGAACTCCATGCATGCTACCACTGGTGTATTTAGTCCTTTTCCGGCACCAGCTTCAGCACTTTGCCAATGGCGATAGTCTTACCTGGTGATATAAAGAGAAACGAGGGTTCACACAGTGATGATAGACAACTAATAATTCCTATTCTTATCAATCTGACCCATCACTGTGCTCACAAAGCACTTCCTGTCAACACTTTTCTCACATTATGAATTGAGAATTGTTATCATAAAATCAGCAGCACAAAACACTAATAAGATTAAGATTTCTTTACAAGCATTTAAGGTATTCTCCTTACACTGACCTTATACTTAAGTAATTCCTTTTAGCGAGTTAAGCCATTCCACAATGACCTTGGTAACAGAACACGGGACAAACTCAAAGGTACGTCCAACTGTGTCCTAACCACAGCACCTCAGAATGTTTTTTTTGGTGTGAAATGAAGAAAATAAACACGTCCAGAGAAGAATGTTCTCTGACCGGGAAAAACTATTGCATACGCCTAAGTACATGTGACCGATTCTAAATGATAGATTTGAAGGGCACTCAGTTTACAGTCAGGTCGCTACTTTCCACAGCTGTGCTGCGTCTTGCTTTCTCTCTTCAGAGATTTTCATGGAACCGTGTTTCTGAGTATATGACTGTAGTCGCTTAAAACATGTTAAAAGTCAAGAAATGTGTTTTATTGACTTATAATTCATGTATTTTCTGCTCAAGATTGTTAGGGCAGGTCCAAAATCATGAATTCATGACAGGGTGAGTATATGAGGTGAGCAAAAACCAACCCCGCCCCAACGCTCCAACGATATAAAAAGGTCTAATAAATGCATTGGCTTCAGACTAGGAACTGGTTTGCTGACTGCTCTGCCTTCGCCATGGAAATGCACTAATTTGCGGAACTTGGGCCGTCTACCTAAATGGCAGATTGTGGCATAAATTGTGGTGCTCAGTCGACGTCACAGTTCCCAAACACGGTGACGAATGCGGTGAACATAATTGTAGTTTTGTGGTGACAACTTAAGGTGCTTCGTGCAGCTGGTCACAGGACGCTCGTTCTGGGCTGATGCCACTATTGGGTCAACTTGAGAGCCATCCCACAACCTAGAGCTACCGCAGAGCCGTGGCATCAGCCAAGTCACGTCTGTGCAGACAGTGTTTGTGATTTTAAACTTCCCTTAATTCGTTATAATCTCCTACTGAGGACCACAGGGCAAAAAGACACTATTTCGATGCTTTAATATCACCAGTCTGAGTGTTTTAATACAGCTGGAATAATCAAATTTAAAAAAAAATGGCCACGTTAGCTTTACGGTCCTTCAGTTTTTTTGCAGCCTCTTGACTGGATATGGCAGACTTGGCGTTTAGACTCGACCACAAGACGTTGTCCTTACCTTCGTCTCGCAGTGTGAATCGTCCCATCTGAGGGAAGTCTTTGAAGGTCTCTAAGCAGATGACTCCCGCTGCCCGGAGCCTGGCGATACACACCTGGTCCTGCTTGACAAAGCGAGGTCGTGTTTTGCTTTTCTCTCCCGTCTTCTTGTCAACCAGACAGATTAAGGCCTGCGGTCAGAATGTGAAGGGTTTCATTTCAAGTCCAGTCAGGCCAGGAGGCAATTAAATGCAAAAAGAAAAACTGCGGGTTGAGGAGATTAAACAAAAAAACAGAGAAGTCTAGCTTCACAACAGCTTGGTCTAAAGCGGCGTGTTGCTGCCTTGCTTGAAAAAAAGATGAACATATCAGTACAAAAATGAGTTTCACATCCTAAGAAGATCGACAGTGTTTTGATATAAGAAGAGAAGTTTGGATGTGGCAATACTCTGAAAATATCTCACTAAGACAACAAACTTTTGAAGCTATAACATTAAATGGATCCAGCTTCAGTAGAGCAGTAACTTACTGTGATCTGCACTTCTTCGATGCAGGTGTGGATGTGAAGGACTGCATTGTAACCAGGACAAATGATTGATTTGTGCTCGATGATGACAATCTGAAATGAGTGGTTGACATTAGCAACGTGTCAGTTTTACAGAGATTCTTAAGACTGTTCACAGCTTGCCCGATAGTCTCGCACAAGAACCGCTTTACGGCCTGAAGCTAAAACGTTCAACATTCAGCGAGAGGAGAAGCTCGCATTGGACAGACTAGCGTCAGGCTGCCTCTTTACAGAGACTGCATAAATGTTTTGGCTGGAAAACAGATCAGTTTGAAGCACAACCATCCCGCCCACAAAGAACCTGCTTGGACAGACCTTGACCCCAGTCATTTTGTTGCTGTTGCTATGCCAACCTGCGAGAGGATGCATTCGGTTTTTGGGTGTTGTATCAGAGAGAGCATTACCCAGAGATACGGGAAGATTAAACGAAGGAGCATATGATGGAGAGGTTATTTGTCAGGATTACAACTAAGAGCTAATAAAACCTGCTGCTCCCTAAACCCTCAATTTGAAAAGCCTGATTCTTAATATCCTTCAAGCTAATGACTCCGACTCTGAATAATGACTTTTGAATTTTTGGATTTTACCTGTGCATCAAAGGTGCGGCCCGAGTGGCAGAGGTTGTCAGGGCTACAGAGGATAAAACCGGGGAGGATCTCTTCTTCCTCAATTCCCTTCAGCCTCAGCTTTAGGTTCTCCCCGGGACTGGCATCATCCGTCTCCACATCGTCACTGAGCAGGCTCAATACCTCCACCGTGTGCTGCAAGACAAGACACACCCACTTCTAAGTGCATGTTGTAAACCAGGACAGTCATTTTGTACTGAAACGGGACGAGCGACTGGTAATCAAACTAAGACAGCGTATTTTTAGGGTTACAGGCTTTCTTTTATGTGTGCGCCGCAGCACGAAACTCAAGAACGTAGTCCTAAATCTATTCCAAGAAGGTGCTTTATTTGGCCCGCTGTGGTCACGCAGAGGGGCACTCACTCTGTTTGGCATCATGACCAGCTGCTGGGCTTTACTGATGGATCCAGACTCCAGCTTCCCGAGGATGACTGTGCCCATATCCTGCAAAACGTGTGGAAAACAGGATCAGAACTTTGTTGAGGTTTTCTTTGGTTAAAAATGTTTTTGAAAAGCTACTATCCCACGAAAAAGGAACACACACTGAAAAATATGATGCAATTCGAGCTGAAAGATTTTTTTTCTAATCAAGGTTACGGTGTTAAGAGTATTTTGGTTTTGATGCAGATCAAAACGAGGCTCCGTGGTTGGTGGATTTTATTCGTTTGAACAAAACCAGGCAGCCGTGTCTCGCTGGCTGGGATCTTTAGATCAAACCAGCTTAACTGACTGCTGTCGGTGGCAATTACAGCACGGACGTGAGAGAGGTTCAGTATCCATCATCTTATGCAACTCCACACAAGAGAGTGAACCACTGTTCCCCGAAATGACGAAGTAAGCCTCCAGGAATGTGGACAGTAAAGTGCTTTAACTATTTTAAACATCACTGAGGACCACAGGAAACTCCCTTTTTTCTATAATTAATAGCACTACTTTTTTACAATTCTATCAACTTTGCTGCTGGAACGCCACACCAGCTTACCGTGTGTCACATGATTCACCTCTGTGAAAATACTGGATATAACAATCAGGTTTTTCAAGTCAACGCTAAAATAATTAGGCTAACTGTTCTATCCACAGCTCTGTGGCCGACATGAAAGCGCGCGGTATCCAAATCTTAGCTGGATGATCATTAGTACAGCAGCACCCATTTAACTAAACCATAATCCCATTACATCAAGAGAACACCAGTTAGGGCTACTTAGTGTTATAACATAAGGCTACATAAGGCTCTTATGCAGCCAATGGGGAAAGTGGAGTATTCAAACAACACAAAGACAACAGCATGGGAGCGGACGACGTGTGAAGAAATGAAATAGCTGCTGATCAATGTGAGAACTTCTAAAAGGGCTGCAGAATAACTCAATCCCACCAACACTTTCAGGATGAGCTTGAACTGCTTCCAATATCTAAACCACAGTGAGTGCCAAGAAGCTGAATTACCTTAAAGAGGAATGGCTACGGCATGCAGAGGCCTGCAGTGTGCGTCTGTGTGTTTGTGTTCGAGTGTGTTTATGTGCTTTTGGAAAATCCCCAAAGAGAAAAGAAAATGACAAACTGAAAAGAGAGCAAGAGAAGACTTTGGCCGAGTGTGCAAAACCAGAAAGAAATTTTACACCCACGTCTGCTGAGGCCAGAGCGGCGGAGGAGACCATCTACCACAGACCTCTGTTTTTCTCCCATAAGAGAGGAGAATCAAAGGCTGCTCACCTTGTACTTGTCTACGATGGGTAGTCTGACGGGTCCGTCGGTGGATCTGTTGAAGTTTGGCAAACTGTCCAGGTGGGCGATGAATGGCAAACCCCTGGTAAAGAAAACAAAACCCCCCAAAAAAACATGAGATCGCCCACCTACACGCTGTCGTCACAAAATTTCCACTTGTTCACATTTTTCCTTCAGGGAGTCAGTTACCAGTTGGTCAACCACAGAGGACAGAGATAACAAATCTGCTCAGACTCATGAGCTGTCAGCACCAATGAAGATTAAACCGTGCGCAGCAATAAGACAAAGAGCAAGGTTTTCTTCATTAACCCCTTCTGAGGAACTGTCTTTTTCCATTTAAGGCCGTTAGAAAAGCCAAGCCTGAAGGTGAGCGAGATGAAAAAACAATACTGCACACTCTCCCTCCACATTACCAACTCACAGCTGTCCTGTCGCCTCCATTAGCTCCACCTCCAAAGCTTAATATGACCATTATGTAGTTTATCTTCATTAGTACCATTACTCAGGATGAATGGAGTGATGGCTAATGTTATTATCATAATCATCACGAGTGTCTTTGTCATTTTGCTGTAGGTAATGATGGGAGTTTTAGGGTGAGGTAGCGATGACGCTGATGATGATGACTGATTGCTGTTGGGGTGATGATGACAACAGGGCTTACACATCTGTTTAAAAGTTGCAGAATCCTGCTCTCTCATCAGCCTATCGCCGTTCTTATCTGCGCCCTCGTCGATTTACTGGCTTACTTGCATTTCTAATGCGGTCGTGGTTTCATACTCAGAAAAAGAGGCTGACAAAATGTTGTTGGGGTACGTGAGCTACTTACGTGTACCAGGGGCATTCAGTTACTGGATCTTTGAGGTTGGCACCTGTGAGTCCGGAGCAAGGCATAAAGTAGATGTCCTTCTTCGGGTTGAAGCCCACCTTCTTTAGAAATGGCACCAGCTTCTCTTTACACTCCTCATACCTGTGGGAAGGTAGGGGCGGGTAAAATAAATGAATAAATGTTTTAAAAACATATCCATTAGCTGAGCTTGTGACATTGTAGGATTGTGTGATATTTTCAAAAACTAACACTGCTGATTATTTCTAGGCGTTTTCTTTCTGTGTGTGTGGGTGTGCCACGTTAATCTCACCTTTCTAGACTCCAGTTAACGGTGGGGTCATCCATCTTGTTGACCAAGACAATGAGGTGTTTAACTCCTGCTGTTTTAGCCAGCATGGCGTGTTCCCGCGTCTGTCCTCCTTTCTCAAATCCGGTCTCAAACTCCCCCTTTCTTGCCGAAATCACCTGAAACAGATCAACACAGTGAGCAGATGTCTTGTATCAAACATTAAAACAAAGCGTGCTATCCAACCAGCCTGTAAAGTGAGGGTGTTTGTCAGTATAAATGGACAGAGGAGAAGAGGGTTTTGCTATTTGGAGTGTTGGAGACGTTTTCATATGTTTTGAAGCTGAAGGAAAGTTTGGTTTTAGTTGTTGAGCACCGAGTCAGTGGGTCTACATGAGATTAATTCGATTATAGCTATAGTTGGACTATGCTCCTTATTTGGGCAAGGGCAATTATCCAAGTTTACATGGCGGTGAATAAATGGAATCATTGGCACAAAGCATGTCATAACCCGGTACGATAGGTGGCGCTGTACCCATTTCAACTATCGCTAATAGAGCCACTTCGTCCCTCTGCATTCCGTTGGTGAAGAACATGCTTATTGCACAAACGCGATGCCCAACAGCGCATTCTCCGCCTCTTTCTTTCTTTCCGACGGCGGCGACAACAACAGTAATATCGTCTCCTTTGACTTCCGGTTCACGACCCCAGGAAAACATCTTGAGCATGCGCAGAACGCTCGATCCAGTTCACGACGTGCTTCTGCCGTCTACATGCACGTTTAGTGTGACTATCAACCGAGTTATCTCAGGGTCTTAATCCGACTGCAAGTAAACCGATCCGGTCCAATTTTTAGTCAAACTAAGGTGTATACATGAACCTAATAACTCAGTCTTATTATTCCGATTCTTTACAGTGCCATGTAACCCCACTGAGTGTGACTACCGGTCCGCCTCACCAGAACTGCCAGGTCAGCTTGTGACGCCCCGCCAATCATGTTGGGTACAAAGCTCTTGTGTCCGGGGGCGTCCAGGATGGTGAAATGCTTCTTCTCGGTCTCAAAGTAAGCTCTTCCAACCTCAACCGTCTTCCCCTTGTCCCTCTCCTCCTGATTTGTGTCCAGAGCCCACGACAAGTACCTGCGACAACCACCATAATTCATTGCATTCATCTACGTTTACCAAAAAAATAAATAAATGCGTATGTGTGGAAAATCAGAAATGTGGTTCAAACATTCTCATTTAATTCTGTGGTGACTAACTGCTGAGTGGCTTTCTCACCATGTCTCCCTGTTCTTTTCTTTCGCTTCTCTCTCATATTTCTCCAGGGTTCGCTTGTCCACCATTCCAGTGAGGTACCTAACAAGAACGACACAGTTTAAAGCCGACGGACCAGAGATATACAGCTGTCAAAGAGACAGCCACCATGTCATTAAGTACGCTGCAGCTGTGAAAGGCATGCGCACAATTATAACAATGAACCCTTTTTTAATTCCATCAGTCACGCAGTTGTAAAGTTAACAGTTAGAATAAATCTGAACACTCACAGCACTGAGATCCGCCGGCACAGAACAAAAAGCGGATTACTCACATGATCTGTCCTCCAATAGTTGACTTGCCAGCATCTAACGCATAAAAACAAGTCAAAGTGTTTGACGATCAATGAAACTTTCGAGAGTGAGCCCTTAAAAACGAAAAAAAGAACGAGGAAAAAAAGGAACCAGACACACCTACGTGACCGATGAAGACCACGTTCACGTGCTCTTTCTTGGGCGCATCAGGTGGCGGCGGAGCCACTTTAGGTATGGGCATCTCCTCTTCCTCCTCCTCCATCATCTCCTCGTCCTCTTTCCCCGCACCACCCCCTTCCTCACAGGCTCCTCCCGTCCCCAGGTCCTCCTGTCCTCCACCTCCCTCGCCTCCCCCGGGCTCCTCCTTCTGCTCCCACGTCTCCTCTGTGGTCATGTCTGCCTCTGTGTTTCCATTCTCGACTGGAGCTAAAACCACGCACATTCAGTACATTTTATGTCCCGTTACTCCTCAGCAGTAACCTGGATTGGTAACTTAGCAGTGTTGTGTACGCAAGAGGAAACTGGGTTTGCAGAGCCACGACAAACACAGTCGACCAAAGAGGGGAAATGCTGATTGTATTCCACTACGAATATTACTGCAACATAACAGACCTTCTGAATCTTATGAAATATTGAGATTCTTGGCAGCTGTAAAAGCATTAACACCTGAATTCCAGTTTAGGTCGGGTCTGTTCGTTTAGGCTTCTTCTGTGTGTAATACATTTCAGGACTTTTCAAATAACCAAGAGAGCAGCGCAGTGCTTCGCTGCATGTTGTCTGCGACTCCTGCTCATTTGTTAAAAACACAATAAATGCGACAGCTTGGCAAAGGACTGCAACATGGGAAAGAAATCTGTGCATTGAAAGCCACCGAACCTTGCTGGGGAAGCATATTCCCACTGTGACACACACATAAGCTTCCCACTTCCGTGAACTATGAAATTACGCAGCTCAGCAGTCATGTACAATACCTATTTTCTTCTCAACCAATCGTCACTCATAATGAGCCTGTGGGAAATTGCTACTGGCAACTCGGAAAACCACTGACGCCGTGACTTTGTCGACAGGCTCATCGAGCTGCAATTACACTTGGTCTTCCAGACAAGCTCAAAGAGATCTGAGGGTGGCACATTAAAAGGAACAAGCATCTCTGTGAATATGTCTGTAAGTAAAAAGAGAGGCTACTCCAGATCGCACTCGTTCGTCTATCTTTCATGCTGCCTCTGTCTGATGGGTTGTGTCCCTGTCTTGTTTAACTCTTCTCCAGCTGCAGCTCCTCTGTTTAAAAAAAACAAGTCTGTGTAACTAGAGCAGAGGTACACGGCACGCTGGTTCCTACCCTCCCCCAAAAAGTGAACAAACCTGACTCAGGCATATCAAAACCGGCCAGCACAAAGTGACAAGGTTTCGAGAGTAACCAAATACTTTCACATCGCTCTGCAGGCCGCACAGCAGCCAGGGTCTTGGACATGCAGCACTTGTCACCTATCATAGCATGTACCAGTGGGATGTCTATTTTGGGCAGGGACAAGTGAGGTTGCATCATTTTCTACTAGGCCCATGCACATGGTTTGACCAATGCCAGAAATCCAAATACGGTGCAATAAGTGATGCTACAAGCATATATTCATAAGCTTTCCTATACCGTATGGGATGTCAAATCTGTCTGGAGGTAAATGTGTGTGTCTCAGCCTATACCCACACCTGTCCTCAGCTAACAACCTGCCTGACACAGATCTGTAGCTAAAAAACCCAAACACGCGGTCTCATGAGTGCACTGTAGATGCATACCGACTGTGTCTGCCACCTCCATGTTAGCAGCTGGGTCAGAGGTACCTTTAAAGACAGAAAACAAAGCATGTCAAACTTTCATAAATATTTATAAGAAAAGGATGACCATGTCTTACATGTTCGTCTGAGTGTTTATGCGTTATACAACAGCTATTACACTACTACAACACATGACCAACACTTGAGCCGACTTGTTGATCAGTTAGTAGAAACGCAATAACTAAGGCAGAGGCTGGACTTAACACTGCGAGTTGCAGGAAGGCTAACTTAGCTGGATTAGCAGCAAGCTAGCGAGTTAAGCTAACTTCTAGCCGGGTGTCTGACATTAACCTTACCGTCTGACGCCGGCATTTCCGCGGTGCTGGCTTGAAGGAAGCTCGGTACAAACACCGGAGCGTTGACGTTGGGGACAAACGGCTTGGCGTTCACGTTGAGGGCCGCGAAGGCAGTCGGGAGCTCCGCCGCGGGAGCCGGGGCCTCGGCATCCTCCTCCAGCTCCCATGAATCCGGGGCTGTGTCTCTCGGGTCCATGGCTGCTTCTTCCAGATTTGACAAAGCTTATCGCCACCGTCCGAGGTGGATAATTTTTTTAAGTTCCGTGAAAAAAGCGTTTAGTTGCTGGTGTGTTTCAGACTCTTAGCAGTACGTTTCGTGAAGTTCCCATAGCTTTGTTAAGCCTGGCTTTGATAAGCATATGGATCCCGTAGCTGACGAGAAGTGGTGCACAGCTGCTGCGTGTCCTCCAACCACCGCTAGGGGTCAGCATTGAACCGCTGCTTACAATGCTCACTATTACCAATCACTGCGTTTTTGTTATTCTCTAATGATTAAAAGAAAAGGACCACTCTCATTAGACCAAACTGTAACCCACGACTTTATATTATTCATTTTAACATGTGAGAAACATATAAACAATACCACTTTGAGTGAATAAATACAAATACAGTAACACAGGACCATCAGAGTTAACTTTAACGAGTTGTATAAGATAAGAAAAAACAATAAATATGTCAATTGAATATACTATAAATAACTTGACAGATAAGTTGGGAACAGGTCGACATTCAAGGGCCTTCTCATATGATCCCTCACTCTTTTGCATCAGTAACTCCACCAGCAGAGATGGCAAAGGTGGCCTCGTTCTCGGGCATCTCAGGACTAGAGGAAATCAAAGAGTAGAGAAAATCAGTTTTAGACTCGAAGTGAAGTCATCCAACCCTCGTCCATCTTGAGTCCAAACTATTTTAATTCCTCAAATTATGGTATCAATTTCAGATTCAGTTTGACTATGGAAAATCAGTCAGCCACAATCTCCTTCGGGATCAGCCATCTGCCAGTTTGTTCTAGTGGGTGTTTACTTAATCTTACTTCAAGGTGGCAGAAAATAGAAGCCGCATTGATCTCTTGCATTGATGTATTTTTGCCCCATCCCAAGTTAAATGTAAGCACAAACAATAAATAACCTGGAGACGCAACAAATTCCCACTTAAACTCCCAGATACCTGTCAAATATCTTGGCAATTCTCATCTCTCCACGTCCTTTCCTCAGGCTGATCCTTGTAGTGGAGGCATGGGCCAAGATGTGCCCACCGATGGGCTTCTTGGGATCAGCTTGAAATCTGAAATTGAACAGAAAAACACACATCACTCTTTCAAAACCGTGGTTTTTTTTAAGGACAAAACTCGTGGTACTTATTCAAAATGAGGATATTAGTAAACCCTTACGTCATTCCTGCCCCAGGATCAGCTGTCATTTGGTTGGAAACAAACACGGCGACATTGTACTCTAGGAAAAAACATACATGACAGCAAATAAAATATATCCTCCGTGGAGGGGGGGTCCTACAAAAGGATTTGCGAGTGATCACTGAGTTGCATGTACTGGCAAAATGCCGTGACTGATTGATCTCAACACAGATTTACTTTGCATACTTGTACATAATTCAATACAATAAGATTTGAATTCATCATTCATTGCATTTTTTTAAATCTCGGGTTAAATCTGCCATGTCTAAGGATGGTTGTATTGCATGTCTCCCTAAATTCATGACAAATTGGTCATGTTTACAATAGAATTCATGTGACAAGCCCACAATTTCAATGTGCCTGAACATCATGTAATCGTGTGCCTTCAGATATGTGCAATAATGTGAGTGTGAACGAGGAAATGAGTGCGTCAGGCAGATGCTTCAGACTCTGGAAGAGTTTCAATTAACCCCCCCTTTCTGAAATTCAACGCCTTGTTCACACCTTCAGAGATCTTCTGCAATCTGGAGAGCATCTGGGCCAATTTCTGCTGACGCTCGGCCAGCTCCCCGCGACCAGAAAAGTCGACTCGAAACAAAGCCATGATGGAGTCGATGATCTAACGGAAACGAGCAAAGGCCCTAACTTTAGGATTCTGTAACGGCTGTTTGGGATAGAAAAAGAATAAGGTAATGCTCTAAAAGTGCCGTCTTTACAGAACAGACAGGAGTAGCAAAGCCACAGAAACTTTCGATGAGCTTTTACTGCTTACCAACAGTTTGAACACCCCTCCTTCTTCATGAAACTTGGCCGCTACAAAGTCCAGCAGCTCCATCTGGTGTTCACCTGAAGGAAGACCGCACACCATTTAAACACCATTTAAACACACATGAAAGGATACAAGTCCACCGGGTTATAGTGTTGAACGACAGACTTTACAACCTACAAACGTAAAGAAAAAAAAGAAAGTGGACTATTGAAATATTATTGTTGAAATAAACTGTGGAGTGTGTTCGCACTGGTGTAGGCTCGGGCATAAAGCACATTGTCCAGTACAGCATCGTGGTCCACATTAAACCTGTCAGCGATGTCTCGCAGCCTGTCTGGGCGACTGGAGTCAGACAACCACGAGTCAAGGATAATGGAGGGCAGATAAACAGTTACATGATGAGACCTGCTAGTACAATGTCTTTCATTCACACTCATTCACAGTATCGCCCAAGCTGCGCATGTTAAATATTGGATAGGTGTTACCACTGAAAAGGATACAAGGTATTCTCAGTGTCAATGAAGATGACTTTTCCACCCGAGTAACCGTCCTCGCCTGGCAGCTGTGCAGTGACTGGACAAAACAACACAGAACTGGTTTTTAATCACCATAAAAAGAAAAAGAAAAAGAACCAGATGATTCTTATACCAAATCACTTTAAAGGAGGAGACGGTTCCAAAAGGCGTGTTGCTCACCACAGAGTGTGTGAGACAGCTGGGTCTTCCCTGTGCGGAACTCTGTCGGATAAATGCAGCAAACACCATGATGTTTGATCCCTTTTAAAGCATGGAGTCGAATGTATTCAACAAGAGGAAGACGTTACAAAAGAAACCATTACAGCCAGGCGTCTCCTCACCTCCAAAGGCCTCTGTGATAGCCATACTCTCTACACCTCCACCCAGCAGTTTGCTGCACAGACACAGATGACAGGCACAAGTAAGAAGACAGGAACACGAACTGCATTCAAGCCAAGGATAAAACAACCCCAGCCCAAGAAGCTGCAGTATCTAGCCTGATCTTACATGATCAGTGTGTTTAACGACTAAATCTTAACTCAAACTCTTGGCTCCCAGTTGAGATGTGGAACACCTGCTTCCTCCTGGCACTGTACTCAAAGGCCGTCTGGAAACCGACATTCTGTAATGAAAAAGCAATCCTTGAAATGATGAACTACACAGGTCTGCGAATCACTTCGGCCCCACAGGAACATCAAGAACTCGCTTGCAGGTTTGAAGACTTCAAAACATCAGATGTAAACAGTCACATCTTACCAGCATTTTTCCTGCAGCCTCCTTGATTTTCTCCACTTTGGCTTCTGACAGACCCTTGATGTTGCAAAGGGCTTTGCGGGTGGTCATCTGGATCCCCTTCACAGTGCAAATACCCACTGACTTCAGCTTTTTTAAGTCTGCCATGTTCTGTGGTCACAGGTAGGGAGCGACAGTGGAGAGAAATTGTCACGCAACAGTGCAGACTTGACTTTTAATGCCTTAAATATGTTTCAGCCCTGCTGTTTACTCACAATCCCATGTTTCTGTAGGAGGTCAATGTCTTGGAAGAAGGACTCCTGAAGTGTTCAGGGAAAACAACAAAGATTGTTGGGTAGAACATTAAAAACCTGGAACACAACCAAAGCTTAACCCACTGATAAATGACTGTGACTAACATACATTTTAATTTACAACACAAATGTTATTTTTAATATATATATATATATATATATATATATATATATACAAATTCGGATTTTTCAAACATGCCAATATCTTTTTTCAGTAATGAGGGGTTATCTTGTGGGAAGTCGATGCTAAACTTATAATTGTTGAAAATAGAAAAAAAATATATATAAATACAGCTACATCTTACCTCATCGTCCTGGATACCTGTATTTTCTTCGACAACCTGATCCTCGGCTACTTTCATTTTTCAGCAAAGAGCGGAGTGTTAAATTGTTAAAAGTTTACAGGTTCACCTGAACAGCCTGAAGCTATGGGAAAATCGGAAAAGTTAGCTAAATCGACCGTTAGCGAACTCCGGTGTCACAAAATATTATGTTGACACTGTCGGAACTAATCTAATATAATTGTTTTTAAATCAAATAAAAAAACGATAATAGTTTGCTAATGTACTGCTCAATGTTCGTTTTTTT
Organism: Leuresthes tenuis; assembly: GCF_036924035.1. Lineage (NCBI taxonomy): Eukaryota > Metazoa > Chordata > Actinopteri > Atheriniformes > Atherinopsidae > Leuresthes > Leuresthes tenuis. The sequence goes on along the minus strand of NW_027325374.1, from coordinate 17,019,200 downwards.
CCCTTTTGAAACAGCTCGTGAGCATCGCGCAACTGGCGGGAATTTCTGACTTTAGGTGCGTTCATGTGCCGCCGAAAATTCTGTTTTACCCATTTAAATGAGTACAACTACTCAGAAAGTATCATTTTAGTAGTGCTGGTTACGCCATTAACCCAACTGTTATCAATATCTCCATAAGGCTTTTTATAAAATAATCTGAACTTCAAAAATAGCAATTAGCCTTGCTCACAGGAAGCATGTTGTAATTTCACCCTCAAGACCAGGAACTGGGAAAAACGCGTGAAGGCAGCACTGGACACAATAATTAGAATGGCTTTTTTCTTCATTGTACAGCTATAATAATTTTTGTATTGCAAGCTTGACTGGACAGGTGTGCGTAGTAAGTAGTATTATAATGACTATAAACTTCTAAGTGCCTTATCAACTCCAGATGACTTGTCATTACGAAAAAGCACAGGTGTGATCATTAATTAATTGCATTTCAACATTATATTTATGTGCTTCAGTGTCCATTACCATGTAAATAGTTGTGCTTTTCAGCTATTACACCTCAAACGTTCTACTATGAAGAAGTTCTAATGCATCTGAGTGATTGTGCAAAAACACAAATTCCTCATTAAAAAATAATTCAGTAACATTCACAATTAATAGGCAGAAAAACACCATGATTACCCCTTAAGCTAATATAATTCAAATAAAATTATGTATTTTGACATTTCATGCTAAGTTAATGCAGTATGGGCAGTTTTGAAATTTAAGACATAAACACCATCACTTCAAGAAAACAAGTCTTTCTGTTTCATTTGGTGTTTTAATTTTTGCAGTCGTGTTTGAGAAAAAGCAGTGACATAGGTTTGTTTGTTCGTAAGAGAATGTAAATTGTTATATAAATGTCAACAGGGACGTATCCCTTAAGACTAGATGTGTCAGTGTAATATTGGCATCAAAGATGTCTCCTGTCTAAAATTCCAAAATAATTTCAATTTCACATGTAAGCAGAGAAAAGGAATAATCTCATCTCTAGACCAGATGAAATCGGCTTTTGTTGCACAATGTAACCTCGCTGCTCAAAGCAGAAAGACAATAAAAACGATGACCAAGGTAGGTAGCATTGCACTTTGACATATACACATATTACAATGACTTGTGATGAATGTAGACAGAAAAACGCCACACAGAAAAGAGTGCGGCTTAGTTTTGTAGAACTACAAGAGACTTCTCTGTCGACACTATTGAAAAGTGTTTAGAGCAGCTCCACCTGTCAATTCTTTGGAAATAACATTGTTCTCCACATACAACCAAAAAAACTGCATGAAGATGGACAGAACTGCTAGAACAAAAATATTCCTCAGACTGCGAACACTAAGACACACAACCTCCAGACCACTTCTCTTTGTCACACACTCACCTGCTATCCCCTAAAGAACACATTATTTATGCTGACAGAAGTATCTATTTCATAAAAAAAGAAAAAAAAAAAAAAAGAGTGACATAATAGAGGCGGCGCTCTTGGAGATCAGTCTCTGTATGACATTGGGAATAAGGAGAAACAGCGAGAGAGAAGCTTTACACATCATACCCTTCTCTTCCGACCCAATTAACCAAAACAATGTTCTGTAGTGAGCCTAATGCAGTGTTGTGGATTCACAGCCTTTTTCTTTCCTTTTTTTTTTCTTAACAAAACATCTGCATTTCTTTGCTCTTCTCCGTGGTCTCTCTGTCTCTCCTAATGGGCGACCCTGCTGTGTTGCTGGCAGCAGATCTCAGGCTGATGTCCTCAAAACCTGTTGCTCACATTTTGCCAGGAGCAGGAGGCATCATGCCCGGCATCCCACCAGACATCCCAGAGTTGGGACCTAACAGGATCTGGAATGGAAAAAAAGAAGAAAAAAGAAGGGATTGAATGTGTTCATTAAAACACATCAACACTTTTCATCTTCATTTCTGTCTAATGCAAGTGAAGCGCGTGACCACGAGCGCATGTAAAACTCACCTGTCTCTGCTGTTGTAGCTGCTGCTGCTCCAGCTGTAGTCTCTCCGTCTCAAACACAACGGGCAGCACCAGGATCATGAAGGAGGTGGTGCCCACCCAGAGTGCGGAGCGGGAAAAGCTGAAACACAGTGAACAACCTGATGTGTTATTAAACCAGTGCAAGCTTAAGAACCGATCTTGCAAGACAGAACGGCAAATACAACAAATATTCAGAAAAAACGCCCACAAAAATGCAAAATCTGAAACAGTGATTTTGTACTGTATATTGAGAGTGCATTTCAATTTCAATGTAGACTTATTCTAGAGTAAAAACTCTTGTTCTGCATCATTTCCTGCGACCCCCGTCACTTTGACATCAAATAACACACAGCAAAGATATTAATGCAACAACAGAGTGAGGAGGAAACCCTGCAAAAACATACCTGTAAAACTTTTTGGCCAGTGAGACAGAACACTGAGCGGACGTCTCGGCAGCTGAGCGCACTGTGTCTGGAAACATCTCCGTCAGACCCCACAGCCTCTCCGTCAGCGTCTCATCCAGCTGAACAGGGCAGAACGCCCACAACATTAATACAAGAATATTGTAGGCAGAAAATACTGAAATAATTTAATAACAGTGAGTCAAGGTAAGTAATTACACTTTATATTTTGGTTTGTGTGTATAAGAAAATGATGTGTAATAATGTCGTAACAGTTGAACAACGTGATTGCTTTGAACGCTATGAATGACACCCCGGGTAGCTAACTGGTTAGCTTGCTACAACCACGTTAGCAAGCCATATTCAGCTAGAATAATGAAAAACCTAATGAAGCACCACCATTATTACAGTGGAACCATTGAAAGATCAAATACTAACATCTTCATCTTCGTCGTCGTCTATCTCGTCTTCTGGGGGCCGGGTAGACACCGGGCCCGCAGCGGGGGAAAGCTCCTCGATTCCGGCCATGTCTTCTGGTAGCCCGCTCCTCCTTGACTCGTTAGGTCAGCTGTGTGTAAGGCGAGCAAGTCGCTACAAAATACGCCAAAGCCGGCGAACAGTTTTTGGTCTATTTCTATTTATTTTTTACCTGTCTAACTACAGTCTGAGGTCACAGTTGGAAAAGCGTGAGGCTCGTCAGGGTCGGATGACGGTAGCAGGGCAGGGGTCATTCTGAACGCCATCTAAAATGAAAATGCGCCCCCTGTCGTACCGACTGTCTAATAGCAAGTGTCTTTGGTCAAAAATAGAAAGTTGTGAAAGGCTTCATACAACTTGTTCTTCGTATCAATTTATGGACACTAAAATAAGAATATTCGATTTCTCCGACCTCAAATTCAAATAGCTTATTAAAAGTCCGGACAACAAACCAAAAGCCTCTGGATAGGTCTCTCGTCTTTACGTTTTATTCTTTTGTACTGCTTGTAATTTAACATTGATTTGTTACAGGTATTATTGTTTCTCTTTTAGTCATCTCTAATTTATAATTACTAATAATTTATTACAATCATATAGCTATCCATCTCTCTATCTATGTGGATATATAATTAATTATTATTATATATAATCATATTATAAATAGATATAGATATATGTATGTATGTATGTATGTATGTATGTATGTATGACGTATGCGTTTACCCGAGTTTTTAAAAATATTTTTATTGGATCTAGCTTTTCTTTCGCATGGCTCAAAATGTTAAGCAGTGGTCGTAAAGACTAGCTCCTAAACTGCTCCCTGTGTTTGAACTTTTTTCCAGCGAAGTTGTTGCTCTTGCTGGGAACGGAGAAGGGGGGCCCGGTAATGGAAAAGTTCTGGGATGCAGGGATTCCTTGTTTACATCCTCCTGGAGTACGCCGCGGGGCGGAGTTGGCTCCGCCCTCATTCTTCAAGCCTTACGTCATTGTCGTTTGTGTTTTTGTTTTTTTTTTATGAATGAAAGAATCCAACCTCAGAGAACAGCAGAGTAATTCCGGGAAAAGGCGGACTGACATTTAGTCGCCAGAGTCGCGTCGGCCCAGCAGGTACGTTTTAATTTCTGGACTATCAAACTTTAAAATGTTGAAATGTTTAAATTTAGTGATAACAGCCGGGTAGGTAGGTGAATGGAATCCGTCGCGCAACTCGCGACCAAGGGCAGGCAGCTGTTTGCTTTTATCTCTTTAGCTCGTCTCAAGCTGTTGATGCTAGATGCTAACTGTTAACACTACTAGCATGTTTAAAATAACGCGAATAAATTGGCCTAGCTTCATATTTATGTCCACACGCTGACATCGTCTTACAGCTAAAGTTGATTCTCGCTTTCGTATCTTATCTGTTTGTGTTAGGACTATTTCGGTTGCTTATTTGAAGTCTAAATTAATGTCGGGGGCACTCGTGATGGCTGTTTACTATAGCTGAAACGCCTTTACCCTAAGCTGGTCAGCTCCCTTCCGTATAAGGACACGGTTTGATTCTAGATGTCACCAAGTAAATACATACACACTTTAGGAGATGAGTTGGATTATTATCGTCGATTTAGTACATTTGATGTCAAACTGAGTTGATATTGAAGAGCTTGATGTATGAGAACCGTGTTATAGCTCAGTGTTAGCCTTGCTGCGCTCACTTGTTGCTTTCCACTTCGGTAGCGTTACTTAACAGTGCTGGATCCCCTGAGTGGTATTTTTAGGAAGGCACAAACTTGGATATCCTGTGCTGTTTGGACAGAAAAGTCGCGGTCACTGTTGGTTTTCCTGGATTTGTACTGACTGTCAGCCTTGGTGGAGCTGAGCAAAGGGTTTATTGCTGAATCACCATGACTTTACGAAACGGCGGTCTCATCGGTTAACAGCCAGAGTCCGCTGGCTGCTTGGACAACCACGGTTGCTGCAGCCTCGGACTTCCTACGCATTTCGGGAAATGCAGTTTATTGTTAGCAAACTGAGGGGCTTAGGAGCAAGTATTTCGTTTGGCTTTGTTTGCTAAGACACCCAGAGTAGGTCGAAATGTACACAAACTGGGCAAAAAGCAGCTCCACAGGGACTTTACAGACTAAACAACTACATAATCAATTCAGAATTTTAAAAGATGTCAAAGATGCAGCAAAGACAGTTAGATTAACACTGTCAAAGTAAAGGGAAAACCACCAGAAAGAGACACAAAGGGCAACAAAACAAAATGTGAAACGAGCACAAGTGGAAGCAAAGGGGTTTGTCATAAACACAGACACACTACAGCAGCAGAGACCTGAACACATCCATGATGTCGCTTTGTATTTCTGTCCATCTCCTATATCTTGTTTCTGTGTCGTACAGGTTGGGGAACTTTTTCCCAGTATGTGCCCAGAGGCCCGTGCTCATAATCCAACCGTAGACGTCAGCTTAGAAACGCCAAAGTTGTTTCTACGGCGCAGATTTTTATGCAAGTAGGATTTTAGATTGTGTAACCAACTGGAGATCCCGCTTCAAACCGCCTAGAAGCTCAAACAAATTTGAATCTATAGACACTACGGTTTCACTTGAAACTGCAGAATCTTTAGGCAGCATTTTCCTCCTACTTTGAAAAACAAAACGCTACCCACACCCTCATGATTGTTATGCTGAAAGAGGAAGAAGGGTTAACTTGTAAGAGATCACAGCGATTCTTTATTAACCCAGAAATCATTGGTATTGTGCCATGTCCACATAAGCCTGTTTCTCAGTAAAAACGACAAGGGCATTGGAGGCTGCTGAATAATCAGCATCATCCTAAAATGAGCTCACGGTGGTCTTTTATTCTTCCTCTAACATTCAGTATCATGTAACCTACTTAGTTGGCTTTCTTTATGCCGTTCTCTACACATCTGGACTATAGAGAGACTTAGTGAAAGGCCTTTCGCTCTCTAAAGAGAAATTCCAGCGTTGCAATAGATCAGAAAGTTGAAAGCAACATGGGAAAACACCCTGTGGGCTTTATGATCTCAATGTAACATTTGTCAGTGTTAATTAAATGCTAATCTCAAAAGCACGATGCCAGAGTCAGCAGTGTGTGCCGTCTCACCCGCACGCTGTGTGGTCCTTTCTGTGCCCTGTGTGCTCTGGTCAAGTACAGAGCTGAAGTGCAGAATCATTTTATCAACGCCACAGCGATCTGAGGCGCACGGTTACATCAGCAAAGGGATGACTAAGGGGAAAAAAGAGCAGTTAAATTTGTCCCACTCTGAGATTACTTGCATCCCACACAACAATATCTGCGAGCTGACCTTAAGAGGCGTGCAGGAAGTCTCCGTGCCATCAGTGTGAGAAGAATGTGGGAACGTTTGCGTTGAGCAGTCCCACTGCTGCCGTTAGAATTAGTTACAACTGACAAAAGATGTGTTTAATTTCATATAGAGAGCTTATTATGATTAAAGGTTTAAAGCGTGACAGTTCAAATATTAAAAGTTGTGGTCAGTTTAACAGTCACACACACACACACACACACACACACACACACACACACACACACACACACACACACACACACACACACACTGTCACAGTGAAAGCTTTGAGCCGTTGGTGTTCACAAGAGGAAGTGTTGAGGGAATTGGTTGGGACACCTGCTTTGAGCAACCAAAGGGCAGACACATGATAACTTCCTCCTCGCTGTTCCAGCTAACAAAAAAAAAAAAGGCATGTCATTTTCAAAACCTCCTCTTCCTCGCATATCAAACCGCCGGCTTTAATGAGAGAGTGCGTCTGGGGGAAGCATGAAAGATCTGTGGGTTCTCCTTTTCTTCATCGTGCATGACTGGCTGTCTTGTGAGCGGATGGTAAATGTCAGGCCAGGAGCGGATCAGAAGTACACAATGAGTCGAGTCACATGAGATTGATGTACCTTTCTTTTTTCCCTTTTTTTTTTTTTTTTTTTTCTAATCCAGTTTCTGTTCTTCCCAGAGTGTCTATATTTGTTTCAACTGGTGCTCGGGGGGGGAAAAACCCGAAGACAATTGGATCATGACGACGGAGAGAAACAGCAAAGCTCTGAAGGTAAAACGCACTACGAGGGGGGGAAAAGAAGCCGTTTCTCTCAAAAAGAATGAGTCATCTTTATGATCTCGGACTATTTTGAAACTCCAGTGCTGAAAAGAATGTTCAGCATTCTTCCATGCACATCTTTTTGTCTTTTTTTTTTTTCACACCCTCTCCTCCTGTTTCCCCTTTCCTTTCTTCAGGTGAAGCAGGAATGTGGCGAGAATGTGCCCTTCCTGTCAGACAGTGAGCTCATGTCCCTCTCAGTGCGGGAGCTAAATCTTCACCTGCGCGGCCTCTCCCGCGAGGAGATCCAGAAACTGAAGCAGCGCCGGCGCACCTTGAAAAATCGGGGCTACGCCGCCAGCTGCAGGGTCAAACGGGTCTCCCAGCGAGAGGCCCTGGAGCAGCAGAAAATGGAGCTCCAGAGGGAGGTGGAGCGGCTCGGGGCTGAGAACGCCGGCATGAGGAAGGAGCTGGAGGGTCTCGGCACACGCCTGGCTGCCCTCCAGAGGTTCGCCAGGAGCCTGGAGGCTGGAGGAGGCAGCCTGCTGGCCACAGCTCCACGCCTCAACACCGCCTCGGTCATCACCATCGTGAAGAGTCCACCGCAGCCTCAGTCACAGAGAGAACAGGAGCCGTCGTAGAAGGAGCTCCTGGAACTTGACTGGGGGAGGGGGGGTGGTAGACGGTCTGCAGTGCAAACACACATCCACACACCTGTAGGCATACATATACTATACCCACACAGAGAAGAGAAGAAGAGGAAGACTATGGTAGTAGAAAAATACTAAATGCTTGTCTGCGTTGCGCCTTGTTAAATGTTTTGTCACTCAGAATCGCTCACTTCAGCGCAGGAAGGTGCGTCATGTCACCGAGCAGCGAGCGCTTGGCTAATATTTTCCACGTGAGGAACAGGAGCGTCATCCAGGACGGGCGGAGGTGTCCTCTGACTGCCGCAGTGTGTGTGACGCTGCAGTTTAGTTGACTGAAAAAGTGCTTTTCTTTTCAGCCACTTCAAAGTTTGGAATTCTGAGTTGGATGTGGTTAAATGTGCACGAGGCATCGGGCTCCGACGTGCTCGGTCAGCAAGGCCGGGGCCGTCTTCCTGCTTCCGTTTGTGGCCCCCGATTAACGGCAGGGAGGAGCGGACCTGTGTGCAGCTTCATGCCACAACTCTACAACGTTTGCATTTCTGACACATTTCTAGTCTGAAATTAGCTGTGACCTTTGTGGATGAATAATTCCCAGATTATCTTCAATAGATCATCTTCATGTAATATATTTGGAGCTCCCTCAAAGGTCCACAGGCCAAAGCAGACAGACACGCCTGCTTTTGCTCTTAATATTTAGAGAGCAAATTGAGAGATTCTGCTGAAAGTCCACCATATAGTTCAGCGAGTTCACTTCTCCCCACCCGATCTCCACCTTTCACCGTGTGGGAAGAGTCTCTCTGTACGGCGTGTGGTCACATTTCTCACCTCAGCTCTGTGCCTTCAGCGTACGTAGGAGCCGAAAGAAGTGAAAATGGACTGCAGTCGCTCCATCTTGCCTACTCGCGACCACGCATCACTTTCTCTCTCTTTCTCCGTCTGTGGATTTGAATTTTTTTCACATTACTCATTTCACCAACCCCCCCGTTGTGCAGTGATTGCGTGACGGTCCGTTGTGGCTTCCGCCGACCCCCCCGCAATGTCATTTTTGCTCTTCAAAACAAAGAGAGAGAGAAAGCGCCGGAGCAGTCGCGTCTGGAGGGAATTCCGCTCACACCAATGCAAACCCTCCGCGTACATTCCCCGTTCTGTGTTTATTTGTAATGTTTGTACGTGCCGCCGAGAGACGAAAATGTTGAGTGACATTTATAAGAGATATATTCTATATTTTATTTGTATTTAAAAGTAGATGTTATGAAAAGACAAGCTAACGAGTGCTGTGATGTTCTACGTGTCTTCAAAAGTACTTTTGACTAGTCTGAGGATGTTCTCATGTCTAATTATTGTGTTGTGTGGCAACGATGATTCCAAAATGTTTTCTGATTAGCTGGATAGGAATATTCAAAGCCAATGGCCATATTGCTGTTTGATTATTTCTGTGTGCGTTTGTACCGGCTTGTCATAGTGGATTCTCGGAGGGACATTATTTTTCTATGACGATTTGTACGTCCTTTGTGTGAAAATCTGAGGATGCTTCCGAGTCGGCGGGGCGGGAACATCCAGAGAGTTTAGAGGAGAGCAGGTGGGACGAGAAGAGGAAGCGGTTTCTGATGGGAAGGAGGGAGACGAGAGGGCCGAGGAGTTGCGGGGTGACGGGGAAAGAAAGTAGGAAAGGCAGGCTGAAAAGGAAAGTGCAGAGAGGTGGAGCTAGATACACTTGAAGTCCCCCATCAGACGTTGGTCTGCTTCAGTCAGGATTTGTCTTCCCGACTCGAACAGATCTATATTTCCTGGAGTTCAGGCCACTGAATAGTGCTAGCAATATTCTATATTCGAGTAGGCATTGTAACACGGTAACTGTGTTGACAAATAACTCCTAAATATGAGGCATATATATTTAGCTATATATGAATATCGTTGTGACAAAGCATTTATTCACAATATTTTATCGTCTCACATCTGTCAGATTGTGCTGGATGTTTTGTAATACCTGCAAAACAAAAAATGGTCTTTGTATTTATTACCTGTATTTTTTCTATTGTGAAAATTTAAGTACATTGTCTATTTTATATATTAATTATAATAAATGTTGTACATATTGTACATAAGCTGGTGCTTGTCGGCTGCGTTGGAACAGCGAAGTGCGCACGTGGCGCAGGGAGGAAGTGGGGCAACAGGATGTGTTGTCACGCCGTATCAAACGTCCAGCTTCCAGTACGAATGCTGTGCCGGTGTATTTTTAAGCCCAGACACACTGCTTTTCTTTTCTTTTTTTAATAATTATATATTTTGATGCATTTAAACAGACTTTTACCCCAAAACTCAAGATTCACACTTATTCATAGTGTTTTCCAGCTCATCCAATTTAGCTAAGAACTATTACATAGTCGTTCACGGCATTAAGAGCTACCTTTATGGATCATACACAGAAAGTCCTACTCTCTTGCAGATATTCACTCTGTACAAATATTAATTGTCCAGTTTAAGTCCATAAAACGGCGTTAAAACGAATAAGCGATTGTTCCGTCACTGTAGTTGTGATTTGGCCAAAGGATCAAGAATCGTGAAAGGGGCACATGAGAGTTAACAGTTTTTCAATGCAATACAACCTATAACAGCATTTCACATCAATCATGCCCTGGCTACATGTTACAAAAACAAAACACATTTACAGTTAATAACTTTTATGTTTAACATGTCATTTCTCATCTGAAGGATCTCAAATCAAACCAAAAACACGCAGCATCGCTTCTTCAGAGAAGGAAAGGTGCCGCTGTTGACTGTCAGGCTTTACTGGGACACGACACTGAGCTATTAAGTGTTATTAATCCCTCCTGGTATGAAAAATGTCCTCGAAGGACTGAGTGCAGCCCTGACGATCTACAGCCCCAATTCCACAAAAGTTAGGACGCTGTGTAAAATGAGACTCTACCTCTTAAAGGTGCTCTTTTTAAATTGTGACTGACCTGTTAACCCGCTCAGCTTCAACATGTTCCTCCTTTCTTACTTTCCCAGCCTTCTTTTGCCCCCATCCCAACTTTTTTTTGACACATTGCCGCCACCGTGTTCTTTTGTGAACATCCTATTGGTTGATAAGATTTGCAAATCATTTCCTTGTTTTTTTTAATAACATTCTGCAAAGCGTCCCAACTTTTCTGGAATGGGGTTGTAGTTCAGGGTTAGTACAGTTAAAATAAAGAAAGGAAAAAAACGTGACAACATATCACGGCATGAATCAGACCAAAATACAAGTGGTTAACTTAAATACAGACTAAATGTTTATTTTTTTCTTCTCTGCTTATCAGCTTGACATTAAAATAGTAGCATCGTGAGTAGCTTATACAAAGAACTAGAAACCGAAAAGCGATATATATTTTAAAAAACAAGGTCTCTCTTCAGCCTTTACAGCAGATTCCTATTTCAACACGCCTCACCTACTCCTCCTGTAGATAGCACTTAAAACTTTATATATAACATTAGTCTAAAACATCTCCTCAGACCTACAGACGCACACACACACACATCACCGAATAGCATCGCTGTAAAGATGTTAAAGTAAGAGTGCATGAGTGAATTATGGCATTCAAAGTGTGGCAAGACTGACATGCTGTCTGTTTTTCTTTGAAATTCAAAGTTAAGGACAATCAGGCTAACACCACCTGCTGATTGGACTTGCAACAACAACCATCACAAAAAAAAACAAAAAAAAAAGATAATCTGCTCTGTAAAAGGGCTAAAAACAAGGCTGCAGCTCCTCTTTCTTCAGTAAGAGTGAGTGAGACTGCAGCGTGTGTTCCTGCTTCACCTGAAGCCTGCGTTTACTGATGAAAACTGCAAACAGCAATAGGATTATTCCTGAAGAAAAAAGGGTCAAAATGCAACAAAGGCGAAGCATTTTCTGCTTAACGTGCACCCAAGCTTGAAGTGTGCGCTTGTGGAGGAGTTGTAAAAGTTCTCTACGTGTCCCCCTGGTGTTTGCGCCCAGCTACAGCAAAAGCAGCAAAGAGGTTACAGGCAAACACGTCGGCATTTTTCAGTATGACTCATTCAGATGACTCAAGAACTCCAGTTATGAGTAAAGAAAATAAGCAGATCTGTCTGTGGTGAAATGTAACCAATAAAGGCTGTGTTGTAGAAAGGAATCCAAAAGGGAAAGAAACAACAGTATGCGAGGGGGGGGGGGGGGGGGGGGTTATTCAGATAAGAACTGTGCAAATGTAGTTAAACTGGAGATCATTGTAACAACCAAAAAAAAAAACCCGTTCAAAATACTGAATTCTGACCAGAGGAGAGACGTTACATCAGCGGGGGCTTCGGGGCAAATACAAACAACACACTCAGTTGCTTGTTCTCCAATAAGTGGGGGCCAGTCAGAGCTGTGAGGCCTTGAAAGAAAAAAAAATAAATCCAGCATGAGATTTGATCAGACCCGTTACGCCACTCGTACTCAGAATATGCATGTGAACCGTGTCCCGCTTTATATTTGGACGAAAGAATCCACAAACGGACAAAAAGGCGTAACTCCGTCAACGAGACCAGGCATCTAAAGTGAGATTTAGCCTATTTGCATCCACGGTTTTTCCCCTTCAATCCATTTAACCTACATTGAGGCCTGCTGAGTTCTGCTGTGTGAGTGAACCAGCACCAGCTTTAATCCCGCCGTTCAAATCACGCCCCGATTACACGAGTGTAATCCTGCCTGCTGGGTGGCCTCTCTTCACGTTTGCTGCCCGCTGGAGCGCGTGTGCCGCATAAATCTATAAGCCGCTCCACCCTCCGGCTCATCTGTGACGTATCGACAACAACACTGATCGATATGAGTGACGTCAACTCGTGTTTTTTGACGGATGGTTCTTGTCGTCACACCTTTGTGGCGGCAAGAACAAAACAAAAAGTCAGTTAGGACGAGTGTTTTGACACATTTGGGCGACGGAAAGATGACGCGGCTGAAATGCAAAAATAAACTCCGGTCCAAGCCAGAAACCAAGCATGACACACACTTCAGCGCCAAGTCTTCCCACCAAATAAGACAATTGGGCAATGTGGATGCAGAAATGTTTATGTAGGAAGGCTCTGGCATTTAAGATCAGTCCCAAGGAGAAAATAACAAACAAACTTGAATCAGTCCCACATTGATGAGGACCGGCTGGATAAAGTGCCATCCACAGTTAACAGTCTTTAAAGTGAGCCTTTCTGACATTTATTCGCTCTAGAATTCATCGTCCGAGCTGAGCAGGAGGGTTTTCTCTGTGTCACCGCGGGCGCCGACGGTTCCGTGGGTGCGGAAGACGGGCGCCGGTGCCCCCTGCTCCAGCGTGGATTGTTGGGTGTACTGCTGGTAGGCTGGGGAGAAGTTGTGGATGGCATCCTGAACCATGTCACCTGGGTTCATTGTCTCCTTTAAGCTGCTGGAGATGCTCTTCATCGGGGCGCAGCGGCCTGCAGTCCAAGGATGAGAGAGGAGTTAGAGGCCAAGAGCAAAGGTGGGAAGGAAGACTGTCTAAGGGCATGTTAAAGTGTAGGGAACTTTGGTGTAGAGAGAAAAAAAGGGTAAAAGGGAAGGAAGGTTAAACACTTAAGGGCTGGATTTATAGTATTTTAGGCACAGAGGAGAAAGAAAGAAGGGAATGTGTGAGAATAAAAAAAAACAGAGTGATGAAGAGGGAAGAGAGAGAACAGCAAAGACAACAGAGTCAAAGGAGAGGTGGAAGAGGATGGATTTAGTGCGAGAAAAAAAGGGACAGAACTAGGGACAAGAGCAGAAGGGGTGATTTAGAGGGTATTAAAAGAGTAAGACAAAAAGAGGAGGGGGAGGGGGGTGACAAAGACGAGGGGAAGTAGAGAATTTATACACGAACAGCAGGTGTGATATAGAGAGGATATAAAGAAGACAAGAAGAGAAAAGGGCTTCAAAGATGTAGAGGGATGTCAGACAGGATGGAGCCACAACAACAGACAGTAAAAGGGAAGCCCACAAATGAAGAAAAAGCTTAGGTGAACAGAAACCGGCTTAAAACTACTAATCTAAGCCCATGTATGACACACACACAGAAGGAGGGGTGGTAACCGTCGCCAGTATTAAACCTACCAAACTCTCCATACGTAGGAACAGGTCCTTTATGGTGCAGCAGTGAAGAAAAGACAGATATGAAGACAGAGCCATACAAACGGGAAAAGAGAAAATGACCAATGAAGAGCACAGGAAGTGTCGGAAAAGAAAAGAATTAAAGGAGAAGCAACAAAAAGAAATAAGGACTCAGGAGAACAGACAGAATCAAATGGAGGACAATCAACTTAAAGGCCTATTTTGGAATATTTCAGAGTAAGACATTCCTTCTTGATATTACATTTTGGTTTGGTTTCTTTGGGCCTCTTTGCTCACCTCGTGAATCCAGACTTTTGTCCATGTAGACTTTAAAGGTGAAGGCGTGCCGCAGGGCGAGCGCCGCAAAAAACATCTCGATGCAAATGATAAAGTTCTGGTAGCCGGCAGCGACTGTTCCCTCGCCGACAGACACCTCCAAAGAGTTAATCTGAGGGATGGCCCCGCATTTCTCCAGGATGGCCAGCAACATGCCTGCCCACAAATAATAAAACGGGTCTCAGTGAGAGCACAGCAACCTTTACATGCAGCATTATGCAAACGTTTTATTTCACAAACATAACGTGGTGTGCAGTGGAGTCTGTGTACCCTGCCAGAAGGAGAGGAAGATGACCGACTTGACCATGAGGAACTTGAGCATGGGGCTGTAAGGGCTGAGCAGCTCCCTGGTGGCGAAGTAGAACAGGAACAGGGCGTACAGGGACAAGCTAACTGAGATGTTGTAGATGATGGTGACGTACAAGTATCCTCTGGCAACACTGGAGGGAGAAGTGATCAGAGAGTTAGTGGTTTTGCTTTGTGGGTCATTTGAGGATAGGTTAGTTCCGATTATCTATGATTAGAGGTCATGCTGAAAGCCATCTTTCTCATTGAAGTCCCTAACTGAAAAACAATGAAGAAAATAAGAGACTGTCCTGGAGCTGTCGGTTCATATAAAGAATGCTTTAAAGCACCTGCATAGGTAACTTCAACCATGTTCTCACTGTCAGCTCCTCCAATTACAAAACTGAGAAATTAATACATTGATCTACTTCCTTCCCCAGGGTGCAGCACTCACTTGAAGTCTCCATCTTTGTATTTGCCGTTGGCCTGCAGGATAACAGTGATGACAGCCATGAGCGGTTTGACCACGCAGAACTGCAGAGTGGCCTGCTTACAAAATCGTAGGAAGCCTATGGAGTAGGCCTTTCCTCTCAGGCAGCAGGTACCATACATACAGCTGGACCTGAAGTGCACAAACACACGGTCGCAATAGCGTAAGAATTTGTAGTAATTAAACATGAATGGGGCAAAATGTGCCGGATGCATAAGGAAAAGGAAAATATGCAGAACAATAGCTTTGAATGGAGATGCATCTAAAACCTTAGGGACTTTGATCCATGCTAAGTTGGAATCAAATACTTTTATTACCAAATCTGAAACTTACTCTATGGGTTTCCCACGGATCTCTGCCATGATGGCGCTCTCTCCTCCCAGATATTCATAGCACAGACTCAGGAAGTTGTAGATTACAAATGCTGCAGAGAAACGAGGAGAGAAGGAGTCGAACTGAGTCAAATGAACAACATTTATGTGAAATAATTGAATGAGGAGGACAATTTGGCTAGCTGTGGTGCTATGCTAATACATTCATGAACGTGCCCATTTTTGGACGGGGGACATTTCATTTTCATCACAGGTAAAGATAATTCGCAGCATTTGTTTGGGCTTGATTTTATTCGAGTGTCACGGTAATTCAAGACAGTGAGTCTGAAACTGAGCCAACGTGACGTGTTGAAATGTTGACGGCGTATTATTGTTGGGAATTACACATCTGAACGCATTTGTTCCAAATGAAGGGATTAATACGGCTTTTAAAAATAGTTCAGATAAGAAGCTTCCGACAGAGAGAAACAGTTTGATGTGAACAACACGGCAGTAAATCACTCGGTCCATTCATCACACAGTAACCTCGCAGTCACAGAACAACGAAGCACGTCACTTTGCGTCACATTTGTTTTCATCTTCTGGGAAATGTGTTGCGGAATCCTGTTTTCTTAGTTGTGATCGTGTTCAAACGAGCTGCGGTGGCTGCAGCTCAGAACAGCAGCTGACCACATTTGTTCTAACGGTAAAAATGTCGAGCAAACTGATTCAGACTCTCAGCTAAGTTTACCGCTGTCAAAATAGAAGTTTACACAGCATCAGACAACAGGGAAGTTTATTTACATTTATCAGGACCCACAGAGAGGAATGACTCTGCTGCTGTTCTGCTGTCCAGAACAACGAGGAGAACCTGGACAAAGCAATTAAGCTGAACAGCACACATACAGGAACCTGGTCAAGTTCTTCCTGTGCATATCAAACACTGAGTGCTGACTGCGGTGCCTCCACACCTTACCTCACTATCCCCGCGGGAGCTACTTGTTGACAGAAAGCATTCATATTCTAACTTCAACCCTGAACCCAAGTCTTAATCGTAAAAATGGTGCTCTCTACCGTCGCAGATCTTAATTTCTGCCCCCATGGTGACACAAATCCTCACGGGTTAGTGTGTGGTCAGGTGTTATCCACAAGGCATGACAGCGATGAACACACAACCCTTTCCCCGGCTGAATAACATCCCTTGTGACCCATGGATTATCTCTGCTGCTTCAGTGAGAGGCAGATGACGATCAAGAAGCTCCTGAAAAACACAACTGGGCTAATCCTGTTAACCCCGGAGGAACGTCCTAGCTCTGTTTATGTGCTCACGTATGCTCGCACACCGCTGCACGGTGGATGCGCTTGTGTGACTAAATCAGGGCTGAAGGCGTGTGTCAGTTAACTTTGAAATGTGGGCGTGCTTGCGTTAAAGAGGGTGCACGCGTACAGCAATCTTAAAGTAGATATCAGTCGTGCTGCTGGCAGGGATTCTTATTACGTCGGCATTCTGCAGCTGACTTATTAAATTCTCCTTTTCTCACGCTCTACTTATTCAACCCACACACTCATTGCAGCTCCGTCACCACCCATTGTCTTACATCCAATACCTGTCACACAGTATTGCAGATGGAAAATACCACACATGCCTTTTCTGTGTCCAAGTCTTATGAAACATGTCTACTGAGCAGAGCGATGAGAGCTGCCTGATCTGCTTTGAGCAGCTCTCTCAGCTGTTTACCATTATGCTCATTCACTCTTCCCCAAGGACGCCCGTCTGTGGCGCTAGTTGCCACGGCGATACAGTAGGCCTCCACACAATGAGAACGGGAACTTTGCAGCGACTTTGGTTGAGAGGAACTCATTATCTAATGCAGCCTGTGTAGTTGATGAGGAAGATTTGCGAGTACAGTTGCCATGCAACAGGTTGCCGAGGGAAAGATTTGGGCAGGGCCCTGCAGTATTGTAAGAAGATGAGGGCAAATGGGAGGTGGACGGAAGGCAGGGGAGAAGCAGAGACAAGAAGAAGAAACAGAAGTACAAAAGTGCAGAGGAAGAGTGAGAAAAAAAAAAAGTCAATGGCCCGGGGGGGATTCATCTGTATGAGAAAGCCATCTGACAACCACAATATTCACAGCGCTTCCTGTCAAAAGCAGACCCATATATAGGGAATGAGACATCATCTGTTTGACAACAGAGCACGTGACAATGAGGGTCACAGTGATCGGACTATTTCCATCCTAATCGTGACGACTGGCTGACGTAAATGAAGAGTGGAGCTGGTCCAACTGTCTTTCACCGCCTTCTGGCTTGTCAAAGGATCAGTAGTCAGAGATTCGAGCATCGCGTTTTAAAGCGTTAGTTGCGTTTGCGTCACCCAGCCACTCACAAAAGCTTCAACTTTTCTGAATTCACGCCGAGGCCATGTTGTAAAGAAGTCCGCCTATGGTTTCTTTTAGAAGCAAGTTATCCTAACACAACCACAATTTACTTCCAAACCAGAGTTCTGATGATGAGGATGCAAAGATCTTAATGTATACAGGGAAAAAGATGTAGGTATAGCAAAGTGCTGTCGTGTTACACTAAAATGTTAAAAGTATAATGAGGAACAAGAAAAAAAAAACACTATGGCATTATCTCAACATGTTGGGATAATGTTGAGCTGTCCCAGTAGAGATGAGAAGGAATGACCTCAGTGAGTTCTCTCCATTAATGACAGTTATTATCCTAGTGGGTCCTGGGTGTGAATAAAAACCTTTAAATATGGCATATAAGGGATAAAAACACATCCTCACCCTCGTAGCAGTCCCTGACTGTATCAAAGTACACGTAGTACTGGTCATTGGTGAAGAAGAGGAGGCTGAGCCAGGAATCAAAGGCGTAGATGGGAACAATGAAGAGGATCCGCACGATGTGGCGCTGCTCCTTGGGCGAGCTGTAGAAACGAAGGTGCATGTAGATCTGGGACACACAGAAGAGACTTTTTTAGAATTGATAGATCAGAAAAATGAAAATTCAAAACCTCTTGAAACAGAATCAGCTTTTTATGCATCTGTGCATCAGTCCGGATGATGTGTGATGTAACATTAAAAGTAAGCACAAACTCAAAATAGAATATGGTTTATCATAAGGGAGGCTACGTGTAGAATACCTATCGTGACGTTTTGTGTCATCAGCAAAAAAAGCTGCTTCCCCTCTATTAGAAAGACTGCAGTGAGTGCAGAAGCTAAGCTGGTGAGGAGGTTTTCTGAGCCTTAAAACAGAACTTGGACAGTAAAAACAAAAATTAACCAGATCATGTATCATTAACTTCTTTCTGTTTGCCGGTATGACAGTATCACTGACCTTTAAAATCAATACATTCCCTGACATCATCTGTGAAAGAAATCAAAGTCTGGCTCGGCTCAGATCTGACAGAAGCGTTTAATCTACCCACAAGTTTCACTTTTGTATGTGTCCCTGTGCTGATGCTCAGTGTCAAAAGCATCTGCCAAGGGATGTTGCCAAGCAACCCCTAGCCTTCCCAGATGTGTGTATTCGCAGGATCGCTTCAACCATCTATGAACCACTTGCTGGGAAGCTGTTACCTGATGGCAGGTGAGGATAAGCGCAGTCCAGACAAAGAAGCCAGACACAGCTTGTGCTGCCGGAGTCATCAAGAAGATCGGCTGGTCCGGGCCCAGCAGCGGGGCTTCGGGGAGCCACGATATGTTTGGCCCCATCGGGACTGCGGTGGGCAGGCGGCCAGGAGCCCCGACAAGAGGAGAGTCCTCTCCCAGCCTCTCTGAGAGTGGCACGTCTCGCCTCCACAGCCTTAACATCTGAAAGTGACACAGACACCGTCAACATTCACATGTCTCCAGAGAGAACAGAATACGTGGGTGTGTACACATATCAGCCACTGAAACTCTTCTTAAACAATGACTACACTCTGACCCAGTCCATAAACACTCATTTCAACCAGCAATCATCAACCTGGAATATAGATCCCACACTCTGTGTCATCAGATAAATGTGAGAGAGGAAGACCGACTGCAGGTCAACATTTCAATATGACTAAAGAATACGTGTATCTGCTGTTTGTGTAGTGGTATCTGATATTGATTTTTGGGAGTTTCTAGATCCCTCAGAATTCCTTTTGACCACCGTCAGAGAACAAACCCGTTCACCCGTTCGGCTTCTCTCAGTATCTGAGAGAAAATGATCATACAAGCGTCAGAGAGCTTGACCATGAGGGAGGAGAGATGGCTGATGCAAAGAATACACGTACATCATTTTAGAGAAAGGCAGACAGCACCCTTCAGTTTCACTTATGTTGAGTGTTCCAGGGCAGCAGAGCAACCACAAGTCATATAACAGAGGGAACAAACAGCACAGACAATGACACGATGATATAATGCCACATAAACCCCACTTTCACACACGAACCGTGTTTCTTTAAAAAAAAACAAGCCTGTTCAACTCAATTTGGTGCTTAAATGAGATGCATTAGGCAGCTGTAACACAAGGTAGGGTTTCACTACTTGTGTATATATGTGTGTGTGTGTGTGTGTGAATAAGAAAGGCAGCAGGTTATTTGTATTAGTTTGCGGGGGATCAGCAGATCCACAGCCGCGGACACAATACCACTGTCAGTGAAATGATGCAGTACAGAGGCAAAAGGACATCTGTGCGTTTCATTTGGAATGCAAAAAGGGGTCAGTCTGGGTAGTCTCACGTGTTCGCGCGCGCGCGCACGCACACACACCGCAATGATGTGTTGGAGAGGCATGGGGTCACGAATAAAGCAACAGATGGGAGCAGACTGGGAGTCCAGTGAGCAATAACTTTATTGATAGCCAGGCTGGTTTATCACTATTGTCAACATCAACGCAAAGTTTCAGTTTTCTGACAGCAACTAACAGGGAATTTTTAGCTTTGATTTCAAGTTCCCTCAATAACAGCAATTTTATGATACCACTACGATTAATGTTGCTTGCTGCGTTAGAATCTGGTCAAAACAAGTTGAATAATATGATAATCAGGCGCAGGCATCAAACAAACTGACCGCAAATAGCAAAAGCGATATAGTTAGCTACAATTCACGGATGAATTTGAAACGTAGCCGTGAATCGAAACGGTTTTATCTTTTGGGAAAAAATAAGTGTCAGCTTTAGTGAGTAGTTGCGTTTCTGGTCTCATTTAAAGACTAAACTCACCTGGTGAACTGGACCCTGCTTTAAAATCCTTCTCAGCTCCTCCAGACCTGCTCTTCGATAAGAATAACCTAGAAACGGCCTTAATTCCTCCTCAAAGGCGCACCGTTGCCCCCAGGACATCCATGTTGACTGCCCCGTCAACCGTCGGCGTGTCCCCCAAAAAACTCACCACCAAAGTTTGACTCTCGTATCGTATTAACTGCTTTTCTAACCTTTTATTTCTTCCATGTGGACATTTTAACGTCTAAAGTCTGTGTTTCAGGAGTTTGAGCAGTTTAAACGGTTTTTCTTCACTGCTCCGCTGTAAAAGCAATCCCTGTCGGATTAACGCCAGATCGCATCAGCCCCGCCCACTCCACAAAGACGAGTCAGCTCAGCCAATCGCACACCGACGGCCATTGTTGACCCGGAAAAGGGCGGAGTTTATGTCCCAAACACAGTGAGTTTGCGCAGTTTTATTCTGGGACGAGGAGACGTGAGGTATGAGGATGATGTGGTAACTGTTCCCACACACTCAGTAAATGATGCATTATTTGTTTACGAGTTCCGGTCCAAACTTCAAAGGATGTATGAAGATTTCAAGAGGAAAATAACTTCTGGACTTTATTTAGATTTTTAAAAGACTTTCAATGCCTTTCTATAGATATTGTTTAACATTTATAGAACATTTTGATCTGTTAATACAGAAAAGGCACAGGTGTCACTCATAAATTCACTGATTACAATATACCATTGAAGTGCTACTGTAAGCACTCGAGGAAGAACATTATTAATTATAGCAGTATGAAACTAGAAACAGTCAATTAGTAAACAAAACTCTGCTCTCAGAGTGTTACTTAAGATCAAATCCAGCCATATTTTCAGTGTCATAAATAGCATGATCCAAGCTGGTGGATCAACAGCTCACATTTAAGAACAACAGAGTCGCTAGGTTAGAATGGACTTTTAAGTCCCTTTACTGGATCAAACATAAAGCTCCAAAAAGGTGCCCAGAGGTAATAAATTAACTATCCAAGTGTAGAAGATTGAAAACTTACATTCTAAAATTAATATTAGTTGAAATCACACCAAAATTAATCACATGTGTTCGTTGTAAAATCACGAGTTATACCAGTTAAATATATTGGCATCAAGTGAAACATATGAACAGAAGCCTGAGTAGGTTGCGTATATTTTTATTGAATCAGAAAATATACACAAATATAATAGTAATAAAGGTGAAGCATGGTAAAGAAATGGACAGGACATCAGTCATCACCTTCCATTGACATCCATCTATCCTGACAGACTTGGGTCAAAGCATCAATTCTTCTCAGTAAGTACTCATCAGTGTATTTACAAGAACTTCCCTTGTCATTGCCCGCCAGAGTGATAATAAAAACCAACACTCTTGGCAGACTCTAAAGGTTCCCCATAAAATTTAATTTTTGTCCCAGGGATTTCAGAAGGTAACTTCTTTCCAGCCCCACCTTTAATCAATCTGTCGCATTCTGGCAAAAAGGTAATCTACACATTTACATGTCATATAAAATGAAAAAAATGAAAAAGCAAAGGATAAGAACAGACTTTCAAGTGTAACACCAGACTTGCTCACTTCCAAGATCTTCTAACTTTCTCAAGTCTTTTCATACCTGGAGTTACAAGCTGGACTAAGGCTTTATCATATCATACAATCCCTGTTTTATCCTATCTTCTGCTACCATCTGTCTCACTCTTCTTGCCTCTCACCACATTCAGTGAGTGTGTTTTCAGTCTCAGGAAAGAGAGCGTGCTGAAGAAGAGTAACTTTAATTTTTTAGTAGCTTTGGAGACACATCTGTTGTAATTCACCAATTTCCCCTCTTTCTTCATTCCTTTCCTAAAACTCTCTAACACAAAGCTGAAGGCAAAACAAACGCTTGAGATGACAACACAGACAGACGAGGTTACTGACGAAAAGCAGCTTCACTCCCATTCACTAATGCGGTGCAGACTCTCTCCCTCTCATCCTCTCATTGCTCCATATTGCACCTTTCCCTCGTCTTTTCAAATAAAGGTCCGGACACACTTCTGTTTTGTGTTTGTATTCAGAGCAGTTTATATATTTGTTTATAGTGATGAACACCAGAAGCAGCAGATGTGGCTCTCAAATATTAGCAAATTGATATATTTTCTTTTATTCATCACATTTAGAAACCAAGCAGTAGTTCAAATTCAGTCCTTTTTGTGCACTTTGATGTATTTTCTCTCCGTGTCTTTTAGAACTTTTTTTTTATGAACTTGTTTATCTTTTGCAAGTGGAGTCTCTGAGTCGATGTGAAGGTGAACGTGAGCGAAGAAGGGGCTGGGCCTTTGCGTGGTTTCACCCAACTCCCCCTCCTCCAGCCACGATCTGAAAAGCAGTACCAAACAGTTCCGGTCTGGAGTTTGTCCGTCTCACCGGTTTTCCATCATCTCAGCAAGCTTTAACACTGGGCATGCTCACACCGCAAACTGACAGACACACGGACGCCTTTGACCCCCGTTTCATGCTGCCTCCTCCTCTCGCTCTTCTTCCTCCTCCTTCACTCACTCATGTTTTCATTCATCCATTGGAAAAGTAAGGGGTCTTTGATGCCCTTTCATTTGCTGAACCACAAGAGACACGACATGGAGAAGAAACGTCATTTTCTTTAGACTGATTACCTCATCGTGACACCGACAAGATTAATCAGTTCAGATTAAAACAGAAGTCAAATGAGTTCCGGTGTAGGTATTAGTGGAAAAAAATATCGCCACCGCACAACAAAATTCTAATGAAACAATGTGATGAAGGACAATTCAGGTTGGATGAGCAAATGAGGTAGGAACTTTCCTTTATTATACATGGGAATGTATGTTTGTGAGACCACTCTGAATTAGTTGTGGAGGTCCCTCTTGTGTGGTTCAATAATTCTCTTCACTCCTGTTCTAAGTCTGTTAGGGAAAAGATTCCAAACACCAAATACCAGTATCAGAAGCTTAATTTTCTGTTACTACAGTTGGATTGATTCCAAGTGCCTGGACTTTTCTGAGAAACTGGAAAGTGGCTAACTCTCTAGATCTAAAAGATTGAGCATTTATGATGGCTTGGACCACATCCAATTAGGCTATGTTCACATTGCCAGGCCAAAGTCACTTAAATCAGATTTTTTTTCCGTTCTGAAAACACATACAAAATGGAGTCTGTCTTTATGCCCCACAAATAGTTTTAAACATTTAAACTGAAGATAAAAACTCAAGAGAGAAAACCTCTGGTTCTTGATTGAGTCGTTCAGCAAGTATTTTCACATAATTTTTCAAAAATGTCTCTTTTTATCTGCGTGTGCACAAAACTTTTTTTTCATCCCCTATACATTTAAATTACAGTCAAAGAGAGCTGATGTAATCACAAAAGTTCTATTTTCCACATGACTAAGAAGCAAGCAGAATGTGTTCACATGTGCGTGTGTGTGTGTGTGTGTGTGTGTGTGTCCATACCTGCCACTGACCTGCAGGCCAGTGAGGAGAAACTCACTTTGCCAGATGCTCAAACGGCACACTGACCTGCATATGAGGAGAAATTATCAGCTCAAAAAAATACCTCAGACTCATGTAAGATTGTGCATGTAAGATTCTTTGAACAATGCAGCAAAGACAAAACATAGCCATGATCATTCAGAACAGATGCTGTCACCGCTACAGGAGGCAGACCTGATCCGAACCGAATAAAGAGGCACCAGAAAGAGTCAAATTACAAATGATAAAGAGACTATAGGCCACGCAGAGCCTGCCTTCGAAGATTACTTTCAGCTATGCCCATATCATATCAGACTTTAACTACACAGTTACAGAAAATCCTTCATATGAATGTCCCGGTAGTGATTATGGGTAAATATCCCGAAAAACATATTTATATTGGCAGTGATGGAAGGCATAACAGAGAATCCAGCAATCCAAGGTAATGAAAGCTCAACTTGTTCATATTCACCATATAAAAATTATAGAGCAATCTGTAGTTATTTATGGATGAGCTTCATAAATTCTAAAGAGTCCATAGCCCTGCTGTGTGAGGCTGTAAATTAGGTGCTGCACTGCTTTGAGCTAAATGCTGACACACAAGGACGAGGCACATATAATGTCTGCCCAGTTCACAGTCTTGGTTTGGGGTGTTGGCATGTCAGCATATAGAATGTCCTCGTGAAGAGGACAAGAGCACACCGGATGCACACAGAGTCTGCACCGACAAAATGTCAATCAGCCTCTTAGTCTTCCTACCTGTGACGCAGTGATGCGCGATTGGTCAAGGCGTGCAGTGAGGTCAGAGGAGGAGACGTTGGCGGGGGCCCCGCGGTGAAGCCTCATGGCCACCTTCCTTTCTCGCTCGGCTCGTTCCGCTCTCCCCGCCTGAGGAGAGCGGTTACCTGCACACGCACAGAGTCACAGGCCTGAGGTGAGAGCCTTCACTCTGCTTTTTGTTGCGTAACATCCAAAAAGCTTCCTGACCTGACTGCTGGACCCCACGTGTGGCCGGGTTGGAGGGAGCTGCGTCAACCTCGTTCCGGACTCTGTTGGCCACAGAAGGGTTCGGACCAGGCGGCAAAGCCCGGCCCCCAGCTCCCCTCTTGCCGCCTCCTCCTCGTTCCTCCCCTTCTTTTCCTTCCTTCCTCTCCCTCTCACCATCATCTGTTGTCCTACTGGCCCCCTGAAACACAGAGCACAGATGCAAAGTTATGCTAGAAAAGAGAGACAGCACTCAAAAAATGTCAGGAAGTGATGCAAGAACAGGACACTTACAAACTTCAGCATGTTCCAGTCAAAGACGTAGTCGTAGGAGAAGCCCTGTCTGTGGAACAGGTTCCTGAAGAGCTGCCTCAGGTATGAGTAATCTGGCTTGTCGTCAAACCGTAAGGAGCGACACAAGTTCAAGTAAGTAGAGAACTCAGCTGCAAAACACAAAAGAGAGAAAACAGAGGATTCAAGCAAAGTCACACGACACCATCTTTTTACATCCACATTTCCCAGTGTAATGTTTTTGCTCACAAGGGTATCCTTTGCAGAGCATCTCGATGGGGGTGGACATTTTCTTCTCGCTGATACGTTCATACTTCTGCCTCTTGGTGGCAGCTTTGAGCCCCTGCCAGGGCAGAGAACCCAGGTTGAAGTACATGAGAACGTAGCCCAGAGACTCCAGGTCGTCCCGTCTCGACTGCTCTGTGGGAAAAAAGGACAGAACACGTGTGGAGATAAGGAAAGGAAAGGAAAGGAAAGGAAGTTGCTCTTCTGAGTATGTAGTCCTGACCAATAAAAACTCAAACATATTCTGCTGACATCTATCATGAAGACAGATGTCACAAAGCTCCACTCACGTATATTGTATATGTGGCCAACTTCTGCAGGTGTGTGTGGTGCCTTACCGATGCCCAGATGGGTGTTGATGGAGGCGTAGCGGGCCGTCCCAGTGAGGTTCTTATTCTCACGGTAGGGGATGTGCTGGTGCGTTCGGGCGTCACGGTATTTCTTGGCCAGACCAAAGTCGATGATGTACACCAGGTTGCCCTTCTTCCCGAGCCCCATCAGGAAGTTATCCGGCTTCACGTCTCTGTGGATGAAGTTCTTAGAGTGGATGTATTCAATCCTACTGATCTGGAGCACAGAGTTGGGGAAAGTAAAGTTGGTATTATTGCACGTTGAAGTCCACTAAAAAATGTTTTCACATCAGAATGCTGTGAGTGTAACTCACGTCTTTCTCACTTATCTGAATTAACACATGATACAGCTTTAGGTTTTAGGATGCCAAGCACTGAAGACAAGTTTTTGCAAGCCTAGTATTACATGTCAGGAAAAGTAAACTTCTCTTCAGGAGTAAAATCAGTAGAGTGGACAATTTTGTTCTGTCCCAAAGACATAGGTATATGTCAGGAACATTTTCA
The DNA here is from genome assembly GCF_036924035.1 of Leuresthes tenuis. Taxonomy (NCBI): domain Eukaryota; kingdom Metazoa; phylum Chordata; class Actinopteri; order Atheriniformes; family Atherinopsidae; genus Leuresthes; species Leuresthes tenuis. Next base: position 16,992,991 of record NW_027325374.1, on the reverse strand, counting down.
GAAATCAGATTAAAAATACAAGAATATTTAAAACTAGTTAGTTACCAAAATGCACAACATCACAAAAGCCCCAATGTAGAGGAAATGAACAGGTGAAATACATCAAGAGCACTGGGTCTGTCATTATTGACTTCCTCCTATTTTATCAGAAATTAAACGTGTGCGATACATGATCATATTCAATCATTGCACACGTAAAAACAAGCAAACAAAGCAAATGGTGCATTGAGGGTCACTTCTGTAACATTTGCGATATTTTGTTTAACTTTAAGAGAGCAACAAACTACATTTGCTGTAAACCGACTCTGAAAGCTCTGTAAAGCTTGCAGGAGGCTGTAGCTCAGAAGGGTCTGTGGTCATCGTTCAGCTGAAAGATTGTTGGTTCAATCCAGACAACATGTCAAAGTCAAAGGTGTCTGATAAATACTTTAAGGTAATTAAGTATGAGGACATATATGAAGTGGTATGCTCGAGAGAGGGCTTGTATTGTCTGTGGATCTATGCAGTGAAAGTAATTCTAGTGTTTTTGATTGACTGAACAATGAGCCAATCAAAACACGGAAGTGACGCTCATGTGAATATTGGACAAAAGTCCAACTTTGTTTTTGTTCTTTTTTTGTGGAAAAAAGATTTTACTGGAAGTCTCCTTGTGCTTTCATGCAGAAGCTGAGTGGGATGATGTATTTTCAACAGAGGACTGATGAGAACCAAAATCTTTTTTTTAAATGATACTCTGGCCTCTTCTTTTCTTTGTGAGAGGTAACAAAAATGTAAAAAAAAACTATCAAAACATATATATCTTTTTTTTTACATTTTTGTTACCTAATTTTAACAGCAGCACAGTTGGTTGTTGGCATTAAAAATGGTTAACAGCCTATTTAAATCCACTGTAAGCAAAGGATCTTTTCAGCTGTGGCCCAGAGGCTGGAAAAGCAGCTGTACTAAAAAGCTATGTGTTTGTTTTTTACTGGGAGGAAAAAAATGTGAGCCGGGGAAGTGAATGATCAGCTCAGTCTCACTCCATCACCATTCACCACGAAAGTGGAGTGCTAAAAAAAAATGGCATGCAGTGCGGTGCATTAGATAAAACATTACTAATGACCTACAGGCAAAAACAAATGTACGGCTGATCCAAATTACAGAGTTTGATCACAAGGTGACCGTGTGGAGGGTCTTTGTCAGGTGAAATTTTAACTGAGTCACTAAAAACATCCTGTCAGCACTTTCTGCTGCTGCACGGGGGTCATTTTAGGTTTTCTAGCTATTGTCCATTTGGAGGAGGGCAGAGGAGAGGAGACAAATCAAAAGATTAAGAGGGAGGCAACAAAAACGCCAGCAGAACGATTAGGAAAAGAGGTCAAAGTGGCCATAAGACAATGGGATGAACAAACGTACCAAACTGTAGACTAAAGAATGATACACGGGGGATTAAAAAGGCTCGTAAAAGATCGAGCTCTGAGCGGGAGGTCAAGATATTGAGGGGATAAACTGGAAACAGGCTTCAGAGATTTAGATGAGAATTACTCTCAGATGAATGAACGATCCATTTGGTGCCAGTTTAAAAATAGCACCGTCATTTTGGTGAAATCTCTGCAACTTAGCAGCCTGCAGTTTATGTTGTGCGTAAGCAAAGGCAAACGTAACGATGGCTGAAGGCCTTTTGAATAGCTCAATTATTTAATATGCACAGTTTATCATTCCGATAATTGTTTTCTTTTTACATATTTCTTTTTTGAAAATATGAGGAGTAATAGAGGAGGCACTGCATAAATAATGAACCCCGACGGTCCCATGAAACTCCATGAGAGTTCTAAAAGTGATTAGAGAACTGTGGGGGTGATTAATGATTCTGCTTCTAGTCTCAGGACAAAAAAAAGAGAACCCCCCCTAAAAAACTTAATCTCGATAATGTGGACCGCAGTAAGTCAGTCTGTTTGTCTGTCTTACCATCTGATCAGCCAGCAGCAGGACTGTTTTCAGGCTGAACTTGCGGGAGCAGAAGTTGAACAGGTCTTCCAGACTGGGGCCAAGCAGCTCCATCACCATAACGTTGTAGTCACCCTCCGCCCCGCACCACTTAATGGACGGGATTCCCACTGTTAGGTGGAATGACAGGAAGTCATACGTTTAGAAATCAGAGTAGTTTAAATAGCACAAGATTGCAAACACAGTACATCTCACATTTAGCTGTGTGATGACTCATTTAAGCACCTAAAGCACTTTCTAAAATACAGAATCGAAGGCAAGAAACAGAATTTGTACAATTCAAACAAGCATGAAAGTCAGTATTTGGTATGAGCACCTTTATTCTTCAACGCATTCTTCTCAACCCTCTTAGGCAAGCTTTCTTATCATTACTTTTAAGTAGGCTTCAGGAATAGTTATCCAGGCTTCCTGAAGGACATTCCAAATCTCTTCTTTGGATGTTGGCTTTTTGTTTCCTTCTCTGTCAAGATGATCCCAGACTTTAAAATAGATGTAATTAAAGAAATGGCAACAAATTGTGTTTCTTGCAAGACGCTGCCAAAAAAAAGGGCCCAAAGATACTATTTTAATTTGTTTTTGTTTTTTACTAAATTCTGTGTCATGTGTGGTCATTTCATGTTTCATATAGAAATGGTTCATCCCGAGAGTAAAATGAGAGTTTTTATGCTTGAGTGATTCAAAGGTTAAGTGTTTGGAGGCCTCACAAACGAAAAGACACATTCCTCTGAAAAAGCTCGTGTACAAGAAACGGACTGAAAAAGAGTGAATAAGCAGAAAATGTACACAGCAAAACTTTGAAAGACCTTAAGAAAGGCTGGAGAGCTATCACTCAAGATCACTTATTACAATAAAAGTCTGGCTGCTTGGAAGGAAATATGAAGAAATGAAGGGTGCTTCCACGCAACACAGTACACAACCATTAAATGCATTGTTACTGCTTATTCCATGTAGAGCAGATGTTCATACATGTTGTCTTTGTTATTCATTATGCATGCTTATACCATATGACCAGTCCTCTAGAAAACAATTATGCATTTTAGATCCATCACTCCATCATCATCAGCACTTTACAGGGCAACCATAAAATGACTTAAATGCCCATTAATTCCATTCTAAACATGTGTTTCGGTGCCCCTGAATGATCCTGAACAGACCTCAGATGCCCTTAAATGTTCGCAACATCTCTTAAACAGCACTAATCATTGTTAATCCCTCTGTGTCCCTAAAACTATTCACTGCCTCTCTGAGCCGCCTTGTAAAGATCTTTTCTTACCTCCACCCTGCATCATTTTGTAGAATTTGCTCTCAATATGGAGCTGTGGGTGTTTGGTCTTCACACATTCCAGTTTGATGGCTACTTCCTCTCCTGTAGCAATGTTTGAACCTGATCGGAGAAGCAGATGAGAGAGGTGCACTCACAGTATGTCAGCAGGTGAAAATTAGATGGGGGGCTAGGTTATTGCAGCTTATAAAAAGTGGAAAATGTCTGGGTAGGTTGCAGGTCAATCAGATTTTGAGGAAACAAAAAGAAAAAGAAAAAAAGCTCAGATTCTCACCGAGATAGATATCTCCAAATGATCCACTCCCTATCTTCCTCCCAAGGCGATATTTGTTCCCCACGCGCAGCTCCATAGCTCCCGAGCTTTTCAACTCACTGAAGGGTTAAACACACAAACGTGCACAAAGCTGCCATCAATCACCGGTGATCGATAGAGGAAAAGGACACTGTGGTGCAAAGCTGCAGACTTTAAACACAAGGCTGAGCCCTGGGGCTGCTGTGTCACGAGAGACAAGAAAACTGGAAGCTTGGGAGAAATGGACGGGTGAGATGAGAACACATGAAAAGTGAAAATAAGCACACCAGAACAATGATGTAGTGCAGCCTGAGTTGGATCACTGGGTCCAGGAAGGAAAATATTGCTCATTTCCAGCTGAAACGTGACTGCATGTGACTCAGCCCACAGTGTTACTGAAAGCACAGCCTCCAGAGGATATGATGTTAAAATCCTGACAACAATGCAGGCCAATGAAAGGTGTAGAGTGTGGAAAAGGTGATGGCAAAGAACACAGGGTGTAGTTGTGTAACATGATGTATTCTGAGCTGGGGGGGGGGGGTTTGCTTAGCACATCTCACACATTCTTCCCAAAGCACTTCAAAGGAGTCTGGTGCTGTGTACAAGTCATATGCACAAACTCCCAATTTCTGACTAGTCCCCTGACCAAATTCGAATGAGTCATGCTTCCTTCAACCAAGCCTCATCTGTCTGCACAGCCATGACATAGAGACTTAAAACTTAAAAAGGACAGCAATGATCAGAGCCACTTTGACATTGGATTCTCTTAGACTAAGTTTTCTTTTTTTGCTGTTGTGATTCTTGTTTGTTTTAGTCTTATGGTAGACCTACATTCAGTCCACAGTCATCTGCAGGAAAATAAGGCAGACCATCCCACTGCTGCACACTACCAAACCCTCCACACCGGGTTTATCCAGCTCGTTTTTTTCTCCCAGCTGCTCCGCTGTCAGCGTTACAAAACCGAGACCCACTATTGCAAAACCGAGACCCACTATTGCAGCTAAAGACGTGACATTTTCAAAGAGAATTCTTCATGCATTTGCCCCAGATAGCTCAAAAGTGAAACTGAGGATGGTGCTGAATGCGAAATGAAGACACCGTCAGATAATTCCCATAACCGCACCCAACATGCAGGACCTCTGAATAAGCGCACCAACACCCTGGCATGTCTCTGTTTGGGTTCTATTTGTTTGACCCAAACCACCACAATATCCTCAGACACACGCGCGCGCGCGCACACACACACACACACACACACACGCCTCCAGACACCCTTACTAGCCAGCATACCCACCCACCACCACCACACCTCCTCCTCCTCCTCCTCACCCGCTCCGCGGTGGCTCCGAGGCTCCGTCTCACTCAGGACCCTGGACAGCGACGCGCCGACGCGGCTCCGGACGTCTCATAACCTCAAAGATCTGTGACGCGAACCCCCAGTCAAGAAAGAAAGACAGCTTTAAAAATATATATGTATATATTAATCAAAATTTAAAAAATGAAATAAAAAAAGCCCAACAGAGCCGACGAGCTGTGCGGTTCTGCAAGCTTCTCAGTGTCACGACTTTGGTGTGCCGGTAATTATGATTTGTTTTGTCAGAGGGAAAAACGCCAGAGGTGGAGGTTCTTTCCTCTCCCCTGCGCGGCTGCTCCTCTCCGTCTCCCCCTCACACCCAGTCCTCTCTCAGTTTACACCATTGACAATATCAATGATGTCATCCACAGACTTGCGGAGATGCCCGGATTGTCTTAAAGCCGCCTCGCTGCTGAATGAATGAAGTGTTCGAACCCTCATTTAGAGCTTCCACATATATCAATCCCCAATCAGTTTCCAAAAACACTATTCTATTGGACACTACACGATTTAATATTAGATTTTGTAAGTGGCAAAAGTGCCACTCTTAAAAGAACAGGGATCTAAAGTTTGATTTTCATAAGATGTTTAAGTGTAAAACAGTCTGGACTAAAAGTGTCTGCTCGTGATCACAAATCAGCATACAAATTCTGTACAAGGCCTCTTCATGTCTGTAAGAGTCTGCAGGAGGTATCTCTGACATCCGCTCGAGTCCACCATCCGAAATTTGATCAACGCAGAAAGGTTGTTGGGAAAATGCTGACAGATCAAGACAGAACTACATTTGGGAAAAAATAGGAGAAAAAAAAACAAAACACGCAGCATTCCAGCGTAAAGGTTGTCCCATCTGTGGTAGTATCATGGTTTGGGCCCGTCTTATCTGAGCAGCAACAGCTTTTCACCAACGACGGAAGAACACATTCTAATACCGTTAATTCTAAAGTAAAAAGTAATAAGTTAATTAAGAAGAACACCAGCGTTTTGACATGATCCTCAACTTCATTCAATAGAAGTGCGGTGGAGCGACCCGGAAAGAGGAGTCGTTGTGAGGAGACAACCCACAAGCATCCCAGAGTTTAAGCTTTTCTGTGCGCACAAAATGGCCTAAAATTTCCCTGAGTTGTTGTTCAGGACTGGTCAAATGTGCACACTGTAAGAAGATGCAGGGGGCCACATCAGATAAAGTTCACATATGAATAATGATAGGAAAGTACTTCTTCCTCAATAATACAGTTGGTTTGTCTTTGTTAAGGTACTTTACAACTGACTAAACCTGACAACGATTTAAGTCATATCCATGGAGAACACATTACTAAAGCTTTCTTTGTAAAGTACATTGCGATGACCTCCGGTGTGAATTGACGCCATGTAAATCAAATGGAATTAAAACTGAACAGCATAAAGCATCAGTGGAAAGACGCTAATCTGCTTATATATCTGGAGATCAGCTCTTAAAACCTCAGTAAATTACATGTTTGTTGGACTGAAAGTGTTCTGCTGTATCCAACAATAAGCAAACAATTAAGTTGTTAATCAAGTAAACCTTGGGAGTGTGGGTCGTTCCCTGCTTTATAATTACTTCATGAATAATTTACAACCGCATTAAGTTAAAACACAAGTAAAAAGAAAATGGTGTCTGCTTGAGAAGTGGCTCATCGGCCTCAAAACAAACACTTCTACCTGTGCTGAGTAACGGTTCGTTTTTAAAGCAGCGGCTCGCGGAACCAACCTGAGACGGCAGAAAATCAAAGATGAGCGCTTTGACATCCATCCTGCGGGATCAACCCAAGTGAGTCCGAGGCACAGATCAAAGAAAGACCGGACCTTCAATTCAATCTTTATTATCTTGTTCTTTTCTGCTTTAAATTAATTTCTTCTCCTTTTTTTTCCCCTCTTTGTAACATCTGAAACAAACAAAAAAAACATCCCGAATAGGAGTGATAATAAAGACTGACTTAATTTAAATCGATACATAAAAACAAGAAGAAAAAAATAACACAGTAAAACATAACAGGTAATGTCTTTAACGTGTCTGTAAAAACACTGTTCCAGCTCAGCTTGGTATGGTAGGACATGGCATCTTTACAGAAATGCCTTCAGTTGTCTGCTTTGTCTTAAAAACAAAACTTTTTACTCTTTATTGCATTTGACAGAAGAAAAAAAAAACACAACATAAGAGACATAATGCAATAGTGCCAAATGTTTTTGAACTTTTTCAGCTATTACAATATCCAGACAGCCGAGCACGCAAACATGTGTACACATCCACACGCCACCCCCTCCCCCGCTTTCTCTCAAATGCAAGCTGTCAGATTAACATCGATTCACTTCCCTGACTGGAGCCGATAAGTTTTCAAAAGCAAGCATACACACACACACAAACACACAAGCGTTTCTCATGAATCTCTCCTGGACAAGAAGGGGAAAAAAGAAAGAAAACAAAACCCCAAAAAACATTCAACATGGTAGCAATAACACAGACGCTCCAGACATCACTAGCATCATCTTCAAAATATCCTCCTCCATTCGGCTGTCAACGCTCCTTTCATGCACACAGGCAGGCAGGCAGGAGGGCACCTTGTACAGCGAGTAAATAAGTGATCCGAGTCATAATTACATCATGACAATATATAACCAACTCGATTTCCTCAGTAAGAAAACAATACAATAGCGAGGTCAGTGTTTGAAGGGCGAAGAAAAAAAATATATATATAGAAAAAAGAAAGAAGAGACATCTCTGAATTTCCACATAAGTTTCACACATATTTTGTTTCTTTTAAAACAGAAAATATGAACGTACACCGATAGGAAGGTACAAGTTTGCTTGTCAAATATAGGAGCAGTGAGTAACTGATGGGAGGGGTGTGGTGCTGCTGACATGGCAGGTGGGCGGCCGCTGGGCTTCAGCCAAGGCCACTGCTGTTGTAACATTTAATCGTCCTGTAAGGTCTTTAGTTGTTGTGTTGTAGCTCTGCTTCAAAAATGGAGGGATTTGTGGAGGATGAGTCAACAACAAACCCAGAGGCATATAGTGCAAGTTTGGCTAATGTTGTTTTTGTAAGGATTATTCTTTATTCCCCCCCTCCCCTGGGTCCCATTGTGATGGCATTTTTTTTCTACCAGGGTAGACATGTCAGTACCTACTAAAAACACTCAGTTTCCGCATCTCAAAGGCTGCTGATCATCCACTGGACTCAGTAGTGTGGTGCCGTCCCAAATTTTCTACAAACTCCCGATTCTTTCCTCCAAATCCGTTTAGCTCTCAAGCCTCCCAATAAAAACTGGAACGCAGAAACACGCCAGCCAGGTCTACGAGGGCTCAGTCTGCAAGTCTGAATTTTGAGATTTGACCATTAAATACTAATACAAAAGAAAAAGGAAAGAAAAAAAAAAAAGGAAGTGGCACACTAAAAACAGCAAGAGCTAAACTTGTTGACATGTACGACTCTGGCTGAGCCTGTCTACAGTGCATGCCTGAGTGATTGGGTCTCTGGATGCCGATGGTGGGATTTGGAGTAAAAAGACAGAGCGCTATCCAGTCAAGTCCTAAAAAGTTTGCGGATTTCACCTTTTTCCCCGGGTTCAAGTTTTACTGTTGTCTTCATTTAAAGTTAAGCGGTTTAATGTGTGTGTGTGACAGTAATGTGTGCAGGTAGCCTGTGTGTAGGATGTAGTAAATGTCTCTGTGTTGGATGATCAGTGTAGCTTTATTTCACGTCATCTCTACTTGTAAATAAATGCAGAGTGTGACATGTGTATGACAACTCGGGTGTAAAATATGTGTCGGTCAGACCCCTCAGATGGAGTCGGCCCCCCCGCCCAGCAGGTCTCCTGGAAGCAGAGAGGCGGGGCTGCCCATCTGGTGACGATCCTCAAGTGCTGGAGAACCCCAGAGGCTGCTGCTGGGATACCCTGCTCCGCTCATTCCACCCACACCCCCCCACAGACCGTGCCGTCCGGCCTCCACACCTCCGGACCCGCCCACTACGGTTCCGTTGCTGCTCCACTGGGTGAAGATGCCAAGCCCAGGCCCCTGGGTGGCCGCCTGGTCCGATGAGCTGCCTGTGCTGTCGAGACTTTGCCACCCTGAGCTGGAAGATGCAGCTCCTCCACTTCCTGCTCCTCCAGCTGTGGAGGCTCCCTCTCCTATTCCTCCACTGTTGCCTCCGGCTCCTCCTCGCTCACAGCCCCCTCCATTACCACTAGACCCGACAGCGGAGGTCACCGTGGGCCCGGAGCCTGTAGAGCCGGCTGCGGTTCCTCCGCTCCCCGCTCCTCCAGCCTGGGAATGTGCAATATAGCGAGCCACGTCCTCCTCACTCACAAACTCTGCTAAGATGGTGGTGTTTCCCAGAACACACCTGGTAGAAACAAAATGTCAGTCACTTTTCAATCATTTATGGCTTTCAAAGGTTGCTTCGTAGAAGATATCGTGGTTCAGTTTTAACTGATAAGTTGATCATTTGACAGATATAGGAGTGACACCAAAAGAAGCCTTACATGTGTAGAGCACTCTGGGCCTTGGCTGCCTCTTGTTTGGAGCCATAGCGAATCAGAGCTGTGCCCTGAGTCAGGCCGAGGTGAAAGGTCAGCAAGGGACCATGCTGCATGCAGATGGTTCTCAGAGTCGAGCCGTCAATCTGCAGGAATTCAGAAAAAAGAAAAAGAATTGAAGATGGCAATGATCTTGAAGGTGCTCAGCGTTGATATATGAACTCCAGAGCAGTGTGTCCATATACTTTTTTTATTTATTTTTTTTAAATGGATGAAGGGAGCTAACAAGTCCACAATACTTAAATCTCTGGATTAAAAGCATCAACTGCCACGTTTAAAAAATATAGTAACACTCTGGTTCCTTTACAGTCGTTTCAGTGGTTCATTTTGTAAAATGAGTCTCTTTGTGTACCTGTGGCGTGAGGTTGCTGAGCACCAACCAACAGCTTTCCCGAGAGCTGCCATCGCTCCAGGTCGAGCCTGCACAGATAACGCAAAGAGAGAAAGGAATTATGTCCCACAATTCCTGTTAACACAAATCCACTCCAGCTTTTATCATTGGAATTAGCTCAATGTTTCAACAAGCATTGAAAACAACAGAAAAAAAAAAGAAAAAAGAAAAAAAAAAGTACATTTTGTAAATCAAAACAACGCATCAAGAAGTACAGCATTACCACTGGTGCTTGAGCCACTGCCCCAGCCGCGACCAGCGAATCGAGGTGCTCCTCCTGACCAAGGGGAAGGCGATGGCCGCTTTTGACTGCCGAGGCCTGGAGGTGGGCGGGATAACTGTGTTTGGCTGCTGCCTGGGCTGAGTTTCCAAGACTTGTGTCCAATGGGCTCTGGAGGCCAGCTGTTCTTGTAGTCTGTGTACTTTGCTGTAGAGATAAGAGGATAAAGACGAGACAGAGCACATAAACTTAAGACACCGAGCTGCCAAATGTAGATTACAAATTCTATTACCATTTACAGTTACAAATGGCCAGTGTATATCAATATGTTTCAGTCACCTGAGTTGTGTGCATGATTGAGGGGGCTGTCTGAGGCACTGTAAGGCCAGGCACCAGGTGAAGGCAGCAAGGTGTTCAGGGGAGGGGTGGAATCTGCAAACAAAAGGCCTGAGCACTTATTATGGGATGACAAAAGATGATCAGAGAAACCAAGCACAGAAAAGTACTTGCAACATGGGAGTGAAACTGTAAAATGAGCTGAACTTAAGTACTAAAGCTAATGTGGTGACATAAATGTGTACCGGCGTTGTCCTGCAACAACTGGTGCTCCGTGTCGTTGAGACTGGGGGACACTGCGTTTCCCATCATGCTCCCTGGGGTCATGTAGGGGTCAGACTCAGGATCAACACGGTCGATTCCCTTCCATGGCACACCAGGCTGGAACTCTATAGAGTTAAGAAATCCAGTTTTTCAGACAAGGCAACAGACAACAACTCCTTGACTGTTGATCTACTGGATAAGAAATGCAGAAATTATTTCTTCCTTTTTGTCTTATTTTAAACTTTATTGGATTTTCTAGCTGAAGTAATCACATTAACCACAAATTGTTCCTAACCAGGGGGCCAGCTTGGTGTGTTGGTAGGCTTGGCACCCATCTTGTTGCCAGGGGTACGATGCCAGTTGTCACTCAGCCCATCTCCAACCATCATGTCGTACTGAGAGTAGGGCGAGCTCCCTGGCATTTTTATGGGGGTGATAGGACCTGGGAGGTTGCATGAGAGTGTGTTACATCATTTAATACCAGATGGTTCGCCAATCACCTTAACATGCGACTTCACATCTAATCCCACTAACACCATCTGCATCGTTACATTCCATGTCTTATTAAACACAATTACCTAAAAATAATAAATCAAATGCATCTCACCATTTTTGTGGTATGCGTTTTCAGGAGAGGAAGTGTCAGGAGAACAGTTTCCCTCCATCATCCATTTGAAACGGGACTGTTGACCCCCTATATCCTTCATGGCTCCAGGCCCCCCCATCATAGAGCCACCCATGTCGAGACCTGGAAGGTTCACCCCAGAACCAAAGCCTGCTCAAAGGTAAACACAGAACAAGGAGAAACATTAAGATTATTGACATTCATCAAGTACAACAAAGACTCTGGTGCTACAGCGAAATCTTTTACTGATTTTTATGTAAAGTAAATAAACAATCTATGTGCACACCACACCGGAACAAGTGAACTTGTGTTCCACAAAACAGCCTAACCAGAAACTATAGCTCACCAGAGTATGGCCCGAGAGTTTTCTGGTGCATTTCAGCCACTGACCCCGCCAGGCCTGGGTGGGGCAGGGGATCAGCCCCAGGCAGTTTGGAACCCACTCCACCATGGTGGGAGGGGGAGAGTTTGGAGCTGCCACCTAAACCCCCAACCTGCTGGGGCTGCCTCTGCTGCTGCTGCTGGATCATTGCCATGATCCTAGCCAGCTGAGGAGAGACACACACAAACAAAAAAATAAGTAAGTAATCAGCTGGGACAAGAAAGCAAAAAAACAAAAAACAAATTTAGAGGTAAAAAAAGAAAAGAGAATGGCATCAGTTTATGCATGTGTGCGAGTACCTGCTGAGGGTCAGCCTGCTGCCGCACACTTGGCGCAAACTTCCTCTGGTTTTGCAGTAGCTGCTGTTGCTGTGGTGTCTGCTGCTGCTGCTGCTGCTGCTGGAGGAGGAGCTGACAAGCCTGAGCGACCACAGGCAGAAAAACCAGAGGCCGATACAAAGAGAGAGGATGAGACACCGATGCAGGCATTCACAAAAAAAAAAAAAAAAAATCTATGAATTTGAAAAATTATGTTCCCATTTTTGTCCCGACTGGTTTTTCCAACTGCTTTTTTTTTCTTCAAAATGTCCCTCAGAATTTAACTTCTGCCTCAAATATCTTCATGAAAAACGTAAATATATTCTTTATTTTCAAAACCTATCGTGAGTTTACCAAACATTCATGTAAAAAAAAAAAAATATATCCCAATTGATTTTCAGTCTCAGCGGAGCTGTGAAGAGACCCCTGTAGTGGCTTTCAGGGATGTGTAGTGCTGCTTCTCACCAGCTGAAACTGGATGTGAGGTGGGTAGATACTGCTGAGCATGGCAATATGCTGAGGAGACAGCTGTGGAGGAAAAACACCTCCTCCGACTCCTGCCACCCCTCCTATGCCACCAACACCCCCTACGCTCCCGCTGGGAGGGGGCATCTGCTTCAGCACGGAGCCTGGCACCTGGAGACAACGGCAGACAAACAGAACCTGTTACCACACAGACAAACTGGTGCAGTAACCTACATACATTTTAACTTCTTTCTGAATAACTTTGATTCTCTTGGATATTCCATTTAGAATATATTAACAAGAGACTCAGCATATGCTACGAGAATAAACAAATTCTTGCAAAACAAGTGCATTTTACTTCGTATTCTTTTTTTTTGGTTCAGAACAGCCTGATGCATGAAAACAACCCCCCTTGTGTCTCAAATGTGCTGCGACGCACGATGATCATGATGTCCGCTGAGAATGTGCAGTTACTGTAAACAACCCCAAAAAGGCTGCGATTTCAATTATACAACACGAAGATGTGAATATGCCAACTAATCTTTTGTTTGTGTGCAGTCCGCTGATTCTCCACACCCATAATCAAGACATCAACCGCTCTGTTTATGTGGATGGTCATATAACTCTCTTGTAGACAAGTTGTCTACAGGGACTCCAGAGACTGAGCGCTTGGCTCCCATATGACTAACATTAATAACAGATGCAGATTCAAGTTTGCTGTTGGTGGGATTATGGGTTTATTAGAGGAGAAATGGGCTCAGAAAATTACAATATTGGTTTAAAATTGGATGCATGTTATAAAAAAACTATTTTTTTTCCTCCCAGAATTCACTATTTATTTTGCTTGTCAGTAAAAACTGTAAACATACCAGTATCACTGGTGTACTGAATAACAGAACACTTTTCTTTCAAGTTTACAGTTACTCAACACAACTTTTAAATTAAAATTCTGACTCAGAGCTCAGAAATTCCGACATTCGTGTACAACTTGAACGCACCATTAGTCACAGCACACAAACCCTCAAGCCCTCTCAATGCGCCGCAATGTAAACTTGTCTAACTAACGGAACATTACGCCGCTGTTAGACTGTTAGCCCAGCTGTCCAGACCAGAGACCAGCCTCCACTTGACGGCCCACCAACCATCGGCAATCGCCGAGCGGGTCAGTTCGACGGCCAGGCCATCCAGAAATGCCCTGGGGCTCCCGATGGCTAGTCCACCACTGCTCTCAACTCCTCTCCTAGTGCTGGTCATGCCTCTTTGTTTTCGTTTTTCTGCTTCCATGTGCGATGCACTTTGAACCCGTCTCCAGTTACAACAGTGTGACTGAAAGGGGGTGCGTGGGTGGAGGCACAACAGTGATTGGACATTAACTTGCGTTAAAGGGCTTTTCACCTGAACGGTTCAATATTTCACAGAATACCGTTGCATCCCTAATAAATATTCTTTTTGTCAGTTTTCATTTTAATGCACGGCGAGTGCATGGTGCTCCTGTAATGGTTTCCTTTTCTGCACTGATGATTCAGCCTGTGACAATGATGGGTGTGAACCATCAGCTAGCAAGACTTCACGTAAAAAAACAATACAATCAGACAGTTTAGTACCTGGGGTGACAGGAACTGATGAGGCACTTGCGCTCGTATCCCTTGGGACTGGTTTATCTGCGGGATACTTGGTTGATGTCTTGAGTGGGCCATCCCTCCTGTACTGCTAAAGATACTGTGACCACCCTATAGCCACAGATGGAAAACGAAATGTTAAAGAGGACCCATAACTCTATAGAGGCACATACATGAAAAAGTGACCAAACAGAACAGTGACATCACAGCTGATGGAGAAGGTTTTGGGATACATTTAAGACAGAACTGCAAGAACCAGATGTTTATGCAGTAGGACAGAAACAGGAGGAGTGTTTATCTTACTTGTCTAAAGGGAATAGAGTGGTTGAAGAGAGTATGGGGCTTGTAGACAGAGGGTGGTGAGTATATAGAGCAAGGACCCTCCTCCCCAAGGCACCCATCTTGATTGATCAAATGCAAGGTCTGTCACAGTGACAGCCAGGGGAACACCAATTTGCGTAGTGGTGAAGGGTGTAGGGGAAGATGGAGAGAAAGGGCAGTCGGAAAAGGTAGGAAGAAAGAGTAGAATCACAAGAGGCAATAAATAGTGATAAAGGACAAAACGTTATATAGACACAAGAAAGAAGTGAGAGACGAAGATTAATAAGATGGGAGGTAAAGCATTACCTTGTCATAGTAAGACCCAACATCCCCTGGTGCTGCCTCTTTGGACCCAGGAGGACGATAAATCACCCCCCCTCCTCTTCCTCCTCCTCCTTTCCTCATGTCTCCATTGTAATCATTCATTCCCATGCCTCTTTTTTCAGCTTCCATCTTCTTCTCCTGAAGAGAACCTGGAGCCAAGTCAATGTTTGTACCGCTGGGATCGTCGTTCTGTTCAACAGAAAAGGCCAGAATCATCGGCAGTAATAGCACCATCATCAGACAGAGACTACAACTTGATAAGTGCCTGAATTTTGGTGTGTGACAGCAGAATAAAGCTCTAACAAAACCAGGGTGAGGAGTAAAGTACGAACACAAAAGTTGAGTCTTACCATTAATCCCATGTTAGAAAACTGTCTGTTGATGGGGCTCATCCATGAATCTCCACTACCAGCCTTCAGTGGACCCTGAGAATCAATACATAAAAAATAGAGGTAACACAAATTCTGAGGGAAAACTTTCTACTTCTCTTTTTTGACAATTCATTTTCTCCACCAATAGCTCACCTTGTTGCTAGCCTTCTTCCCAGCGTGGCTCTGTCCCCAGCCTCCATTGCTTCCTTGTCCCCAAGACGAGCCACTGCCCTGGGAGCTGGTGCTGTTCCACATGCCACCCCCTTCCTCTTCATCCTCCCAACTTGAGTGTCGTGAGGCTGCCACTGAACTCTCTTTCTCCCCCCAGCCATCTTGCATAGACTTTGAACCTGCAGGGCAGAAAAAAATTGAAGAGCATCAGTAATAGCCAACTGTCAATATGATGATAACATACAATCGTATGCTTTAGTTTATCCACTAAGCATGCTAACGTCTCATATACTGTCTTGTATAACCCAACAACGCAGTTCAAATTAAACGTTCAGATATCCTACCATTGAGATGGACTTTAAACCAGCTTTTTGTTATTTTCTAAATAGCATCTGCTTTAGTTTTAAACAGAGTTTCTAACCAGGTCTGATTGGATTTGAGGAGGGATTTCCCCAGCATGCTGTCTTCCCTCCAGCGTCTTCAGGGTCTCCCCAGCCAGTAGGGGCGTCACCAGGTTTTCCCCAAGCTGCTGTACCATTATCAACTGGAGGACTAGCTGGAGAAGTGCTCCCCCAGCCTGATGGATCTGCAGACACACATGAACAAGGCTGAGGTGAGAACTTGCTTGCTGGCTGGTAACTTGAATGTAATCTGATGTCACCTAAGCTGCTGCATGCAGGAGTACCGTTTCAATGCCATGGCAAATTAGCTGCATCAACTTTCACATAACATTTTAACACTGAAAGTCTGACACACACCTTAAACTGCATTTATACTGTACCTTCTGTGTACAACCAACAGACAACCTCACTGACCAGTATGATAGTTTTAATCCACAAAATATATAATCAACTGAATTACACCGTTTCTATAAAACCAGACTACAGCCATTTCCGTCATTAGTGCCTTACCCATGGCTGAGGCTTTCGTAGATCCCGGGCCAGAGTTGAAGTCTCGGTTGCCTCCGAGCCCTGCAGCCTGTCTGCTGGGTTGTTGCTGAACAGGAGCTACCTGCTGTTGCTGTTGTTGCTGCTGTTGCTGTTGTTGCTGCTGTTGCTGCTGCTGGAGCTGAGCCGGGCTATGTGGCTGCTGGCCGGCAGGACCGCTGTTCTTATCCCACAGGTTGACCGGCTTGTAATTGTAATGGGTTGGGTCTCCCCATGCTGATGTTCCATCATCTATCTCATTCTTCCTACTTATAGACTGCGGTGAGGGTTCCTCCCAGCCGCTTGGTTCAGATCCACTTCCACCTCCTCCAGAGACACCAGGGATGGGTCCCGAGGTCCAGCCTGAGCTTTGGTTCTGTGTCTGGGCTTGAGAGACAAGTTTCCTTCCCCCACCACCCTGCATAGCCCCTTGGTCCAACACTTGCTGTGGAAGCTGATTACGGGACTGTGATTGTTGCTGTTGCAGTTGTGCCTGTGGGCCTGAGATGGAGCCCGACTGGCTGTTTGGCATCTGGTGCATTTTGTTTCCCCCAGCCCAACTTTGATGAGATTTGGACCCCATGCCCCCAGCCACTTCAATACCCCCTCCCCCAGTGCCTCCTCCCCCTGTGCCCCCTGCTCCCCAGGTTCTCCGGGGAGCACTTTCATCCCAGCTCCCCCAACCACCCCCACCTGAATCCCCACCTGAGTGTCCTCCATTCCTCCTCTCATCCCCCCACCCCCCTCCACCACTACTTGATTTGGGCTCCTGTTCCACCCAATTCTTACTTGACGGAACCTTCGGTTCTGATCCCCACCCACTTCCTTCTCCATTCCCCCCCATTTCTTTCCACCCCCCTGTCCCTTTCTCCTGCCGACTTCCTCCCCAACTTCCACTGACTGAGTCAGTTTGCTGCCCAATATCACCCCACCCACCTCCCTTTTCTCCTCTCTTACTGCTTCTCCACTCCTCGTTCCCCCAACCCTTGGCCTCGTGGCCATCCCCAGCCCCTATTCCTCCTCCACCCCAGGCTGTAGCCAGAACTTGCTGGCTAGGTCCAGGTATTACCCCTGACCCCATTCCAGGTGCGGTTGTGGTCACTGGTCCAGATTGTGAGACGCCAAGATTCCTCATGTTGGAGCAAGTAGGTGGTGGGGCTCTCCCAGACAACGAGGCTCCACTACTGCTACTGTTGCTGCTGCTCTCCCATCCCTCTCCAGAGGACCCGGTAGAAGTAACCAGGGAGGGACTGACCCCTGGACCCACAGAATCAGTGCTTAGGTTCCTAGGTCCACTAGAATACTGAGTATGACTACCAAGAGAAGATGAGTTTTTCAACGATGCTGATGAAGTTCCCCCTTTTTTCTGTGCGGCATTTTCCTCAACATCCCAAGATGTGTTTTGCCGAATCTGCGTTTGGCCCCAGCCTGTATTGGACAGGATCCTAGGGTCCAGATCAGGCCGACTGAGCAGGTTCTGTAAGGCATCTTCAGCATTAGGTGCCGGTCGACGAGGACGACTGCCGACAGGCCCACTCTCACTTCTGGAATTTCCTCCGCTAGATGAAGATCCTCCTTGCGTTCCCTGTCCTCCTCCTTCACCCCATTCCACAGTTTCACCTTCTCCTTTCTGATTGTCCCAAGCCCTGGTTGTAGTGGTGGGTGTTGAAGACGAGGAAGCAGCAGGGAGATTACCCGCTGTGCTGCCTCCACTACTGCTGCTATTACTACTGCAGGCTCCCATTTCCTCACTTCCTGGATTAGTGCCACCAACACCAGAGGAGCTCCCACCCCAATCACTTCCAAAACCTGCTCTTTCTCCTTCAACTCCTGATAATCCCCACCCTCCCTGAGAAACCCCAGAGGTTTGACCATTTCCCCCACTTCCAGCACTGCCCCAAGCATTAACCCCACTTGTGGAAGTAGGGTATCCCCAACCCGAGGTCCCTTTATCCCCTTCTGCAGCTCCTAATCCCCCACTTCCTCCACCCTCCCATCCATCAGTCCTTGAGGCACCCGTTTTGGAGTTAGCTGCAGGGTAAGAAGGCTGGCCTCTCCATGAGGAGACAAGACTGTGGTCTCCCACAGTCATCCCACCTCCTCCCGCACCATGGTCCATTCCTCCCCCAATCCCTTCCCCCCCTGCAATTTTTGGTCCCGCTGATTCACCTTCCCACTTCCCCCCTCCCGTTTCTCTGTCTCTGGATTGCATTTGGTGAAGTTGGTGCTGATGGGTGCTTGACTGATTCACAGATATTTGTGGGTGACCCCCGAGCACCCCAACTGCCCCGCCTCCCAGCCCCAAGGAGGCAGAGTTGTTGGCTGACCCTCCAGAGCCCTGGTTATGGAAGGAAGTCAGACCTCCTTCTCCTGCAGCAGTGGGGCCATCCTGCTGCACCAGGGCAGGCCAGGCTGAAGGGTTGGCATTTGGACTGAAGTTGGCACCTGGAATCCCACTGCTACCATCAATGGGGCCACTGGCATCATGGCTCCCGGGTACAGCGGGGGCTTTGGAAAGTGAGGAGGGCTGTTGTAGCAGAGGCCCAGCTGCAGCTACTGCAGTACCTCCTCCAATATGACCCTGGGAGGCAGTCGTCCCCCACGCCACACTGCTGGACGACTGCATACATTCATTGGGCAAAGAGAATGAGGAAGTGGGAGAGGACTGGTTGCCAGAGGCACTGATGCTATTCACAGGCATTCCGTTGTTACCACTGTTCCCTCCATCACTGCCAGCTATACTAGGCCACTCCTCCAGGTCGTTCCCATCAACAATGACCTTCTCCCTGCCCTGAGAGGAGGCCTGGCTGCCTGAGCTTGCCCCCCACGTGGAATTTGCATAATTAGAAGTAGTTGTAGAAGCAGCAACTGATGATGAGGTGAGGGCCAATGAGGACGAAGCTGTGCCAGAATCTGTAAAGGTAATTCCACAAGAGAAACACTTTAGAGGTCAAAAGCACACAATGTTTTAGGATTTTTTTTTTTTTTAATCTTAGCTTTTCCACTCATTCACAAATACAGTCATTACAATCTTGAAGCGTGTGAGAAAGTTTCAATATTATTCTGTCAGATGCAATGCAGGCTGTCCTTTCGCAAGAGTTAGAAAATGGCTACTAAATCGTTCATAGTTCAGTGATGATAATAACAAATAAGGTTAGTTTTAAATATTCACAAGTTATCAGGAACACATTTTAGAAAAATTGGTATTCTCTTCTGCTGACACATCTCTCATGAAGAATATTTTTTTAGTCAAACAGCATAGTTTTCTTTGACTTTAAGAGGGCCAGTCAGAGACTATCACAGTCTACACACTGGTGTTATTTTTGATAATCTTCTAAGAGAACGGATTGGTTGGGTGACAGCGCTTTTAGACACATTGATCTCTTATCTCGGAACAAGTTAGCTTCTAAACAAAATTTGCCATGGTGATACAACCTGGTAAGAGGGGAACCAGCTTTGTAATACTGAAACTCAGGAGCTAAACCTGAAGTTAATCTGCTACACCACCTATCTTGCTTCACAGTACACAACCAAAGTCTTAGAATTTTCTCAATAAAACTTCAAATAAACACCGCACAATATTAACCTATGTCATTATGGATCTAATAAAAACCAAGCCAAAATGTAGAAGCACTAAGTGTAAAAGTTGGTCCAACCTCCCTGCTTCCAGAGAGACGCTGCTATGCTCAGAGAAACTGCCAAAAAATCCCAAGAGCTACATCTTGGACTCTACAGGTCTCAGTTAGCTTGTTAAATTTCATGATAGTACAATTAGAAAAAGACTGAACAAGTATGACTAGTGTGGAAGGGTTGCAGGAGAAAGCCCTTTTCTCAAAAAAGAAGAGGTTTGAAAAATCAAACCACAAAATTTCAGAGGACGTTTACCTGAAACAGCAGCCATGTTTGCATTGGGGCCATCCCCTCCGCTTCCCCCACCTCCCAGCAGCATGGAGGACAGTGGCGGCTGACCCCTCTTCAGTAGCACTTTATGGTCCTGCTGGCAGCGGAATCGTGGCGGCACTTCTCTCGGCATGTAGCGTGGTGGCTGCTGAGGCGCCTGAGTTCCGCCTCCGCTACTTGTACTGCTGTTTCCAGCAACACTGGGGCTGCCAGCGGTGGAGGAAGAACTGGTAGAGGAGGTGGGCTGTCCGTTGGCCACTGCCAGGCGCTTGGCATTGTTGCCGCCCTGAGACGGGGTGGCAGCGCTGCCAGGGCCTGAGGTCGCTGGAGATGGAGAGGCAGAGGGGGTGGGTCCAGGGCTGGGGGAGGCAGAGCTGCTCTGAGTGGCAGGAGACTGGGCAAGAGCGGGCTTAGTCAAGTCTGGCACTGATAGGAGATAAGAATTGACACATTATTAATTTTACCACGCAAACCTTAAAAGATATATAATCTCTTATATAACAATATACAGTTATTTTTTTACCAGTAAACCAAAGTTCTAACAAAATGTTTGACATGAAATGGGTAACGAGGGGAGTATGATGCAAAAAATATTCCTCATGCAGACGTCTGTTTTCCTAAATTTGGCGTTTCACTTTCTAAAACTAGAACATAAAACTTAGAACAGCCATTACACATTATTCAGCACTAATCTTATCAGCTTTAGACAAGATAACGCTAAACTTTTATAAGAAAAAATGATAGTGGCTAACTATCTATCAAAGACCTAACATCTATATCTAAGCATATATTCATACAAGACAGTGCTGCTCACCTTTGTTTTTTTGCTCTGCAACCTACAATGAAAAGAAAAAAATCTTATCAAGTCATTCTTAACAGATAATTAGAACAGCATCATAATAAATTCACAAAGGTTTGAACAAACTGACTATTACCACATAAGTTATTACAGACTTGATTATTTACTTCCTCAGTATGTTTTAACATCATAATAAATAAAGAGGTGCGATAGGTGAATGAGTCCAGCTGGCACCTTTTAAAGACAACAACATTTATTACAACCACCATAGCACACATGTTCCTCAAGTGAAAGCATTCCCCTCAAATTATCTTCTCAACTGATAAGTTAACATAAAAATTCTCATTTACTCAAACAGTGCACAGAAAACAGCACAATGTAGGACCAGCAGTTAAACTCCACGCTAAATGCAAAAAACATTTCCAGAAAAAAAAAGTCTCTAATGTAATTATAAATATAAAACAAAGGGAAAGTCCAAAGGGATTCTTTTTAGTGGCTTCACTGACCAACTTTGATGCCAAAAAAGAGGATGGGGGGGGGGGGGGGCGACTCGCACCAGCTAATTAGCTCGTGACAGGTGAGGGTTTCAGGATCGAGTGTAAAACAAGTCTCCAGCAAATTCTTAGTCTTTGATAAAGATGGGTTGTGGTGTGCCAAACTAAGTTACAGGATTATCTTTAAGTTCCAAAATACAGCAAATAACTTTTTTTCCTTCTACATCTACAGTGAATGATACTAGGAATAGATTTTGAGAAGAAAATCTCAGCATGTAAAAGCCAAGAACAGAAACCTCTGCCGTGGGCATGAGCTTAGAGCCCTCACACTGCACTGCATTAGAAACTGTCACGTCACCGTGATCAACATAGCCACATGAGCTTAGCATGAGTACTTTGGAAAACCATTCTGCACTCAACACAGTTCCCCACTGCATCCAAAAATGTAACCTGAACTGTGATACATGTTGTGGAAGCTATACATGCTACCAAAATTTCTGAACACAAACAGAAAGACTGAGTTCTGTGGTCAGATGAGTTCACGTTTAAGCTGCTTTTGGGGGAAAAACAAAAGGCCATACATAACAAAAAGTACAACCCGACTGGTATTCAAACAGAATTTGTTATAGATTTAGAAATACATTTGTTTGATTCTTTACTTTGTTAGCTGTACGTCATTGTTTTTAAACTCAAAGTAAGATTGTATTGTACGAACACACAAGTCAAATCAACTCAAGAGCTTTACCGAGTATGAAACCAACAAGGCGCACAAGCTCACCTTCTGAGAGGCTTCCCTTTTCCTTTTGTCGTCTTTTTTCCTTTTCTTGTCTTCCATGAACTGCTGCTCCTGACCTGATATTCCTCTCTTCTGGAGAGACACGGAGATATCCAAATGTGGTCAGAGTTTTACCATTCCAACACAAGTTAGTACTTGTTACACAAGCCTGGAACTTTTACTTCTAATACCTTCTCTTAACTATTAAGTAAATGCTGTCTGCACAAAAATCAAAAGGCAAACAACAATTCCGCTGTCACTGCACAGGCCAAATGAGCCCAAATGGACAACTGGCTAAACCAACCGCCAGGTGATAGCACTTGGAGTGCAACTTCCAAAGGGATTTTAAGCAGGCAGGGTATATGGCAAGCTTCTTACATTTGTAGGTTCATTTCGTTTACAAAGTTTAAACGTTTCTTGATTTTAATCAGCAGATTTGTCTCATCGGTGAACTGACTGAATGGCTATGAATACCATAACAACAATAGCTGCAAACCATTAAGTTTTCTGACAGTTTGACATGTGCAATCACAGAGCAGCAAATTGGACCGTTGTGAGGATTTAAAGCAAAGCATCCTTTTTTTTTTTTGTAGATCCGTAAATACTGTTAAACCCTTTTAAACCGATGATCGTGACACATATTTACAAAGTTATTAGGCACAAATAAAGTTTAAAACAGAGGTTATTGGACATTAGATATGAGTGTCGTGCAAAGTGACAATTTCCTTGACAGGAAAGCGACAGTAAAAAAAAAAAAGAATTAAAAAAACGCTAACACATGACACTTGTGTATCCGAATATGGCGATCGCCAAAATCCTGTTTAAGCACATGATCACCCACTGAAGCAAAAAAAAAAATCTCCTGTTATTAAGTTAAGAGAGGAACAGATGGCTTAAACGCACAGTCTGAGTGAACTATTGAGTTCGGGCTGTGCTCGTCTTCAGTTGGTTTCGTTTTTGCTCAAAGCCATTTACACGTCCAACAAGCAGGATTCCAACAATGACGGGAAACAAACCTGCCAGCCCTCCTGCAAAAATAATGACTTCAAGTCCGGAGAATGTGAAAATCAGACCTGAATAAGATGTTATTTCCATCTGTCTGGTCTCCAGCTACTTTTCAAATGACTGGTGTAGCTAAACTCAACCAGATTATGTTGCCGTAGGTCCTGTCAACGTTATTTTAAGCCCATCGGCTTGTAATCAACTCACACTAGAACGGGTAGATCTGGTGTTTAAGCAAAAATATGAAAGGCCCTTTTCATGTAATCGAAGACTCAGGTGATTATAGTCGCTTGAACAGAACAGAGTTTGAACGGAAATAGCAAGCCACCTTCATCCCTACAGGTTTCGACAAGCGCATAATATTAGCAGTTTTTCAGTTCGTCGGTGCTAGCATCAAGGAGTGGTTTCAGCCCATTCGTAAATAAAAAATATGTGGACAGAACATTGCTCATATTAACTAGTTAGCCAGGTTAACCAACTGTCACCCACCGTAAGTTTGGTAACTACTCAGCGTCATACACTGCAAACACACTGAAGGCCAAATACCCGAGTCTGCTAATGCACAGCTAAAAATGTTGCTACACCTATTGAACGTTAGCTAGATTAGCTAAATTAACGTTACCTACTGACTGCAGCTACAAGTAGCCAGGTTAATGGCGCTAACTAGAACAACCAACGTCTTCGCATGTGATTTAACTCTCATTAGCGACCATTTAACACGCATTCAAACAATCACAGCACATATAATAAGTGTGCATAATTCCAGCTACTCACCTCAGGAATCACATATGAAGATATGCTAGCGTGCTAGCTAGCTTAGCTAAAGTGCTTCAGTGCGATTTTTTTCTTTTTAGCTTTTTGAGGCATTCGTCGAGGCTACAAGAACAGCGACGCCTGAGCGGAGAGTCAAGTAAGTGGCAGACGGTAAAAATCCACGCGTAATAAGCTATCGGTTTGTAAATAAGTACTAATGTTCCAATAGTGTAAACCTTAATGTGCAGAAGAATTTAAATTTCAAAGCGCTGTGGAGTCAGTCGGTTGACGGGCGGCCATTTTGCTGCTCAGCATGAAGCGTCTCCAATGGGCAGGCCGAAGCATCTGCGTGGAAGCCCTCTGACTGGCTGGCTCCTGTCAGGAGGGATGCATAAAACACGCTTTTTTGACCTTCATAAACTTTCGTTACTCAAACTTACCAGCACTGTTCATTCATCTTAAATGAATAGGCCTCCCAGTCTGAATAGCAACGATTTAAAAAAAAAAAAAAGCAAAAACAAAAAACAACAGCTATCCCATTGGAGACATTTGCAAATTCGTAACTTCCTCTTGATAGAATGGGTCCAAGAAAAAGGGGAGCAAGGAAAAGGAAAAATGAGGATGCTTTGGGAGGCGAAGAAGAGAAGAAGAGAACTGAGAAGGAAGCTGATGAGGACGAGGAAAGGGGAGATGGAGGAAAGAGGAGCTGCGGAAATAAGTACATCGGAGCTCACGTTAGAATCCAAGGTAAGGTTGAACCCTGGCATCTTTCACAGTTACTGTCTCCATGAATATGAACCAACATGACAATGGGCGTAAACGTGTCGGAGGCCCCCCATTCGTCCCTCTTGGGACTAAAACACCTAGACTTAAAAACATGCAAAACAACCTCAAACTGTAATGCAAATGTTTACCGTTTTGCATCTAATAGTGGTTATTTTGCATTATCCCTTGTCTCTCATCTTGTCGTTTTACATCGCTGTATTTGGTTTGTGGTTCAGTTTTGGCTGTTTTGCTTTCTGGAATATGTTACAAGGAATGTAAAGGTGATGCCACATGCTATTTTGTTTTGATGCCATTTTGTATTCTCTGTAAAGAAGAAAAAACTAAAGCCACCCTGGATCTTCTGCCTCCTGCACTATAACTATGTCTTTAGACAATCGATACAAAAGCTAATCGTTTAATGGTGGCAGAAGGCAGAGGTAACATGAGAGCAGTTTCTGCAAGATGGTGGTGTTACGCCACATAATATCATGTTCCTTTACCTTTCCTATTGTTTTTCATGGCATAAGACCAGGAATCCTAACTTCCTTGCTCTTCCTTACTCTATGTGCTCTAGTATAAGCTCTATATGTGGGTAGTGGGGACAAGCAAAGTGTCTCCATTGTGGCATTATAGTTTGATCTCTGTGTGGAAAGGGTTCATGGCCGTCTGTTATCCCTAGGTGGGATATGGAAAGCAGTAGAGTCCTGTTCAGAGATGGGTGGCAAAAGTTTTGCGCTGTTTCTGGGCTCTCAGCGGTCGTGGAAGAGGCCTGCATTGGACCCGGGAGCTGCAGAAAAGTTCCGGGAGCAATGTTCCCTACAGGGTTATGACTCAGCTCACATCCTGCCTCATGGATCCTACCTGATGAACTGTGGATCTCCTAAAGATGGTTTGTCAGGCACTGATTTTTATTTTATTTTTTATCTTTCTTATTTTTAATCTAGTGCACACTCTGTGCTTAACTTTTCAACGACTTCCCTCACTGTTTACATGTGGCTATTTCTAGAATCATTCTCTGTTGTGGTGTGACTCCAGACGCATTTGTGTACCATGTTGCAACTAGATGTGTTTGATAAGAGCCAGGCCCTGCTGGTGGATGAGCTGAGCCGCTGCAGCCTTTTGGGCCTCAGTCTTTATAACTTCCACCCTGGCTCCTCACTGGGCACCATCACCACGGAGCAGTGTGTGGAAAAGATAGCAGGAGCCATTAACCACGCTCACCAACAAACCCCTGGAGTGGTTACAGGTACGGAGTGTCGCTTGTTGCTTGTGGAATTTGCATTAAGTTGACATCCAATTGAAGTCCTTTATTCAAATAAAGAGAACCAGTTAAAGAAACTGGACCCATATATTACAACGCCATCTCCCAAAGAGTTGGGACGCTGTGTAAAATATGAATAAAAACACAACACAGTGCAATGATGAGCAAATCTCACCACAAATATTGGATGCAGAAAAGAACTTAGAGAAATATCAAATGCGGAAATGAAAAAATTAGAAAAATTTTGGACTAAACCTCAGAGACTCCACAGAACCATTTTCATGACCAGTGTTTAGAGTTTTATTTGTTTAAATGAGAAGTGTTTGTTTGGGGAAGTAAAATGCTTTTCCAACGTAAGAGCCCCAATCCCGTCCATGAAAAATGGTGGCGGCGGTGTCAAAGTATGAGCCTGTTGTTGCTGCATCTGAGCCAGGGCGGCTTTCAACCACTGATGGAAAAACAAATCTGAGTGATCTCTACAAGAAAATATTAAGACGTAAGCGCTCAAGTCATGCAACCAAACAGTAGCTGAAGATGACTGAACACAGTGGTTTTTGGGTTTTTTTTGGAATGTAAAGTCAAAGTGACCTTAATCCAATAGAAATGTAGTGTGAGGGCCTGGATTGAGCAGTTGCTGTGAGAGACCCACCAGCATCCTGATGTTAAAACGATTTTATACAGATAAGAAGGCTGCAGTTCGTCCACGATCTTCGGGACTGATCAACAGTTTTCCAAAAAGCCGTCATTTGTGGTTGGCGCTGCACAAGAAGGTCGCAAAAGATACTGAAATCAAAAATCCACATACGTCTGATAGTCGGTTATTTAATATTGGACCATATCCATCAGTAAGTGGATGATGTAATCATTTTTTTCCCCTTTTAACTGGGCTTCCTTTATCTTCTTTAGGATTTGGGCGACAACATGGTACAGTTTTGTTCATATTTATGCTGAAATGTAGAAACTGTAAGCATTTTTTTTTTTGCCTGTAATTGTGAATTATACATCTTATTAGAAGAGGTACTTCTGTAAATCACAATTGCAGAAGTAAATACTTCAGCAAGTCTTTCAGACAGCTACTGAATCAATTTGTCTGACGTGTCGCTTACATTTCTGTAAGTTTGCTGAATTCCTCCACATGTAACCAGTAAAACTACGATTTATATCTCAATGGTCTTGTGTGGGAATAATGTTTCACTACCACATGGTGGATTTCTCCTTTTTTAGAAAACACAAGGTTGTAGCTCATAGCTTTCTTTGCCGGAATGTCTCACAGGAAACCATTTGATCTTAAACTGATAGGTCGCAAAAGCAGAAACTATGTTTAGATTCCGTTTGAGGAATGGCGACTGCCAGATTGCTTCGTATATATGTCAGAAGTTCTAGAAACTGTACTGCTTGGATGGGTGTGTTAAAACGATGGCATCTTTTTATTTCCTTTTTTCTCCCCCATGGGGTCAGTGTTGGAGAACATGAGTGGCCAGGGCAGCACGGTGGGCGGTAAGTTCTCAGAGCTCAGGAGCATCATAGACAAAGTGAGAGACCAGACCAGAGTAGGAGTGTGTCTGGATACCTGTCATGCCTTCGCTGCAGGTGAGTTAAACCTGAGGCATGATTAACCCTAGATTTTTTAAAGCTAAGGTTCCACTAAGGTGTTTGTGTCTTTTCTCTGAAGGATACGACCTGGCTGCAGAGGGAGGAGTGAAGGCCATGCTCGATCAGTTTGATCAGGAAGTCGGGCTTCATTATCTCAGAGCAATCCATTTAAATGATTCCAAAGGTACAGCCAGGATAGCGTCATAAACAGTATATCATACAGATTGGTAAACCATTTTGCTGTACTTCTCTGGTTCTTGCTGGGATCGTGCAGGTAAGCTCGGCTGTAACCTTGATCGCCACGAAGATATCGGCAAAGGTAACATCGGCATCTCAGCATTCCGAGACGTAGTTAATGAGCCCAGACTGGACAACATCCCACTGATCCTGGAGACCCCTGGACGGTGAGAATACTGCGGGAAAAAGAAAAAACACATCCTCTGGACCACAAAACTGAATACTGGGTGCCATTGTGAGTCAGTGGCTCATTTCAGGTGCAGTTTTAACATCGCTGTTGTGTTTTGTTTTGTTTTTCCCCACAGACCTGGATTTGAATATGCTGAGCAAATTGAACTTCTTTATTCCCTGTGTGAGAAATGACAACGCTGGAGCGTGTGTTCATCTTAAACACACTGAGAGGGTTATTAATCAATGTTAACACTTTGAACAAGAATTTTTTTTTTAAGAATTTTTTTTTTTTTTTCTTTCTCTGAATTTTCATGAGCTGAATAATAAATATGTCATTGGAGTTTTTTCACGTGTGAGGAGTCATGTTGTTAACAGTGGGCCATAAGGGGGCAGCAGGTACACACAAAAATACCACAGACATTTTGTGCCTTTTGTCCACGAAAGGTTTGAGGGGAAAAAACATCCAGTTTGTATTCACATTTGCTTTTGGCAGTCACCTCTTTGAGGTTTCTTTTTTTTTTTTGCTGCTTAATTGGACCAAATGTAGTCTTGTCCCATTTCCACACTGTTCAAACCGGTGATTGCGGGACGCAGCTGAATCTCCCCTGAAATTGTACATCTTTGATATGTGGTACATATTACAGTTCGTGGTAGTATTGACTTGTTGTTCAAATGCTTTATATTATAGTTTCTGTTTATATTTTTAATAAAGTTGTTAAAAATGTCAATCTGAATTTTTCATTGATTTGAAGTGATGTCACCATTTAATATTCATTCAAATCACCTCTACATAAACATGCAAGAAACACAAAAACGGACAGAAATTTAGCATTGGGAACAGGCGCTTTTTATGAGGTACTGTAGCGCCTAATAGACATATGCTTAAATATCATTTCTTTTGTCACATGAAACTGTATTATATTACTTGTAATGCTATCTTAAGGGAGGTAAAAGAAAATGCATCCCCCATGCCACTAAAACAGCTAGGGCTTGTCCTGTGCTGGCACTGGGATGTTGGCAGGCGATCCTCTGGGCCCTGTGGCGTGTGGTGGGGCTTGCATGGATCGGGCTGGTTCCTGCGTATCCCGCCGATGCTAAATTTAGAATCTGGCTCGGCCAATGCCCGAGGCACTTTTGTCAAATGTCACAACCCAAAATATTCCGGCAGAATCTTGTAGAAAGATAATGTTTTCCATTTGTTGCTAGTGTTAACGGTTTGACTGATCTACATGAGAGTTGTGGCACATGCATGTAAACTTATATGGAACCCTGCAACGCAGAGGCACGCAACTCTCATCCACAGTGAACGATGTTTGCTCTCTGAGCTGCTCCAGCTGCCAAATGCCAACACTTTGGTGCAGCTGTTGACCCCTGGGAAGAAATTGATTATTCGTCACACCTACCACAACACCCTGTGGTGCACACAAACACGCATACACACAGTAAAAAAGTGGAGGCATGGAAATATTCAGTTTTCTATTTGTGGATTGAGCTCAAAAGAAATTGAAAGATGGAGTCCGTTATTATGTGCTGGCTGGTGCAAACACCATCAGATACAAGTTTGATCACGTCATGAAGTCGAAGTGTCTAATCGTCACTCTCAAGCTTTTCCCTCTACTGAATGTTTTGATTTAGGATACACGACTGATACGCAAGTATATAAACGGGTGATAAAGAGGCATGAGATACACTATCAATGTGGGGAAAATGATGTTTTACCTGTAAGAAAGCATGACTTGTATTTACCACATTGTGCTCAGTTCCCTACTCTGAGACACACTTCACATTTCCCTGTCTCACATCATAACTTTGAGTTCACAGGAACATTCCTCTCTTAATTTCAGACACTAACACTGTGACCTTTTTTTTTTCTTTCTTTTATATTGCATGTTAAACTTAACCCACTATTACACTCTTAAAAAAGTGTGTTCAGTAAGCACAGGTCCAGACAGTTTGTCTTTCAGTGCGGTGTTAACAGAGACAGGAAGTTGAGGTGCCTGGCTCAAGAATGTCTCGCTCTCAGGTCCCACCCACAGGAAATGCCTGTCCGGCCTGTGTGAGTCTGCACTGATGAAGAGAAGTCTCTTTTTTTAGTGGAGTTCTACTTCTAACAGAGAAAAGGATGGATGGAGTATGTAAGCTCTACAGTTTAGATAAGCAGATGCCTGATGGGTTTCAGAGGTGCTGTGGTGATCTGTTCAGGGTCAGGGGTTACAACCCAGGGAAGCCGAAGACTAAACAATGAACGCACATTCCTAAACTCTAAATTAATCGTTTTCTGGAGAAGGGGTGTGCAGGAAAACACTGATGGGACTATAAAGTGCCTTTCCATTATCTAATTATCCTAAGATGTGTGGTAGTAGTTTGTTCTGGTGTGGTATGCGCCTGTGCTTTATGAGCCCCTGCCCAGTCG
This sequence comes from Leuresthes tenuis, assembly GCF_036924035.1. Lineage (NCBI taxonomy): Eukaryota > Metazoa > Chordata > Actinopteri > Atheriniformes > Atherinopsidae > Leuresthes > Leuresthes tenuis. The sequence continues at coordinate 16,962,628 of NW_027325374.1, read as the reverse complement.
TTTCTTCTCTTCTTTCTCTGTGATTACATTGTGCTCCAAATATTTTCCACTGCAGCCTAAAAGCACTAGTCTAATTATAAAACTTTTAAAAGACTACAAGATAATTTGGTGTCTCTCAGTCAGTTTATTTCCAAACTAATTTAAAGTGCCTTTGAATAGCTACTTCAAGATCTCCAAGTTTCATCACACTGATAGCTGCTTCAGAAGTCTGCCAACATCCTGCCAATGGGAAGCTGGAAAGAAGCTGCAAACCAGTAAGAAAAAAGATTTTGGATGTGACTTTAGTGACACAAACAAAGAAAAAATGTATTGAAGTTTCAGAGGTGTGCATGTAACATACTTTGCATGATTTCATTTGACTATATGTTGTGTAAAAACCCATTATAAAGATTGTATATACCTCTGGAGGACTCTCGATGTGCTTTGCTTTTATTTCCTCTCCTGTCATTTGATTTATGTTTATGATCATCCTGGTAGCATGCATGCACAAACTGACCCCTTTTTCTGCTTTTCACTTCCTCATTTTCTTATTTAATCTTCATTCATTTTTAGAAGAGGCCATGCACAGGAGCTGATTAGTAAAACCACACACTTCCTCTGAACAGCCTCAGCAGGCCAGATGCAGGGGTTTGGTCAGTGAATGCTAATGGGCTACTTTCAAGTCATAAACACAACCTAGTGACCCTTTAGCTAGTACATTACTGTCTCATTAAAATGGCATGAGTTCATAACCCACAAAATTACTTACAGCCTTCTTGCTCACTTGAAATATATGCCATAGCAAATAGATGGGACCATAGCCTTAGCGCCAGCCAAGTTTGAGTTCTACTCATCAAGATGAACAAACTGTTTGCTTGCAAAACAAATTCTCAAAAAGGGGGCTATCACTGTGGTGTGATACAAGAGACCTAAGTCTGGAGGATTATTAAGGACGAAATTAACTTAAAAAGACAATATATATGATGATATTAACCAACATGTTAATCAACAAACTTGAGAAATGCTGGTAATTGTTAATTTTGTTTTATTTTGATAAATTAAAGCTTTTGTTTCTGCTTCCTGTTTCTGGTCTTTGACCTAACTTAAAGTTACCAGTCACTTGCATTAGCTAGCTGGGAATAATGCCACGCCTGAGTTAACCATGTTCAAGTTACAAGTAATAAAATCATAGGTTTTTTTGTTGTTTCTCACTGTTCAGGCTAGCTTTTATTAGCAATAGAGGAAGATTATAACGCAATATGTTGTATTTTGCTAATACAAACACGATAGCAATGTGTTCACATATAAAGACTGGACAGTACCACGTATTCCACTAATACAATGTAGTACAACTGACATAGGAGCTAATAAAGAATGTATTACTACAGCTATCACCGCTTTTTATGCTAGTGACAGCCATCTTGGATTTTAAGGTCAGGCCTATTCTTCTGAATTTAGCCAGGGCAGGGGGAGGATTCCAGTCAAATGTCCTAACTGGGATCCCAGAAATTTTGACAAACTTCGATATTATAACATTATCTACCTTTTGGTAGATGTTTATCTGTATTTGTCCCACTTCTAATGAAACTGACCAAAGCTGAATAGATCAATGCAATGTCTTAGCCATAGCTAGGTGATTATTCATTGTTGTGTGATTAAAATACAGCAATGATAATCTTTTCTGAAAAAAAAAATGGTTCCTTTATTTACCTAAACTAAGATTTTTGTATAATTTTTCAAAAAGCTGACACAAATTCAGAGTTACAGCCTGTTAAATCTGGTAAATGTTCAAGTCAGGTATCCTTTATTTGAAGAGATTTATTTAATCAATACACTGATAGGGAATATGTAGATGGCTTTGGTAGCGAACAACTAAGACAAAAGATGACTTATACAGAGTTAAACCAGTAAAGACAAACAGAGTGAGAGACAGTAAAGACAGATGAGAGAGAAATGAAAGAGAGGGGACTGTGTGCGTGGCTTGTCTGTTCCAGTGTGGCTTAAATTTCAGGCTTAGCTAAACTCTTTAACTGTCTCATACCCACAGTCTGAGAGCTCCATCTGCCAGCAGTTCCCAAAGGACATGCCACACACTAACACAGTGCAGACACACAAAAATCTTCTGTATTGCCTGCACACACATGCTCCCACAAGCCTTAAAACTCACATACTCACACTTGCATTTGGGTTTTCAGAAGAAATAAGAGCTTCGGGGCAGGGTGGAGTCCATATTGCTTTCTCAGCAAATCCTTGTTTTTTGCACCTCAGCAGCAGCACGGACATCATAAGTTACTTTCAAGATATGGCATTTCATTTCCCACTGTGAAAGAAAAGAAAGCCAGGCAGTGTGTATTTGAGGGTTTTGTGTATTTTAGTAGACCTCTGCATGAAGCCATGTGGGTTTCTTGTGGCCTGAGTGAGAGTGTTGTAATAAGTAAGCGGCTGTCTCAGAGTGATTGGATGTGACTATAAACAGGAGCTGAAAAGGAGATTTTAGGACCAGTGGGTGCTGTTAAAAATATAGAAATCAACAGTTTGCAGAAGAAAGTGCTCCTTGTCTCCCCAGCAATGTCACAGATCTACAAGATACGAGATCCACTGTGGTTCCTTGTCTCATTCCTTCCATACGTCCTTCTCTTCTCCCTCTCTTCCCGTTGGTTCCAAGTGAGGAATGCTACTCAGCGGTCGCTGGGCACCAGGCCACGAGGAGACAGGCAATCAGAGCTGCAGAGCAAGAGAAAGATGCAAAAAAAGAAAAAGGTCCCAAAAAGAGAGGCTAAAGAAGACCGATAGAAAAGAAACAAAGAAAAGAGCTGTGTGGTAAAAAGGACTGAATAATAGAATTCTATTGTTGCTCAAATCAATTTCTTTGTATCCATCTCTCACTTTAATAGTTACACTTCTTACGCACAGTTTTTTTTCCCCGACTCTGTTTCAAGTAGCAGCTTTGGAATCTCCACGGTAGCCTTTTTATAAATATTTCAGATCAGCAGTAGAGTCCATCATTGTTCTGTGTTTGCTGTCACCTTTGTCCATTTTGAATAATGATGGCATCCCCCAACCTTTACTCCAGTTCTTCACTTCAGCTCTGAGATCTGAGAAGCTCCCTTTCTATCTCTTATCAAAAGTTGCTCTAGAAATGCTAACCATCAATGACCAACTTAAAAAAATTACTAATAAAGGATGCATTTACAACAGTCATAGGTGTACAGTCAGGACAGGCAAAAAAAGCAACCTTCAACTGCTTCTCCAGCCCATTCTCACAAAAAAAATGTAACAAGCATATGCATTTATCCACACGTCCGATATTAAGTAGTATCAAATTAAAGGCACAAAAAGAGAGGTATTTTGTTTTTTTAGGGTAGCATTCATGCAGTAGTGCCAAATTGTAACCAACCACGTCTTGGTTCACATGTAAGTCAAACCATATGTTTTTGATGCCTCACGCTAACCTACCACAACGGACAGCAAAGTTAAAGAGCGAGAAGTCCTTGAGCAAATCTGGGTTGGATAGAGTTCAAACTGGGTTCTGTGGAAGGAGTATCAGCTACCCACAACCTCCTATCTCATTATAAGTGTTTTTGAATCATAGGCGGATCCAGGGGCAGGACCAAGTTGGCACTCCTAAAATCTGATTGGCCAACTGTAGTAATCCTCTATTCAGCTCTTATTGGTAAATAAAACAAAGGATCCAACTTGGATGATTCATAAAAGGGTATTTATAGGTGAGAGACTGGTATTTCCAGTGAGACATAAATCCAGCAAATGGTTGGAAGGCACCATTATGGTACATTCATTTGAACTTGGAAGTTGGAAATTCTGAGTTCCTAGTCTAAGAATATCAACTGGAATGTCCCTGGAAACTGGATTTTGGACTCTGGAAAACCCCAGAGGATCCTTACCAACATTTACCTCAAAATCCAGCATGGCTGCCCTCCACCTTAAAATTGATGATAGTTGCACTTGTTAAATGATTATTTTCACATTGTTGTTTTGTATCTCATTGAATTAGTCACAGACATAGTACTGCACTACTTCTATTAATGGGCATATATTGCTGTGGTATAATGTGCAGTGTGTGAACCTTATTGAGTTTTTTTTGGCTGGAAAGACTCCCAAACAACATTTAAATGGTCCATAGATGTTTAGGTTAAAATGGCGTTGAATTTGTCTGTTTTCTATACACGCTTAATCCAAGTGAGGGTCGTGGAGGGGCTTGAGCTTATCCCAGCTACCATAGGGCAACGTACACCCTCGAGGTCAATTAGGGTCAATTTAGGATCATCAGTTAACACAACATGCACGTTTTTGTATTGTGGGAGGAAGCCGGGGTACCTGGAGAGAACCCACACATGCAGGAGGAAAATTTGCAAACTCCACTCAGCAAAGCTCCAGCTGGGATTCAAGCAAGGAACCCTCTCATTGTGAGGTGACATCACTAACCACCACAGCACTGTACAGCCCGTTTCAACTTCTTGCCTGTATTAATACTTGGTTACACAAAACATGCAAACGAGGAACAATTTGCAAATCCACAAACAATGAATGGCTGGTGAAATGTATAAAAACCCGACTTAAAGAGTTGTGCATTGACATTGGACATAAGCTTAGCCCGTCTTTATTTAAATTGCAGCCATAAACACCCTTAAACCTTCCATGTAGGCACTATACAGTTAATTGCCCCAAAATTCCTCGACATGGGGCCCCCCTCTTAGGTTCCCTCACTCTTTTTCTTTTCTTTTTTTTACTTTTCTTTTATTGTTATAGTAACACATGCACTTGAAAGCCACAGTGGACCCATTCCATCAAGGTGCACTCTGATTGGGATCTGGACTGGTGGGATGACATTTAATCTCACACTAGAATATTTAGCAGCTAAGGAGCCAAATATTTTCTAAAGGAGTTTGGATTAAAAAAAAATCAACATTAGCTGACAGTTTTAATTTTCTAAGGTGACAATCCGCTGACATTGGGTTTACAGTTTACAGCACCATCTCAGCAACAAATCTTAGATACAACTAATCTAAGCTCAGGAAGTGCATAATGTAGGATTTTTGCAGTATAGGAACAGTCTGAAAACAGTTAATGTGACAGAAGCTAACAATCCTGCACTTGGCATCTTCAATTCAATTCTGTTCTATTCTGTTCTGTTTATTCTGTTTATTCCCGTTGTGCCAATTCACAACAAAAGTCATCTCAAAGCACTTTGAAGTAGAAGTAAACAAGCTGAATTAGATACAATGCAATTCAATCCAAATCTAATCTAATTTGCTGTAATCCAATTCAGTCTTCCCCTTGAGCATTTGATGGAAAACAACGAGTCATATAATGTGTTTGTTATAATTCAGTATCAACAACCTTTTAAGTCTAAAAACATCCGTTTTCTAGTAATTTAGCCTCTCTTTATTCTCGATCAGCATTGCCTCCAAGCACTAACAGTCAGTCAGCGTATAGCAAAATATAGCTTTCATTTGCAATCAAAGGAAAACCTCCTTTTAAACGTACTTCTTCCTCATCAAACTTAAATAGAAACTTCAATTAAACAGCTCTAAACACGCGCGTACAGCTATTTTCACACTTACAAACTTGCTGCCGCAGCTACACACTATCATTTGGAGGCCATGGAGCCAAACACATGAGCGAAGTCACACTGATGCTGCCACCCTGCACAGACGGGGTTGTTTTTGATTTGGATGATTTTGGATGAGTTTTGTTCAGATCACAAGCATGTCTGATATGCATGTGTGCGTGAATGCTTGTGTATGAGTGAAGCCAGCACATACAAGGTCAGTCTTCCAGGTCACTCATCCACATGCAAAGAGAGCAGGTCACATACTGACATTCCTCATGGCACAAAGATACTTACACACATACACACCCTCAAATTTGCTTTTGTTAAGACCTCTTTTTTTACCAGGGTCTTAGACGTCACTGACCTGTGGATTAACTAAGTAAACACAGTACAGTTTATATAAGCAGCTCTGTTATCACACCTTTAGAATCACAGGCTTGGACGAAAGAATTCATCCACTCAGCCACACATACGGCGTACAAACAGCATGGAAAACAGCACTGCTCCGCCACATACCTTCAGGTCTGTAAATAGCCTGCCTTCCTCTCAATCTTTTCCTTCCTTTGCTTCTTTTGACAGCCTGCATGAATCCATACATCATCCAGCCTCAGAGCCAGGCTCTCCTCACTGAACTGAAAGGTGACATGGCTGAGGTCACAGGCCCAGACTTGGACATGGTTGTCTGAGAACTTACTATGTGCATGTATGCCTGTGCTGGAGTGGACTAAAGAAAATCAGTGGTGTGTGAGAAGTTTACTGCAGTGTTTCACCAAAGAAACAATAATCATAGCCTATTTTTCCTTTCTCATAGGGATTCTGTTCATCTGAATCGCTGTGTCTCATCTCTGCACATTTGCTGAAAAAGCTTGTGTTACTCCACAGCTTTTTACACTTTCTTGCTTGTAAAGAGTGTTTCTTTCACCATTCAGTATGTCTTTGTCTTCAATAATTTGGCCTGACTTCGTGTTTGTGTTGGACAATATCTTACTGAGCCTGAATTGGCGATCAGCATGTGGCATTCCCGATTATGTCTTTTTAAGCTGTGACTGGAGCAACTGTAGCAGTTGCGTCGAATAAGTAAAGTTAAACTTTTGAATGAATGAGAGAACGAGCAGCAATAATCAGAACAAAGCAGCAAATATTCTAAAGCACAAATACAGACACCCTCACTTTGACACGACTCTGTAGGAAAGCGCCACATTATCAGTTTGTGGCTGCAGCTGAAAGGTACCTCCTTTATCTTTTTTAGCGTTCACTGTTATTCGATGGAAATTCCTTTTTCCTTTCCTTTTTTTAATCTTTTTTATATGGAGGAATGAGTATAATTTCATCCAAGCTGATGTACAGGACTGATCAACCAGAAATGTTTAGTTTCTGTTATTCCTCATACTTTTATCACTCACAGATACACTACAAACAAACCACAGATGATCTCATGAACCGAATAGAATTCTGGGTGCTCTCACGCCCTACAAAAATACATATGGCATTTACATTGAATAGCATGTGAGTGCTATACTCCAGTATGAAGAACAGATGTTTCATGGACTGAGTGAAAATCTAGCAAAGTGAGACGTCTTTTTGCTCCTCACTAGTGAAAACAGGTGGATTTTGGGTTTAAGAAGAACATTTAGACTGGGCTTAGGGGAGGGGTGACAGTTACTCAAAGGTAAGATTAATGACAATGGTAAAACTGTGTTGCCAATTGAATAAACTCATAATGGAGTGTAGCAGCACTAAAAGACAGGAGAGGGATACAACAATCTTTGTAAGAGTCCCTGTGCTCTGTGTGTTCGTGCAAGTTAGCATTTATGCTTTCACCCTTCTTGGTACACTTTCCTGTTTGAGCCTTGGTGTTTGAGCGTCCATAAAATATGGTCTTACAATAGCCCATTGTCCCGTCTCCCCTCCGTGCTTCCTGTCAGGACAGAATTCACGGAAATAAGGACACAGTGCAAACAAACAGCGGCGGCTGCAGCTCTCCACCCACTGTCGGGTCGTTCAGGAGGAACCCGGCTTCAGCTCAGGGGTGGTAGCGTTCCTGTCAGGAAGCTAATCAGCATCGCATCCCCGTTTGACAAGCCGCATCTACAGCATGAGTGTGTGCGCTCAGATGCATGTGAAAGTGGACTGATGGGGAGTACAGCAGGAGGTGGCGAAGGGTGGAGTACAGAAAGGTTGGGGTTTGTAAAATGAAACCAGGAATGGTGGGGATTTCCAACCGGGTCCTTTACAGTTTGTAGTATATCAAAGACTGAGGTTATACTTGCAATGTTATGGTTGTCTTTGGTGGGAAAGAAGAGTCAACCCATTTTTAGGTGGGGTACAGTCATAACATGACCGCTCTCCTTTTCAGCAGCCTTAAGATCGCAGATTCTTAGATATGTTGGAACGTCAACACTCAAAGAGCTGTATGCCTCAAACTCAACAAAGCGGTGACAACATAAATGTTAACCTATAAAAACTGACTCTTAGGGGACTCATGGAACTGACCATGTGGTTGCTTGAGCCCATCGATTTTGAATTACATAAGTCTCAACTTGACAAACAACATAAACTTAAGCAAGCAACATGCCAAATTTAAAGATGTAGTGATACTAACTTACTTGCGTATCTGACATGTTCTATTTGCTTCTAGACTCGGTACCATCAAGTTCAGACAAAGCTTGTACACTGGAGCTTTATATCAGCCCTGAAATATTGTTTGTGACAGTCATTGTGGTATCTCTTGAATTTTTTCCAGCAAATGTGGTGAACACTTCCCACAATTTTGTAAATTGTGTGCGTAGATCGAACAAGGCACGGTGCTGATGGGTGCTGCAAAGATACACATGGCAGTTCTTTCTTTCCAGCCGATGGGCTGCGTTTTGTTCACATGATCAAGTTATTATGGGAACAGGAACAGGAATACCAAACAAGAGTAAAATAAAACAATGATAACACTAAAAGTCACATAAACCAGAATAACAAGAAGGTATTAACGGAACATAATACTAGAAATCCTGAAACCAAATGACAAGGTCAAAACCGGAACTCAAAATCTCATAGACCATGACAAAAACAGAATAGCAAGTCGTCTCAATGAGTGGGAAGACACTATGATGTATCTATCAGCAGATTTAAAGCTCAGTAATCTATTTGCTGGTTGTAAATAGGTGCTTTGTTAAATATGCCCCAAAACTTAACGAATAAGAATACTGTATAAGGGCTGTACTCTTAGACTTTGTCATAGCCTACTTATCTATAGCAGAAGCACCTTAAACCAGTGTTCTATCTATTGGTCAGCAGCAAGCAATTCAAAGTCTATGTAAACTTACTCTTAAGTCGATCCATGACCTCAGCAAACATTTTCTCCATGACTGATTTCATCGCTCTTCTTTTAATGGTGCATTTTGTGTTTTGTTTTATTTTTTAAAACTGGTTCCAGTTACAATGATGAAGTCAATAAGCAGGATCTACTTTGGTGTGGGGCTACCTTGTGATTGACAATACACTACCTGGTGGGCGTGTGCGGCTTCTGCAGTACTCAATCAAGACGCCAATCTCATTCTTTGAAAAATCAAACTTTCCTTTGATGTGGACCACTTGGAGCTTCTTATAGAGTTAAGATGTGATGTAGTACATTGTAACAGTCAAGTCCAGTTCACTCCAGTTCAGTGTAATAACCACTGGCAAATTGACGCTGTTTTGAATTGTATCAGATGGTCAGGCATTACTCTCCGTCACCTCTTTCTGTTATCACACTTAACCATGTGTGTAATTACGTGTCTGTGTGTCAATAATGCCCGAAGGGGTGGTGGAGCCGAATATTGAACCTTTTGATGACCACTATTTTAATTGGACTGTCCTATAATCAGTTGTGTTCATCCACTGTGTAACTTGCGGACTGTATGTGTTTCTGTCTGTGTATCATCACAAGATTCTGTGTTGGCGGGTTTTTTTCTGCCGTTGTACATGTAAATGTTAAATTGAGACTAAATTTGCACTTTTGTAACAGACATGCACTCATGCATATATGAGCTCTTGACATACACAGCATATATCAAACCATACATGAATACACGTAAGCACACAGACACATGTGCTGCCAAATCCACAGAGAGGCAGGGGGGCAATAATCTGACTAGGAAACAGTTCAGATGAAAACAAGACATAAAAGATTTTTAGTCTTTTTCTCTAAAATAGTAAAACAGTCCCTGCTGAACTCATAATTCAACCAGAATCTTGGAGGGAGAGACAGAGCGACTGAGCACCTGTGTCCACTGCAGACTCCCCAGACAGACGTTTGGTTTCAGACTCCTGAAAAACACAGTAGCTGCTGTTATTCTAGGAGTAAAATGAACAGACAGGTTGCTAAAAGGTTGCAGAACCCTTATTTAAACCAGCTTCACCGCTAGGGAGTGAATGAGGCCACAAAAAAAAAAAAGATTTCCTTACTGTAACTCAGTCCTTCTTTAATATACGACTGCAACAAAAATGAGGATATTAGACTGAGAATTTGGATCTAATTAAGTTTGAAAGTGAGAATTTGCACTTCATGAAACTGTTGGCAGGCAGTTTGTCTGCTTCAACATCCAAAACTCACACAAAGGACACCGGGCCACTTGAAAACATTGGAAAAGTTCCAGCTGTCTATTTTAAGTTTCAGCATATATTTTTCAAGGTACGCTCAATAGGGAGATAAGGCTTCTTATGTATAATCTCTCTATGTTAATGGACCTATTACTGTAAACATAGTCAAATTTACCCAAAACATATCTATTCCTGTAAGCACACTCATTATAATAGTACATAACTCTATAATTTCACCGCACAATTTGAGAGGGAGACTTTTTCCAAACCATTACTTATAATTTCAGAGGGCTGTTGTTCATTACCTGAAAATGTCTCTGCTCTCAAATGAAATCATGTTACAGTTCATTGTGGGCTTGAAAATCAGTTTGGTAATTAGTTGGAACATGTAGCAGTTTCCCAGAGAGTTGTGTGTAAATTCTAGTCTGTAAAAGATTTAGGTTCATTTAGCTCACTCCCTTTACGGTTTCTCCCACAAGCCTTCTTTCTGATCGTTTTTATTTCTCGTCATGCTTAGTAGGTGCTTTGCAGTGACAATTTGCTAAACCCTGATCCACTAAGCAGCTGTTTTTGCAGATTTTGTAAGGATAACAATGGCAGATTTACCTTGTTAAGTTCTGAATGATTTTTAAACAGACGTAGCCAAAAGTAACGTCACCATTTTGGACATTGACATTCTTACTTGCAACTGAAGTAACACTGTCAGTGTCCGATTGTGTGTGCGATAGCGCGCTTGCTAATTAAGCTAACATATGAAGCAAATAATTTTAGTTTACAGCTTTCTAAGATTAATTTGAAATCAATACAGGAAATCTACAAATGGTGCAACCTAGGTGGTTTAGCTGAATGAGATGCAGCTATTTTCTGTGCAGCATCCACAACAAAAGAGAAAGTTGTGTCTAAAAACACTAAATCAAATCATTGTATTTTCCTACATTTTCACAAACTGCCACAAAGCTGTCAAGCGTATAGATCGCCAAAGGGTGCGTCATAGTTTCTAAGTTGCAATGCTTTGCCAATGGCTTGCTCTTTGCACATTTTGTATGTACCTGTGGCAATAAACTATATTAAAATCTTCTATCTTATCTGATAATTACAGATCAGTGCGCTGTCGGTCCTTTATGAAAATATAATAATTCAATAGCCATCTGTCTTCAAAATGACACAGTGGCAAACCACGATGGCAGTTTTTATCAGTAGTGGTTATTGGCTGAACTCAAAGCTTTTTTATAACAGTTTTCAAACTGCACAGGTTTTCCAAATCTCTCTTCCTAAGGAGAATGCAGTCATTCCACCAGATGAGTCCAACGGCCTCAGTATTTTAACCATCTCCTCTCTCTTCCAGACACCACTTGGAAAGACTCGCCCAGCATAGAAGCCACAAACATACTGCTTGAGGCCAGAAAAGCAACTTGAACACTTTGCGACACCAATGAAATCACAGTGAGAGTTAAGAAGCACATCGGAAACCGATGTTCCTCATCACACACATAGTTATGAAGAGGGGAGTGGGTTTTGTGGAATATCTTGAGTCAGATAAGATTATGTAAATTTGCTACTATTCACAGTTATTTCTACCACTGGTATTCACAGGGGAAGTACTTTGCTACAAAAACAGAATATGAGTCAGGTTGGTCCAAAAAGACAAAAGCTGCTGCCCCCACCCCCATTCCCGCTGTTGTTTCCTTTCTTGATAGATATAATTACCCCTTCACAACACTCGGAGCAGCAAAACAGTGATTTGTATCTCCATGTAGGAATGGTGGCGTAGTCTAAACACAACCCATGTGTTGTTGTACACATGTATGTACGTGTGTGCGAGCAGGTTATACAGCAAACAGATCTCAGCCTGTGATACACCTGCAAGTTAGACACAGAAATGTATGTCGTTACCTGGGTGTGTTGCAAAGGAATGTGGTGAAACATCCCTGGGTTTTGGGTCAGAACAATGGTTGTGGGTCAGTGCGTAGGCATATTTGACAGTAAAGACTCACAAACACATGATACAAAAAAGGTAACTGAGCGTAACGAAAAGAAGACAAAAATAGGTAATTTTAAGTCAAAACATAGAGGGTAGGATCATTTTTTAAAAATTCAGACAAGCAAACATTTGTTGTACCATATTCTGAACTCTCACCAGCCTCTTATAACCTCCCAACTCCTAAAAAGACACATTTCATGCATCCTAGTTGTCAGAAAAACATACGGTTTTGGCCATTACCCTAAAAAAGATTTTTCAACCAAGCCAGAGACGAGCAAATGCCAAATTGGAAGTGTTTTGTGTGTATGTGTGTGTGTGTGTGTGTGTGTGTGCGTGACTCAAAGGAACACAGGCTGACCACAGCCATGTTAAATGGTGGTCCCATGAGTTCTTCACCCTGTAAGTTATTCAGAGGGGATAGTGATGAAAGTTTCTAAGATGAAATAAAGAACATTAAAAAACAAAAACAAGAAAAGAATTAGAGGGCTCCATATGGCTGGAACAGGGGGAACATAAGGTCAGACTTAAAGGTGGCAAAGTGTCAAAACTCACAAATCTGAGAATCACCCTGTGTGAAGTGAGAAATGAACAAGTCGTGAGAGAGTTGGGTGAAAAAAAAGAAAAGAAACACAAAGACCAAGAAAAATGAAAAACAGAGGGAGAGATTGTGAAAAGCACTAAATTTGTAATCTTGCCTCCCTTCAGGGACACAACTCTGAACAGCATCCAAAAGCTTGTGAGCTTTTTTGAACAAATAGCTGACATGCCTCAGAACAGAGGTTGTTTATCTTGGGATGCAGTGTAGGGGAGAGAGAAGTGGGATGCAAGGAAAGCCTGGGAGTGAGGGGGGTGGTACGAGCACAGAGATGGACAGAAGGATTTGAGATTGTGCAAAAACCAGAAACAAAAAAAAGAGAAAATAGGCTGAAGAAAGATTTGATGCTTGGGAAAGTGGTCTATAAAAAACAAAACAACTGACAGCTCTGGAAGATATGCCGGGAAAAAATATTTGTATTTCAAACTCGAAGCAACAAAGATGTGAGCGGTTTCAAAACCGCGACAACCAACAGGCCCCAAACACAGATTTAATGGGAGAATAAATCTACGCAGACTGATCAGTCACATGGTGGTTTAGAAAGTTATGGACGGACCAGACAAAACCGGCAAGTATTCAGCTGAATCACAAAATGAACAACTACACAAAATAGACTTTCACCTATCGTATTTTAGAATAGGTTTCTACGCTGAAGTATTGACATACTGCAGATAAGATACTAGTAACAATAACATCAGTCAGAAAACACACAAAAAAGTAAATCAAATCATTCTTCAACAAATGATCATCAGAGCAGCAGTTAAGTAATTGTTTGTGTTCTCATACATTTGTTGGCGGTAATCTAACCTGTTCTCACTCCCTACTCATCACATGATCATTAGTCCTTGGCGTAATTTTTTAAACCCACAAGTACAATTTTTAAAAATAGTCTGACAGAATTCCTTCGACATCTTAAACAGACGTTGCGTCACTGTAGTTGAATGTTATTTACATTTTACCTCACTTTCGTGGGCTTTGCCGCCATAACAAAACTGAAAATGGAGGCATGTTAGAAATAATGCCATCTAGAATGAGGTTAAGGTAGAGAAAGGGTGTATTTTGAACCAAATTATGTTTTCCTTAACTTAAACAAGATGCTTTGGTGCCTAAACTTAGCCAAACTGTGACCTGAAATGAGAAATTTGTAAAGTAAAGTGTATTCGTGTTCATGTCCTTACCCAGCAAGATGGCGATTAAGATCAGTAAATTTAAATGTGACTCTAAGGTTGAGTATTTATTTTCTTTTAATAACGTGCCACCATGTTTATGATGCCTACCTTTTGTATTCTGCATTAGTTTGGAGCTTCAGGTGTGTAGGTGACCATTAGAGGCAATATAGGGGCAAATTTGACCATACATCCAATGTCCTTGGTTTAGGGCCCTTAAATAGCACCTGCAATGCCGCAGCTGTTTTTTTTGCCTGATCTAAACTTAAACCACATACTAACCTCCTGTACTGTCTCCATGTTCATTGTTTATATCTTACAAATCTGTACGTTCTATGTTTACAGGTGTGCCTCCCAGTGTAATCCTCTGGTAAGTGACTTTGCACGTTTGGAAGTATTTGAAAAGTCATGTAGACAGTTGGGTTTGTTGCCAATGTGAGCGCAAGGTTAAAAACAAAATATATAAAAGAAATTGTCGAGTTTGGTTACCTTGGTTCTGTAAACCAGTGCAAAAAAATTGATTTTCTGCAAGACGGAGCAGCAGCATTTTTATTGTGTTTTATTTATCTATGCCACCAAAGCCGAAAAGCCTAGAACGTCAGTAACTGAGAGCAATTGTCACTTGATGAATTGACTGAAAGCACCACTGGTCTGTTGGTGGTTGGCTCAGCTGAAAGAGTCTGTGATGAAGCTGGAGGGAAAGCAGAGCAACAGTGCCAACACTCCATGCCCGTAAAGTTGGGCGGGGGGGTTGCAGCAGAGGAAAACACTGACCAAATACAGCCATGCAGTGTTACACACACTCAACAGTCAATGGAGCTATCTTATTAGGACATTGCATTGATTTCCACTCACTATGTTCTGCTTAATCTGAAACCTAAACCTTCACTCCACTCCTTACTCATCACTTATACCAGAAAAGCTACTGGACCCGATAAGGTCAGTGATTATACCAGAAAAGGTCCTTATGAGGTATTAAACAAAAGAACACACACGCACAGTCGTGTGTCCATGACTTTAAAAAGATCACATTAACTTAGGCCCAGGCATTAACATGCATCCTGGATGAACCAGTCACAAGTGGACAGAACTAATTGGACGCTTGAACTGACTCAGGACACATTCAGATCGAGTCACTC
Organism: Leuresthes tenuis; assembly: GCF_036924035.1. NCBI lineage: Eukaryota > Metazoa > Chordata > Actinopteri > Atheriniformes > Atherinopsidae > Leuresthes > Leuresthes tenuis. Next base: position 16,947,624 of record NW_027325374.1, on the reverse strand, counting down.
AGACTCCATTCAGAAGATGTCTGGGACCATTGTGATCACAGTATTATCAAAATGTGAACACAGGAACCATCCATGCTGCTGACATCCACTGCAGGAATGGAAGCATGCATTTTGTCACGCGCCAACAGCATCATAGAATCACAACACATGATTCTGCAAAAATCTCCAGTTGTGACACCTGAAAAATTAAACAACTCAAATGAGCAAGAAAAGACATGTTTGTGAAACATTTGGGTTGATGTGATTTAAATCTGACCACAAGGATAGAGCCAATCAGGCTTGTTTGATTTCTTCTTATTTACAGACTAAGTGCAAGAAGTGCATTTTTCGTCTTCCTTCTGGCTGAGCAAAAGGTTACAGATAAAAACAGCGCAGTTGCTTGTTACAGACAGATAATACCCACATGTTTATTTGTATAAAGAGCAGGAAAGTGAGACAAGATCACAAGTGATCAATCAAGACACATTTGGGGATGCAATTTGTTACCAGGAGTGAACAGATGTAATGTAACAAGATCTGTCTACTTGGATTAGATGGTGACCATCAGGGATGCATAATGAGGCCAGATCTTAACAGGACCTTTTATTTATTACCTGGATACTCTTTCTAACCTGTAACTACCACCTGATGATAATCCTAACTCTCACCCAAACCTTAATCTACACCTAACCAACCTTAAAAAGGTTCAATGTTAAATGGTCTGACTTTTTGTACTTATAAAGAAGACATGTCCACATATTGTGACTGTGTAAACAGATTTAGGTTGTCACAACATGAGTGATATCTGGACCACACACAAACGCAGACACACACACTTTTAGAGTTATCCTCAGATGCCCTCCGTATATACAGCTCAGAGGTGTGTATCAAACAGTGTCTGTGCTTGAGAGTTGCTCAGCCTTTTGTCACTAAACACACCATCAATCAACTGATGTCCAAATAAGCTTCACCAGACACTTTAATTGGTCATATCGAATACATTTGAAGGCACAAAATAAAAATCTCTCGTCATTATGACAGTTCTGAGACTATTTCTCCTATGGTAAATTAATGTCCTAAAAGGGATTAAACAGATTCAAGATGACTTCATATGAAATCATTGCCCTGATGAGCTACTTTGTGGGTGACAGATATGTGCTGAAATAAATCCCGAGGACTATTTTTCAAAAAAGATGGTTATTTTGAAATCGAAACTTTTAAGTGTGTGTTGTTTTATGTGACTAGTACCAAGGAGGACGGGAAGTGCTGCAGCTCACTCACTGGTATGTGACTGCAGTGTCATCGATTGTGTTCAACACTGGCAGACCTACAGGCCACCTCTGAGTTTTAACAACAGACAGACTTGTTGCAGCCTTTTGAGAACGGAATGGGATTCTGTTCCTGTTGATAAGGCTGTGTTTCCCGTTGAACACTTCAGCGCGCTACCGTATGTGCGCTTTAAGTACACTACCCTTGGATGAGTTCTGTGAGTGCTGGGTGAAGTTCTGCATGGGTATTCAGGGTATTCACATTATTTAGTGTAAAGATGATTTATGTAAGTTGTAATTATTCAAAATGCTCTCATGTACTTACAAGCTAGTTACAGTGCTATAAGCAGCTGTTATTTAGCCATTTTTCAATAACTCCCTTGTGTTACTCATACTGTTCTCAAACCCATGGATTAAATGTGAGGCTTTAAATCCAGGTTATTAGTAAATCCAAGTTATTACCTTATTTTAGCCTCCAACAACATCCAAAACATTTAGGAAACAACTAATTTACGCCTTTAAAGACAAAATACAGCACTTGTTACCCAGTAAAGCCAGAAGCTGTCATTTAAATATTAAGCCAATATATAAAACTTCACACTTTGACAAAGTCACCTGAGATGCCCTCTTGCTACTAGTGCTAATGCTAAACTAACCTCCCAGCTAGCCTTTTCATTTCTATTGGAAGGTATGCCACTGATGGAGGTGAAACAGTTTGCTCAAATGGTGTGCATCTTACATTTGAACATCACAAATAATCTGTCACTGACCATTCATTTGTCATTTGGTAGCTTGTTTGATTGTCCATTCTTCACCACTTCCCCCAAAATGTGCTTGTGTAGCCCTCATTTTTAGTTGTGAAAACAACTGCATTCTGCAACTGCTTGAATGGTAAAAATTGCATCTGTGACGTTCACATTGTAACAAGAATGTGTTTTTAGCCCTCAACATATTTTTCTTACCCTAATCAAGTAATGTTATTGTCAAAACCCAACCAGAAAGTGACCAATGTATTTTAGTTAATTACTATAATGTTATTGACTGAACATATGTTTGTCTCGATCATAAGTCACACGAAGGCCCATGGTCGAAAGAGTTGCGTTTAACTCATCGACCTCCTGCTTCTTTTGCAGCTTATTGAACAACAGACTTGTTTAATAAGCTGTAAGTAAGTGTACTCTTACTTAGAAATGCTCTAATGAGTCATACCCCCCCCCCCCAACCAAACACACACACACACACTTGTAGGGGGCTGTACTTTACGGGAAGCCACGGTGTGTCATATTGAAGGATATGAACAAGCCTATATGACCACCTCAGTATTTGTGGGCTTTCACCGGAGTGCACAATTCAGCGTGTCAATCACACTGTCCACAATAATGTTGTTTAGAGTTACAAAAGATCCGTGGAAAATATGAACACCACTCACGAATGCACTCATCTAATGCGTTCATGCACCACACTGGCAACAGGGCCTATAGTTAGCCCAGTAACCTTGTTCGATTGCTCAATCGATGGATGAGGGCTTGAGCAATCTAACCAAATAGGTGCAATTTTGCATACATTTGGTACAGCCATGTGTGTAAAAAGCACTAAAGTGACAGTCTGATTACCTTTGACTAGACAATTACCACTGCAAAGTTGTTTGTGATGTTTGAATACAACAGGCATACTATCCCAAAGTAGCAACTGACCAAGAATCGGCATACATCTCTACACCAGGAGTAGTATATGCGATCATACGTATAGTATAGATCATATGTATAGTGATCAGCTGCTGCTATGGCATGCTATGGTATGCTTCAATTGACACCAACCACTTTTTACTGGCAGGTGCTGCATGGTGTTCATTGGCAGGCAACTACAGGCTGACGATCAGACTGTGACTTAAGGAAATTTGATGCCAGTGACATCATTTCAGTACTGGTACTCTAGCAAAACTGAAGCTTGTGTTACGTTTTTTGTAAGTCTTTATCGATACACTTCAAGTCAAAGAAGAACCACCCTTGGCATGCTGTTGTCGGATTATGTGCATTTGAATCATCTGACTATAAAACACATTGATAAATCACTGTAAGAGCCTCAAAAACCTACAACCGAACACATTTATCCATTATCATTACCATTTAATATTAGCATAGATAAAAATAAGTCTGGTCAAGAATACCAGAGGGATTAAGCAATTTTCAGAGAGTAAACTGAAAACTTTGTACTCCTCTTTAAGATTTTCCATCATCATTAAATTTGCATCATGACAACAGTGACCAACCAGTATCAAGCAGAACTTGCCTTTGGCCACTTTTTAATATTAGCACTACTGGGAAAATACTCTCATCTGTCCAAAGCAGTACAGAATAGTATGCCACAACAGCAGGAGAGGCATACCATTAGCCACTTTATCTTTCCATGTTCACTGTTGACATCAGTTCAAAGTAGGATTGCGCCAATTTCCCAGAATGTTCAATTATATCTTCAACTTTTTGCCACAGCTACTCATATTACCATGAAGACTTGCAGCTGCAGTTTTATTAGATTAGTCTATGCTTAGTGGAGGGCATTATTAGCTTTTTCTTTACATTTACATCTAATTCACACTAGCCTGGGGTTAGTTAGGCTGCTGAATATTAAGTCAAACTGAGTCATCATGACACAATATCAGAATTTTGTATTTCCCCTAACATAAAGTCAGCAGATACTCATCTGATTTAGTCTGCTGATTAGCACTTGACAAAAGTTTGCATCCGCACCTCAAGAGTAAAGCAACAAGGCAACTCTGTTTGAAAGGATTCTGCAAAAGACAGCTGAACGACCTCAAAACTGTGTCTGCGACAGTCATGTCTGCGTGGGGGCTTCACGAGCAGGGATTTGATATCAGTGAGTGATATTCAGCCGTCCTGCGTCATTACTTCATTTTTTTTCTCCCCCATGGTGTTGGAAAATCAACAGTAACGTTAAAGACAGGCATAACGGTGGACCATGAAGCGGTGTGGACGCTCGCGGTGAGGCTGTGTCGGGGTTTCGTTGGTATTTGAACCACAGCCCGCCCCTTTCCTCCGCGCTGTGGCGCTCCGCGCACCCGGCGCTCCAGCGGGACAGTCCGACTCCTCCAGCGGCTCGCGCGGACCACCCCAACCTGAAGCGTACATCTGCTGGAAAGATCTTTAAACTGGAATCAACCAGTCGCTGTTTCTTCGTGTTTCTGTTTCCCGGGGTGAGTTTATGCACTTCTGGACGTTTAGTCTACACGCCTCGGCTTTGTCTGTGATCCTCAGTTATAAGTAATTGTGTGCTTTATATGATCTTTATTAAACGCACTAGTGTGAAGTATGTGCGGTGACTTTTCAGCGACTTTCTGGCACTAGATTTGATTTTCAGTTTATGTGTGCATTATTTCATGACTGAGTTTTTGATATTGTAATTAGCCATTTGTGCCACACGTGAACATGCGGTGGTCATATAGGTGGTCTGAGATTTCCCTTTGATATTATATTCTAAACTATGCGAAGAGGAGCTAAGTCAGAAAATAACTTTTCAATTGATTGCTGATTTCATCACTGTGTAAACCACAGTGTGACATAATGAAAAGTTTCCCACAGACCAAAAGGATGAAACACATAAGGGTTAGTTTCAGATACCAATAAGACTAGTAAAGATATCGACTGAAACTCAGCTGTTATCATGCATGGTGTTAATGGCCCCACTGTCTCATATGTCCAACATGAAACTCCATCTGTTCTGCAGCATATTTATATCCAACAGAAGCTACAGAAGCAATATGTCATTTCAATTTCCACACTGCAAGCCTGGTCAAAATAAAATTTGGCAGTGCTTTGATTTTTGTCACACTGCCTTGTAATTACAGGAGTTACGTAACAGAACTATAAATTTTCCTCCGGTGAGTGTCAGTGACGTTACCAAGATGTAGTCTGATTCAGTACAACTTGACCCTGCTGACTTGAAGCTGGTGGCCTTGACGTATTCTATTATGGAGACATACAAGCGGCACAGTGTTGGACTCATTACAAGTGGGGGGCCAGTGGCCTTCTGACCCCTCAACCTGCCAGTGAGCCAAGAGGGAGGCCACCATGTGAAACAGCGCATGCACACACGCACACACACAAAAGAGCGCATTAGCCTGCCAGTAAACAAACATGAACAGCAGTGATCGATAAAAACCCAGCCTGCTCCAGTGGTGACAAAATAACATCCAACGTCAGTGTGGATTGGCACAATGGATGCCTTTTTCATCTTTAAATGGCTCCGTATTTCCCCCACTTAATCTCCCCTGGGTAGCTGTCCAGTATATCTTTCTTGAGTGCTTTGATACTTCCAATTTGGTCTCCTGTATGCCCAGCAGATGGTTAACACATGTATGTAACGTTTCCTGCACATGATTCATACCAATGATACAGCGCTTGTCAAAAGACTCAACGCAGTAAACATGGACAGATTTTCCTATGTATGCGTTTTTAAAAAATGTTTTCATTTCACCTGAGTCCTAACATTCCCCAGAAGGGGACCCTCTTTGACCTTTAGGTGTCACTGACGCAGCTTACAAGGAAGCAGTCAGTTAGTCAGTTGCAGAGGTGTGAACGTAGAATCTGGCTGCTGTGTTTGTTTTCACACCACAGGGCTCCCCAGCATTTTTTTCCCCCCTCCCTGTTCTTTTCTGGCCACAGGGAGCGATGTTTGGAAACCTGTAACATCACTGTCTGTCATCACCAAATGGTCACAATTCACTCATCCGTCAACAGCTCCAACCCCCTTGTTAAAGACTGCAACAAGTTTTTAAGAGCTTGAGATTGGTCAACTTGCCGTCAACTGGTAATTTGCATCCCAGAGCATCTGTGGCAACAGAAGCATCTCTTAGAGCAGAGAATTAGACAGTTGTAATCATTGAATACTGAAGTGAGGCAGACTTTTGGATACTGGTCTCTTTAAGATCTTACTGTCATTCAGTTTTTAATATCAGTGCAGATTTTTTTTATGTAAATCAGTAAATTACATTTTCTTCTTCAGACAATCCTGATAAACATGGATCATTTTAATAAAAACAGACAATTCACAACTATAGATTTGTCCAAATCGTATCTCAGTATGTTCAGGCACAAGAGTGGAAGGTTACTCTAAATTCGGAGATTAAAGGGCTCTTTTTAATCTTTCAAAATTAAAGATACAACAGCAGGAGCAGAGGGAATGGAATTGGCAGTGAAGCTATACATAAAAACGTTAGCATGCATGGCTAACTAGCTCATGACCTAACTTTAGCAGTTAGGTTGATGCAAGTTTACAAGTTTACATTATCAGCATCGTCTAAGCCATCAAGCCCCAATATAAGACTTATTTTTAGAAGATTTCCATTTTTAAAAAAATGCCAAGTTTTCAACCAGCTTCTGGAGTTAACTTAATTAGTTAGCTTAATTGTCAAGCTAAAGGCTAGCTAAAACCATTCGTCACCAGCTCGTCAACCAGCTGTCGAACAGACTACCTTTAGTTTTTTTCAGCTGTATTTTCCTTCCAAAGCAACTGTAGCTTTTTTATTTCTGCATTTGAGAGTATTGAAAGAAATGGCTAAATCTGAAAAAGTTGTTGTTGATCATTTCTGATTAAGTAGAAGTTCAACTCAAATGACTAACAATTGAGCAAAGAGCTGCTCTTCTTCACGAGAAGAGACACGGTTTTGCTGCTGGTTAGCAGTAACTACTCAGTACAACCATATGTACAAGCATTTGACAGTAAGGCCTCCATCCCTTCTGATGACACGATTAAACCTAGTTTATTTGCTGCAAAATAATCAATATAAATTTGCCTGATCCACATTTTCTTTTTTTGTGACACTTCAAAAGTTTGCTTCAAATTCATTTGACTATTTTATTGACACACGAGGGTTGTTTTTGTGTTGTAAATAACTTTTGAGGCTGGAGATGTTTTTTTTGTTTTGTTATCCTCTTCTGATTCATCCCCTGGGGGCAATGGCCAAAGCGTCTGGCTTCCTGTACAGTCAGGAAATATCTGGATAATGGATATCAAGACATTTATGTCGATCAAATTTTTCCAGTTTGTAATCGGGTGACAGGATGTTCCCATTTTACGGGAACTGTCTCTGTTTTTGGTTGCCTCTCCATTACTGAAAGCTATGCCTCTGTTATTTCCATTTATCTATTTTTAATTTACTACATTTTTTCCCCCAGTTAGAAATATAATCATATCAGCGATGTCAAATGTTTTATTATTCTTTTAGGAAATTGATAACCAAGAGACCAAATAATGTTAAATGTAAGTGTTTATCGCTGTCTACGCACTGTAGACATATGTAGACAAAATAAACTAAAATAAAAACATACTAAAAACACACTTCTATAATAAATGGTATAGGTTCAAGCAAGACCGGATGGACATGATCTGATTGGAGATGCATAAAGTAAGGTCTATATTTTACAGTCCTAAAAAAAGATGTACAAAGTGATCAAATCATATAGTATGTAAAATGAGAAAATGGCAAAACTATTGTACAAATGCCATACTTTCACTGCTGTCTGGGTGAGCGAACAGTAATTTTTACGATAAGCCCAATAGGCTGTTCATATATTCTCTCACTCAGAAGGTTAACCGACTTCGAAACTCTGTAACATATGAGATGTCACATGAAGAATGAGAGACTGTGCTTGAGTGGAATAGAAAAGAGTTTATGTGTATGGATGAAAAAGGTACAAACGGAGAGAGGCAACAAAGACGGAAAATTGCGGCTGCCAGTTCCAGCAGATGCAGGAAGCAGAGAGGCGTGGAGAGTATGGATACTTTCTGAAGCATGAAAATGTTTTCTTGGCCGAGGAGGAAGTGTAGTAGTGTTTTGCTTGGATTCAGTTTGAGTGTATACAGTGAAAATAGGAACGTAATTGAAAGTCAAAGAGTGACCCTGAAAAATGTGGCCTTATCTTGTATGTTTGTTCACCTGGTTAGTGGGGTTAGTGAGTAGAAGACATCAGAAGAGAGGGAGGGAAAAGGGAGGGGAAGGCCTGTGATGAAACAAGTCCACCGTTGACTTTTGACTCATGAAAAATTATAGCTTTGTAAACATTTTGAGTTATAGTCATCAAAGGTAAGGATTATGTTTGTGTATGTGTGGTCCTAAAGCGTTTTCTTTTGTCAAGCTGTTTTAATGTCATAAGTCAGTCGAGATGCTCAAAGAGAAGAGAAGGAAAGAAGGGGAGCAACTGAAGAAAAAGGGAAGGAAAAAATAGAAAGAGGAGGAGCAAAGGGAAGTGTAAAGTAATGGAAAAAGAAAAGACAAAGAAAGAGAGCGAGACTGGAGAGAAGTAATCCTACAAAGCTAGGATGGTAATAAAATGAGAGCGTAAGACTAAATGAACAGTCAGAAGAAAGAGATTCGGTCCCAAACGTGGTTTTAATCAGTGCAGAGGTTGATGTTTGATGGTCGTAATCGGGAGGGAGACTTCAACGACTGATGCTCTGCTCAGGAATGTGTTCGTACACACTCAACACAACACACACGGCTCCCATTAGACTGTGGTTGCTCTGGTTTATATCCAGCAAAGCCACCTCAAGAAAATACTGCACATAGGACATGGGAACATTGTACTGAGTCTGTGAAGTATGAATCCAGGAGAAGTCTGTGAAAATAAATCAGTGAAACTGAATCGAAATGTATTTTACCTGGAATGACCTACAATGAGAATTTTGACAGGATCAGTTTTCATCCAGCCAAATCTCACACTGTTACTGATACATATGTATATATATATATATATACCACATGTGTACAATTATACATAAAGGCTTATAATTCTATAGAGGGAGTTAAAATTTGCATACAGCACACTTGCTTTTTGGTTGAATGTCCTGAGCATGTTGCACCTTTAACTTCGGCGTACAGTCCACATATTTTCAGTGGAGTTGAGTTCAAGACCTCAGTAAGGCCATTTCAAAAGCTTATCGTAAACATGCTTTAAACATTCAACAACCAGCTTTGACATGTGTTTGAAGTTAGTTTGTCGTCCTAATGTGTCATCGATTATATCCTACTTTCAAGTGTTTGACTGATGGTTTCTGGTTACTCTGAAGTGTTCTAAGGTAGACCGCCTGCTTCATCAATCCATCCACTTTGTACAGTCTGACCGCAAAACAGGGCATGATGCTACCACCCCCATGCATAACAGGTTGCAGTTGAGGAGAAACACCTCGCCCTTATTCCAAACAGACCGCTTCTCATTGTGGCCAAACAACTCGGTCTTTGTCTTATGTGACCATAAAACTTTCCTTCTGAGGGTTTTTCTTTGTTTTTGTCACCTTCTGCGAACTGTAGGGGAACTTGAAGCCTCTTGCTTGAGCAACAGCCCCTCAATGGATGGTAATGTAAAACTCCTCTGACCGTAGACAGGGACACTGGTGTTACAGCAGCCTTGGATTCTTTCCAGGCTTGTAACTTGGTGGTTACTGGTTTGTACAGTCTGGGTCAATTTTCTCTACACTGAGGGTTAGAGTTTGGGTCTTCTTCTTCCCAACCCTGGCTAAAAACTTGTGCCCACGTACAGTTGTTTTAACGAGTTGATCTTGGAATCTGAAGTTGTTTGGAAATTGCTCTAAGAGACAGTACAATCCCCTTCGTCAGATGTGCACTGAGCTCTCTGGACTTTCCCATAATACTGTGTGTTAGTCAGTCCAGTAAGGGCTGTCAAACAAACCCTTTTATGATCATGGAGAGAGTTAACTGCAGCTGCACTCAATTGTATTCTGTAACCGGGAGTTTGGAACTGTCAGCATCACTCAATTCACAAACTACTAATTACTGAAAACCCACAATAACTTAAAACATCTACACTAGGTGTTCGCCACTGTCAGTGCTAACTAATATCAAGGAAGCTGTTCACAACGTGTGACTATTTCTTCTTTGATATCAAAGTTTTCACATTTCTTCCACATCATTTCCTCCCTTAGGCCTTTGCCTCAGTGTGCTCTCCTCCCATTACATCTTGTCCCCTTTGTTTCTTCTCCCAATCTCACTTTTTCTCATCCATTTCACGACTCCCAGTACCTATTTTTCATCCCCGTTTCTTCCCCATTTGCCATCTTTCCCCTTGACTCCCTTTTGTAACCTGACGCTCTCCCTCCCTCAACCTCATTTTCTGTTTTATTTCCTCTCTGACAGTAATTTGATTCAGTGACCAAGCGGACCAGAAATTGGCACCCCACCAGCTATAATAGGGGAGACGAAGGATTAGGGGATAATCCAGGGTATGTCCAAGTCCCTGCTGTCAAGTGGTCCCCTACTTTTCTGTTATCTAAGACAAAGACAGGCAGGCTGCATCTGGGATTATAGCATTAAACCCATTAGCTTATAAGCATTCAACATATTTTTCATTTCTTGTAGAGGATTTCAGGCCATTTTATCTGACACCCGTGTAACTCAGGAAACAGAGCAAATGCGAAGAAGTTCTACAGGGAGGTAGTGTATTGTACTTCAATCTTTGGATTGAATTAGTTTTGTCTGGAAGTTTTAATACATAAGAGGAGTTGGGAGGGAGCAACCCCTGCTAAGCTGTGGTCAAAGGTCTTTTTAGCAGGATTACATGCAGATGCAAAAGACTAGAGCTTTCTGTAAGCACACAGTAATTAATGCCTCCATGTGTATTCTGGTAATGCTGTATGCTGTCAATTAGACTGAGGTTTTCCAGTCAGACCTTGAAAAACCAAAACAAAGTTTTTCCCTAATTGGGAATAGCATACTCTAAATATCATTGTGTCTGTGACCACCGTCAGTGGAGAGCGGTTTCAATCATAGAAGTTGCCTGTTGCTTCAACACAGTCCATGGGAACATGCACAAGTTCCCTGCAGGCTCATGCCGTCACAAATTCAAGCTCACACCTCAGTACACTGGTCCCTAGTGTCCTTATAGTGAGCCTCAATATGGCTCTGCTCAGTGCTGGTATTTGGCATGTTTCCTCCCTCTCTGCTCCCAGATGCCCCTCTTAAAACGGCAGCCAGGGGAAGTGGAGCGTTGGGCCCCGGGCTGCGGTCAGCAACAAATTAGAATGGCTGCCTCGGACCTGACGCAATCCCCATCTCATGAGCCGTAGCAGGTCATTAATGAAGCCAGACAGGGCCATGTATGAGTGGGGGGCCTGCAGACATTCAGCTGCTGCAGTGAAAAAAATTTAAAGAGAACCAGAGGCCCATGTTAGAGCTCCTTTATACTATCAAAATATTTTTGAACTGGATATCAATAGCTCTGCTTGGCAAAGAAAAACATATGACAAAAAGCCAATTTGTCCTTCATTACAGACTTAACAAGGTGTGGTAATCCAAAACTTAAAAAAAAAAAAGGCAGTAAAAACTCTAACTAAACGTGAGTTAATATTAGTCTAATTAGTCTAATCAGTTAGTTAGCTTGAAACGTTAGTGTCCATTGAACACATCCTCGCATCAGACAATGAAAACACAGAGGTGAATGCTGCATCAGGACAATTTTGCAAAAGGCTATAGATAGAATAGTAAGTTTAGATTGATAGTAGGTTTAGTTAGTAGATAGATAGTAGGAATTACCAATCTGATACCTGCCAAACTGACTGCGCTCCCGCAGAAGCTAGTTGAACAAACCTGCGGGGGTTTGCTCTGCTCACTGACCATGTTAGGTTCTATTAACGCATTACACAGTGTTATGCACAGAGAAACACCCCAACTACGTGCTCAGTTATAGAAGAAGGACAGTTTTGCATGTGTGACCGATGTAATGCAACTAAGAACTCTCACTTTAGTCCGCTAACGTTCTTGGGTTTTGAAATCGCGCAGTCTTTTGTGATCCATACTCCAGCAATGTGGCAATAAAGACAAGCAGCAGCTGGATTTGTCTTATCAGGACATTTTCATTACCTCTGCATATCTCTTCAAGCATACTTTGCTTGTTTATAAACAAACCTCAGTGTGCTGAATGAGGTCGGCCCCAAGTCTTTTCGTTGGAAAGTACAGTGAACTTTGTGCAACCTTCAACCCAGACACAACAGGATAAAATTGAAGCTGGAATTCCCTGAAAATTCACCAGTGTCACAGAAAAGAAGCAGATTTTGGCTTATTGCTCAGAGGAGTGACTGTGATCTATATTTAGCTGGTTCCAGACACCTGGAACGCGGAATCCTAAAAACATGCAGAAGACAGCTTTGTGAAAAAACTTAGGTAGTCTCACAAGCACATACAATATCCAAAAGATGGAAGCAGAGTGGTCTTTCTCTGAATATCATCTTCCACGTGATTTTACTGCAAATATAACCGTTTTTTTTTTCACTGTGCCTCAAAATGAAGTACACCCTTGTCTCCAATTTAAAGACAGATGTTTTTCCCTGTTTTTTCTCTCAATAGATGGTTCCATAGTTCGACCACAGAACCGTTTGCAGCTGGACATGGACCTATTTCTGAGCTGATGTTGACAAAGCCAAAGCCTAAAGCAAGTCAGGCAGCCTGACCGCACTCCCAACAGGATCGACTGCATCCGGGAACACAACTGCATAGTGTTCTCCTCAGTTTGTGCCCGTTTAATTCAACTAACTATGCATAACAGCAAGCTACAAAGAAGGGGACTGAATCTGGCCTGCACATGATAAACGAACATGATATTCCAGTGAATTATTTGCCGCTGCAGACCCGCAGTTCAGCTTTTCATCCAAAGAGCCTACATATTTTCACGATCCTGGGATAACCTTTGCTGGCCGTTTTCGAGGTCCAAACTTTGGATTGCAGCATTGTTGAAATTTGGCATTCAGTACTGGCTTTTAGTGGAATTACAGGCAATTGCAGGAAGTGATTCAAGTGATTTCAAAGAAATATTTAGCAATTCATCTTTTGCGGTCATGAATCTTCAGGAAAAGCTGTCAGGCCTTAAAGGCCTGGTCTCACACTCCCACAGCAAGCGCCGCCATAAAGGCGACCTCACGGTGGACATGATCAGCCCTCCTCTGGGCGACTTCCGCCACACCATGCACGTCGGCCGAGGTGGCGATGTGTTTGGGGACACCTCATTCCTGAGCAACCACGGTGGGACGGCAAACGGGAACAGTGGGGAGACAGATTCTGTTTCCTCTCCTGACAACAAGATTGGAGCGTTCTTCTCCAAGACGCTTCGGCAAATCAGGAGGGGTTCTGACCATCGACCCAGAGAGGGATCGAAGGAACTGTCCCCACCGCCTCCTGTCGTTTCTCCCATCATCAAGAATGCCATCTCTCTCCCCCGGCTGGATGTGGATATGCCTAATGGGAGTCCCACCACCAAAGTGCTCTTCCCTTCTTCTCAGAGCACACCAGAAGACAAGAAGAGCTCCTACGGTGAGTAGAGAGATACCTTTTTGTTACATAAAAAGTGAATCAAATGATCGTGTGCAATATGAAACTTGGAGCGAAAAACAAAAGCTGAAATGAAAAGTTGAAATGATAGTTTGGGATCTCTCCAAACTATCCTCACTGGAAATTCCTCAACATGACGTCATCTGTTTTCACTCAGCTATTTCAGGATTAAGTTAGGGCTCCATCAAATCCCCAAATTGTTCCGAAGCTTAACTGTAGATGTTTTCCCTTAAATTAAACAACAGCGTTGCCACACAGAGTTAAAGATGCGGGCAAAGGTCAAATGAGTGAACCGGTTTTAACCGAAAACTACAGAGAAGTAGCAACCCTCTGCGGCGCTGCAGTGACACTCAGCCATCAGGTCTACCCAGTAATCTGGAGACAGGTTTGCCTCAGATGTCCTTGTGAATCACCTTTGCTCATAATCAGCAGCGTCCGTAATGATAACACACAGAGATCCAGACAGTGCTGTGAACAAGCTGTCTGGGAGGCTGTTTCGGTGACCCATGTTAACACCACACTCATTGCTCATGCAGCCAAGGCTGTGGTGTGTGTGTGTGTGTGTGTGTGTGTGTGTGTGTGTGTGTGTGTGTGTGTGTGTCTGAAGGATTCAGAGAATGTAAATGCAGCACACTAGAAGTTTTTTTTCTTAACTTTGTCAATTTTCCTTTAAATTATTAACTTCTTTGCCTAACAGCTCTGCTCTGAGCATACAAAGACTGACTGTAATGTGCTTATTGTGACATTATTTTAGAGAAAAGACTAGAAAAACAGGTTTACAGTGGTTAACATAACAAATAAGATAGAAAAAAACTTTTCCAATTACTGGTTTCTAGATTTAGTAAACCTTGGAGACCAGAACACTGGTAGTTTCCTCCTGTTTACAGACTTTATGCCAGGTTTAGCAAACCATCTCCTGATTGTAGTTTGGCCTAATAATGGCCCAAAATGCAAAATGGTCAGAAGAGATTCTCTATCCAATTATGGCATGACTGCTGCCCCAGAACAGGCCCTGACTCGGGGACGCTTAAACTGAACCAGGCCTTAATCTTGGCAGAAATCATGTCACAACAACACAGCGCATCAAAATGCGGCTAACTGTGCCAATTCTCAGCTCAAACTGGCACACGTCCACACAAGTAAGTCCAGGCAAAATCTGTCAGCTATTACTGGGCGTGAGTTGGCTCAGCAGAAGTGAGCTGTTGATAGAACGCTGACACTTGCCCTCGGTCGGCATATTTCAGCTGTCCACCTGGGATCATATTCAGAGTGCTATCTTCTGACGTCATTGTCGTTACCAGTGAAGATGTATGTATTTCCCAAAAAATGGCAAAGATACCGTGTTATACCTTTTTTAGCTCACTTTTGGAAGCGACTTCACACTCCCGTATCTGTCAGTATCTGACATTATGCCCTGGCAGGGTCAAGCAGATGATTATCCTGCTGTTCACGGAGCAGAAAAACTCAGCACATTGCATGTTGGGCATTTTGCTCTGTCCCATCATTTAATTCGATGGGTTTACATCGCCCCCTGCTGGAAAAGTGTCTTAAGTCAAGCTTAGGGTGTGCCTGCATGAGAATAGGACTTTTATTGAGCATGGAAAGTTTTAGAAGTAGGGCACGAGAAAAATAAATGAAATGCTTTGTGTTTTTGAGTTTGACCCAGTTCATAGGTCTCAGGTAAACTATACGCTCACTTTGCAAATCGCCTGAAAATAGGTTTGTTTGTGGCTTCACATTGTGGAAAATAACGTCCTAAATAATATCTCTGTTATTGAGGTTTAGATAAACATAAAACTGTATACAACTCAAAATTCAGCCACCTACTTTGTTAGCTATGAGCTTCTGTGATTTTTCTGTGATTAGTGTTTCGGGTGCTAGACTATCTCCAAGTAGTGTAAACCTGGGACATCCATAGAAAGAAAAAAACTTTTCTTTTTTTTTCACACCTTCAGAGGTGTTTGTTGGCCCAATTAGTAACTTCTGGTTTCAGGTTCACCCTGTTGGAGTTCTCTATGCTGAGAAAATTCTCGATGTTCAGATATGAGAATGGTTTTATTTGAAACCATCGGTTTTTTTTCACGTGTGGATATCTTTGTCCTTCAGGTCTGGAGTCTGGATTCGTCACTCTGCCTCGTCTCTCACGCACAGAGCGCCAGCAGCCATCCATCTCCATCCCCACCTCCTGCTCCACTAATATTCACCGTGGCTCTCTGACCGACCCCGCTGATGCCATCTTATCCACCTGCTCCACCTCGGTTGTGACCTCGGAACCCAATCGCAGCACCGCCTTCTCCGACTCCCTCCCCTCCCTCACCTCCCTGGACACCTTCACCTTTGACCTTGGCCCTTCTCTCATGAGCGAGGTGTTCAGCTTGATCGACGGACACCCTGAGGAGCACATCCCAGCGTGGGAGGGAGAGGAGGCAGGGTCAGCGTGCGGGCTGACCAGCGAAGGATCGGAGAAAGGCTCGGTTACGATCTCATATGTGGATTCTTTGCTGAGGGAGGACTGCGGGGGCGGGAGGAGTCCACATGCACCCGATTATGAGGAGGGGGAGTCAATGGAGGTAAACAGAGTCAGGCTCTCTAGTAAAGTACCCGATGTGTTACTGGGGTCTCCTGAGCGGGTCGGGATGAGGATGGAGAGCGAGCGGTTCCAGAGTGCCACGGATGTGCTTGCACGCCACTACGGCGTCAGCCTGTTGAAGGGACAGAGCGGGACGGAGGCTGGAGATTCGGAGTTTGTGATCACGGGCCAGTCAAAGAAGAAAATGTCCTACAACTTTATGGAGGATGAGGACGAAATCAAAGTCTGATTGGAGCGGGTTGAAGAAATGGCAAAAATTTGCAAGAAAAGTATTTTTCTGATGTATCATTCCTCTGTAATTCCAGTCAAATCAATAAGAAAATATTTCCATGGTTGACAAGGCTGGTTCTGTTGACAGGACGGCCATGAAAACTCCAGCATGAACCCAGTCTTTAATACTGGACTACTTACTTCTATGCAATTGCGCTCCGAGGATGTACAGTTTGGACACAGACCTGTTTCTGAATGTAGCCAAAAGGAAAGAAAGACTTGATGTCCTGCTGCCCTGCACAGGAAGAACTTTTAAGCTGAAACGAAGAGGGGGGCATCGAAAGCGAGGCCGTGCCAGAGAAAGAGAAAGGTCGCCTGAAGGGGGACGCAGACGTTTCTCAATGTGGAAGTTACAAAGCCTGCGATTCGCTTTATGCTTTACATACTTCCTCTTATACAAAGGGGACAGAATCTGAGCACGAGTCTGCATCACTAATGAGAAACACAAAGAGGAAGTGGGGGTTTGAAAAATTCATTTTAACTGTAATAACGCCTTTCGGCATCGCTGCCATCTATTGTCAACATTTGACTCAGGAATATTTGACCAGGGGGGAGAAAAAGGGGGAAAAAAAGTAATAAATGAGAGATCAGGAATCTCTGAGTTTGTGAAGCAACAGCTTCATTAGAAAAAAAAAACATGACAGTTAATACACTACATGAACACTACATGAGGGAATATGAGAAGTGTTATTGGTATTTGCTAGATGCGATTAAAGCCTGAATCATATAACTGTTCATTTTATGCTGCAGACCTATATAGATAACATGTGCACCTTTTTTTTCTATGATGAAGACCGACTCCTGTATTGCCTTTTATGGAAGAATTTATATTTTCTTTTACATAACTGTACATGAAGATATTAACTGACCTCCTATAAATATGTACTTACAGTATGAACACCTGCAGTACTTAGTGCAATTCACATCCATATGCTGCAGTAAGCACCAGTGATATACAGCGATGATATGAACTTACAATAAAGATGTTTTAATTTTCTGCGTATTCATTTAAATTGCTTTCTAGATTTAGCCTTAGAGGTTAAAGGAGTATTCCACCAAAAGTTGTCAAACAGAGACATTAAGGTGGATGGAAAGTTTTTTGTTGACAGTCACTGCTGGAAGTCCACTGTGAAAATTTAATTCATCAACTGAGAATCAAGCCCAAAGTTCATGAAATAATTTCACAATACTTGAATTACATTGATATACAGGTTTTCTAGAGTGATGGAAAGTTCCAAATTTAAACACTGGACATCCGGTTCTATAGATGTGCATTAATTCATTGTCGGTCGCATTACTTTCATCATACAGTAAAGATATGGGAAATGAGGGGCAATAGAATAAATAAATGATGTTGGTTACAAACATATGGGCAGACCCCTAAAAAAGACATTAATCCATGGACAACACTTTAAAACAAGATACAAAACAGAATACAATACTGGACAATGGAAACGTAACCAGACGTTCACTTTCTGAAGATCTCTCTCACTGTGCTATGGAAGGAACCTCTTTTGGCTGTGATGGTGGAGGAAGTGGTGGCGGGCATTTTGGGGCTTTGACTCCTGGCTTTTTCATTGGCCTTCTGATGCTAACAGTTGGCGCGAAGGGCGCAGGTTTCGGCTCGGGCCTCGTGTCCGCAGCTGCTGTCACTGGGGTCGGAGGTGCAGGAGCCGGGATTTTGGGAGGTGCCGGAGCTTTCGGTTTGGAGTACTGGACTGTGATCTGCTCGGTAGCTTTGGTCGTGTTGAAAATTCTCTTTGCTGCGTTGGCCATGAAAGGAAAACCAAAAGGAAAATAAAGAAGCAATCAGATTTTTTTATGTAAAACAATCTCTGTGATTGTAATGAAGGCACGACAGCACCAGTTAAAACCTAAGATCAACATTGCTAATGCAGTGCTTCAGTTTGAAATATTTCCAAGTTTCCGTTGCCTTCTAGATTGTTTCCAACATAACAAATTATTTTTTGCCAAGTTAATATCGGAAATACAGGGTTTCACCACAATTGCAGCAATACAATACAAACTTCTCCATGTTTTAATTTTACTGAGACTACTATTACTGTGTCTGGATTATGTCAAATATGTCACATGAGGCACAGCAGTAAGTCAGTAGATTTTGATGACAAAATGTGAAAATACTAAACACGGCCACTTTGAATAAAGCTCAGAATGCATAATTACAAATCAATGTACACACACAAAAAAGAAAAGAAAAGGAAAAAGTGGTTTCAGTTCAAGTTAATGCGAGAAGAAGCTTCGCTGGGCGACACGAATTATGTTTGTGACATGACTTATAAGAAAAAGTCCGCCAGAGAGGCCATTACAAGGGCTTAGGAGATGACGCATTAACCTCAATGGGGATATTTTGGTCAGTAGTGATACTTCCTGTTTCCTGTGTACATCCTGGTTGTTACAACAAGAGCGGCAGGTTTATTTTTTTCCCTTCGTACAAACAAGCCGACACTTTGACTCTGAGAAGAAGAGGGCAAAATCAAAGAATCGATACAGGGAATTGCTAAGTACAAAAGAGACATGGAAGTAATGAGATCTGCCCTAAAAGGAACAGTAAATAAAGAGGATTCTGTTTCTGTAGTAAAATTCTGTTTCAGGCAACTTAAAGGGACATTCCACAACGCTTTACATGTAGATGAGACGGTCTAGAGACAAGACTTCTGGTAAAATTTATTTTCAAACGTATGTGCTGTCTGTACTTCAAACAAATTTAAAAAGGAGTAATTGAGCTTATTTAATGTTGCTTGTCGCCATTCGCTTTCCATCTAAGCTTGTCAGATGCAGCTTTGACTTACGTTTATACGGGGATGACATTTTCACAAATGCCCGGGGAGAATCAGGTGGTGCCTCCAAAATTGGCTCCAGCTGGCCCTGATCTGCGCTCTGCTTCTGACCTGGGTTTGGCACTGATACAGATAGTCTAGGAGCCGGGCATGGCTTCTGGTTCGGTGTTGAGCTGCACCCAGCGGGAGCACTGGGGGCCGGAACAGAGCCTGGACTGAGGGAGGATGAGCTGCTGGTTGCTGTGTCTTGATGGGATGATGCTGGCGCCTCAGCTGCAGGGCTGGCCCACGTGGTGGTGCCACTGCGACTACCCACGGAGCCAGATTTTACCAGGAAGAAGCCACTGCTGTCCTGAGAGGCTGTGCTGATGGAAGCAAATACACAAACATTACAGTCACACATTGCTGTCTTCTGGAGCTATTAATACATGAACCTTTTGAGTAGTTCTAACCCTAAATGAATAGTAATTGCGTTTTCATTGTTCTTTCAGTCATGTCAAAAAAACGTTTGTTCTCCTTCAATTCAAAGATTTTTGCATCAGGACATAATAAATACAACTCATCGGGTCCTTACCAGAGCTTAAAATGAGGTAAATAAAACCTTAGATAATCAACACATGACTTATTACACCGTATCAACATCCACCGAACAAAAACTAAGCCAAAATGCTGAAGCAGTGTGTGAAAAACTAAGTAAACCCTATTTTTCAGTAGCTTATGGAACCACCTTTAGCTCACTATAATTTGAAGTAATCCTTTTTTAGTTTGATGTTATCAGTCGGACAGATGGCCAAAAAACATCGTTCCAGATGTAACTTCACAAACCTGAGCCATGCTGCCATGTCCAAGGAGCTTTCTCCTGCAACAAGCCACCCTTGTTCAGTCTTTTTCTACGTGTGCTTTCATGAACTTTAACATCTAACATGCCAACTGAGGCCTATAGAGTCCGAGATGTAGCATCGCACCGTCTGACCTTTGTGTAAAATTGCTGGGACTTCCACTCCTAGCAGAATTGTCTTGAATGTTTTCCACTTGTGAATAATCTTTCTCACTAAGGAATGATGCACTCCAAATAGTTTGAAAATGACCTTGTAACCCTTCCTGATTGATGAAGAGGGCTTACTTGTTTTTTTTACATGACTGCATATGATGGTACCTGTTTGTTTTGGAGACAGAGCGATGATAGGAGGAGCAGGATGAGACCGTGGATGAAGAGGAGGAAACTGTTCTGCTCAGTTTCTCCTTCTCTGAGAAGAGAGACTGGGCAGCAGAAGCAGGCATCTCTGGGACCTCAGGTAACTCAGGTAACTCCGGGATCTCGAAGGATTCAGCTGACCGCAACAGAACAAATAAAGAATGAGTTTATGAATGTTTAATCAAACATGACACCTCAGGTGTGTAGCTTTGGGCTCCATTCACACTGCTGATAACATCACTGAAGTCGTGTAGTTTATTGCAACGGCATTGCTAGCAAAAGGTCCCAAACCAACACGATATAGCTAAATATATTTGAAAAAGCTGTACAAGCTTTTTTAGTGGTTCAACTTTGACCTGCAGAGATGCTGCGGTTTCAGTTTCCGGCGCAAACGGTGCAAGATGTGCAGAGTGGATTTAAAGAATTACAGAGTGGGTGTAGCAGCAGCAACAGATTACATTCATTTTCAGATTCCACTGTCCATTTGAATCAAGTTTAACTAAATAAAGGGCAGTCAAACGGTAATCACATTCACTATATTTCATATTAAATCTAGTAACATATCACAACAGAAGAAAAGATTAAAAACCCTCTGCACACACTTGTTTTCCATTAGCACAGCAGCATCTATATTAAAAAAAAAGCAGTCCTGTAAAGTTGTGTGGGATTAATATCACATTTGAAATTTGGATTGGAGGTACAGTCTCCAGCAGCAAAGCTACTGCAGTTATTGCTCTGATTCTTCTTATCAATGTAAACGGGTAAACATGAAACTTCATGACATGATCCCAAAATAAAATTCCACAAGCTGCAGATATAAACCAGAGTTGCCCGTTAAAAGTGGACACTGATGCAACAAGAGTATCTGGTGCTTGCATACCTTCTGGAAACAGATCGGAGCTGTACTGAATTAGAGGCTCAATGACCGTCACCACCTGGACCGAAGAAGCTGATGCCATGTCAAACAGAGCAGCTTCCCTACAGAGGCGTAGAGATACAGAGGACATGCATGACGGCAACGTTAGCTCCTCACACAGATATATAAGTAAAGTAAAAAATAAGTCACTTTCAGGAAACCGATGTTATTCATTACGCTGGGCTGCTGAGTGCAGTGTGGTCAGCTTGCTTTTCCCCAAATGAGTGCTCGCACTCCGTAGGTCGGTGCAAGTGAGCATCGTGAGTGCCAGCTAACAGTGATTTGATAAACGTGACAGAGTGGATGACAAACCTGCATGGTGGCACTAAAATTCCACCATTACTATGGGTCGCATTCAGGAAAAGCACTTCAGGGTCAGAAATAATGTCTTATCCTTTTCCACTGCTTATAGCAGTCCATAGATTTATTGTAAGCAACTGGGGAAGTTTGGAAGCTGCTTTGTTTTAAGTTATTTCACAATCCCTTAACACTGTTGTCATAAAAGCTATTATTACATGTAAACTGCCTCACATTTAATGTATAGTTAGTAACTTTTTAAGAGTAAGAGCAGCCTAGACAAGATGAGTGATGGTGAAGATAACTGAACATACAGATTCACAACAGAAAGATGAGCTCATTACACACCCTTCCGCTCGTGGCCAGAGCAGGTTTGGTCCCAGCACGATGGCAATATTACTGGGTGTCATCTTATTTACAGCCTGGTGCTCAGACAGCAGAGACAAGAACTGAACCAGGTACCTGCCAAGTTAAAAAAAAAAAAGGGGTAGAGTTCAGTGGGGAAGAGAAGGAGGCACAGGAAGTCAGAGAAGACAAAGACATTGGATTTGAGTGGGGATGTCTTACGGTGGGTCTAACAGTGGGAGAAGAATCAGTTATGCTGCTTTATGGTCCAAAGAATGAAAGCATCCGTGAGACGACATAGAGATGATATCAGCCTCAGGATTTAAAACTCATCATTCAAGTTTTTTTTTCTTTTTTTTTTAATTTTTAGTTTGTTCATAAAAATTTTTACTTTTAACATCAGGATGGAAAGACGCTCACAATACCCTGTGCTGTCATGCTGATGTATGGCAAATATTCTGTTATGTTACCTGCAAACATCTGCTAATTACAGTCACTAAACGTTCACCAAAAAACACAAGTGTAAAACCTCATGGTCTCCAACAGACCTTTTTCACAGTTTAAAGGTGTCACGGTTTATTTTCCATTTTACGTCTTGTCTCGTCATTTCCGGTTTTATTTTGAAAGATCACTAATCTTGTCCTCTCGTTTCAGGTGACTTGCCCCCCTTCCTCCCGTGTCAAGAGTCTGATTGTCTTCCCTGATTCCAAGTGTTTTCACCTGTTCCCCTTGGTCCCTCGTGTGCTCAAATAGTCTGCGTTTCCCTTGTCTTGTGCCAGTATGTTGTCTCAGCGTGAGCGTCATTACCAGCCGCCTTGTCTTGTCTCCATGATCCCACGAGCCTGCAGTGAGCGACTCTCCTGCAGCTCACCTTGCCTTGTGTAATTTATTCTACGTCCATAGTCTTAGTCTATTTAGTGAACGGTAAGTTTCATAGCCTTTGTTTTTCCTCCATTTTTACGGAGTGATTTTTTCGTTCTTTCTTGTTACAGTCGCCTCCGTTAAAGGAGAGCTTTAAGTTAACGTTAAAGTTTCATAGAGCCTCTGTTATTGTAACGAGTGCGCCTTTGTTTTATCCGCCTCATTTTGAGAGCGAGTCTTTGTTTTGGTTAAGAGTTCATAGCTTTTGGTTTTCCTCCCGTTGTGGAGAGATTTTCAGTTTGTTAACTTTCATAGCCGCGCTCCTCCTCCCCTTTAGTTACAGAGGAGAGCGCTTAGGCGTTTTAAAGCCCTTTTCGTTTGCGCTGCGGGAGATCGCCCTGCAGTGCCGCTGAGATCTTGTCTTGTGTTCTTAAATAAAACCCTCTTGAAACCACGACCCTGCATCTGCGTCCTGAATCCCTCTCTGGTAACTGACAAAGGGAAAGAAAGGCTTGATGTCCTTCACACTTTAATATAAAATAGTAGCTAAACACTTGACCTTAGTTGAACTAATGACATTAACAAAGACTCTTTACTATTCAGGTACTTAAAAGGAATATTTGGTACTCTCTTTTTCACCTATTGATACAATTTTCTGAGGTCCAAATGAAGTGTTTGTGACATGCTTTGGTTAAAATACCACATAAAGACACTACAGCTCCTTTATTCACCATGAATATACACCTCCACTCACACTGACCTCTTTCAAAGAGGATATACACCTTCTACTCCACCCCTCTGCTCTGCAGAGTCTGCCTCTTTTAAGCTGAGTGGCGCTGAAGGCGTATTTTTACCAGATGACAGGATACAGTAGGTAAAGCAAAAGCTATCACATGCACACGCAGCAAACTGAGCTCAGACTAGCACACATCAAACTGATAGAAGAATATTTGACTGTCAGTCTTACAGCAAACTGGCACAAGACTGTTAAAACCCTTCAACACAAAACAAAAGCCAGGAGTGTACACTTCAGTCAAAAATCCTGCTGCAATTCCTCTATGAATTCTGGGCTTCGCTGTCAGTCTATTCCTTTATGTTTTACCATCCTATGCATCAACATTTTTTTTTTTCTTCTGTTAACATAAATGAGAATCTGCTGTTATAGCAAAGAACTTGAACTTGAAGCTGAGTGGATATAACAACTCACTGAATGAGATATTCAGTGCCAGAGAGTGCCATAAAGCGTCACAGTTAGCATGGCTAAAAGGGAATTCAGTCCAAGGAATATATGCTTCAATTGGAACGTACTTTGAAATGTTCTATTTGTGCTCAAAACAAACCAGTTCAAATCTACAGCAAACATGTTTAAAATGGCCCCACACCTGAGGTTGTTGTAATTTTCAGGTGGCAGTTTCTTCAGCAGTAACCTGAACTGCTCCAGCTTCTCTGTCGGGTCTTTTTCCCTGTGAGAACAGAAAGCAAACTCTAAAAACAGCCCCACAATAGCAACATGGAATGTAGGAATTAAGGCTTAAAGCATACACACCCTGCTGCTTTAAACCAATCGCTGTAGAGCTCAAAGGTCATTAGAGGCTCAGGAAGTTCTCGAAGGTAACACTTCAATGCTCCTATCAACACATTCAGAGATACATTTGCACAATGACAGAAAATGCGTAATGATGGACATTATAATGTGCATTAAGATCTGCTGTCCTCGCTAATGGCTTGATAAGGTGTGATTTTGGCAATATCCTGCTAATGTCAGCATTACTGTTGCAAAAAGGACCCCAGTCAAACCAAACAGTGTATTGAACATTACTGGAAGCTGCAACAGGTGGATGTGCTTAGAGTAAGAGGAACTGAGTAGTTCAAATGAGCTGTGAAAGTCATGAGGAACTCAGACAGCGACTCCCCAGATTTAAGTGAAACACAAGCAGACACAACTGACCAGCCACGGCGTGAGGGTCCATGCTGAACTCGCTGTGGTCGACCGTTTCCTGATCCAGACAAGTTTTCAGCCTTTTCACCACTGAAGCTGCAGCGGCCAGACGAAACAGACCCTGTGGAGAGGCACATTTTAATCAAAAATGGAGGAGAAACAAAGCAGCTTGTTGCTGTTCCTTCACTAAACAAGTGAACCTAGAATAACTGAGGTCTCATTAAACCTACCTCCTCCTTCATGCCTGTTCTCAGCAGCATGTGAATACACTCCTGAATAGGTACTGCGATTTCTCTGCTGCTTTGAGACAGATGTGTGAGCAGCGGCTCTCCGTAGACCTTCTTGTCAGACAAGTTGAGCGCCGGCCCTGCAGGATCAGATACGCATGCAGAGGAAATAAGACATGTAATCGCACACGTACAAATACTTCATCATCGAGGCAAATTGAGCAAGTTTACCTTTTTGATTGTGATTCTCTTTGAGCTCGCTGATATTTTTGTCCAGAAACGCGTGTGAACTTTTGTGGTATTCTGCTTGCAGCTCAAGAAGCTGTCGTTGAAAATATAAGAAACGTTACGGACGCAAAAAGCAGCCTGAGGTTACAATGAAGCTCTGTGCAGATATAACATTGTCACTGGAACTGCAACTCACACGGATGAAATAATTAGCATAGTCATCTTCCTTAGTTGCAAAGTGATACAGGTCTGCTGAGTACTGGTCCTACAGAGACAGAAAACCGGGACGTCGGACATCAGGATGACATTGTAGATTTGAACAGAGGTGGCAGAGTTTCAGAGCATCGCTTATCAGCACTGGAGCAGCTCAGGGGGTTGAAAACGGACACTGATACCTTGATGTTCTCCAACTTCCTCCAAGCCTCTTCCACTTCCTCCCTGAGGCCATCCTGCTTTGCCTGCGGGCCATTGCTGGCCTGGCTCCTGTGGACGCACGCAGATTTTTAAATCGTTGCCCACGGCTAAATTAAAGGGGAACTCCGGTATTTAAAACCTAGACCTTATTTCTGGCATGAAATACGTTTATCTACTCACCGAGAGCAGTTTGGTGAAAGTCGGCATCCTTCGGAAGATATTTAGAAAACTCGAGATCCGCTTATATCCATATAACGGAGTGAACAGGGCAGGGATGATACAGCCTCTAAATAAGGCATTATCTGTCTTTATTTCACCAATACTTTAAGACGAATGAATGAACGCATACTATTGCACTGTTAGAATGAGCTGTGCAGCAGCGGCGGGCGTCGATGACGTCATCCCAGTCGACGAGTGTGTAGAAAGCCCTCTATAAGCCCCCCGATAGCCGCCAATAACAACAACACAGCAGCTATGAACTAACAGTGCAATAGTACGTGTTCATTCATTCGTCTTAAAGTATTGGTGAAATAAAGACAGATAATGCCTTATTTAGAGGCTGCATCGTCTATGGCCCCGTTCACTCCGTTATATGGATCTCAAGGCATCTAAATATCTTCCGAAGGACGCCAACTTATACCAAAATGTTCTCGGTGAGTAGATGAACGTATTTCATGACAGAAATAAGGTCTAGGTTTAAAAATACCGGAGTTCCCCTTTAACATCCAATCTTGACTGTGACAGCGTCACTCACCTGATTCTTGCATTGTTCCAATCCGTAGTGAGTTTTGCAAACTGCTTCTTGTTCTTCAGGATCTCTGGTAAATCATCCTGAAGGGAAAATTCACTGTTTATGCATTTAGTTGGGCAATACACGGAGACAGAAACCAACCCCATAAGGTTTGAGGTTTTGAGCATAATTCGAATGATGAAAAGAAAATGATATAAAGAATAGAAAAAGGGACAAAAGTGCATCACTGGAACTTATTTAAAGTTTTCTGTTGGTACTGTGATAACATCTTAATGTAGTCATAGCCCTGCTTACTTTCATATATATTATTTTCATTCGTATTTTCCAGAAAGGAACAAGGAGACCCAAAACCACCTCATCACCTTTTTCCTCAAGTTCTTTTCACATCTTTCTGTGTCCTCATGCGTTCTTTTTTTTTTTTTTTTTTTTTGTCATGAAACAAAATTTACAAACTAGAGAAACTGAACAAAAAGTCAGAACTCATACGACAATGTTTACTTCAGCTTCCGTTCAACAACACGCTATACTCACCTCGCTGAGTTTATTAAGTGGTTCCAGAACCTCTTTCTCCACTTTCACCTCAAAGTCTGCCAGCATGTTGGCCAGATTCTTCTCCATGAAGCAGCACATCTCCAGGACCTTTCTGTGATGTGCAGACAGACGGATGTCAGAACTCAAAACTATTTAAAAAAAAAACACATTTATGATAAGATCAAACGAAAGATACGGATCGTAGAGGAATGAGTAAACACAATACATTTCTGTACACTGATGATGTCAAATGCAACTCATCCAGCGAGCTTAGAACAGCCTAAAACTATAACTCACACTCAAACTAATCCCAAGCTGAAGACAACATCCTCTTTCATCCAGAAGTGAAAACCTGAAAGTCTCCATACTGGTCACGAGCTTTTCGTGAGACCATTGTAAACGTTACCAATAGAAGAGAGCTAAGTAAAGAGCAGGAGTGGATGGATCAAACCCGTCACCTGATTGAGGAGTTTTCGTCTAAGTCTTTGAGGCTTTCTGCCATGCTAATCGACAGCAACATCAGTGGAAGCTTTTTCTGCAGAGAGAAAGCACACATGACTTTTTTCTTCTTAACTCCGTAAACAGTCATATATTTTGGGGCATCTCGTGCATGCAGCCGTCACGCTACCATTCGTTTTTCAGCCTCCAGCCCCGCTTGACTCTGCATGCAGCCCAGCAGCTTCTTATGGAGGACCTGGGCCGCTTTCCTGGCTGGCTCCACCCGCTGCTCCACCTTCGTTCAGTCACAAACACAAACTTGAATTTGATGGCAACACACTCAGAAAATGTTGGGAAAGAGGCAAAGAAAGACAGAAGAGTGTATGGGATATACAAGTAACAGTGTTTGGGAGGATTCTACAGTCAGCAGATTGATTGTTGACAGGTGGGGGTGTCAGGATTGGGTATAAAAGAGGCATCCACCAAACAAGGATATTCCATGGGTCATTGGACACCAGAAACCACTGTTAGATGAACATAACTTTTGAGCACTTCTTTTTGACTTATATCCGTTGAATAAATGTGCAAGAGATCAACAAACTACAGGTACAACAAATGGTGCAAAATAACAAGTGATGACTAAATGTAGGTTGTATTAACGTCAGTTAACAACGACAGTTGTGGTTAGAAAATTAATCATGTCACAGCTATGGTAATAAAAACCTTTCTCACCATAACCAGGTCCTCGTGTAGAAGTTCAGTGGCATCTTGTGACCTACAGAGGTGCACAATTTATTAATTTATTGGTTACAGAGTATACAGGTTTAAACAAGTGTCCGCCGCTGAAATTCAGCCTATAATGGTTTGGTTGTAATTATACACACGTCGTTTATCAAAAACTGCCAAACCGTCGGTGGCTCCAGCTTTGTAAATGACGATGTGATTGTTTGCTCTGCTTTGTATCCCTGCTAACTTTTGTGAGGATGCCTATTTGGACTGTGATCTTCTACCAAACTTTTTTAAATGACATGTTATAGTATAAGCCATAGCTTGGCTACTCATGCCATTATCAATAATCAATAATCGATGAAAAATAGAAATAGTCAGCTGAACAAAGATTAGCATTCTAGCTGTGAACCTACATATTTTTGGCATGAAATTTGCATCATGTCAAATGTGTTTAGAATCTCTTCCAGCGTAAAAAGGACAGATCTGTGTCAAGTAATTTAATAGGACATTTCAGATTTTGACACGAGATATTGACAGAATCAGAATGATTACACCATGATGGTGTAAAGCAGATGTCATGTTCAACACCATCTAAATTTAGCTTGCTCGAATGCTAATGTTTGCTAAATAGCTGTGAACACAAAGTACAAGCAGGTACATCCCAGGTGTTTGTTTAACATATTCACATTAAGATGGTTTGCATTTCAAACTTGGAGAACTCAATGCCCTATTTGGCTATTTTTAATGAAGTGATCGGCATCTGTGCCAAAGTTTAATGGGCCCTTCTTTTCCCCATGCTCCGTTGTCTCACTGAGATTCTTCATGTTAGCTGCTGTACTTAAAATGATTTATTTTCCAAACTGCAGTCTTTCGGCTGACTTATTGCACCACGGGCCGAAACAAATGGAAATGTAGCTGGTGGCAAATTAGCTTTACAGATCTGTTAAATTTCTTCATGCAGTAATTCTTTGTTTGTTTACTCATTCTACAAAAGAGATGCAAGCTATACTCTGGTTATTCTTAATGGCTTCCTCTGTTCCTTCCAGGGTCAAAGACAGTAGCTGTGGAGCCTGTGCATGAGCTGAGTCATCTGGTTGCAAGCATTGCAATGACAGCCTGCTCTGGTGTGAGAGCCAAACTTTAAGGACAACTGAATATCAGTAAAGAAAAAAAAAATGTATAAAAAACCCAGCTCAGGTGCCTCCAGTGTGACGATTTCTCTGTTCTTAAACAGCATTAAAAATATATGTCTGGTGATTGAAGCAAAGGCCTTTTACACCTACCAACTAACCAAAGTTAGCAATCTAAATCTGACTATGTCGGTTGCTGCTGCGGTTTATTTCAGTGCTGAAGGTCTGAAAGATAAAAACAAACGACAACAACAAAAAAAAACAAAAAACACTTAATCTCGAGCTGTGCTTAAACACGCAGCTGCACAGAACGTGAGTGAAAATTATCAATCAAGAGGTGATGACCAACTTTTCTGCAGCTTGGCGTCACACCCAAAGGAAGCCCAGCCCCAGTTCGCGAAGGGGTCTGATAAGCTTCAGCACCTCTGATGTGCAATGCATTTCCTCTGGTGAATGTGACATCTGAGGTTTCAAAGCACAAAGAGGAGAAAATCCCAACTTGAACGAAACAGGCGGTGGTTCCTTTTTTTTGCACCTTTGTTTCTCTCTGGCCGAGCAAACATCTGACTGCACGTTGAGTAAAGCTCTTTCTGAGCATGAATGCTTTCATTGCAATAGGAAACGCGCGTTAGTGTGTGTGTGTGTGTGTGTGTGTGAAGGTGGTGTACAGTAAGCAGTTGTCTCTTCAAAGGTCACGATAGAAACCGAGAAGTGGGTGAAGCTCTGGAGTTGGAGCCGTCGCTGCTCTGCTGCAGATGAGTGGGTTTTATTATTAAAACCTGCGTGTGTCAAAGGAGGAGGCAGCACAGCCTGCAAGTTCATTCCTCTCAATGCTGCTGCACACGCATTGGTGTCAAGAAAACCAGACAGAGGGAGGGTGGCAAATTTGGTCACCTACACATTTGCAAATGTGAGTCACTCTGTGGCATTGAGGCTGTTTAGGCACGCAAACCCCGGTATAGGCTGAATATACCAAGCTGTCAGCATCTCTGACAGTCATTTGGGTTTGATTGTCCAAAGTGTTTCAAGTTTTTCCTTTTTTTTCCCCTAATAGTTTCAAAGTTTTGTTTCCATTTAAAGATGCCGCGTTTCACGGTGTCCGATGCCAACGCAAACCGCGAGCAGGTATCGGTTTGTCTTTCAAGCCTAAAAAAAACCCCAGAGGTTTACCCCACTTTCAAGAGGAACCTGCAACTGTAGCACACTATCGCGGCTTGATGCACCGTGTTGATCGCAGTCGAAAAGGAGATCATAGAAACCACAGCAGAGTAGCACAAATTAAATCCTCTGACAGGCGATGAGTCCATCCCATCGATGCTAATAACTCAAATTGACTCCAAGCAAGATCATCGACTAAAAAAAATAAAAATCAGCGAGGGAGTTTTCAGAGCGGCAGCTTTAAGCTTAAATCATGGCACACATAGAGATGGATTTACCAACAACCTGGCAATTT
This sequence comes from Leuresthes tenuis, assembly GCF_036924035.1. Classification (NCBI taxonomy): domain Eukaryota; kingdom Metazoa; phylum Chordata; class Actinopteri; order Atheriniformes; family Atherinopsidae; genus Leuresthes; species Leuresthes tenuis. Next base: position 16,916,916 of record NW_027325374.1, on the reverse strand, counting down.
TTGTAATATCAATTCAAAACTACGAGTCACACCAAAAATTGCACTTTTAGGAAGTGACAGTTGTGGTTTGGAAGTAAAATGCGGTCGCTAACAGATAACACACATGATTTCAGTGAGAGTCCTGAGTACATAAGAGTTTAAAGCCAACATATTCCACAACAATAAGAAGACGGGCTTACTTAGGTGCGGAGCCAAGCTGCTTCAGGATGCTCAGAGACTGTCGGAGCATGCCGGCGGTGGAGTCCAACCAGCTTTTCTACCTGTCCGTCTCAGTCCCGTTAAGCCCCACGAGGGATCGTGCTCCGAAGGAGAAAAAAAACCCTTTACCCAGGCTCGCAGCCGCCTTAACTTCGAAGGCGTGTGTCGCTCTGCCTGTGGCGCTTGTTTTGGCTGTTTCGAGTGTGTCGATCGATCGCATAACGACAGCGAATGAGGAAGTTACACAGATGTAACGTCAGTTCTGAGAGGGAAGAGATTCTTTTTTGGGGAGTTCGATTGTCACACTATGATTTGACAGTTAGATCAGCAGAGGATGACTGGGGTCGTAAAACACGTGGCTGCAACAGCAGAGCCTCAGCTTTCTGTTTTAGAAGTAGAGGAGGTGGCAAACACCTGAGGACAGACGTGTAAAGCACGAGGAGCTTCACAGAGTCGTGCCACAGGACAGATCTGAATGATTCTCCTGGCAGGCTGTGGTCGGTGTGCACTTCTGTAAAAGCTTTAACAGAATGCGCTGAAGTTGACGGGATGTGAAATGGCTAAAAAGAGGAAACTCTCACTGTCGTGTCTTGCAACATTCGTTCCCAGTCGGCTTCAAAAAAATAAAGAATAAAAAAAAATGTCCATTAAGCAAATCTTTTTTAGGCCTAGATGGAAGCGGTTTTGTTTCTCGTCACCTGTCTGCCTTTGGAGAAACGTGTCCTCGCACGTTGGCACCAGACAACGACAATGGACGTATACGAAATAGTCATCGTTATTAATTGTCTTTTTCTAAAGGCCAATCACCTCGTCTCAGATATGAAACCTTGTTGTGTGACAAAACCACGGGATACAGGACACCCACAACCAAAAAAAAAAAAAAAAAAAAAACTGATTGAAAAAGAACCTCACACCAACCTACTTCTGTGAAATGAAAAGATGAAGAATAAAGACGCAACTGCAGCTAAACGCACACATCTGACCAAATGTGGGTCTATTTAATGGGAGAAACTTATCTAATAGCACCCCTCAACATTTCAGCTTACAGCACTGCGTGATTTATGATCCTGTAGATTTAAGAAGCACAACCGTTTTTTTAAAAACCATTGTTCTCTTTATTTAGATATTAGCCAAATGACATCTAACCATCATTCCGTTGCACTGATGAATTTCCTGCTAGAGACACTGCAACAACTTTGCTCCCTGACAGATGCTGCAGTCTAGTGGTCGACTGTACTGACAAAATTAATGTAAGTGTAGGATAAGAAACAAACAAACAAAAAAAAAAAAGCTCTGGGCCCAGCATTTCTACAACCTGATGGCTAAGCCTCCCTTTTATTGACAATTTGCATGTGTGAAAAACATCAATCCAACTGATCCAAAGTACAAATCCCGGCTGCTTTCAACCACAGAGACAAATATTAACACAGTCACACCTTTTGAGGATTTTATTCTTTAAAAAGCCCCCAAATCCAGGATGGAAAATGAGGAATTTTCATGCTGTGGCTACATTTCTTACATTTTGTGGGTTCAACAATTTTTAGCAAACTTAAATGTTCAAAGGAAAACCGTTTTCCTGTTCAAGACAATTCCAAATCAGCAACATACTGAGATGTCATGCACACCTGTGAAGCATAAACAATACAAAAGACCAGCAGTGGAACCTCTTTCTCAGCTTTTTTTGCAGTGAGAGCATGTGATCATTTGGAGAGAAGTTGGTGGTAGTGTTGAATTTAATGTGTTAGCTGTAAACTAACTCCATGTATCATTATCTCTATAGCACTTTAATTAAAAGAGAAAGACTGTGAGCTGGCCGTGCTTCAACTTAATAAAAAAAGCAACAAAAGACAATGTCTTCTACAAGCGATCCCATTAGAAACAGGGCGAGACCACAGTTACTGAGGCGGTCTGTGCCAGCACTAATGTTCTACAACTTAAGCATACTGAGAAGCTTTAAGCAAAACACACAGGACACATTTTTGAATGAGGAGCAATGAATTGATTGAAGGGAGTAAAATGTGGGAGAAGATCCATGGGTAAAGTGTCAAATGAAAAATGTTCATAAAGCTAGACCTAAACTGGAACAAAAAGGGGGGAAAAACACTGCAGATTGTGAATTTATTTAATTTCTTTTTTTTTTTTTTTGAAGAGAAGGGAAAAATACATTTAATGCAACACATCCACTTAGCTGTTGATTAAATTAAAAGCTGCGGTACAGCATGCAATTGTAAACCCAGAACAAACCAGTGAACTTGAAAACTGAATCCGTATGCATCAGATTTTCCTCAGAACAGTTTAATTCGCTCCTCCATCACCCGGCTTCCCGTCTTACAGAACAAATCAAAGGATGAGTAAAGCACCAAAGAAATCCTCACTGTAATACCCGCTCGGAAAACGTCTATTACATAACCTTGTAAAAACATATGAATCATAAGGAATGGGACTTTTTTAGCAGCTTTAGAATTAAAATCCTGGTAAGAGAGGAGTGAAAAGGCTGCAAGGCACATGGAAAACCTGCTAATGTCTCCTCTTAAACCTCAAAATAATTTCAAAGAAAATTAAAGGCATTCCAAATGTTGCATTCCTCTTCACCTTGCTTCGCTTCACCTGTTCTGACCTTACAGTCATGGAAGATCCACGTCCCTCTGATTTGAAGTGAGGGACAGGAGTTCAGCGGCGGCCCTGATCTTATGTCACCCATATTGGTCCCCTCCCAGTTCTCCAGTTCTCCTCCTCCTCCCATCCCTCTGAGACTGAAGTGTGTGTCGAAGCTTTCAGGTGGAGCACTAGCGCTTTGCTTTGGCCTCTTCAGCTTCTTTTTCTAAGAAAAAACAACAACATTGACATTAAGAAGATCCTACTAGTTGCTCTTAAATCAAATCTATCCATAAACTTACTCCATTAAAGATGAGATGCATTTTGTTTTTAACTGCAGCTATTCAAATAATTTCTTTCTTCTGCCCTTCCACACGGTTAATCGCTGTGTGTTTTTTTTTTTTTTTCTCTCTTACCTTTCCTGAGTTCGTCTCGCTTCTTGGCAGCATCTTCCCTCTGTTTCTTGATGATCGCCAGTCTGGCCAGGTCAGCCCTGGCCTGCTCAGTTTTACCCTCAAGATGAAGCTTCATGTAACGTTCCTTTGATTTCTGCTTCTCTATTTCCTCTCTGAAAAACAGAAAAGCGAGCTATACCAAGAGTAGAACTTAACTGCCATACTTTGAAATAAACCTCGAGGGGCAAATTGGAGTTTAGGACATGACAATCACAAAAAAGCTAAACAATAAATGACTGCAGACACACCTCTCTCTGCGCGATAGCTCTTTGGGAGCACTGACATCGATTTCAGTCACCTTCTTGCTCTTCTGAGACACGCGGTTGGGATTCTCGATCTCTATGAGCCCCTCGACTCCACTCCTCTTCTTTGACTGTGTGTAAAAAGAACAGTTAGAGCATTGGCCAAAAGCCCAAAAAGAGCAGCAGGAACTTGCAACAAATGTGATCCTCTTGCTTCTGTAAGGTCTAGTTTTGTCCTAATTTCAAGGCTGCCTGTCGTTTTCGTGCCTTTATTCCATCTCACACTTGTTCAAAAAACATTGAACAAGTGAGAAACGATACAAACGCTGAATGTTTTTAAGTCGCCAGAAACATCATCGAAGTAAAACCTCTGTAGTTTTTAAAATTTCAGGCACAGAACATTACCCTGACCTGCCAGATGATTTGTTACATGAACAAACATCAATTAAAATCAACAAAGCGCCACAAGCAGAATCGGAGTCGCCGTTGTTGACTGTAGGCTGCTGAAGCTGCTCAGAGATATCAGAGTAAGATGTTATGTATTTTTTTGCGACAAACAGATGGCTTAGAGTAGGACTCCAGCAACTATTTGTTTGCATTTGGCAACCGTTCTTTGGGGCAGTGTGACAAAATCGTTGCAACTAGGTTCATCCGTGCGAAACCCGTCCCGATTCGTTATTGTAATTTCATATCAGAGCAAACACAAGCCTGCTGGGTTGGGTCAAAGCTACGCGAGCTGTTTTCTGTCGTGTCAGGTCAATCAACATCCCAGTTTAGCTCTGAGGCCATTTGAACTGTTGGCTGATTTTCCAAAACAAAAAGACCATTTAGACCTTCCACTCACACTAAACTCCCACATTCACGACGACCATAAGATGTACAATCAGCAGACAATCTCAGATCGGAAAAGAGGAAGACCTATTCTCCTGACAGTTTATGAGGTTGAAACACTGCGAAGAAAGGAGAAATTTTATGCTGTTGCTCCTAAACTGTACATTTAGGGAAATTTAGAAAATTTAAGAGAACGAAAAAAAGAAAGCTTCAAGTAGTAAACAGCCGGATTTAATCATAAACACAAATGATCAATTAAAAGCTACATCAACTAACCATGAAATTCTGGTCAAACTGCACTGACTGACAATTTCACAAGGCCTTTGGCCTTACTTACATCAGATTCCTCATCACTGCTGCTCTCCTCCTCAGACTCCTCAGAACTTTCCTTCTCTGCACCAGCATTTGCTTCCTGTTAAAAACACATATACAATTACATTAGACCTTGTTCGAAGGCGACTTTGAATTTGCTGCAAATCCTCTACTCACCTTCTCTCTCTGGGCTCTCATCTGCCGATCAATCTCCTCTGGGTTGCTGAACTGTTTCCCTCGGCCCTTGTGACCCTTTTTACCTACAACACAATTATCTAAATTGTCATGTCATGTAAACGCTAAACAGGTTTAGATGTGTCATATCAAACGGGGGGGTTACAGCATTCCTTTCAGTGCAGTTGGAGACACTTTGGTTCAGGCTATTTAGCTGGTAGGACTTAAAAACAAAAAATAACTGTAGAATATTATTTGACCCAGTAGTGCTTGGGAATACATGGTCCCAAAGAAGCATTTATGGTAAAAAGCAAATAACCCTTGCGAGTTATATGTGGTGTGACGTTCACGGGGCGGGGGGGATGTTCCATTCACTAGCAAACGTCATGGCCGGCAAGAGGTACTGGTGAATACTGGGCCAAAATAACCCCAGTAACTACTAGTGAATACTTTGTGTAAACATTTATGTCTGTAACAAGTGATACTAACAAGGTTCGTCGACCGGGAATTCATTTAAAGGGTAAAATGTCAAAGCCTACCAACGCGGTCTCGTGTGCACATGGTACTGGATATTCTTCTCTAACATCAAGAAATGTAACCATTCAAGTTCTTTCACGTGTCCAATTAAATGGCAATCTGGTACCTATATACAACTGCACATTTTTAAACCACTGCCCATTACATGCGGCGTCTTACTGACCGGCTCATACTCAACAAATAGCAGTCTGCTAACCATTTAACATGCTAACAGCTAACGTGAGAATTCGACGGGAATTAATGCTACATAAGCTAGCAGCTCGCTGCCTAGATTTAGCTCACTGTAGAAGGAATATTACGGTCAGTCAGATAACAACAATACTTACCACCGCGCGGCATTGTTAAAAATGAAAATATTGAAGAAAGAGTACACCACAATATCGCCGTACGATACAACAGTTAAGAGGCAAAGCCGGTGGTTTAAAGTGCTTTAAAAGAGAGGCTAGAAACTACTTCGTCTCTCCCGCTAGTAGCAGCAACAACGTCGATGGACGCCTTCTGTCATTCAAGGCCGCCTTCGCATGCGCAGTAGGGAGCATCAGACCAATCGCTTTACAGAGCGTTTGCCTGAAATGTGCATCTACCAATTAAATGAAAAGACTCGCGCTCTCAACACTCATTCATAAAATATCCTACTTTGCTTAATGGGATTAGTTTTGATGACTTTAATACAAGATCATAATTATCCACAGTTCTAACACGGGGAAAGTACAGTTTTATGGGCTTATAGTCTTACAAAAGCATCGTTTGAAGATACCTTATTGAGAAAGCAAGCAAGCTGTTATTCAAGTCCAATTACATCCAATCCAGTTAAATTCAAATGTGGATTTCCTGACTAAATTTCAAAGGGATAAAATGCAGCACAAGGCCGTGATCGACTGACTGAGCTGGGTGTAAATGCTCTCAAAAAGGTTGCAAGTCTGCAACTGAGATTTTTTCTTTATGGTCAAACTTCTGTTTCCAAGGCCAAGAATAACTCAAATAAAATAATTATACAGTACATGAAAGAAAAGAAAACAATGACCCTAATAAAAAGGAGGAAAGATCAAAAGCAACAACTGAATGATAGAAAAGGAAAAAAACACCTGTTTTCCAGCAATTTAATTTTCAGTTTACAGACAAAGGAACAGAGCAAGTACAAAAATAATAAAAGACCATTTCAGTTTTTAAATATCATACCCATGTGCAATGTCTAAAAAAATGTGTGTGCTGAAAAATGGATGCTCTTACTGGATTCAGATTGAATCAAATGCAGGAAAGAAAAAAGACAGGGAGCCTCTGAATCCCTTTTTCTTGCAACAGGTTTTAAGGGGATGAATGTGTCCTCGTTGTGAAAATAAATGTAAGCCCCTTAATTTATCCAGGGAGTTTTCTTTCTTGTTCTTGTTAAGTCAATGAACTTCTAATTATGTGTCAATACGAGGCAAAGGTACCCAATTCTGCTTTAAAACAATACTTATCACGGAGGGACTAGATTAGATTTGTTATTTTTTTCTTCGATGTTGAGTCTTTATATCTTCAATTTCCTTCTCCATCAGGTGGTAGTCGACTGTAGTTTCAGTCAGCTTGAAGAAAAGAGATCAAATATTATTATTCAAGTGCTTTGGTGAACGAAACTAAATGACATGTGTTTCAAACATATTAAGCAACCCCTTGCAGAACCAGTCCTGGTCTTAGTCTTTGGCCAGCCTTATTCAATGCATAGATATACACCTTGAAGGTGATCGTGTCTGTTGTACTTTTCAGAAATGGCAAAATACAATTTCTTCTTTCTGTGGGTCTGAAAGTTGTCTGCTGAGAATGAACATTGTATTAAACTTTCCTTCCAAAGAGTCTCATAGAGCATCTTTATCATTACTGAGAACGTGGGAACATAATAATGGCAGCTGTTCAGGTCTCACCATGTCCAAGAGCAGTTCAATCTTCAATTTTAGGAGGTTATTTTCCTCTTCCAGTTGCACATTTCTCTTCTTAAGCCGCTGCAATTCTCTACCGGACGTATTTCCAAGAGATTCTGGTTTTAAGAACAAAAAATAAACTTAATTTGCGCTGTGTTGGCCATTCAGATACTGAAAAAAAAAAAAAACACAGGAGAGGACATGACATCCAACTGTATTAGTCTGTTAACCTGATATCCATTGTCCATCTTCAAATTTCCAGCTCTGGCCTCCAATGTTCATCGCAGGTGGTCCATACTCGAGACCAAGTTCTATTTCTCTTGTTGAACGATCCAACTTTAGGAGAGGAAAGGGTAAAATCATCAGAATACTCTGATTGTACAGACGTATTAAAACTGAATGATTAATTGGCTTGTTTGATTTGTGAATTTACTGAATATGTTATATTAAGCAAAGGTTGAAACATTGTTTGATCTACCACTGGGACCATAAGTCAAAGTGCTTCGTTACAAAAGTATCACACATTTCGTTAACTGATGCTGCCATAGATAACTGACTTGCTCCACTCACTCACCGTGTGAAGGCTGGACAGAGATGCAGATTTACGAGGTGGAGTTTTCTTCGGACTGAAAGTGTTTCCAAAGAGCGGCATCTTCAGTGATTTTTTCAGGTCCTATGTAAGACACGATACACCAATAGCAATTAGTAAGGTTTAATAGCGCTGTCAAGCTACCTGTGTTTATCGCTGCTAACGGTACACTACCGAGCTAATCCTAGGTGGCTAACACAAGCTAGCTGTATGAATAACTCATACCTGACATGTAACTGAAACTCTCCTCTGCCCATCAGATGTGTTAGTAGCTGTTGTGTCTCTAAAAATATGTAGCTAATATATTTACCTCCATACAGACTATCTATTTAAAGTCTTAACGCTGTGGTTGAAATGTCCTTCTCCCCAAACATGCTTGCTACTGCGCAAGTGCGAAAATTCCATTCCATCCTAAGTAAATAACTCGGTGAAGCGTTGCCAACCCGAAATGCAAATTTGCCCTGAAAATTAATCCAACATGGCCAAGATGTAAAAATATAAAATTTCATTCAACGATGCAATGCTTTATTAAAGACAGCGTTTAAACATTTCAATACAAATTAATTTTAGGATGACAATGGTACCTCATTGTAGGATGACAATGGAATCGTCCCTTAAACCAAACAGCGTCACCATGGTGATCTGTTCAAGCCTTATCATGATCTGATTATTCAATCGTATGCGTTCTTGAAAAGCAAAACTGATCAATTTGGTCAATTAACGTACAAACATTGGACAATTAAACAATAAAAAAAATAGATATATAGATATCGTTTCTACAAAATAAAAAGTAACTATCTAACATATACGAATGCCGCGCCCCAGTGGCCTAATGGATAAGGCACTGGCCTCCTAAGCCAGGGATTGTGGGTTCGAGTCCCATCTGGGGTGTTAACTTTTTCACAGTTCTGAATAAGTGTATCGTTTTCATTTCATTTTTTTAAAAAAAATTCTCTCTTAGTTTTTCTTTTGTTTGAAAAATAATGGAAAAATTGCAGCCGTTCATGGTCCCAAGTACTCACACTCCGTCGCGGCAACTCTCAAAGCAGCAATATTGTCTCTTCACTGAAATACATGACGGACGACACACTATCAACTGACATGGAGACACGGACCATCAGTTTATTGGTACTGCTGAGCACTTTGGCTGTATCGGTGCAACACATGGATGTCTTCAAAACAACGTCCAATAAGATGCAAACTTACCGTGAGTAATTTTGCTGTGGTATCTGTGTAAGACTTTATCTGCTTTTTGATCCATCCAGATATTCCCCTCGACGCTACGATGAAATATCTCTTGAGGGCAGATGCAGATAGAGGACATGTTGGAAATCATTAGATTTTTTTCTCCAGAGATCATATAGACATTTTTATCTAAAATATTTTTCACTTGTTTGCTAGTTTTTAGCATTACAGTATCCACACCAGTGTTTAGATTTCAGCAGTTTACATGTTGATCAAATTAATTTAGTGTTATTTTGATGTTGTTTCACATCAACTAGTGTTTACCAGCAGCATTGTATGAATACTCTTGTATTCTTAACCATCAAGTAAATTAGGTTCACTTCTAAAAAAAAAAAAAAAAGGAAAATTCTAACAGGAACCATTCTAGTCAGTGTGCATAATTATGATAGTATATGAAAGTTAATATTCTCTTGACAGCGAGTCCAGCAACACATAAGAAAATGTATGATTTTAAAAATGGCTGCATTTTTCTTATAGAATATTCTATTAGGGTCATGACATTATCTTACATAATGTGCGTTATCTAACCTCAACCCTATAACCCTGTCGATCCTCCTACAATGGTAGAGCTCCAAGAGGCCACTGTGCACTGGGATGCTGCCCAGAAAAGCGTGATCCTGAAGGAAGGGGTGATAGAGACAGAGGGGGGAGCCTATGGTTACTTCAATGACACTCTGCTCCTTTCTGGATGGGGCATCTTGGAGATCAGTGCAGGTTATGGGGGAATTGCACTGGAAGATGAGACGACTTTCTTCCTGGCTGGCTACCTGGAGGGTTTCCTCACTGCTGGGTGAGTGGTATGGCTCTTGAGCAAAAGCACAAAATGCAAATCGGCCAACATTCTGTGACGTTTCACAACAACTGATAATTTATTAAATTAAATTCTTAGTTGTTCACTAACACTTCATATTTCTGTATTGTTGGAGCTGCTAACCGTAAATGCCACACATGGGAGGAGGAGAAAGGATGTGTTTTAATCTCCAGTAATCTTTTTCTTTCTCTGTTGTAGACAGATGTTCAGTCATTACTCCAACATGTATCCTCAGCTGATAAAGGATGAGAAGGTTTTAACTCCCTTGAAAAACTTTTTGAGGTATAGCGTTGTGTTTTCCCTCTATATTCTAGTGTTTCACCTGTTCAGCTAAAGAGAGACACTCTTCAAAACTTTGTATTCGCCTGGTGAAATCAGGCCCCGCATTGGAGAAGCTGATTTGCTTCCACTTTGTTGTCTGAATGATTCACAGCAAACAGGACCAGTGGGCCCGAGAGCAAGTGAAACTGAGGAGAAACAGCGACCCCCTGTGGAAACATCTGGGACTGATCTTGGCCCAGCTGGATGGACTCCATGCTGGAGCTGCACAGTGGGCCAAAAACAAACATAAAGAGGTGTGTTTGTGTGTTGGTAGAGGCGGTTAAAGAGCTGTCACAACTGATCAGTTCATTAATCTCTGTCTTTTTCTCTCTCCTTCCTGCCCAGCCTCTGTCAGTGTTTGCAGTCCAGTTCCTGAATGGTGTTGGTGACCTCCTGGACCTCATCCCAGCTCTGACACCTCGCCCCGCAGGGACCGGAGCTTTCAGGATGCCAGGAATGGGCCACTGCACTGCCCTAATAAAGGTTAGGCTATTTGCCTAATTTGGCTCAAGCTGTGAGGGAAAGCACAACATAGATCTAATTGCTTTTATATGAGAGAAAAGGCCATGGTGAGGGGACATTTCTTCTTCTGCTTACACTCATTCATGGAGAAAAGACTGTTCAAATGGAGGTGAGGAAACTTGGTGATGCAGTTAAATTGGAAGAAGTGCATTATTAAATATATATCGTTTGAAATTGCTACTGGATTTTGGGATTCATTTTAAATTGCACAGAATGTGAAACTGTTACGGAGAAAAAATGTATTAAAACCTGACCACAACCTATTTTTTTTCCTTCTCTGTCTAAGGTGCTGCCAGGCTTTGAGAATCTGCTGTTTGGCCACTCCAGCTGGTATACTTATGCAGCCACTATGAGAATCTATAAATTCTGGGACTTCAGGGTATCTGACACACACACTGCTACTGGAAGGATGTCGTTCAGCAGCTACCCTGGTACACGCAATCAGTCGCAGTACATCACATATTTGAGCTGTAAAGGAATACTTCTCTTTACAGATATCACGATGAAGTATCTAGCATTAGTAAAGTTGGCAAAATAGTGACCACAGACATCCAGGACTGAGCCTTGATCCTCAACAAAAAACTTCCATTCACCACGATTCTCGTACCAAGCACTCAGCTTAGGAAGATCGAAGGTAACGCTCAGCTCAGCGAATGTACAAAAGAAATCCAAAGAATGATGAAAGTGTTCCCTCGCTGCTGAGTCACAGGAGGCTGAGTAATTATGTGGCCAAAGAATTGTCAAGTGATCCAGGCCTTGAAAAATCCTCTTATGGCCTGTGTTGCTATCAGAACACAAGTGGTTTTAAGGGACTATTTTTAGAGATCTGCAAGCCACGGATATCACTTCACTATATTAAACTGAAGCAATGAAAACACACTGGTGCCCGTGGAGCTTATGTGGACTCTTGTGGCCTTCTTGCGCTGACAACAATAGTACGCAGCAGATTGTGACGGAAGATCTATTTTGCTTCTGTTTGTTACTGTTAACAGCACCGAGAGCATTGTTAGTTATACAATTACCAATATAAACTTGTAATGCAGTTAAAACTGCAAACATGTCTTCTTCTGCAATTTAGTTACGTACCTGTTTAGGGTTGTGCACATTTTGACTGCTATGTATTTACGTATAATGTTCAATTTAATAAGATATTTGATGAGATAATGCACATGCGGATTAACGAAACAGCACATGACAATATCTAAGCCCGCTGGAGACACAATACCAGCTTCGGCAGCAGTGACTGATCCATTCATTATAGCCAACAGTGTTCGGCTGAGAAATGTATTTACCTAAAAGTGTTGGAGTCATGTGCTTTTAAATCCTGGAGTACATAACAAAATGCCATCATTTCTTGTGAAATGACGTTCATGAGAAATGTAAACGAACATAAGAGTGCTTTAAGAAAGCACAAATCACTTTTTACCTTTCGTGTTGGGAAGACCATACTTTCCTCCCACTCTCCTTCCTCCTCCAGGCTTTCTGATGTCTCTCGATGACTTCTACCTCCTCGGGAGCGGCCTGCTGATGACTCAGACCTCCATAGGTGTTTTCAATGCGTCTCTGTTCTCCCAGCTTAGTCCACACTGCTTACTGGCCTGGCAAAGAGTCCGCCTGGCCAACAGTCTGGCTCACAATGGAGAGGAGTGGGCACAAGTTTTCTCCAAATACACCTCAGGTGAGATCATGATGTTCTGAGCAACAATACGTGTGCTTTGGTGTGTGCTTTGGTTTTATTCAAAACCAAGCAACAGTAGATTTTAGGAGAATAATGAGGACTGGATAATTGACAAGGAAAAGTCAATGTATTACATCTTAGTTGAATGAAGGTGGCTTGCTGCTGTTTAAAAATTCTCAGAACAAATTTCCATAGAGATGTAGCAGAGTCCCAAACAGAGCATTGTTCTCATTACACAGCAGTGTGTGTGTTAATTGGGAGGCGTCTTTGATCTTTCACGTCATGTTGCTACGGGAGGGCAGGAGGAGAGCAGTACAGCGTGTTCTTGAGAGTTGCGGTCCTCCCATCACCCAGCAGACTCCACTCTTACATTCACCGTTAAACCAAACTGCTGTGGTCGCCTTTCGGCAGTTAACACGAGGGTCTTTACCACTCCTTGTGCACCACTCCTGACTTTCAGGTTATCATCGGTGTGAGCAAGCAACTTCACAGAATATCTTCCAGTAAACCCAAATCCCTCAGGCACATGCAAGACTGTGCTTGTTACCTTTCCTGTGCCAGTTAAACGCCATAAACAAGAAGACTTAGACTGATCATGTTAATACTTGTGTTAGTCTTTTACTCAATACTTCATCTTGTAGATTTGAAAAACTGCAAATATTAACTAAACCCAGATTTGATTAGAACTACATATAGAAGAGTTCAAATAAAAATGCACTGGAAGGCCTTTACAGAGCAGAAGCAAAACTTACAGTGACACTCGAGAATGTGACAGGCGTTTTCTTTTGCTCTTGGACTCCCCCTACAGTTCTAACACCACCGTTATAAAAACAAACCTCAGCGCGAGCTCTGCAAATGTACAGCAACGCACATTCACTTTTTTATGCCAAGCGAGCGTAAAGCAAAGCAGTTTCAGGCCCAGGGATGTGCAAACAAAGGTCAACACACAGTTTTAAGGTTCACAAACTTCTCTAGTGTCACTTTGAAAAGGCACAAATGACAACAAAACTGAAATATAAAAGATTCAAAGATAAAAAGTACTTACGAAAGCAAATCTTAAATACCAGCCAAACGATAATAACAGGAATAACTATATAAGCAAAAAGTCTAAATGCAACATAGGCCATGAACGAGCATTACAGCAATAAATAAGCAAGTATTTCGGATTTTTGGGATGTTATTTAGCCATGAAGCTAAAATGATAATACAGTAGATGTGATAATCCAGCTTAGATGTGATTAATGCCTGGAACAGTTTTTCTTCTTCTCTTTGTGATGGGATGCTCCCAAATTTGGAAGTTACAAGGATGAAGAGAAGTTGCTCCATAGACTCGTTTGATGTGTGAATTTAAGAACAAATCATGCCCTGTTCAAACATGCTTTAAATACTCCCACATTCTTAGTGGTGGTACTGGAAGCTAATGAAACACATGCACATGGTTAGCTAGTGAAACTCAGGTCATCCAGGCAATCCTGTAGTTTTCTCAGGTTCCACAGATATATAGAGCCAATAGCGTAACAATGCAATGTTGACCAACTTTGGTCAGTTTGACACATTTCGTCAGATATCACTGAGTCTTTTGTCTTTCAGGTACATATAACAGCCAGTATATGGTGGTGGACCTGAACAAGGTTTCTCTGCGTCACAGCATCAGGAATGGAGCTCTGACAGTTGTCGAGCAGATCCCAGGAAAGGTGGTGCATTCTGATCAGACGCAAGCTTTACGCAGTGGTAAGAAACCACCTTACTCTGCGTTTGATTGCCTGTATAGTTTCTTCTTTTATCGATTTATTTATTTTGTAATCAAATCCAGAATGTCTGTTTTATGGAAATAATATGTCTTGGCATCCTCTACCTTCAGTGTGCTACATTTGGCAGGTTATTGGCCATCATACAACATACCATTTCATGTTGAGATCTACAACCTCAGCGGGTACAGTGTGATGTGGAAGAGATACGGAGAAGACTTTTCCTACGATCTCTGTCCCCGAGCTAAAATCCTCCGCAGGGACCAGGCCAAGGTGTCCGACATTAACTCCCTCAAACACATAATGAGATACAACAGTAAGTGTAACAACATTTCTAATATTTCAGTATCCTTTCCTGGGCTCAAGTGACTTTAGAAGTTTAAAAGAAAACACTATCTATAAAGTAGTTCCTTTTAGATTGTAACCAATATGAATAAAAGCTTAATCGGTTCTGTTTTAGACTACAAGAGAGATCCTTACTCTAAAGGCCATCCGTGTAAAACCATCTGTTGCCGTAACGACCTGAGGCCAAGGAGACCACGCCCAGGAGGCTGCTATGACACAAAGGTTAGAGTGCATAAGTCTGGAGCCAAAAATAAAAAAATAAAAAAACATGTTGTATTTCTGTGGAAAGATTTTTTTTTTAATTCTCTTTCTTTTTGTTTGTAATACAACATGAATGTTTCTCAGGTTCTCTTTAAGTAAAAACAACCGTTTGGCATTAACCTGCCAATATCACATTCTGCCATGTTCCCAACTTCTGAAACTAATAAAGCCACAATGGTGTTTGTTTTTATTTTCACATTTTTGTGAATTTGTTTAATCATTAAGCATATATATTATTATCAGTTGCCTTCCAGCCTGCAGTGATTGGTCATATGACTGATCCAAAAGGGGTGTGGGTATGGCAGAAGCTCATTCCATAAATGGCAACAAAAATCTACATCTACATGTACATTATTGGTGTGTTCCATAAACTTTATTAAATGGCTCCACTCTCTTTATGCCCTCCCTCATTTCTATATCACGCCACAGGTGACGGACTACCAGATGGCTCTCCAGCTGGCTGCAGAGGCAATTAATGGCCCCACAACTCAGGGGGGCCTGCGTCCATTCTCATGGCAATCCTTCAACCTCACGGCTCACCAGGGTCTCCCACACACTTACAAATTTGACTTTGTCATCATGAGACCCACAATATGTCAGCCCTGAGAGCTTAGAAAGATGCCGTCCAGCCAGGTGGTGCTTACACACTTTCCTTTTTGGAAAGGAATCGTGAAGTGTTCTGTCACAACACTGAAAATCCTGTAAGTGCACATGTAATTCCTGAACACAGTGTGAAAGAAGGCCAATCTGTGATACAAATGTCTCACTTCACTGTTAAAAAAAGTGATTATTACTGTAATTATTCTTATTTCATATCCCATTGTGAAGTGTGTTATCTATAAGATTTTGGTGTCATTACACACCTTTATTTCACAGTTAATCAGCTAATGGGATGAAATATGAAGTTGTTAGTCATTAAACTTGTTACTAATCAACAAGAACATCATCCTAAATCGATTAAAAGAGCAGTTTGCTTTTTGAACTGAAAACCAGCCACTTGACTCTATGAGATGTTAGTGATTGGTAAATGTCTTATGGCACAGTGTTGATTCATGAGTGGCAGCATTATGACAATTAATTCACATATGGATTATGGACTCATCAACAGTGTTTTCACAGACTGCAAAAGTTTCTCCTATGGTTTATTGTTTGAAGTTCTATGCAATGCTTATTCTGTTTCACACAATGAGGAAAAAAACGTACTTAGTTTGACTTACGTTATACAAATTTTAACAATAAAGTTTATTGAATAAATTGTTGTTTATTTGACCTGACAAGTGTTCATTCTAGTTTTGCAAAGAACACAAGATGAAGATTTGATTTGCTGCACAGAGGATACACATAAAAAAGGATCAGTCTTACCAACTAATTCTACCCGTGAACTGTCAGAAATAATTAAAAAGACGACTACATACTATCTTTGAATAAAATGACCAAAGTCATTGTGCAACAGAAAAATAGTTATTAAATGGAATAAAGAATACAGACAAGTCTCCATGAGGGAAGACGGAAGAGACCAGTACTTCTGAAGGAGAGGCACAAAAGATCAAGGCAGTTGTTTGCATATATTGCTGATATACAGCCACAGTCCTCCTAAGATTATGTTCCACTCATAGAAGAAACCAAAGCAGAACTCTTAAGGAATGTAGTCAATGAATGTTTATAGGTGATGAAATAGGGATCATAAGGAAAAGTGACCGTGAAGACATGCATGGCAGAAGTTTTATCATGGTGTTGAGCTTTGCTCAAATATTGGACGCACTAAGTATCAAAGTGGATGAATGATGAAATCCCAAGATTACCAAGGCATTTTAGAGCTGAATATGCTGCTCATTATCAGTAGACTAGGTTAGAGGCAAAGCTCTTTGGTCTTTCAAAATGATTGTAACCAGAAGCACACATTCAGTGACATAATAGAATTGGTGTGAGAGAAAAGATGGACTGTTTGAAACTGTCTGGCAATGAGTGATAAACTAAATTCCACTGAAAATCCTTAAAGAGAGTTGTAATCATGAATTACACGAAGTACAGCAAATGATAATAAAGAAGCTTATATATGGCAACTTTATGGTTTGAGGTTCCAGTTGTTGCAACATCAGGCAACAGTAACCAGACCTTGGACATTGTATCAAACAAAATTGGTTAATTTGTATTAATTCTGATCTTCAATTGTTCTGACATGTACCATAACTGGTTTTAAAACAATGCTAATTGAGCTGACCACCAAGATTCCCTCCAAGACAGTAATTATTGTATTGATCTGATAAACTGCTGGTTTACTGGTTAAAAGTATATGCAACGTTCTATTTGCGATCCTTCAATCTGGTTTTAAAGGCTTTACTATGTCGATTCTCTGCTAGAGTTTCAAAATAACTGTACACGGAATACATAGAGAATTAGGAGAACTTGACACCCATGAAGGCCCATAACTTTTCAATGCCTTTGGATGCTCAAGAGGATTATTGCAGTCATTTAAACCAAATTTCATAACTGTGCCACAAAACGAATGTATCCAGAGAGTCAGGAACAAGCTGTAAAATATGAGTCTTAATTTGAAAGGGTTTCACGGATGTAATAAATCTAACTTCCTGAAACTCGACGCAGCTGATCTTTGAGCTCGTGCAGCTTGTAGGCGGAGCGTGTTCAAACAGCAAGAAGAAGACAAGCCAACGGACGGGAACGGACGGGCTCGTTCGGCTTCACCTCGTGTCGCGGCTTTTCCCAAATGGCAACGACCGTAGACGACCAGCGGGAACCGGCCGACGTTGCTGCGCCTTCGACGCACCACGGCTGCCAGCAGCACAACAGCAACAGCAACAACAATAACAACAACAACAACAAAGACAGCGAGGCGGGAGAGAGCGCGAGCTCCACAACCGCCTCAGCCACTGAACCCGGCGGCACGGCGTCGCAGAGTATCGGTAACGGCTCGGTCATCAATCCCAACGGAGGGAATAATGGGAAGTGGGTCCGGTTGAACGTTGGCGGAACGGTGTTCCTCACGACGCGGCACACCCTCCTGAAGGAGCAAACTTCGTTCCTTTACCGGCTGTGCCAGCAGCAGGACCTGCACTCAGACACGGTGAGTACGGTCGGAACATTTTAATCCCTGGTGAACGATACTTTTCAACAAGCGAAAAATAACCGATACCATGTCATAAGACGGGCTCCGCGCGTCTCTGTGATGCTTAAGAAAGAGCTCACACTGACATTATCTGAGTAATGTGATTATTTCACCTCACTTAGGCATGTACAGATTTGTAATAACATGTTTTAGCCGTCTCTGTTGGCTTACATTGAATAATTCTGATATTTCCTTGTAATATTCGACCGACTGCACGAATTATTTCCCTTATTGCGTCAAATCTGGTGAAAAAAAACCCCTATGTCCTCCTGTTACTGTAGTGACTGAAGTTGCTCTCTGTTCTGACTTTAACCATGTTTTTCATTTATTTGCAACACTGTAATCACCTGCATTGCTTTAGTAGGAAAGTTGGGTTTTGTCTAGATGTTATTTACTTCTATATAATTGAAGGATCTTTGGGATGAGGTGAAGCCTGTGACTGTAGCCTTGCAAGGACATCTAGATTTTGTATCACCTTTAACTAAAATGCCACTTTGTCTAGGAAATGCTTTGCTGCTGCTTCAGAGGATGCATGTAGTTGCTTAATGACCATCATCTATGCCGCATGTGCAGTATGAAGCGCTTTCTCTCCCCCTTTTCTTCTGTGTGTTTGTGTGCGTGTCCATCAGTTCGTGGTGTGAAATTAGCCTGCCTCAGATGGATGGACACGTGCAGCCTCTTCTGCAGGGATCTGCACAGTAGGTTGCTGTACAGCTGGCATCTTATGGGAACAGAGAGAGGAAGATGTATTATGCGTCTGCCAGTCACATGTAGACCGAACACACTGTAAGGCCTGGAGAGACTCATGAATGATGCAGCTTTCTATTAGGCCTTTGATATGTGTGTGTGTGACAGAGAAAGAAGGGGGTAGGTCGTCCCACATGGCTCGCAGCCAACTGTAACTTGACATTCTGTCGTCGTCGGGTGGAAACTCCGCATCTATATAATGTCAGATCATTCAGAAAATGTAAGGAGAATGAATATCTCGGGTCACGGTGTGTGTTGTTTCAGCCGTCTTACAGTATGCTCGTGTTCTGTAGCTCAGCGGAGAGCTGAGAGAGATGAGGCGACCCTCCATAAAGACTCCTGGCCAAACGCGAACCTGTAAGATATGCAGCCATACATTTATTAATTTGATTGATCATTTGACAGCTGGACCTGATGATTCTCACGTTTTGCCTGTTCACAGTGATTTGAGTAACAGTTATTTTACTGAATTATTATAGTCTCCTTACCTAAACATCAGCACTTCTTTCATATTGATTTCTTGACTTTTTATCCTTCTTCTGCAGTTATTTAAGTGCAGCAACTGTTTAGCTCGAGGTATTTTGCTTATTCTTCACTGGTGTTTCACCAGCTGCATTTTGAGTGGAATTTATTATTATTAATGCCACCGGTTGAATTGCAGAGACGGATGCCCCAGCACCGGCGTGGGTACCGGTACATTTTTATTGGTCAAATGGGAGACGAAAGAGAGGCCATCAAGGATGCTAGAAAAAAAAATACATCTAGACCGTTTTGGATCTGCAGCGGATAAGAGAATATCTTTACTGTGTCATGTGTTTGCAGAATGATTTGAACCTCAGCAGCATAGCAGGTATTTCTTCACCGGCAGCTAGATTCGAGTGAGGTTTTCTGCTGCACAGCGGTGGTGACTGTTCCCCTGCTGCACCGCCGGGCAGTGTGGAAAGAAAACTCTCCTGTGACCTTCAGCAGCGAGCTGAGAGGAGCTCCCTCTGCATTGCCTCAAATACACAAAGTCACACACAAATCTCTCCGTCTTGCGCAAACATACAGGCAAACTTCTTTGTTCATCGTTGCCTTTCCTGTCTCGTACTCCTGTCCTCTGTTCATCCTCAGCCTGAGTAGCTGACGCACTCTAAACGTGTATTCAATTCTTTTTTTCCGTCCATGTTTTTTTTATTTGTTGTCTCTTGATCACAAATCCCCAATCTCAGTAGACACAAAAATAGACTATATTTAACTTTTTTGGCTCCACCAGACGGCTGTCATCTTGACAACAGGAACTGGGCTGTCGACATAGCTTTGACTCTTCCATGAGTTATAACTGAAGAGCAACATGGTTGCACAGAGGTCCGAGTTAGTACTTATTGTTTATACAGAGATACTGTGCTATAGATAGACCTCTCAGAAAAGAGCATGTTTCGTGTTGTCATGAGGACTTCAGCAGTCCTGGAGATGCGTCATTGTTGTCTGTCCTCAGGTGCTGTTGTCCCTGTGTAATATTGGCCTGTGTTTCCTTATTGTGTAAGTTGTTAATGCCCCAGTTTTATTGATCCAAGAAACATTCCTGTGTGTATACACAGAGAGAGACTCTGAGCCCAGGAAGATTTGGAGCTGAACTCCAGTAGCCTAGAAAGAAAAATTGTAGCTGGGTCGGGGTAGTCGTGTCTCTTTTTAGTTCTGTTGTAGTACATTTATTAATGTCACAGTGAACACACCGATTTTAGCCGCTGCGAATGCTAAGATGACTAAAAAATAATGTTTCAGATTGGCTGGATGGTTGGACAGAAAGACATTAGTCTTGTTCGGAAATGTAGAATCTTATCCTGAAAACAAGATGCATCTTGAGCTGTATTCCCTTAAGAAACATGGACCAGCAGTGCAGCGTTTTTCCTCCCAGCTTGTCAAACTAGCACTGTCGTGTCAACACATGGAAGTTAATATTAGAGACCAAGAAGAGCACAGTGCCAGAACACGCTTCTAGCTAAATGGGTCATATCGTATCATCAGCTGACTACAAACATCACACCTCTAAAGAGAGTAGCTACACAGGCTTTCCCTCACTGATGGGCCACTTCACTCAAGGTGAAAAAAGCTCGGCTACAAAAAAAGAACGAAAACATTGACCCCTGTGGGTAAAAGAGCTGTTACATTTTTATTTGAGTGTCTTTAAGTGGGTGCATTGTGTCAGAATTCTGTGTAAACAAGCAGACATCGACTTTAAACGAGCCTCTGCTCAGGGAAGCTAAATCACACAGTTCAACCTGTGCGTTTACGTCTTCTTTCCCCCTCTGATGGGCTGATGTGAGTTTGTCTCTGCTCAGGGGTTCCTGACTTCGCTCACTAAATCCCTGCGTAGACGCAGACAGTTTATCCGTCTCTGTGCGACTGTTTTAATGAGATTACAGGCACCTTCTGCGACCATGCCCCCCTGCTGAACCAAACCCGGGGTTTAATGCGGCCCAAGCTGACCCCATGCCATCCCATCCAATTGCATTATGTGGCCAGATTCAGCTATGGTATCGACCTATGTGAGCTGAACAGATACCACGTAGGTGATCGCTAACTGCAGCCACATAGTTGTTTTAATACAGATGTGGCGTGGTCAGTGATTTGACCCATTAAATACCACGTGGGTCATGCAAATCAGTTTAGAACAGCCTAGTGCTGTCATTTGGGTTGTGTGTACCAACTAATTTAATTATTTTCTTCTTAGATCAATTTTTTGTAACCGGACGTCTGTGTGAGACATTTCACCATTCAACTATGGATTCCATCACTTGCCTAGACTCATGTTATTACCCTATTTGTGTTCAGATGTTTGATATGAGGTGCTGGCTGGCAGCGCTAATCTGAGGGGGAAAGAGAGCCAAGGTTTTTATCTTAGAGCTGTGTGAACTTGTCATTTTGTTATCAGCAGGATACATATTTAGACTTTGGGTCATGAAATAACAGCTCGCTTGGTGTTTATGTTGAAGTGAGGGTTTTTAGTAAGAAAGTTGGGGGGAAAAGTTGCAATATGTACGTATTATTTGATGTTTTACTTCATTATGTGGCCGTGTTCTTTAACTGAATTGCATAAATGTTTCAGGAGGACACAGAAATCTCACCTGTGAGGAGCTGCTGTGATGCCTCCTTTATTGAAAACGTTACCACTATCACCGAGTAGTCGGTGGCTCAGACAGGCTACCTGTGATCCCACGAGTGATAAATTAGGCTAAATTAGAAATTACACTCATGTGTGGCGTGTTCTCGGAGCTCCTCGCCTCCGTTTGATCACAATTACACGGGCAAGTCCAATATAAATGTGCATTTTACATCCTCACTTAGACTAGGAACTTGTACAGCACAGAGTTAAGAAAAGAATAGTTACAATAGACAAAGTTTGAAGACATGGCTGCAAGTGGATGTAGAATAAATGCCTGAAAAAAATGGGACCATGAGTATCGTGTTGAATAAAGCAGAAATTTAAAGTCTTTCCCTAGTCTGTCTTGCCTGTAGAGCAAATATTTCTGAATGACAACACCTCAAATAAGCTGTAAGTACTATTATTGGTCAAAGTGAATACCCAACAAGCTCAAACAAAACAAGAAAACCGAACAAAACCAATGCACTTTCCCCATATCAGTCAGTCCCGGTGTTAACAAAAGCTCACGAAAGCACAAAACTGCAGACAGAATGGTGTGTTTTGAGAACCGAATGGGGCTTTTGTTTGGCTGTTGCCAGTGAGATTTACTTAGATCTACGGGCAGATGCTGTGGAGTCGCATCGTATTTCCCTGAACAAATGCTTTGTGAGCTGGTAACTCTTCAGCCAGATTCTTGATTCAAATATTTGAAGTGCTAAATAAGCGTGAGCATCGCTACCGGCCCAGTAGTGATCAGTGATGTCGTTGCAGATAATACCTCGCAGTGGTTGAGCAATCAGCTTTGCAAGTTGTAATCATGTGACTGAAAGTAGTCATGACTTTGCACAATCTCTATTGCACACCGGCGCTTTCAAATTTGCATTGGTTTTCATTTGGAATCCAGGCCGCACTTAAGCAGCGAAGCGATGAAATGAAGCATTATTCATCCAGTGCTTCTTCGAGCTTCTCAAGATCCTTCTTTCTTTTTTTTCATTTAGGCCTGTCGCAGTGTCAGATTTTCACTGCCATGATTATGATTACCTTAGGAACTCAGCATAAGAATGTTAAGAAAGATAAGCTTTCAGGTAACTTACACTAAGATTATTAGTGTTTGATGAAGTGTTTCTTAGCAGTAATCTATGATAGTGGAGAAAGTAACACAACAATACAGTATTATCTTAAAACAATAGGACTTGCGTGGAGCATTTTTTGGGAGCAACTGTTTGTATTAGTTCTGGGAACCAGTGTGGGCATGCAATGTTATGCACTGCTTGTGCGATGGAATGTCAGCCAGGCCAATACTAGATGTATTTCAACACAACCCCTCTTGGCATTGTGGGACATTATTTTTGATTCACTCGACCATCTCTAATGCAGAGAAGAGAAAAGAAAGAGGAGGACAAGAAAGAGCCCTTACATAACATGTCGAAGATGCATAATTGGTACCATCAAATGATATGCTGCAGCTCCAAATGGACCTGCCAAAATGAACGAATGCAAATGGCGTTTGTCTGAGAGAGCAAAAGCGTGCCTCTGACACCTCCAGAAAGCCCCCCCTCCCCAATCACCATCCCCGTTTGGTCATGCCCACACTGTCAAGTCAAGTCACGCTTTTGAGGCGGCAGCCTGTCTTCCACTGCAGCTCAGCTCATTCAGGAGAGTGAGCGTGCATGCATTTGCCTTTGCATATGCTCTGTGCTCCAGTAACATCCCCTCCACTCGTATCCTTTTGATCTCCAGTAAAAACACACTGTGTTTGCACACAATGCCTCTTGGTCTTAGTAACGCATCCTTCCATCTTGTTTCTTTTTTTTTCTCTGTCTCTCAGTCAGTCTTCATCTTCTATCCGTCTGACAGAGTCCCCGTGTTTCTTTGTAGATCGTCTGATTTCATCATTTTTACTCTTTATTTCTCATAGAAGATCATTTGTTACAACGTTTCTCCTGACATTTTTCTCTCTTGCCCCCCTGCCTCATTCGTCTTTTTGCTTCCTCTAAAAATATTCCTCGCCTAGCTTCGTTGCCAACTAACAGACTGCTGTTCAGTCTGAATATGTACAATTGTGTTTGTAGCAGTCCCTGCTGCACTTTGAATTTATTTCACGTCTCATATTGGGAAAAGCTCATCGGGATTGGCTGGAACTGAAGACATGATTGCCACGGACAAAGTCATTTTCTCCATGAAAATTGGGCAGACGGCACACCATCCATCATTTCCATATGAACATTCGGGTTCTTCTGTCTGTATTTTGGGATTAATTCTCTCCCCGTTGTCTGGCGCACTGATGTGATCACTGCAACCAGTCTCGTCCTGTAGGGTGGGTTAACCAGCTATTTCTCCACATATGCCTCCTTTATTCCCAATTTTCAAGGAATAAAAAGGAAAACGCACTACGTACATACCTTAGTTGGTAGTATTCATGCTGCCTATGGGAAGAAGGAAACATTTATGCAGTTTTACACTGGGGAAAAAATTCATAGCTTTTTCATAACAACCAGTTTCTATTGCTGCGTTGAAATACCTTCTTTAAGGAGGTTTACAATCCCTTCCTTTGTTTCCACTGACGGCTCCCTCGTTGGCCCCGTGTTTCCTGCCAATCGTTGAGCCAATCATTACATTTCTTTCAAATATGTTTTACAAAACCAGATTGTATTCTTGATTGTGGGTTTCAGTGTCTTGCCCAAGGATATCACGACATGTAGACTGTAAAGATTGGTTATCCTTTAACTGAAAGGTTGCCAATCTACAGCGATCTACTGTGGTGCCACTCCAGAAGTTGTTTAAGAAACTTTGATGAGCTTTGGACGCTTTTCTCCAGTTTCAGTTGCATGGAATGAAAGGAAAGACTGAGGTTGGAAATTTTGCAATAACCAGATTTCCTCAGTATCGCAGTAACGATTGTGACCCCGTCGCCGATGATGGGGAGAGCCCGAAAATCACTGATACCAGCCCGTTGAAATGATTCAGATTACACTTCGTCTACCAGATTTTTGCCACCATTCAAAGCACAAAGGCCTTTTATTTTAGAATTCTCCTAACAGACATCTGAGGGCTGTGGTTAAAGGAAGTCACCGGTCGGCCCACACTGGCACTCTGCCAGCTCATTTGCTTTGTGTTCTGCTGCAGGAAGAAGACGGGAACTCTCACATCAAGCGTGATGTTGGTTACATCGCAGTTCCAAACAAACAAAGTCGGGTTTCAATGTTGTTCGTTGGTTCCCTAAAATTTAAATTCCACTTTTTATTAGATTTTTAGTTTTCTTTTACCTGCCGATTCCAATTTTTCTCTATTGACTACAATAGACGAAGTGGTGCAGAGTTGCACAGATTTTAGAGCCTTTTAGTATAAAAGTGCACAATACAACAGGAAAGACTTGTGCAGTGTTTTCACTTTTGCAAATGCGCATCAGTATAAAAAGCAAAGAGAGATCTAACAAAGTTTCCACTTCCATCTGTAATTCCTTGAATTTTTTCTCATCAAGGCTTTTTTTTATTTATTCTTTTTTTTTATTGCTAATAATGGTGAAATAAAAATGGATTCAATCTTCTGGGTTATGTAATAATCAAATATAAGAAGGTTATTGAAATTACAATTATGATGTGGCTTCTTGTGTGCGGGCAGGGCCCTCATATAAAGGCCATGTGCGTCCGTGCGAGATGCCGCTGGAGGCCAAGGTTTTATCTTGCTGCTTCAGTAAGCAGCCCAAAAGAACCGGTCACATGATCAGAATGAATTTTCTTTATCGAGCTGAGCGCCTTGCTTTCTCTGGTCTAAATAAGGAGACCCAAAATATTGATGTACATTCCACCAACCAGCTGACATTACGCTGGGCTGCCAGAGTGTGAATGATAGTTTAAGATATGAGGACTTGATCGCCTCCAGCTCACTGTTTCAGCTGTCGTTTACCAGTACCTTAAGGCAAGTACATTTTCCAACATGTGTCACAGAGCGTCGGATCAGCTGAGGAACCAAAGTAGATTTGCTCACGTTCTTTTCCCCCATTTAAAGTTTTTCAGCAACACGTACATTTCTCCTGCAGTGGCTCTTTTGTAAAGTTATCTTCAAAAGGAGGGGCTGAGCTTCGTCACGAGGAGAGAACGGTGGGAGGATGTGTGTGTGTGTGTGTGTGTGTGTGTTGGAAGAGCAGAACCATGACATAACAGCCAGGCAGACTTGGCAGGAACAGCCTGAAGGTGAAACAGGCAGGCTGTCGATACACGTGTGAGCACAAAAGTCAATATCAGCCCCGTCTCAGTGGCACTAACTAGCATCTGCTTTGTCCAACCGCTAAAATGCTTTTTTGTTTGCGGGTAGCGCTGAAAGGAAACGCTGAATAGGAAAAGTCGCTTTAATGTTTCTTTTCTGCTGCGCTCGCGTACAACTCTTGTAATTAATTTGTGGAATATATTTGTTTTAACCGCAGAGCAAGCTGTGCATAGCATAACATTAGAAGCTGGGTTTTTGGTGTGATGACGTCATAAAGGACTGTGTTCTTCCCGTCTTTCTGTGCTTCTGTAACAGGATGAGACTGGAGCCTACGTGATTGACAGAGACCCCACCTACTTCGGCCCCATCCTCAACTACCTGCGGCATGGCAAATTGGTCTACAACAAGGAGCTCGCTGAGGAAGGTCTCATGTTTTTGACTTTTCTCTGACGGGTTTGGGGTGAAGGGTTTGTTTTGTTGGGACTGTATTGGTCCAGTTTGGCTGTTCATTGGAAAGAATGCAGCACATGTGTTATACATCCAGATATTAGGTCAGCGACTGTCTTACACCACGAGTTGTGATTAAGAGGTCACCATAGAGGGCAAGATAATGTCAAACCATGGCTAATTGTGTTGTACTTACTTATTTTTTTCTTGTTTCAAGGTGTCCTTGAAGAGGCAGAGTTTTACAACATAACACCCCTGATCAAACTGATCAAGGAGAGGATCATTGAGAGGGACTCAAAAGCCACACAGGTAACACAAAACCCCTTTCAAGTGTTTTTCAAGTGTCAAGTTTAACGTGTAACTGCACTCTGGAGTCCAACACTGATCTCATTATCCACTGTATAGAATTTCTAATAAGACTATTGTAGTTATTAGCCTCAGAAATACAGTACAGCCACGGTTTTATTTATATTCCCTGAGGCTGGGGTCAGTGGGTGTTGCTCTGTAAAGCCGGCAACTGAGCAGCTTGCATGCAAAACTCCCTTTGTGGTTCTAGCCTTTGATGCTGCATTCAGTTACAGAAAAAGGAACTCAGAATATCCAGTTTATAGAAAAATCGAAAGTAAGAAAATGGACGTAGTCGTGAAACTGGGGGAAAGATTGGCCAACTTTGAAGTTCACCTTATGTATTTCGCCGGTTTGACTTGATCTGATAAACCATTGGACACATTTTTTGGTAGCGCTTTGATAACTACTTAGTTTGTTAAGTGAACTATGTAAATCTGTTAATAGTAAAGAAAACTCAAAATATATCCCCTTTAAAGATTTACAAGATGAAATACCTTCCTCTCCGTCCACATCCCCTGTGTCCTCAACTTCCTCTTTTCTCATTCCCCAGCAGGTGCCCCCCAAGCACGTCTACCGAGTGTTGCAGTGTCAGGAGGAGGAGTTAACCCAGATGGTCTCCACGATGTCAGACGGCTGGAAGTTTGAGCAGGTCAGCGTGCGCACCTGCAGAAAGCCCCGCACCGGACTGCTCTGGACTGTGGGTTGGACTCACGCTGCTGCTGACCCTTCAGTTTTGACCCTTGGTCTGACCCCCTGACCCTGACTTCAGCCCTACTGTCTTCACTCCCAAAACTGACTTTAGTTATAAACAAAACAAATTATAGACCGTGCCCACACCTTTTACCTTAAGTAGCACTTTGAAATTGTGATCCCACGTAAGCTTTAATCACGGTTAATTCCTGTTAGTCTAACTGCGAAGGTCCTAACTTCTGATTACAAAAATAGTTCCAGCTGCTTCTTGTGGAATATTATTAAATTAGATTAACAGTGACACGATAAAACTCCCAAACTCCGATTAACCTACAGGGGCGCAGTGCTAAAAACTAGCACAATAGGAACACAGGTTGCAAGTTTCAGCCGTTCACTACGGTTTTGTGCTGGTTAGAAGTTCGAGAACTCTGCGAGAATCTTCATTTTAGACAATGAAAAACATCCAATAAATCTATAAAGTATTAACACAGAAATTCTTTGTTCACAGTGTGAGAAACACATTCAACAGGCCAACAATGAATCGGTCACTTATAGTTCTTGGTAGCAGGAAGCTGACTGACCAGCAGCAACACCAGGTGCCGTCGTTGGTTCCATACTCTCAAATTATTTAGTCTTATTCTGCAAATTGAATATCTTAAGATTTTATCCAGCAGAGTAAATTGAAGACGTTTAATTAGAAGCCTTTTTCACTTCTTTCAATATTGCTGATGATTAAAAATGGTTAGCCGCCACCTAAGTGTGAAACAAATGACTAAAAGTTCGCAGCTGCAGTCCAGAATCGAATGCAACACTTTGGACTGCCTTAGGCATTGCTTATCCACTAAATCTGTACATGCTTAGGAAAAATATATCAATGTGGGAAGCGGAGATATTAAATAACAAGACTTATGTAAGTTGAGCCAGCACCAGCTCCTATATTGATCTTTTGAGTCACTGGAGTGTCAGTGATCGCTCCAAGTGTGTCAGCGCTAACATTACATCATAAAAAGTCCAGACCTGCTGAGTTTAGTCTGTTAACTCACCCAGCCCATCCAAACTTTAGCCTAAAATCACATTCAGATCCCTCTCCCTCCCTCACGCCTCTGCTTTGGCACCTCGCTCCACTGCATGCTGCGCCGCTCTTTTATTTGCAGAAGCTGACTCGCAGCTGTTTCACAATTACTAGAAGTAAACAGCGCTTCTCACGGAGTTCACCCCCATACAGCGACGATAATAGAAAGCTGTATGCTCTGAACCCCTGCCCTCCTCACCTTTGCATGAGTGCAGAAGTCTTTCTTTGCTTTCGTACAGGATCTCTCTGTCTCCATTTTCTCTGCTGTGTTGTATACTCCTACCTGACACCTTCTCTGTCCCTTTGTCTCCATCCCTCCGTCGTCTGTGCACCTTTTGGGTCTGTATCTCACTCCTCGTGTAGATGGTGAACATCGGCTCGTCGTACAGCTACGGAACAGAGGACCAGGCTGAGTTTCTGTGCGTGGTATCCAAGGAGCTTCACACACCTGGATCTGGCCTGGGTACGGAGCAGAGCCACAAAACCAAGGTGAAACATTTAGTTTTATTATTAAAAACACACATATCGATGCGTTTTAAAACAGCCAATGCACGTCGAAGCTGTGTGATTGTGTGCGGGTCTTAACTGGCTTTGTATGTGCGTATTGATGTTCTGTGGTCGGGTGTGTGAGAGAGCGGTGAGCCACCTCCTCTCACTCAAGTAGATGCAAGTGTGCTTTGATCTGGTGCCCTCCACCAAAAGCTCCAAATGTCATTTGCCTTGAAATGTCATTCACAAACACATCCACTCCACCATTCACACAGCTCTGCATCTGTTTCCTGCAATTATCGATCATCCTCCTCTCTTTCTCTCCCTCAGTCGGCTCACTTTCTCTGTCACATGGATATATTGATGTATATCTGTCTGTTTGCCCCTCAGCATCTCACTGACGCTCATCAGCGTGTTCATTTTTGTTGTTTTCTGTCTTGTTTTGTTTTGTTTTTTCCTTTCCTTTGTGTTTCCCCCTCCCTCCCTCATGCTGAGTGAAGCCGGCAGAGATGCAAGACGAGGGAGCAGCGAAGGAGGAGGAGGAGGAGGAGGAGGGAGGGAGAGAAACCACACCAAATGAGTGGCTTAGAGAATGAGGGAGTGATATTTCTTTGTTCCAAAGAAATGCGGGAATGGGTGAGGAACTGTGCAAAAGATGTTTTAGTGGGTAGATGATGTAGATTTTAGTGTGTTTATGTGTGGTTGTGTTTCATAGCACGGCATTCAGGATGACCTTTAAGCTGCCCGACTGTTACAGTGAAACCAGCGCTTACTGGAAACCATACACAAAAGATTCCGATTCAGATAAACTTCAATCTCCATGGAGAGATTCTTTTTCCACAGTGCTCCGCTGGAGACATAAAAAGTAACACTGTGAAAATTAAGAATAGAAATGCAGGCATCGAGTAGATACAAATAGTGCAAACCATCCACATGGGATTTTCAGCACCTATGGGTTAGGGTATAATAATCTTTCAGTATGAAAGACTGAGTTTTGTTTCTTCAAACTCAAAAGTATTCCTAAACCTTTTTTAGTTTTTCAAAATTAGAGATTCTAGAGGTTTAATGTGTGAACATGTTTTCTGTTCCGACAAAATCAGAATATACGTTTAGCTTGTTATTAGCTTGTCTCAAGTACATGAAAAAGGTTATTATGAAAATACGCACTGCCTGGAAACTGCTAAATAGATGTAGTCTGTAATGTCCCGCAGATGGCATTGATTACGGAAGAGAAAACAACATTGATTATTTCATTAGCAAATCTTCAGCCAGGGTGCCGTCTGCCGACAATCTCTGCATCACAAAAGAAAGGCGAGCATTTCCTCAAAAAAGCAGCCGCTGCTTTTCTTATTTCTGAAAGTATGCTAGCTGGCACGCAGGCTATATAAGACGGCCTCGTGCTGCCACTGCCACGTCATTGATCAGCCAGCAGATGAACATGTCCCTCTGCTGCAGGTCCAACAGCGACTGCAGCCGCCCTTACAGATATTGATTGAGCGCTGCATCTCTGTGGGCTCTCATTTCCAGCACTGTGACATGGAATATCTCTGACCTTTCGGTGCAGCTGTAGCGTTAGATGTCCCTCCCAGTCTGTGCAGAAACACACAGTGACAATGTAAAGATGAAGTCAAAGGGACACACACAGACGCACTTTAATGTTGAACAGAGCTGTGTATGTTCCAATCATTGCACATGTCAGTTATTTACTATAATTTACTGTCATTTTGTCACCATGTTCATCATTATCCTCACAATCATCGCAGTCAAACTGTGGCTTAGGCTGTCTGAAAGGATTATAGATTGCACTGTAACTGAACTGCAGTCCCTCATGTGTGCTGTATTTCTTCTTTTCACAGCTTTTCCAGATCCATGGGTCCCGGATGTAGAAATGGCGAGACTTCATTTTCTTCTAGGCTTGTGACATTCTGTAGATGGTGTACATCTGCGTAGTGTGAACCAAACTACTAGTTACCGAATCCACCACCCCCCCCTAAAAAAAAAAACAGCTAAAAAACACTTTATATCATGGTCAGTTGCAGCGATATCATTCAAAATATTACTCTGTCAAACTAATTTTACGTGTATGGCCAAGGGCAATCGTGGAGCTTAGTAAGTCATAACCAAAGATTGTTATTATTATTATTATTATTATTATTGCAGCTGGCTGAACCAAGGTGCTGAACCATAATGTGACAGAGAACATGAAATCTGCCCTCAG
The DNA here is from genome assembly GCF_036924035.1 of Leuresthes tenuis. Lineage (NCBI taxonomy): Eukaryota > Metazoa > Chordata > Actinopteri > Atheriniformes > Atherinopsidae > Leuresthes > Leuresthes tenuis. Next base: position 16,885,689 of record NW_027325374.1, on the reverse strand, counting down.
ACCCAGCTGTTGCCGTGTTGCTATGATTTGACAGTTGGTGTGAAAGGATCCTTTCCTTGAGTGGCATTTATCAATTATCGATCATCTTCCTCGTCCCAGAGACGGATGCAGTTGGCGCCCAAACCTTGTACTTGCGTGTAGCCTCGTATACCAGTCGGCTCTGAGTTGCCATGCATGCCTGTAGTTCCACTTCTCTGTTGCCTTCAGCGTGTACACAGGTGAGCTGGTGGCACTGTACATTGCAAGCAGTTATTAGGTACATATTAAAACAGTTGAGGGGAAAAAAAGGATACAAAAAATGTTTGAAAAAATGTAATGAAGTCTCCTAGCAATGATGTTGATTATTTTTGGCCACACCCTCCCTCATTACACAAATACCACCTGGAAATGGAATTACTGACTATAAGAAACATTCAAATGTGTGTGGTTTAAAGCTGGGAAATAAGTATGAAAGTGCTCCTTTGCCCGATAACTGCATGCAGCGTATGTCTACTCAGGCGTCCTCTGGGTTGATCGACCTTAAATTTACAGAAAGTGTAACTCAAGGAGGAGAAAGGATTTGTTTGAGCTCGGCAACGTGACCTTACAGAAGTGACTAGTAAAGATCGGAGTAGAGAGCAGTCAGCAGGCGCACAGCACTGGCGAAAGACACTCGCTGATACAATACTGCATCACCTCGTGCAGCGGTGTGACCTCGTGGTCATGTTTGGGATCCAGAGGCGCTGATCGTTGAGTCAGGAAAGGCTGAAGGAGGAGGGCAGAGGGAGCATGGAAAATCAAAAGAAAGGGGAGAAGAAATGTTGATTGTCCTCTCTCCGAATTCACAGGATGAGAGATTTGCCACAGTGCAAAATATATGAAAAAAAAAGACATGGTTAACATATAAGAATTGCACCACTGATCAAATTCCAAACCCGGCACATTCATTGACGTTTGCTATGAAATGTATTTATTTTTCGATGTTATTCAGTGAATTAAAGACATCCACCTCTCCAGGGGAGGAAAAAGCTCTGGAAGTGTACGTGTTGAATGCTGGAAACTAAAGGACTAGCCTTAAATAACAAGGCGTTTGGTTTATATCAGCATGTAATAAAATGTGTAAATAGGCATTTAGACTAGATTATGTCTACAACATGCTGTAACTCATCAGAGCACAAGTAGCCGATAGTAGAAGTGACGCTAACGTGGAAATGGGGACAGACTTTGGCTCTTTTGCACAGAACTACAAAAATGGAGTGAAAATGTTGACATTAGGTTTATTATCCTGAGTTTAAAAAAGTTAAATAGGACACATTTCTTATTATGGGTTGGGTTTTTTTTCTTTCTTTTTTTTTCTTAAAGCTACAGTCCTTTGTCTAAATCCTCTGAGGTTTAGCCCAACCCCATGAGATGCCTGCTGCCCCTGAGACAACTGCAGCGGTGTTAAGCTCGCTGTTTGCAGATTCTGTTCGAACCTCCTGCCGTCACACCCCTCTGTAACCCCCGACTGTCCGGCAACACGCAGCGAGGTGGCGCAGAAACAGCCAGGCAATTACAGAAACAATGACAGACAATCGAGGCTTCAAAATTTTGATGATTCTGGCTGTACCTAAACCGTCTTGTCTGTTTATCGCAGTTAGAAGAAACGGATATCCTGGACCTTTTGCATTCTCGCCACGAATTATTGGCAGGATTAGCTGAACACAATGAAGTTTGATCAGTTGAGCCACAGTTACTGAACGCGCATATGATAATCATACGTGTGATTATCATATCGTATTTAGTGTTATTATTCAGCTCTTTTTAACTTGGATCATTCAGTGCCTTGAGTTCAAGCAGCAAAACTGACCAACATGTTAAAATGATCTCGGGTGTTATTACGTGCATTTGTTTTTTTATGTTTTCATCAAAGAATGGAGAGTTTACCGTCTCAGTGAGAGTCCAGATTTTTGTTACGTGTGTAAATGACTTCCTCTGTTGTTGCTCTGAGGTGTTCCAGTAGAGCTGAAATGTGTGTGTGTGTGTCTGTGGAGCGCCTCATGCTTGTAGAAGGTGTAAACTGTCTTAAATTAAACCTTTTTTTTAACATTATATTTATTCACAAGGTTTGTTTTAGAGACATTTTTTGCTTTGACTTTTTTTTTTTATTATTAAGTAAAGGGGGGGGGGGGGTCGGGTAAGTTCTACTTTTTTCTACGATATTAAATAGAATGAATTGTCAGGTTTATGGAACATGCAGGTTTTTAGAGTCGGGTTCCATGTTGATGCTCTTAAGCACAGTCCACAGTTTTTTTTGTTTAGTTTTTTTTCTTAAGATGAAAAATAAGTTTGTAAATCTCAATTTTCATGTCAGCTGATCATGTTTGCTTGGCTGGATCCACAGTTCATTTGTTTTTTAATCTTTGTTTTGTGGGTTATGCTGTACAATTCGATGCAGGAAAGGTCCACCAAGCAGTGCACCTTCAGTGTTCTTTGCAAAAACATTAGATTCGTCCGGGTCATGTGGGTCGAAAACATTTGTCTCTGATGCTGGAGCTTTCCTTCTTCTGCTCTCCACAGAGCCTCAATGTACTTTGTCTGTAAACATGATACAAAACAATGTGACACACGAATTGTTACGCCTCGGACGAACTGTACATGCCGTGCTCTGTGTTTTTTAGTTCATTGAACTGTTTCATCAGGATCTGTGCAACACACATCTTCAACAAAGTGACAGGAGGTGAATTCTTCTCTTCTTTTTTTTTTTTTTATTTACTGTAGATGATTGTCAATTGTTGGAAAACAAAAATAAAAATGTGTCCTTTGATTTAAGATACAAGTGTCTTTTTTTCTTTTTTTGACCTGTTAATGAGCCCACGTGTTACTCCATTCTGGTATCTAGTGCATTTCAGCACAGACACTGCACTGTTTCATCCCGAACTTCCTCAGTTGAGCCTCCAGTGAGAGGCGTCTGCTGCAGCGATGGGACAAAAACAAGACAGTCTGAGATGTGTTTGCTTGTAGTCATAATTGCATAGAAAGCTCCCTTTGCAAAACCAAACAAACACTAATGTCATCATTAGTTCCAGAATGAGCCAAAGTAAATCATAAGCTTGGTAGGAGCTGTGTGTGTTTATTTATGTTTTTTTTTTTTTTTTCCCCTTACTGTCCTCTAGCTGGACACAGATGCACTCATCCTTCCAAACATGAGAAACACAAGTTGAACACAATAGACATACATCTAAAGAAGGCAGTTATTTAAAAACTCCATAAATCGCATGACTGTATAATAGGATGCGTTACTGTGCGAGTACTTTACTTTGATACACTTTTAATGGCATTGATGCTTCAGTTTGGCCTCAGAAGGATGGAAACGATCCATTTCTAACTAAATAAATGGGTCGTGCCCCTATTTGGTTGTCTTTCAGCTTCACAGTCTCTGCTTTCGTTAGCTTGGTTTGGAGTCATGGTTTCAATGAAGAGCAGCAACAGCAAGGGATGGAGGACTACATTGTAACAAGAAGTGATATCAGCTGCATTTCAGCTATATATCCTGAGGTGGAAGGAAAAAAACTTGTTTAAGAAACAAAAACAAACAAAAATGAGTGGGACTAACAACAAATATATTATAATTTCTTGTGGCCGCTTGGTATTTGAACAATGTAAAGAAATTTGTCCTCTTAGTTTCGTCATCCGACTCCCTTATCCGCACCTAACAGCTGACTTCCAGCTCTTTAGAAATGGTGTAATAGCATGACAGACCGGGACAGTGATGCACTCCTCCCTACAGGAAGGTGCTCAGAGTGTTGTCCACCGTGGCCAGATGCAGGTACTCAGGCTGGCTGCTCTCAGACTCCACCTCCGATCCCTGGTCTTCGTGGTCCTCCTTACTCTCGCTCGTGCCCGACTTGGTCTTCCGCACGGAGCCCCGGGTGCGGCGCTCCAGACATTCCAGGGTCATGCGGGCGAGATCCTGCTGCAGACGCTGGAAGTTCTCCCTTCAAAAAGGAGACGAAACCAGTACAGCGACAGACAAGCGGGTTAGATCAAGCGTGCTATGGCCTCTCGCTAAATGTGCAGCAGAACCAACACAGCCTCTCGGATGTTCAGACATTTCAAATATGAAGTCATTTTTTTCTCGTCTGCCTTCTACAAAAAACAATGGGGTGCTGGCTGTAGCTGCATATTTATTGACCTTCCAGTGGAGCACTGTCTCAGAAATATTGATCAGATCACACTAAACATGCTGGATCCCATTTTTACTGAAATATATTCACTGAACAACTCCGTCTGACCTCGTGAGGAGCTTCCAGCATTTATCAGGCTTCTTCTAATGTACTTTACAGAGTTCAATCAGGCAGTTTTGTGCCGTAAAGTTCTTTTCTTTGGTGCCATCTATAGAAGTGATGGCAGTCCGCAGTCCCAAGTCTGCGGTACTCGTCCCTCTGATTTTCAGAGCTAACTCATGGCGTCAGTCTGGGAAAACAGACCCCCACTGGTGCTCATTCTACGCCTCCATTGTTTTAAACTGATTTTTAGTTGGTCACTGATCTCAAAGTATCCTCTCCATCTTCTTTTCATAGTAATGAGAAAACAAAAGTCCTAGTCTACACAGATGAATTGATAATCAAGTTCATGCAGTTAGGGCTGATTGGAAACCACAAGTGCTTCTAATTTTGTTTTAGTAAGTCTCGGCTCTTTGGCCTGTGTGTCTGCTTACGTTGTGGGTGGAGTTGGAAGGTCGTAGTCTTCCCCAGTTTCTCCTGTCAACCAGTAAGTTGTCTCTGTGCCTTTACCCTGAGAAAACACACAAATGCATACATAATTATGATGTGATCATTTGATCATGTGAAGTCTGCAGACTTAAACATTCAGTGTTTTTTTAAATTAGTTTTGATTCTGTAAATTTTGTTAAGACAGTCTATACCTTCAGGTATGTTTCTCCTCTGATCTCATACTCGAACTTGCAGTATGTTCTCTGCAGGATATCTATAGTCGGCTCACTGACGTGGATCCGCAAAGCTGGAGGATATAAACACAACAGAGATCAGCTGGGGTAAATGACTAAATCAGGTTTACGGGTAGCCTCTATAATTACACCAGCGTAATTTGTAGTAAGCTGCTCATATGAAATAACTAGAACTGAGGAGCCAGCTACAGGAAATGTCAGTGGAAATCAGTTTTTCTTATGAGCTTTTCTCTGAATGCACACGTCTCTTTTCCACTCACGGTGTCCTGTAGACTCCATACGAGATGCTGTGTTTACTGTGTCTCCAAATAAACAATATCTGGGCATCTTTATCCCCACAACACCTGCTGCACAGGGACCTGGACACACACACACACACGCACACACACACACACACACATAAATATTCAGTCACTTTCCATCTCTGCTTACAGCCGTAGAGACAGACAAGGCTCTACCTGAGTGCACGCCGATGCGTATCCACACAGGTATACCAGGCAGATGCCGGAGCTGGAAGGTGCCCATGAAGGCCAGGATGTCCAACGCCATGCGGCAGATATCCACCGCATGTCTGTTTCCATTTCTCCTTGGCAGGCCGGAGGCAACCATGTAGGCATCGCCTATCGTCTCCACCTGAAGATGAATTAAAGAAAGTACAGTGTTTGTGGACCATGCTGTCACTTCATCCATTTGACTGCGTTATATTTCAGCCCTGCCAATACCTTGTATACATCGTGATGGTCGACAATGCTGTCGAAGCCTTTGTAAATGTCATTAAGCATGTCCACAACTTCCATCGGTGTGCTGTACTGGCACAGAGTGGTGAAGCCCACTATATCACTGAAATATATCGTCACTTCATCGTACAGCTCTGGCTCCACCACACCGGTCTCCTTTAGGCTCTTTACCACTGGCCTTTATACAGAAAGACATTTACAAAGACAGGTGAAAAAAGCATCCAGTCCTTACAAGCATTGTCTGTAACTTGCCGTTATGCTGGACCTGGATCAGAAAACTGAACTGTATTATCTGATCATTTACATGTTAACCATTACTGACCCTTTCTTTTTAGCTACCTGTTATTTAGGCTCATCATTCAATTCCCCTCTCTTTTCTTTTGTGTTTGACAGCAGAAGCACCCCAGAGGTGCTGTGCCTCTCTGGTAGTTTGGGAGTCACGGTGCTTACACCACATTTTCGGCCTGGTTTTCCCTCATACTGCTTCTATATGCTTCTGTGTGTTCAGTTTACTGAGGGTGCAATCTCTGTTGTGGGTGTCTAAAAGTTGAGGAGCTCTCCTTTAAATGTAAACACACCCAGGAAGCAGCATGAAGTTGAGGCAGTCGGCCCGATCCCTCTCTGCTTTGTACAGGGCTGTTCTCTCCTCCACCAGGTGCTCCAGGTTTCTGGAATACATCTGCAGCCTTCGGATCATGTTGTCCATGTAGCTTTCGTTGTCCTGGTTATGAATTTTACTATGACGGAAAGTGAAAGGGAAAACGTGTTTCCATTAAAATCAACTAGCAATACACTGTGAGATCCATTTCTTTTCAGAGCTTCTATCACATTTCTAACAGCCACACGTGCACGAACAGTGAGGAGTTACCTGATGATTTTTCCCAGGCAGCTTTCTACCTTCTTATAGTCAGGTCTCTTTTCTGGGTCCTCATCCCAACAGCTTTTTATCAACATGTACACCTAAAGGACAGAGGACACCAAGCTTTAGACACATATCCGTCACAATGTGGAAGCAAAGAACAACTAGGATGGTACAGAAATTACCATCACCTCTAATTGTTTCTCTGAAGCGCCTTCAAAGTCAAGATCGGGTCTGAAATAAGATGAGATCACCCTGGACAGTTTTTCTGTTAGGAAACACAGACATTCGTTCATCACAACGAAACTGACTGAATATGTGTGTGTCCCTTAGAGAAACAGGGCTCTGGGTCAACCAGGCCCTTCAGAAGCTGTTGAAGCTGGCTTCCAAGTGACTGTAATTATTGTGTATTGTATTTGAGCTCCCCTGAAAATGGTCAGTGGTTGGCTGTTTGACACCTGATCGGTCGGAGCAGGACTCTGTGTAGAAGGTGCTCTTTCTGAGAACAATCTCCTGGCAGATGATAGCAAAGCTGTACACGTCTCCTTTCTGGGAGGTGCCCTGCTTCCTTAGGTGCTCCGGAGCTGTCCACAAATCTGAGACAATAAAGTATAGAGAAATTAAAGTAGGTGAAGACGTGAATCGGGAGTGAGCGATTAGTAGCTGACATCTTGTGGCTTTACCTTTGCCGCGGCTGAGAAAGGCATTGCAGCCAAAGTCTGTGATTTTCACCACCATGCGATTGTCTACCACACAGTTGGTGGACTTGAGGCGACCGTGGACCTGGATGTCACTGGCATGGAGATAAGACATGCCCTGCACAGAGGAGGCACGCACCAGAGTGAAGCAGCGTCAGACTGAAGCTTAGAGGCACTGAGGATGTTTTCAGTGAATCAGAAACCCTGCACGTCATCTGTGATGTATGATAACATCTTGTAGCAGCTGGAGGGAACTGCAACAAGCTGTTCACCTTTTTAAACAAGTGTTATTCATGTCATCTTCTGCTGGCGTGGAACTTATAACAACATCCCTATTATGTTAATATGGAGGTCATATCATCCTTGGTTTGTGAGCTTTAGTAGGAAATCCTCATGTTAATCCCAGTTTTTCCAGTCTCAATGCTTTACGTAACACAGCTTTAGGAGTGCTTATTATTTTCACGAGACTCGTTTTCTTTTATACGGATTTGTAATTTAAAGTTCACTTCAAAATGACGAGGAAACAAGTAATTTATTTGATCAGAAAATCAGGTTTAAATCTGTTATTAATATCAGGATTTTATTAAGCCAGAGCGACGGTCCGATAATGCTTTAAGAAGTGCCTCAGAAAGGAAACGAAAAAATATGTGAATGAGAGCAGCTTTATTGGGAACTTGTCTGTTTTATTATGCACTTAATGCATTTTGGAGCGTGTATGGGGCACCTGGCCCATTTGCAACTAATTGAGCAGAGACTTGATCTCCAGCTGCATTATCCTGGTGTGTTAGTCCGGTTTTGAGTACCTCGATTTCGTAGTCAGACTAACATGTTTACATGCATTTTAAACATCAAACTGACTCAACAATTACATTTTTCCTACTGTCATGTTACCATGCTTACTGTTTCTAAGTAGGTGCGTCATATTCACAGCAGTGGGGAACTCTTTTGTTACCCTTAATGCACCAAAGACGACTAATATTGAGTAATACTTACTTTCGTCATCTATTTGGCTGAGGTCTATTGTTTTTATAACAAAGTCAGGATTGTTCATACAACCATGAAAAAAAGATTTGACAAAGTAACAGCTAGATGACACAACAATCAACATTAGGACAGTTTTTTTCCACACACCCACACACGTAATTCATTACAGAGGAACATAAATTCCATGACACTGCTATTGATTGTCCGTCAGACTTGAGTAAGTCTGGCATTTTTCCACTTTATGACTGATAGATGTGATTGTTACTCATCTCCAGCGAAGAGCTTAATGTGATAACATGAACTGCATACAGTACATCCTGTGAGGTGCACAATGGTGTTGATAATCAGCAGAACAGGGTCTCACCTTGGCAATGTCATACATGATGGAGATCTTGAACTCCCAGTCCATGAAGGTCCCCTCTGGGTACGACACCTTGTCATTCAGCACATACTGGAAAAAGATGGGGATAGAGGCTATTTCTGTGCATCTTGGCATGTCAAGCAGTAAATAATGTGCTTTCATCAAGACCCTCAAGGTGGACGAACTGAATGTGACCCTGCTTTACATACCCTGAGCGACCCCCGCTCTCCGTACTCAAACACACCGAACAAACCCTTATCAAACTTCACCGTGCCATAAAACTTTGTGAGGCTGTAATAGTCGATGCGCAGAAGCTGTGGGGAAAGGCAATGACACAAGGCATGTTGGTAAGCTTGGACAAATATTAACAAGGAGGCAATAAAAATCTAAGACCACAAAGCATGTTGAAACGTGAAATCAATAAAAGAGCAACACAGACACACAAACCGCCGGCTGCGTGTGCATCTTACCGCATTCAGGTCTATGCTCTGGGCTTTGTTGAAGTTCCCATCTGAGTGCTTTAGCTCCTTCAGAATCACAATCTGAAAAATAAAGACGAAAATGAAATCTGCACGTTGTGCTCAGTGGAAAAGACTGTGTATTTGAAAATGACTGCAGGCTGTATTATCTGGCTACCTTCTTATCGTACAGTGCACGGCGGATCTTGAATTTTTTCTTCCTCTCATCTTCTATCTGATAAAAACAGTTGAAGGTCAGCGTAAGAGCATATCAGTAACAAAATTCATGATCAAGAATATGACGTACTCAAGCCGTGTGAAGAGGAAAAAAAGGATGAGAAAATGTATTCTCTGTGATCAGAGATTTCCTTTCAATGACCAGGTTTACTATCCGAATGATGCAACAACTGGAAGGCACTGGTTTTTTTACTTAGACTGACTGAGCGGCTCATTTACCTTGAGGGAGACGACATTGTGTTCGTTGTACTCCAGCGGAGTGATGAGATCACTGTTAATGAAGGTCCAGCGCTTCCTGAGCAGTCGACCCTTCCTGTTCTGTCTACACATGAAAAGAAATACCATCAGATTGCACCATACCAAAAACTGAGCCACAAGGGACCCCACTGGTATATAAGACAAAAAAGTACATTTTTCACTAAGCAACATGTAGACATTTTAAGAGGAAAGAAAACCATTTTAATCATTGTAAAACCAAAAATCTCATAAACCAGTATTTAATCTGCATTAGAACATGGAAAGGTTATCAAAGGTTAAAAGTGAGGCATTTTCAGCCTGTTTCAACCCAGCTGTTCAACTGGTCATCTTGGGATTGATGTCAGCAACATAGCTCAAAAAAAGGTTTGGACAGGTCCATGTTTAGCACAGTGTAACGGTCCCTCTTCTTTTGACAAGTTTGTAACACATCCGGGAACTGAGGAGACCAATTGCTGGACCTTTAGGAGAGAAATGTTGTCCCATACTTGTCTGATATAGTATTCCAGCTTCTCAACAGTCCAGGGTCTTCATTTGCACCTCACGATGCATCAAATGTGTCAAATCTACAAAAAGTGCTGGACTGCAGGGAGACCAGTCCAGCACCCGGACTCTTCTACCACGAAGCCGTGCTGTTGCAATAGATGCAGTATGTGGTTTGGTATTGTCTTGCTGATATATGCAAGGCTTTTCCTGAAAAAGGCATCATCTATGATGCTCTAAAAGCTGTATATACCTTTATTAATAGTGCCTTTCCAGATGTGCAGGTTTCCAGTTCCATTGGCACTAATGCAGCCCCATACCATCAGAGCTGCAGGCCTTTGAACAGAGCACGAATTACTTGCCGGATGGTCCTTCTCCTCTTTAGTCCAAAGGACGCAGCATCCATGATTCCCAAAAAGATGTTAAAATTTCGGTTTGGGTTTCCAGTTCGCCTCCGTCTGTTTCAAATAAGCTTTAATGGTGGTGTTTCTGGATCATGTTCAGGTATGACTTTATTCCACATGATAGTGTGGAATAGTGTGGTGGAATGTGTTCACAATGATTTCTAGAAGGGTTCGTGATGTGTTTTTGATGTGTTTTCTATGTTCTACTGTGTATGAAATGGCTGTTTATGAGATTTGCACATTATGTTTTTATTTAGTGTCCAAACCTTTTTGGAGTTAGGGTCAAACAATTATCAATATTCTTCTATTAATATATACTTCTATATCTTCTATTAATATATGATGACAAAACTCTGGGTTGGTCAACTTTAGCATTTAACAATTTACTATTGACCTCAGTGCCTCTTCACTTAAAGACACATGTTTCCTAAGGCATACCTGTAGAAGATAAAGGCAATGATGGCCACTACAACCACCGTGACAGCCAACACCACGACACTGATGTGACCAAGTTCGAGGCCTATAGTAGGAAAAAGGTACATAGTTAAAGCATTAGGCAGATAATAAGAAATGGGCATTTCTTTAAA